>NC_136072.1:595659565-596380815 GCF_964261635.1 Lissotriton helveticus
GGGAACTCCCCCGAACACCACGACTGGGGCTCCATCATGTCTTAGAAGGGGTGGGAGGGAATGTGTACAAGAGGCATTTGCTTATGTTGGGCCTTACCCTGGCCAAGAGGGATGTAGCGAGAGCCTGGAAAGACACACGAGCTCCTGCGGTTGCAGCGTGGAAGAGGGGGCTCGATTTTTGCATGGGGCTAGGGGAACCGATTTTTGTAGCCAGAGGTTGCCCACGGAAACACTACTAAATTTGGAAGAGGTGGGCCAACTTCAGAGGCCTCTGGCTAGAGCCTCCTGTGGACCGAGACCCGCTGGTAGATACGGGATGAGATGTTACTGACAGGTACATACATAGAGTTCAGGGATTGGGTACAGAACCAGTGACTGGGATGATGACCGTGCGACCGGGGGGGGGGAGGCGGGGTTTGGGGAGTGGGTGGGTTTGGGGGGCAATGTTTAACCTTGTATTTTGTAATGGTTGACTTATTCTTTCAGCTGAAAACAAGATTGTACTTTATTTGATGTGGCTCTAATGTCCTGCGGTTACCTCTGGGGTACAGAGGCCTGCACCTTGTAAACAATCTTCAATAAAATCTGTTTTCAAAATGCATGCACCATTGAACACGGTCTCTGTGAACAATGGTAAAAGCCTGATATAATGGCAGACAGAAAATACATGTGTTCAGGTGTCAAAAAAGTCCCAGATCCTTCAGTTCTTGTGCCACCAAGTATGCCATTCCTGCTTTGAACAGCCAGTGTTGGTGGACAGATCGTGGTGTATGGTGTTCAAGGGAGTTGTTGTCTCATCAGTTCCTCACTGACAGAGTCTGTCTGCTGGATGAGCAACAATTTACATTGATTGTGGCATCCACCATCTATGGTGGCTTGTTCTCCATCCTCCCTGGTGCATCCGTCCCTGCAGACAATCACAGTAAGGGTGGTAAAAACCAGGTGTCATGGCAGACAGGGCCTACGCCCTGATGTAAGCACCACTGGGAATGACAAAAGCCCTTACTACCCTATCTTGCAAAACATATGGAAACATTTGTATTCATACAGTTACATTCTTTTATCAAGGATAAGAAAGTCTTTCACCATTTGCAAGAAGGCTTCACATGTGACCACATCAATGAGTT
Source organism: Lissotriton helveticus (assembly GCF_964261635.1). Taxonomy (NCBI): domain Eukaryota; kingdom Metazoa; phylum Chordata; class Amphibia; order Caudata; family Salamandridae; genus Lissotriton; species Lissotriton helveticus. Next base: position 595,660,693 of record NC_136072.1, read on the forward strand.
GGTAGTTAGATCTGTTTTAGTTGGAATTTGAATACTAGCAGTGCTGGAGCTCTGGTCCATTTGGAACTTTCAACAGTTTTCAACATCAATGAACACTCTCTGTTGCTATCCACACCAAAGTTTATGGTATTTATTATCTTGAACTAAATTTGAAAAAGCTCTTTCCTGACGGACCGTTCCCAGACTATTTCCTTCCACTCTTCAACTCAGTATCCAGAGAGGTCAACTGCAGCATTCCTCAGACTTCAGTGCTTTACTTCTATCACTTTTCAATACCTATATGATACCCCTTGCCTCCCCTTTACACTCTAAAGGATTGCAGTTCTTCATGAATACTAATGACACTCAACTGTTTAAACTATTATCTTCCCAACAAAAACACTTCTCCCCTGGCCCCACTCGGGCTGTCCTCGTGTTTTAACCATCCGACACCAATGGATGACTTAACATTTTCTTAAACTGAATCCATCCAAAGCTGAGGTCCTTGTCACCAGAAACTTCACAGGGAACTTGAGACCTTCTGGTCTCTTATCTTATCTATGTTAAGATCTCCGCCAAAGTGCCAGAGATCTCGGTGCATAGAAGTGTACAATTTAGGTAAAAATGTAGGAAGGACAAAGGAGAGTGGCTGCAAAATGGGAAATATGTCTTAATATGCAGACTTTAGGGAGGGTTAAGGAGATATTTTGAGAGGGGTGATAGGGTATTTAAAGAAGGACTTGCCAATGCAAACACATAGTCTCAAAATAGTAATAACATTGCTTTTCACAACTACACTTCTAAAGTTACTACAGACAAAAAGTCACAAAATAGTCATGGATACAATACAGCCCACCCTTGGAGTAAGTCTAGCACCACACATAGCCACTCACAGGTACTGCAACTCACCCCTACAAAATAATGGTGACAGGTACTTTATTAAAAAAACCAATAGGAAATAATATGAACTAAATTTAATTATTTCAGCTTCCAAATTAAATGCATATTAAATTGTTTTAGCGTTAATGTTAGATTACATTTATAATGTAATGTGATTAATTTATGTGCTCTCACATTTATCTTATTAATTTTGGGTTAACACTATTTTTTTCATTCATTCAAATATTTATTTTACATTAAAATATTTCTAAGAATTTAGAGCCACATGCACAAAGGTTTTAAGTGGCCGCAAACAGAGAGTCGAGCCGTTTGCGACCCCTAAATAGCCTTCTAACATGTACTAACTCTATTTTGCGAGTTGGTAGCCTATTACTGACTCGTAAAATAGAGTTTGCGATTCGGTATTAGGAAAGGGTGTGCCAAGGGTGCCCCATCCTAATAGCAAGTTGCAGGGGGATATATGAATCTTTTGCGTCCAGAATGTGGTTGCAAAACATTTGCAGCTTACCGCCTACTTCAAGTAGATGGTAAGCCACTCACAAACTGGACGAGGTTCCGGTGGGGCCCTTCCACTTTTTGAATGGTTGCGAAAATGTTTTTTTAAGAGCAGGCAGTGGTCTTAAACTGAAACGCCTCTTTTTTCCCTATGAGGCACATCCCATTTTCCTTTAAGGAAAGCGGGCTGCATTTCCCCCCCAAAAAATGTTGCTTTATTTAAACGCAAACACAGAAATGGTGATCTGCTGTCCCCAGCAGGCCACCATCCTTGTGTTCTTAGTGATTCCCAATTGGTTGCAAATTGCGACCTACCTCATAAATATTGATGAAATAGGTCAATTGCAACCTCATTAGAAATCGCTAAATGTGTTTTGGACACATTAGTACATCGCATTTTGTGAATTCCTAATTGCGAGACACAAAAAGTCACAATTAGGAACTCGCAAAATTAAGCGGTCGTACATGTGGCCCTAAGAAACTTTTTTATTTTTCCCTATACTTTGCCATCGGTAGATCTACACCCCAGTGGCAGAGCTCCCCACCTACGTGTGGAAAGTTACTATTAGTATCTTTACACTCATAAATTCTGTCTTAGATGTCTCCGCTCGCTGTAAGTATATACTTAGGTGTAAATATACACTCAGAAATGGTGAATAGCAAAAAGGTGTAAACTTAACACCTAGAAGCAGGTGTAGACTTGCACATAAGTAAATCTACATGTGCAACTTTACCTTTCTGAATAGGGCCCCTAGAGTTGTATGTTTTCATCAATTTGAGGGTGAAAGCATAAGACAACCCTTTCTGTATGCAGCCCAATGTTGTGTGCTCAAAAGTTACCATGATACATCGAGGTAATAGAGAGATAAACAATGTTTGGGTGACAAACAAATTATCATTTTGAATGTGATACTTCTCCAACTTTGTGAGGCCATAAAAACACTAAATTTCCAAGAAAATGGTATTCAACTATTAGGAAGGGTGTTTTCACCATTAAAATACCAAGGTAGGAGCAAAGTTAATAAAAATATACATAACTATGCGAAAGGTGCTCATGATTTAAACATTCTGTACTACTATAAAAACAAGTTTACTATTTGTGCCTCATAAAGTCTAGAGCTATTACAAAAAAGTTCAGGAAAATATCTAAATGATGTTATTGGTCTTTTTAGCAAAAAAACGAAATCAAGGGCTAAGCTGACATGCAGCAGAAACTGGGTCCGCTAAAGAATGCTATGTTTATGCTTTGAAACTCTCTTGGAGCTCATTTCAATTAAGTGGAAGCAGATCACAGTCTGTGGCTTATGAAGTGCAGGGGTCGTATTACACATATTGTGCCTTTTCCCTGACTGTGCCAGGTGCATCTTTTAAAAGGTGCGCCCGGCGCAATCAAGGAAAATGCGCCATATTAGGGTGTATGCGCTGCCCCCAGGGCAGGGCAGACGCATACTCGCTGCCCTGGGGCAGCACATTCATAAGAAAAATGGAGCAGCTGCTTTAAAGCCGCTCCGTGGTTTCACAGTGCAGGAGATCCCCTTGCAGGTGGGTGCTGTCAGTGACAGCACCCACCGGCAACGGGATGTCTGGGGGTCCATTGGACCCCCCCTTTTCCCCTCCAGATGGCTGCAATCAGGGGGCGCATTGACAGTGTGCCACGTTTTAGTTGCTGTTTTGTGAGGTACCCCCATTAGGTGCCAACAAGTGAATCGTTTGCAATTGGCAAAATATTCTATGGACACATTTGCATCTGATTAGCTTGGAAGTAATATGCTGAGGTAGGTGCCAAAGGATGTCATGGTTTGCAACAGGATTTACAGAATGCAGACTCATATTAGCGGATTCTAGCTCTCCTGTTGGCTTAAAGCTTGCCTATTGGAAAGTGACGGATTTTTACACTGTCTGTCCCCTGCCATTGGAACTGCAGGAACCGACGATGTGGACCGTAAATCGGAATCGACAAATATGTGTCCTTCAGATCGAGACGGACCATCCACTTTCCGTCCTGAAGAAAATCCTGCAAAAGGTGAATGCCTTCCATCTTGAAGTGGCTATAAATCACCCCTCCGTTGAAATCCTTGAGATTGAGTACCAATCTTGACCCGCCCCCTTTTTTCTGGACCAGAAAAACCGTGGGGATGGCGGGACGTCCGAAGAATTGCCCCTTTTTTCAGAAGGGAATCGATCTCCGCTGAAACGAACCTTTGATCTTGAATGGAAAAAACTAGGGGGGAAGGAGGGTGAGACTGACGCTGGGGATGGTAGGATTCTATCTTGTAACCCTGAACAGTCTCTAACACCCATGCATCGTTTGAGATCAGACGCCAATTTTGTAGAAAAAATTGAATCCTGCCCCCCAATGCAACTTCCGAAGCAGGTATCAACCTCAACTGAAGTGTTGGAATCTTGAAGTCCTCCTTGGCCTCCGCCGTATCTGCCCTTCTTATATTGACCTCTCCCTTTGTGAGAGGGGTAGAAGTTGGTCCTCTTATTGTAACCGGAATCCTGTCCTCCACCTCTTTGGGACTGGAATCCCAGTTGGGAATTCTGGTTAGAGCCGCGGCCGAACGACCGTCCCCTGTGTCGGCCGGCCCAAGCAAAACCCGGGTGAAAGGCTCTTCTAAGGGAAGCTTGAGCCTTATCCAGCCCACTCAAGGTAGCCACAAATTTGGTTAACTCCTTTAGGAAAGGCTGGCCAAACAACAAGCCTTGGGCCAACGGACCCGACTCGGACGAGGACAGTCCCGCCTATTTGGGATCCAATTTTAGAAGGATGGAGCGGCGCCGCTCGCAAGACATCGCGCAATTGGCATTTCCCAATTGACAAATAGCCCTCTGGGACCATTCAATCAACTCGTCAGGATTGACGAGAGTTGAGGACTCCTTGGCTTGAAACCCCAGGTCCAAGATTTTTGTAAGAGGACCCAGTAAATCCTACATTTTATCCTGACAGGAACGCCATGCTCTGTCAATACCTTTTCTGGGTTCTCCTTAAATTTTTCTTAAGGTATGTCACCATAGTGGGGTCAACCTCCGGAGTGTCAGCCAAGTCACGACGTGGACACTCAGAATGGAGGCGTGCTCGGACATCCTTCTCAAATGGCTGACGAATATGAGCCTGAACATATTCGGCCATGGCTGGGGACGGAAGCCAAGAGGAAGATTAGGGTGAACGATTTCAGATGGCTCAAACGTGAGGAGCTGAGGATGCGTTTGAGCATCAACATAGTGCTCCTTGGGGAGGAGCTACGCTCGTAACCAAGATGGCCGAATAAGCTCCCGGCTCCGCCGACCTCCACCAGAAGCTCATGAATCCTGACTCCTATCCTGATTTCCCGCCGGACTCCCGCGCAGGTGAACTGCGCCTGACTCGAAAGGTGCAATCCCGGAATTTGTAGCTGCTCGGACGACAAAGATAGGTCGTGTGCCAGTCTTGGCCTACCCCAGATTTGAAGCCGGGGCCTCGAGTTTTAACCCGGCCGGGTTGGAGTTGAACAACATCGGCCGCGGACCGTGGGCGGTTCCGGTCTCCCGAAGTGGCGTTTTTCCTCTCCCGTTATGGATGGTGATTTGGTGACAGCTCTACCCAGCAACTACAGTGGCCTATTGGACCGACTATTTGTTCGGGGTTCCGCTGCCCGGAGGCCCCGTTGAGCTCCCGGGGTTTTCTGGGCTCGGTTCCTCATGGGCGGTGACGGTACTGCTATCGTGCTTTGGACGTGTTAACGGTGGTTTCTACATTGCTTCTGCCCTGTGCCCCGGAGAAGTCGACCTCCGAGGTTCGGACACCCACCCAGTCGCTCATTGGGGGGCGATGGAGCGGGCTGAAACTACACCGTCGCTACGCACTGTAATGGCCGCCATTTTGGAGCTCCACACACGATTCACCGCCACCTTCCAGGAGATGATCATAATTGTTGATCGTATAGGCTTGGGACCGGAGTCCGGCCCTTTGTTCCTGGAGAGCCGAGATACTTCTTCCGCGGAGAACGCCTTGATTGTTACCGAGGACCCTGTGCAGGATACAGACACGGAAATCTACTGCGACCCTAAGATGGCGGCTATCGAGCCCGAAAGAACTGGACGTTTATTTAGCCCTATGTCGACCCCGCCCGAGATGGATGTGACTATCTTCGTAAGCCATTGTGACTTCTCCAACGTCTGTCGGACTACACCTTTGCCTCTTTTTGTGAGTGATCAAAACCGCTTTGCTGATTTTTCGCTGGAGGGCAGTGGATTTGCTTTGACTTTTGGACTCTGTGGCCGTCTATCCTGTTTTCCCTCCTATCGAATTGATCTTGACACTCTACTATTTTCTATTAATCGTGTTGTGATGGCTGATCGGCTGGACAGAGCCTGCGTGGAGAAACGCAGCGACCTATTTGTACTGGACGGGGTCATCGTGATGGATCGCGAGGGTTTGGGCTGAACTTGATTGGACTTTGATGCACTGTTTCTTTTGTCTTTGCTGGGTGGTATCTGTGGGAGCGAGGGCCAGATGTGAATCTGATTGTCTGATTATTAGTCTGATATGCTCTGGAAGGGATTTGCTGCCTCTGCGGTGCCGGGGGTCGGGCGGGGTGGTCCTTTTTCTGTTTGCGGCTCCCCTACGGACTGTCTTTTGATTTGCTAAACTTTGCTTAACACTACGGTGGGGGGTGTCTGCTTTTGGCGGGGGGATGGGAGTCCGGGAGCTCGTATCGTTTTGCAACATTCTCCTCCTCCAACTTTTTCCCTTCCTTGGGGCGTAGTTTAGGGGGCGACAGGCACGCTGCTAGTGGGGTTAGGTCGTAGCCTTCTGCAGGGGTGTAGGGTGGGGGGGGGTTTATTTTTCCTTTGTTATTTTCTATGACCATTCTATTTCCCTTTTCCTTTCTTCACAAGAGATGTGGCATATTCTCCTGATTTTTGCCTAAACGTATCTGGGTGTCATATGTCTGCCTCGTATATCCTGTACTCCTGGTGGGCGGGCGCTGTGGGGGGGTGCCTGCGGTCATTGCTATCTAATTGTTTTGCTTCTGCTTTACGCTGGTATTGATTTCTTTGCTGATTCTGACTGTACGGTATTTCTTCACTTCACTTGCCCGTCCACAGCTGTGTTGTATTCGTTTATGACATCTGATATATATATTTCTCCTCTTGTGTTATAATAATAAAAAGATTTATTAAAAAAAAACATAGTGCTCCTTACGAGCTTTCTTTGAAGGAGGAGGTCCACCTTGGTCCGAAGACGAAGAAGAATGCGTCTCATCAGTATCAGTCTGTTGAACTTGTGACGTAGAAGCCCCTTTGGAGGACCTGCCTGTAGAACGATCACTGGACAGAGCCCTCGCCAACTTCTGAAAATCAGATTTGTGGGGATTAACTGGAGATTTAGAAGAAGAGGTACGACCCGAAGAAGAAGGCAACCAACTTTGTTGTTGCGCGTAGTTGGAAAGATGACGTTTCAAGGGAGCAATTGCGCGAACAAGCGCTTTATTGACGGACTGTTGAACACCCTGGTCCAATGCCTCAACCAAGTCCTGCTCCATGGAGCCAGAGGCATCCTCGTCATAGTAATAATCATCGTCCTCATAATAACTCTCCATATCTACACCAAGTGTAATAATCAAGTGCCCACAGAGGAGAAGTAAATAGAAATGCCAAAGGCACAATGCAGGGGGAGTGACCAACCCCAAAGCAATCCAAAACAATACAGGTAGGAACCTGTGTAGCCAAGAAATAAATAGTGGAGGGAGGGCTTGCCTACAAATAAATAAATATGTATGGCACTCTAGGCAGAGCCTATGAAAATTATAGAGCCCAAAGCAATAGCAGAGGCTTTGGGCGTAATTTGGGGCTAAATTTGCAGGCAGTAGGCTTTAGGCGAGTAAATGCGCTGGTTTCCGACTATTCTAAGTGAGGGAACGGAGATATCAAAGAAAAAACGGCCGCCGCGCATGCGCGGAAACGGCCACCTGCAAAATTAAACGTCGTGGCACTCGCGCACAGCGCGCGAGCCTCTGTGCCCCAGTCTCCCACTCCACAGGCCAAAAGAAGGAGCGGGCGCAAAGCGCCTGACCCGGGGAGGTGAAACCACGCTCCAAGCAACTCAAGCAGTCGAAAAGAAAAGTGCCAAAGGAACGACAAGTCTCCAACCTGAAACGGAGCAATTTAACAAGGACAGAGCACACAAAGGCAATGCGCAAACAAAGCGCTAAGCAAAGCAGTGACTGCAGGCAACGCTCAATACATAAACAAGGTACCAAATACAATCAATACAGCAGTAATAACAGAGATGCACTTAACTGGCTGCGGAGCAGCAAAGAAAGAGGATGTGGTATTCTCTGGGTGACGTTTTATACTTGGTGTCTCTATGATCTGTCATGTGATACCCTGGTGTTCATGGGTGTTGTAGTTTTTCTTTTTATATACTGTTTCTAATTGGCTGCTGAGCATTTCTATTAAAAGAAATGAGAAAGCATAATCGGAGCCTCCTGTCCTGACATAGAATTAAACACTCTTAGCATTATCCACTGATGTTTACTGGGCTCGGCACCTTTCTGGGATGCCATCTTCTGCAGTATATCCAGAAAAGGTCCTTGTGCTCTTTCAAAGCAGCCATTCTTTAGATTTCTCAATTCTGCTGCTGGAACTAGTGAGGTAGAGGTTTTTCTATTCTTGAATCCACCCCCTAGAACACTATACCTCCCTTTCTCAAGACTTTCTTTGAGTTAAGATGTTTTTGGGAGCTGGTCACCGAGTGATGCTGAAGACCCCCCCTCTGGACTAGTAAATAGTAGGACCGGGTGTCACTGCTTGAGGGAATCAGGGGTTGCTATCAATGGGAATGTCGAGCCTGGGACATGTTTTGGAGGGTAATCAAATTAAATCCTTTCTTACCCTTCAAACTAAGGGGCATATTATCAAGGGATTTATCTCTGCTGTTTTGGCTTTAAAAGCCAAGAAAGCAGAGATAAAATGATCTCCCTATCAGCAACCGGGTGCTAACACGCAAATTTGCATGTTAGCACCCTTTTACTCTACGCTTCCCCTTGCATCTCTAATGAGATGCAAAGGGGGCGTTCCAGTGAAAAATAATAGGAGAAATGTTGTTAAGCGACATTTCTCCTATTATCAAGGATTTCGCTAACCCTGTTAGAAACAAAAAAAGCAGTGCTAACCACGGTTAGCGCTGCTTTTTTTACACCTGGTATTTTCCTGACTTAGCCATGATATCCTATGGAAGCTGGATATCATGGCTAAGTTTGTGAGCCCCTATCATCAAGCTAACGCCAAACTTCGAGAGATTATCGTTGGTTTTCCAGCGATAATCTCTCATTTGGCAGTTAGCGCGAGGAGTTTCATCACTTCTGAGATAAACCTTGCTAATAGCAAGTTATCTTTGAGATAATTTCCGGCGGTCCTTAGCGTTGAAAAAGTTGTTGCTAAGCCTCGTTAGCGATAAATATCGCTAATCGTTGGTAATATGCCCCTAAATTCTCTCTACACAAATCCCAATGTTACCGCTACCTCCGGTTCAGATACACCTTACCAGGAAATATTTGCAGACTTTGCCTTTGAGAAAGCTTGTCAGTTATTGCCAAAGGTGTATGGTGTCAAAAGCCACTGCAGGATGAAAAAGCCCACGCAGGAAGTCACCTCTAGTATTCAGTATTTAACGAGCACAGCACAAGAGTAGCTATGTGCTGCACCCTGAATTCATTTTGTATTTTGTGATACTAATAACAATATTAAGACACATTTTATATAGCACTCCATACTACACTCCTGGCATTTCTAGCAGCGGTAAATACCAGGTCTTAATATAAACCAATGTAATGGCATTTGGTGTCCAGACATTGTAAGGATGGAAGGCTGAGATGCAGGTCCCATCAGCTGCCAATGGCGCTTTAGACTCGGTAACAGCATCAGGCGTTTTAGTCACGCACTTACGCTTAATATCTTCTGTTCTGCTGCGTAGGAGCGGGTGCTGCGCACCGCCTACGTCGTTTTAATCTTATTTAGGTCAATACATATTTGTCCTGCGTCTACAAAGATACAGCGAGTTAGAAACTGTTTGACATGGTAGTATCTTCAGATTGCATGCGTTTCCTTGTTGTAGGGCTGCAATTGTGTCTTGTAACATTAGTCCAGCAGCTCAGCTACAGTTTCTGCAGAGCGCGGATATTTTTAGCGAGCTTGTGGTGAAAGGGTGCAGCCTTAATGCAATTACACAGCTGAGCACGTGACCACAGCCCTGCCTGTGTGGTTTGTCAACATTGCTGAGAAACTGCATGTAATACATTTGCAATAAGGAATCAAACAATTCGAGCTGTATTTGGAAATGTGTTTCTTTCTTTCGGAGACTCGCGGTCTTTCTACCTTTTTTCACATGAAGGTCTCTGGCGTTTCAAATAAAACTGTGATGACTCAGGGTTTTGAAGCGACACGTAGCCAGGACCCTTGCGTATGACTTTACCCAGAACGGTTCCTCCGTTCGGCGAAAGGACTGTCGCATTCAGCGCGGAAGGGACAGCCATTTTGCAGCCGGCTCTGTTGAATCTTCTAAATGCCGAAAGACCGAGCCCGCGACGGAACCGTTTGGAGGGTGGGGTGTGTGTGAACGTTGTGTGTAGCTATCGGGTTTGTTTCTGTCTCTCTTCAATTGATGACGATTTTCCTTGTTTCCTCTGCCACTGAATCAAGCCACTAAGCTTGCTACGCAATGTCAGAACCTACAATAATCAGATACTACATTTAAGGTGAGCTCTCTGTTCCCCCTTCCCCCGGTAGTACAGCCTCTTGCTCCAACACACTTTAAAATGGCTGGCAGGATTCGTGTTGCTTCTGTCGTGTGCGTGCTTTGTGCAGGATTCCTTGTCAGCTGCCTAGTCTTTCGGTGGTGGTATGGTATGTAAATGCTCGGTGTGGCGTGAAGGAGTCGAAGCAGAGCGCTGCCTCCTCCCAGGCGCTGCCATACACACACCATCTCCAGGCTCAAGCCCTTCCTTGCATCTCATCACAAACGAACTACCGAGCCAGCATTTTAAGAAACAACATGATGGCTGTTTTCTTACGCTAGTTTGCTGTTCACTAGGGTTAAATAATTTATTCTGCATTGATAATTAATGTGGATCTCAGATTAAAACACTGGAAACGTATGTGTTGCACCTTCAGGTTGGGAGCAAGCGACATCTATTTTTAACCGTCAAGCGACACACATTGTGCAATGGGCTCTGGCGGTTGAGCTTATATTTTAGGTAATGATGTCAATGGCCTGATTTTCAGCAAACGCGCAAGGGCCCTTGCGTCGCTCGCCAGCGGTACGCCTTGAACCCTTAGAGGACACCACACTGGATGCGCAGTCAGGACTGTTCACAAGAGTGAGTCTTTTTTTTACCTCCCTCCCCAATCCTTTCCTCTATTGATAAATTCAGTTTTCATGAACGCAGTGCCGTCTACTTCCCATCTCGCTTTGACGACCGCAGCCTCTGAGCAAACTGTAAAGGGGAAGGCTGAGATGTCAGTTGGTTTACTGCGCAGTACACACAAGGATTGTGTAGATGTGCTGCGCGTGCACCGCGTTAAGGGGTGAGCAGTTGCGAGGTAGGTTGGATTTTATGTGTTTTAACTACCGTACATTGAATGCTGCAACAGCTTAGCTTGGGTTGAGTATTTATTATTCTTCTCTAAAATGACTGGCTTTTTCCCTCGAACTGCTTCCCACATTGGATATCAGTAGCCTCACAGACTCACTGGATATCAGTACCCGCATAGACGCCTGAGTATCTTTCGCTAAATCTAGCCTGAGAACCCAAAGGAAAGGGGGGGGGGGTGTCACAGTTTTCAAAATGAATCATAGAAAATGCTGGAGCTTATTGTAAAAAGAGCTAAATATATTAATAGAGGAGCCCTGTGGCCATAGTGTAAAAAGCTGTTAGGCATTACTGCACACTTTGTTTCTTAATTTGGAAATGTCGTTTATCCTGCCTTTCTAGAGCGCTACGTGGAAACCTGTTTGCATTAACAGCTGCTCCCTTCGTGCCTTGTTCGACACACAAATACAGCCATTAATTTGTATCAGCTGATTCCTTATTCTAAGGGGTTTGATGGGTTTGTAAGGCCTTGTCGGTGCCAACTTGACACATTAAACTACTGAGAATTTCTCATCATTTAATGCTACATTGGTGAGAGAATGGAATAGAATTAAGAAGCCAACTGAAAGCAAACCGTTCTTTAAACATTTAAGTAAAGCCAATCCCTTTTGTATCACATCATTATTTTGAAGCATTTTTGTAATAATACTGGGCCGCAACCAGTTTCCATGGCAACCTGATCTTGCAAAAAGGTAAAATAACATAGATGCAAAGACAGTACACCCCCTACCGTAAGCTCGCAACAGACATTTAAAAATATAATTGAATAGATTTTTGAATGGAGATTACTTTTTTATTTACGATGTAGTAGATGATAAACAAAAAGATATAATCTTTAGAAATGCATGCATGAAATTTGCTCAGGCTCAAGAGCCACTGACAGAGTTTGCGCTACAAAGGAAGCGGGTTTATGTAGATTCAAATGTAGTACATAGGTTTCTCCGTTTGCGAAAATGTCATTCAGCATGCCTTGTGAACAACCTGTGTGTCTTAGTAGTGGACCAGGGGATCTCCAAAGACAAGGATCATGAGTTCATCTACAGCCTGGTCAAGGAAGTTACAGTACTTGGAAATAAAAAAGAAAGTGAATTGTTCACAGACTCGCAACTTCTAACATGATCTTAGCAATGCTTTCTATAAACAAGAAATACAGAGCGTTCAACCCAGCATTCTTTTCTAAAATAAGACTATCACATACAAATTGATAAGTTTAAGTAAATACTTTATATGCCTTATAGGATGCATTTCTGTCAATCGCAAACACTGCGTGGAATGATGTTCACGCTGAGCCGCTTAGTCACCCCGCCCAGTTCACTAAAATAAGGATTTGGTGTCAATGCGTGATTGTGAAAAGGAAAAAAACTCACACGGTTGAGATATTATTGCACTGGCAGCCATTTTACATCACTGCCCTAGTCTTTAAAATGGCTGCAGTACATGATTAGCACCTGCAGAGAGCTTACATGTTTGAAGAGAAAGGATAAAAAAAAACTTGTATCGTACTTTGGTAGCCATTTTCTTAATATGTAAGCTATATGACAATGGAAAAGTGATCACTAAAAGGCGTACTTCCTTGCAGATTTGTAGCCGGCATTGAATTACAACGCTATAAAAAATGTTATTCTTTTTGAGCAAAGTATAAATATTGCTTACTGAAAATATAAATCCATACCAGAAATTAAATTTAAATGAAAAATATATTGTTTTAGAATACAGCTTCACAAACCAGTTGTAATGTCCATGCAACACTGTCTTGCATATGATGAAGCAAGGAATTTACTTACTTTCACCACAATTTCCTATGGGAGGTTTGTACGTCACACTGGCCTTCTTACTTATGCACGGATGCGTACAAATAGCTTTGCTAAATGTTCAATTACTTGCAGTTGCTTCAGATATTTAAAAAAATGTGCACAATGCATGTTGTTTTATGTGAAACTGCTGACCTTGAAAAATTGCCACATTACATTTGTTTTTCATGCTCTGCTGTAGTTGCGTCATGGCAGCTGTTTTCAGTAAATACATATTGATTTTGGAATCCCTTCTTGTTCACTTAATCGGTTCTCACAGTTATTTAGCAGGTAAATGTGAGTGGACTTCCCGTGTTGGTGCACTGAAATTTCCCGACACTGTTATCAAATTCTGCAATACCTAAACAATTAGCTATATGTTACAAACTGCAGTGAATTACTGCAATACAGTATAAATACTTTTTCTGAACGTCTTTAAGGATTACACAGTCACATAAAATAAATGAAACGGACAAGGTAAAGTTACAGATATTTAGAATTGCACAACTCAATGACGATTTCACAAATGGCTTCATGCTTGTAGCTGGTTGGGAGGGTCTGCAAAGTATTTTTAAAAGTTCAGTTAAGGGACTCATCAAAGCTTGCTCTTACTTCATTAAATATCAGGTACACCGAAAAATAACTCGGTGATGCGTCTGATGAGAATACGTGGAGGAAAAAATGGTTAAATAAGCACCAGCTAATGATGCCTATACTCTAGCACTTCAACAGAGCTTTAACCAGTCTTGCGGCTTTGTCGAAGAGATGCAGCATGCAAAGACGGTGACTTGTGCTAATTTAACAATTTGTACAATATAACCTACTTGTATCAGCCAATGATTATGTGACGCTATATTTTAATATCTTGGGTTTCATAAAAGAAGGATTCTAGATCAATGTATCTTAGCTTTTTATTATACTTTTTATTTTGATCAATCTTACTATTTCCCTGTTTAGGCATTCTGGCGAAGAGCCTACATATTGCTGTCTAGTGTCCGAAATGTAAATTACGTCAACCCACATACACTGGAAGGAAGGGGGGCAACATCAGAATACTTTGAAAATAAAAGCATTCTTTAACTAAATAGTGTAAGGAACCAAAATAGCCAAAAGCATTGTGCGGCACCATGTAGATACACTACACTGCAAAGGCAGATGTTTGCTTTGAAATTACAAAAGTAAAAATGCATAGGTTGATGACTGCACGTTCCTTAAGACGGCCAACCAGTGTAGAGAAAAATAAAACTTCTCTTTACCCAGTCTTGCATCTCGAAAAATCACCAGCGATAAGAGTTCCAGGATGCTCTTAGTTTGATGGTGTTTGCCTAGGATTTGATACATATTGTGATTTCATTCACTGGATAGGCCCTTAAAATATAAAGGGACTGACAAGCTTTCTCTGTGAGTATGACTTACAAGTGAGCTGCATGCACTTTACTCAAACCAAAAGCATCTTTTTAAATTACAGACAAAAGCTGTTGCAGCTCAAAATCATATCTAGAACTTGGTGCACTCCGAAATTGTTGTTCAGCTTTGACTCCTCCCTGAGTTCTGTCTGCCGCAGATGTACATTTCCTAGGCCAGCTTTATCCAGGTCAGCTAGTACCGTTCTTCTGGGCCGGACCGGGCATCGGGCGTTTCCCTGGGAGACTGGAAGGGTGGGGGCCGGTTTTGCAGTGGTGGGGGCCAGTTTTGTTACCGTAGACAGGTTTTCCAGCCGTGCTTCAATATCGGCCCCTTCGCACTTGCCCCCCTCGTTCCCTCGGGGGCTGGGCCGACAAAATTGCCAGGGGTGCTTTGAGTTCCCAGTCCGGCCCTGCTGCTCTTATATGTAGAACCTCTAGAAAGAAACTATTTAGTCAGCCGAAATTCCAGACGTACCAGACACTTAACAGCCATACTGCTACTGGTGAAACGTTGTATGGTGATGACGTGGCTTAGAGGCCCACCTCCGAAGCCACGTGACCACGCTGTGCGGTGCTCTGTAATGACAACACTGAAGTATATTCTTCTCTTTAATGCTCTACAGCACGTCCTCCGATATCTGGGGTTCCTTGTGCGCCTTCATTCTAAAGGGGTCACAGAGACCCATGGAAACCTGCTATAGCTAGTTTTCAAATTCATAGGCCTTATCCTACAGCCTGTTGCACGATCATACCTACCCTATTATCAGAAATTATACCGGGAGCTATTAGATTGGATGGCTGTGCAAAACAAAATTGAGGACATTATGTTGTTGGCTTGATTGTTGGGGTAGAGTGTTGGGGTAGAGGATGCCTATACAATTTGCTAATGGTAGTTGCATGTTCCTATATTGATAGTACTTGACAAGAATGCTTGTATTTTATTGACCAATATATACGCCTGGCTCTCTGATCCACTATTATAAGAGTGTTCTTTATTCCTTGTTTGAAAAATAAACACAAGTTATAAAAAAAGATACTGTTTGGTGCAAGAATTGTGTATAACATTATAATGATGCTAAAAAAGGAAAACAAATGTCAACAATCCTCGCTGAGCATCTTAATCAAAGTATCAATACTTTGGTGTTCTTCCGGTTTTTCTCAGTGACACATGTTTTAGTGAAGTGAAAGGCATGGGTATTGGGTTCAGACAATGGATGAATAATGTTGTCTTACAAATAGATTAATACTTTGCTACTATGAATGTAAACAAATTATCAAGACACTGACTCATTTTAGTCTTCAGCTAATCTGCTAGCCATTCATGTGTGCAAACGTAAATAGTTATTTAAATCTTCAAAAACCTTAAATTATGAATATTCAAATGCCTTATTTCAATTCCACTGCGTTTTCTTGAAGAATTGATTCACAATGATTAAAAGTGTAAATTATAATGCTTGTACAGATGGGCTTAAAATAAAAAAAATTGTGCTAATCCTGATTGGGCTACTACTTTCACCGTCTGTCCTTAACGGGTATGGCTAAGTTGAAAGAACAAAATATTAATTTTAATTGTTTATTTAACAGGTTTGGTATTATATATCGACACAGTAGTTTAAACCGTTGGTATAAGGTATTTTCATTAAGTTATCAGTTGTACTGTAATGTACTTTTATCACGTTAGATCTTATGTTATTTCACATGTTGTTTAATGTACCTACATTTAATATGCATTTGTTGTAAATATTTTCTGGTACGAACAAAAAAAATTGATGGACAAAAGTTTTACTCCTTCTCAGTTGTAAAGGTCTGCTTTTGGTATTACAGCTCTAAAGCAAAATATTTGTAGATGCTTTCATTTGTTCATATCAGGGTACACCTTGGCTGTCTCCAGATAGATCATCAGCATCATTTAGGACTGCCTTTCTGTGAAACTAAGCGAAAAACTACCTGGGCTACACTGATACAATGGCATTATTTATCCTAAATATAGATTTCCCTATTTGCCATTCTGTGCATGCATGATGTCCCGATGTGGCAGAAAGGCAGCCTAATGGAGCTTTACAGACATGTTATAGAAACAAAAAAATAAATATTTATATTAAAATATCTAGAAATATTTTAAATATCTAGAAGTGTTCATATTTATGACAGTCTCTTTAAATTGGCACTAAAATATTAAGGGACTTCGTGAAGCTGGAAGACGGGTCTGTTTGCCACAGGAACATATGTGGCCTCACTTTAGAAAGGTAGGTTGGACTCCTGTCAGCAGTACTTGGTAATTTTCACCGATGGCTAATACCATCCATTACAGAAGGAAGAAATAATGTCTGGCAGAATACTACCAGAATTGTGTTACCACCACCATTTGTAGTGACAAAAAACCCCAGCCCGGAACTGATGGGATTAATTGCCCAAATTCAGATCAGTTCTACAGTGGCCTTAAAATGGGTAAACTCCCAAAGCATGAAGTTTTGGTTATGACTGGTCACTGAACATTAATATATCATCAACGAAAAAAAGGGGGGGGGGACTTATAGGTCCAGCATACAAGCCCCTAAAATATCAATATCAACCAGGTATGCACTTCCTTTGAGAGGGGGGACCAAGAGAATCTGGGACTAGTTGAGAGAGGGTAGGTCATTTGTCAGAATCGCTGCATTTAAACTGACGCTAAATATGAGTTTTCCTTCTACCATAACTTGAGGAGGTCAGAAACCCTCCCTACTTGGGTTGGTATTTTTTTAAAGGTACACCAACCTTTGGTTTTTAGTGATTGGTCTACCCCTACTATGAATGAATGAATGAATGATATTTATTGTTTGGTTACTGAAAACCATTACATAAAACCAAAATACAAGATAACAACATTACAAAAGTTAAAATCAAGAACATTTCAAAAGTTCAGATTATCTAGTTCATGGGCCGGCAGGAGACTCCATGCTCCGATCAGTAGAAGTCATCAACATTGCCCGTGCTTGAAAGATGAACTTTCCAAAGGCCGCCATATGCTTTACCGTGGACAGGGTATAAAGATGGATAATCCCCTCCTTTGCGGTACGTAAGCCCGATTGTCCTAGGAATGGCCTGAGATAAAGACCGCGGGCCAGGCGCAGGGCCGGGCAGCAGAAAAGGAGGTGGGCCAAAGACTCACGTTTATACATGCAAAGCCTACATTCCCGGACTCCTGAGCTGGCCTGACCGCAAGAGTATAGTTCTTTGAGGGGCAATGGGTGTAATCTGTAAGCCAAGATCTTGTGAAGAGCGGCACGGCCCACGGACTGCGTGAGATGATGTTTAGAGGTATGTAAATGTAAATGTAAATGTATAGGCATTTATATAGCGCACTACTTACCCGTAGGGTCCCAAGGCGCTTCGACCGCTGCGAAACCCTTCCTGGCTTCCCTGAGAGATGGTCCCTTAATGGGTATCTCCAGGGTGAGACCAGGCATCCCCGGCGGTCTGGTGGGGCCGTTAGTGAAGATGAGGCAAGCTAATGCCCAGAGTTGCCGAGTGTGATCGCTGATCAGCGTGGGCACCGAGGCGAGAGAATTATCGAGTCCGCTGACCCTGGTCCAGAAACCTGCCGCGCCGGGAATCGAACCCTGGTCCCGGGCCGTCCTCTGCTCTCGGGTCTGCCGCCTCTAACCAGTGAGCCACACTACTGCAGAGTGTGCACGGAACACAAGGTCTCATGCAGGTTTTTTCTTCCCGTGTAACAAAGGGGGTTTTGGCAAAAGCACAGTAAGGCTGTGCCTGATGCAGAATGAACAAAAGAATTGCCAGTACTGTGCGATTATTTATGCTTATTTAACAAGGTGTTGAGCGGAAAATTACTCAACCCAAAGACCACTATTTCAGTCTAGAATCTTTATGAAAAATAATTTATTTCATTAGTTTTTAGTTAGCTTTTTTCTTTTTTCTTTCTCATAAACAAAAATCAACCAGTCAATTTGAACAAGAAGTTAATTTCAGATAGACTCAACATGTAAAAACACTTGTTTAAAGGTTCATTTCAATACAATAAACAAAAAACCAAAGACAATAGGGTATAAAAACCCAAATCACAATTCACCAATACAACATGAAAAATGACGCTTTTAGACAACGATTAGACAATAGACAACATATAGAAGTGATGGGGCTAATAAAGCCTCTATTTAAATTCAAATTGTTCAAGATAGGACCTATTGCAGAATCTCTGCTCTAATCTAGAATCGGCCTATACATCTAAATGAAAACGTGCCAGATTAGACATATCTTTTTACATATACGACCACACACTATGTTTATATTTTGCAGATTTTCAAAAGAAGGTTGGTCGCAGAAACAGAATAAATCAGAATTAATGAGGAGAGGGGGTCGACGCGTTTCGAATCTCTGCTTAAGTTAAGAGATTCTCTTCAGGACCGACAGACATGATCTGAAAAACATAAATAAACAGACACTCCGTCGAAACCACACATGAGAGACCTTCAACTCACATACTGATCAGCGCAATTTTGTATCATACCTGTGTTTACTTGTAACAGTGTTCAAATCCTAAAGTCTGAAACGGAAGAAATGGGCCATTCTTAGTAATTGCAGTCATTTTTAACAATGGGGTTCAGGCATTGTGGGCACAACGGGTTCGAAGTGGAAGCAACTTACATGATTGATGTTTGCGATAGTCCAAAGATAAGTTTGAAGGGCCAGTGGGGAGTTTAACCCGACTTGTAACTCGATCTGATAACAACTCCTGAAAATGACAAACGAGTACGTGATTAGCAGGGCGTATAGGACGCCAGATCGATAGATCACGTTTCAACAAGAAGAAAGTCCAATGTGCTTATTGAATTAGCGACTGCTTAAAACAGATGGTTAGTCCAAGTGTATTCCAAAGATTACAACCGGCGGCATTCATGCGGGGGGTTGTAAACAGGTTATCGGGTTTGTAACAGAAATGACAACGGGCGGGGCCCGTGCGGGAAACCGTGTAAACGAGTTCTAACAGAAATGACAAAGGGCAAAACCCGTGCGGGAAACCGTGTGATAGGGCATTGAAGAGGGGCGAGCGCGGCGTCGTTTACCTTCAATGGTTGCTCTGTCCTCCTTTAATCACTCCTCGCTCGCAGGGAAGACGCCGTCTAGTTTGGCAAATTCAATTCCATGTTGGTCCGGAAGTGGTTATGAAGTCGGCAAGGTGTTCATGGGAAATGTAGTCCCTGTTAGGTTTTTTGTAGTTCCTTTAATGCGAAAGTGCTTCGCGGCTTCATATTGGGAATTATAGTTGGCCAAAGGTTGATGTGCGCAACGGGCGCCCGATGTTTGATTTAAATTTAATAAAAAATGTAATGGAAAAATGTGAGTGTTCTGTTTCCCATTGACAATGTTTGTTGTTGTAAACTCAATCATGGGAGTTGTGGTTCTGGATCCCAGAACTACAAACCGGAGGGAATTTTTTATTTTTTTTTAATTTATTTTTTTTGTGTGCAAATTTTCTCTTGTTGCAACAGGGGCTCGTTAGGGAATCAGGATGCCTCTCCAGAAGAAGGGACTGGGTAGCCCTATGTAGAATGTACAGGTTACCTCACAGGTGGTACAGTTCGGACATCTCATTCAGGCCTGTAATGGTGGTGTTAAACTTAAGGATTAGCATCGCTTCTCTCTGTCTTAGCTTGGCCTCTAAATCTCCACCTCGTGGATCTGGTTCTACTTTAGATATAATTGTCCATTTGAAATCCTCATCCCCATGAGATTCATCAATCCAGTGCTGGACTAGTGGAGCTGTTAGTACTTTCTTTTTTATACGAGATTTATGTTGTGACATTCTTTGTCTAGCTTCTTGATTCGTTTTTCCAATATATAGCTTGTTGCAAGTGCAGGTGATGGCATACACTATATTCCGTGTTTTGCAGTTGGTAAACTGGTCATGTTTCCATGACACGCCATCATGTTGGAAAAGGTCGCCTTCGATGGTTGAATTGCAACATAGACAAGTGCCACATTTGTGATGGCCTGTGATTGGAGGTAGGCTTACATAGTCTCGTAGAGTTATTGTCTTAGGTTTAGGTACAGCCGCTCTCACGATCTGATTGGCTATACTTGTGTCTTTTTTGAAAGCGAAAAGTGGCACTTCTTTTAGCTGTTCGTTGATTTCTTTAACTAAATGCCAGTTTTGATGGATTATCTTTTTCAAAAAATTGGATGCAGGAGAGAAGGTTGACACACAAACCATCCGGTTTAGTTGCTTCTTCTCTTTCTTTTGAAGAAGTTCTTCACGTGGTGTCCACCACGCTCGTTTTATTGCTTGTTTCAGCAATTTGGCTGGGTATCCGCGATCTAATAGTCTCTCTTTCAGAATATTAGCATGTGACAGATATTCATCCTTGAAAGTGCAATTTCTCCGTATTCGGAGGAATTGCCCTATTGGTAGATTTTGTTTTAGGTTTCTCGGATGATTGCTGGAATAGTCCAAAGCCTTGTTTCGGTCAGATTTCTTCCGATATAAGGTTGTTACTAGTTGACCGTTTGAGCAATAGATTTCAACATCTAAGAAAGAGAGACGTGTTCTAGATGACTCAAGGCTAAATTTAATGTCTCTTGTTCTCTCATTGAGCCATGTGTGAAACAGTTCAAGTTGTTCCTTATTCCCAGTCCATGTGAAGAACACAACTCCCATGATTGAGTTTACAACAACAAACATTGTCAATGGGAAACAGAACACTCACATTTTTCCATTACATTTTTTATTAAATTTAAATCAAACATCGGGCGCCCGTTGCGCACATCAACCTTTGGCCAACTATAATTCCCAATATGAAGCCGCGAAGCACTTTCGCATTAAAGGAACTACAAAAAACCTAACAGGGACTACATTTCCCATGAACACCTTGCCGACTTCATAACCACTTCCGGACCAACATGGAATTGAATTTGCCAAACTAGACGGCGTCTTCCCTGCGAGCGAGGAGTGATTAAAGGAGGACAGAGCAACCATTGAAGGTAAACGACGCCGCGCTCGCCCCTCTTCAATGCCCTATCACACGGTTTCCCGCACGGGTTTTGCCCTTTGTCATTTCTGTTAGAACTCGTTTACACGGTTTCCCGCACGGGCCCCGCCCGTTGTCATTTCTGTTACAAACCCGATAACCTGTTTACAACCCCCTGCATGAATGCCGCCGGTTGTAATCTTTGGAATACACTTGGACTAACCATCTGTTTTAAGCAGTCGCTAATTCAATAAGCACATTGGACTTTCTTCTTGTTGAAACGTGATCTATCGATCTGGCGTCCTATACGCCCTGCTAATCACGTACTCGTTTGTCATTTTCAGGAGTTGTTATCAGATCGAGTTACAAGTCGGGTTAAACTCCCCACTGGCCCTTCAAACTTATCTTTGGACTATCGCAAACATCAATCATGTAAGTTGCTTCCACTTCGAACCCGTTGTGCCCACAATGCCTGAACCCCATTGTTAAAAATGACTGCAATTACTAAGAATGGCCCATTTCTTCCGTTTCAGACTTTAGGATTTGAACACTGCTACAAGTAAACACAGGTATGATACAAAATTGCGCTGATCAGTATGTGAGTTGAAGGTCTCTCATGTGTGGTTTCGACTGAGTGTCTGTTTATTTATGTTTTTCAGATCATGTCTGTCGGTCCTGAAGAGAATCTCTTAACTTAAGCAGAGATTCGAAACGCGTCGACCCCCTCTCCTCATTAATTCTGATTTATTCTGTTTCTGCGACCAACCTTCTTTTGAAAATCTGCAAAATATAAACATAGTGTGTGGTCGTATATGTAAAAAGATATGTCTAATCTGGCACGTTTTCATTTAGATGTATAGGCCGATTCTAGATTAGAGCAGAGATTCTGCAATAGGTCCTATCTTGAACAATTTGAATTTAAATAGAGGCTTTATTAGCCCCATCACTTCTATATGTTGTCTATTGTCTAATCGTTGTCTAAAAGCGTCATTTTTCATGTTGTATTGGTGAATTGTGATTTGGGTTTTTATACCCTATTGTCTTTGGTTTTTTGTTTATTGTATTGAAATGAACCTTTAAACAAGTGTTTTTACATGTTGAGTCTATCTGAAATTAACTTCTTGTTCAAATTGACTGGTTGATTTTTGTTTATGAGAAAGAAAAAAGAAAAAAGCTAACTAAAAACGAATGAAATAAATTATTTTTCATAAAGATTCTAGACTGAAATAGTGGTCTTTGGGTTGAGTAATTTTCCGCTCAACACCTTGTTAAATAAGCATAAATAATCGCACAGTACTGGCAATTCTTTTGTTCATTCTTCGGTTTTTTCTTCCCAGCAGCTCCAGATCAAGTTCCCGTGACCTCGCACGCACTTGTTTTTTAATAGCATTTTTAATGGCAGAATATTTGACGTGTTCAGGATTCCATGAATCTATTGCGAGATTGAGATGGACCTTAGCCTCTTCGAGGATGGCCGACCAGGGGTTCCCTGGCTCCCTGAAGATACCTTTCAAAACTGCCTTTAGTGTGTTCTCCTGTGCCGCCGTTGTTAAAAAGTAATATTTACTTAAGGCGGCCAGCTCTTCCAGTTCTTGCCGGTTAAGTGAGAACTCCAGGCGAACAAGGGTGTTTCTGGTGCACCTTGGAACATGGAAAAGTTTCTTATATGCTCTACAGTGGATTTTTTCTAATTCATTACTTAGTTTGCCCGGAAATGCCTGCAAAGCATAGTTGAGTGCCGGCATGAGCTTGGCTTTAAGTACTCTGTTAATGGCCGTGGTGGACGGACTGTGTAAGGAGGCTTGCAGCTTACAGATGGCATAGGTGATGGATTTACCTTTAGCCTGGATTGACTTAAGATGGGCGCCTGCGCGCCCTGATTCCTGAAAACAAATGCCCAAATAGGTGTACCGCTGCGTGCTTTCCAGCAGGAGATTGCCTAGCCTCCATTTTAAAGATGTTTTCCTTGGGTAATGTCCAAAAATAATTACTTTAGACTTGGTTGGGTTTGCTACAAGCCTGTTTTTGTCATTGTATATGGCGAGTGCCGTCAACATCTTTTGTAGCCCCATTCTCGTGTGGTCCAGAAGGACCAAGTCATCGGCATATTGCATAAAGTAAATTTTGAACTCACCAATCTTTGGAGTAGCCAAGGCGGCCCCAGTCAAGGCCTTCTCCATATCCGCTGTGTATAAGTTGAATAATAATGGGGCTAGCACACACCCTTGTTTTAGGCCTCTGTCTGTGTTGATCTTGGCAGATGCGTGGTCCCTCGAAAGTTTGATTCGCACCCATGTTTTTTGGTAAAGGGACTATCGCTCTTAACAGAACCGGGTTAATGTTCCATTGGGCCAACTTGTGCCACAGGATTGCGCGGTCTACCCCATCAAACGCCGCCGAATAATCAATAAAGCAGGCAAAGAGGGGAAGACTTTTACGTGTCCGTGCGCGATGCGCCAGGAAAGAAAGTGCGGTGATGTTATCAACTGTGGCAGACCCAGGTCTGAATCCCGTTTGGCAGAATGGAAGGATGCCTTCAGCGCTTGACCATACAGAAAAGGGGGTGGTGATGAAACCAGTCTGCAAGGTCCCTCAAGATGGCGCTAGCCAACAAGGCAATCATACGATAGTTGGAAGGTTCAGATTTTGGGCCTTTTTTATGGATAGGCTGTAAAAGCGAGCCTCTCCATGAATCTGGTACGTCCCCCTGGAGCCAGCATTCAGAGTACAGATGGGTCAGATTTTTGGACCAAAAGTCGATGTTAGCCTTGAATAAGTGTCCGGGGAGTCCATTAGGACCTGGAGCGGCATTTTGTCTGATGTTTTTTATGATTTAACAACAAGCAATATTCCCGGTGGGGCCGTCTTCTCGATGAACAGGTCTAGGTTGTCTCCAGCAGTGGAAGTTTCATTGTGCATGTGAGCAGAGCCATCATTAGTATAGAGTGCTCCAACATGGGCGACCCAGATGGAGGCTTCAAGGGAATTTTCTCTATGGTATGGGCCTCGGCCCAAATTGCATATATACTTCCAAAACTCCTGTGATTTTCCCGGGCTCAGCAAGTTGAAGATTATTAACCATTGAGCTTCACAATGGGCACGTTTTGCTGCCCAGACCTTCTTAGCATGGCTTTTTTTGGCTTCTTGTAATTGGTGCTTGTTTTGACTCGTACCGATTTTATGGGAGAGTTTGCGTTGCTTGTTTAGTTCTTTGGCGCTTATTTTGATTTCAATATTGTGACCATATGTGGGTAAAGGGCGCCTGTGCGATGTACTGTTCGAGCTCCCGCGAAGGATCACCGCCAGAGTCTCTGTTATGGCGTTCCAGGTTTCTATGGCGCCCTTTTTATGTTCGCTCGGAGGCCATCCTGTCCACTGATTTGCCCAACTGTTAAATCCATTAATTGCGGTCTGTTCCCATTTGATCCTTCTAGGCAGCTTTATTAGTTCTTCTCCATCGGCTTCTCCGTTGAATTCAAGCTTATACCGATGGTCCGCTGTGAGGTTCAAAGTGACGGTTAGGGCAGCGTGGTCGCTATCACTACGTGAATGCACTGAAAAATTTGACATTAAAAGTTGGAGTTTGCCACTTAGGATTATATAGTCGACCGTGGTTTGGTTGTTAAATGTGGGACCGACAATCAGCCCTGGGCTGTTCTTTAGAAGGACTGAGTGCGCCGTCGCCAGATTGTAGGTTTTTAGTAGGTCATTCAAAGCGTCGGTGGCCCCGACCTGGAGCCTGCGTGTGGTTGATACCCCAATGTTATGAATGTTAAAATCACCAAGGATAATACATTCAAGGGCCGCGAATTGAAGTAGTAAGCGCTCGATGTGTCGTGTCAGCGTAGTCGTATTGGGTGAGAGCCCATGAGGGTTATGATAAATATTGATTAATAGAAGTGAAAAATTGCTATTTGTTAGGCGACAGCCTTTCAGGATGCCTGCCTGGATGGTGTCCGGCAGGTTGGGTATTTCTGCAAATTCCAGATTGAGTGAGTGTTTTATATAAACGCATATCCCGCCCGAAGGTCTACCTAAAATGCTGAACTTTTTTGCGGGTTTTCCATACTCAGCCTATCCTCTCAGGGAGAGGGGATGGATTTGCCAGGTTTCTTGTGTGCAAATTATGTCTGCTTCCTCCATAAATGACACCGCAGTTTGCTTGAGAAGCAACCTCTTGAGCCCAGCGACGTTCCAAGACATGATTTTCAAACTCCTCGGAGACCATTCCTTCTCAGGGGGCTTTAGGTGCATATTTATCGAGCGTCGATAAAATTGGCCCCAGGCATTAAGGCAATGACCATTAGGTCTTGGAATTTAAAGCGAGCGACAGCCAGGACCAGTCTTTATTCGCATGTCCCAGTGTTGCGCATGTGCGTGTGCCATGGGTTGGATTCGTGGTTATCTTTATAGGAGTTCTAATGGGTTGACCAGGGTTTGAGCCGCCTTTAGACCCCTGGAGGATAGGAGCCATTTTTGGTGCATGGAAGGGGAGCGCATGCGAACGTGGAAGCTCTCCCACTAGTTGTGCCATGTTTCCCATCTGGGGCTGTGCAGACTGTGTTTTTAGTATGAGAGGATATTTTTGTAACCGCTTGGGTTTTATCTTTATACCCTAGCTTTCCAGTAGCTTATGCTGGCTTTTCAAGGCCTCTGCCATGGCCGAGTTCGTGAAGATTAGCTCTGTGGTTTCGTTTTTCTCTTCCGCGTCCGGCGATAGGAAGGAGATGGTTTCGATGTCAGTAGTTTTTATTCCCTCCAGCCCTGGGATGTTTGCACAGAGTTTCAAAAGGTTGCTGCAGTTGAGAACGTCCCACCTCCCCTGCGAGACATATTCTGGATACAGGCTGATTTCCCGATCCTGGGATTGGGCATGATTTAAGTAAGCAACGTAGTTCGCTGCCTGACCACCTGTTTGTGGTGCCAGTGAAAATCCAGATGGGAGGGCACTTGCCTGCCCTTTTGGCCCCATAGCTCGTTGAGGGGCCACCGTAAGTGGGAAACTGGGAGGGCAATTATTAAATGAAATATTTTCGATATTCTTGGTGTCAAAGGCGGCCCGTGACCCATGAGCCGCACCATGCGTCGTCAACGTTAATGGGACGGTGACTAGAGGGTAATTTAAACGAGCATCATATTCAATGGAACGAGTTTGAGTCGCTTCCGGGGTATGTTGACCTGGTGAATTGTTTGCTCGGCATATTAATGGAACTGGTGAGGCTGGCCTGGGGGCTACCAGAGAGGCAACCGGCCTTGGAATTATTTCTGCATCAGTCAAATGAAGAACTTCGTGCTTTGGTTCCAAGCTTTCTGATGTTATGAGGGTAACATCTGGTACAGACGTTTCCGGTGTCTATGTTTGGCCTTGCGTCTGATTGCCGGGACAAAGCCATTCCCGTATGGATTTATTTTTGTTCGCCTTGTTCAATTTTTAAAAAATGTTCTTGTTTTTTCTCGATAGATTCTTTTGGGGGTCTAGGCTGGTCAAGGTGGGAATCTGCTCCCGGTCGTGAATTATTGTTATGGTCGGTGAGGCCTCTACGGTATTTGCGTTAATGACCGAGGGGAGCCCCGCCCTAGCAAATTTGTTTTCATTATTTTCATTCGTTTCTGTTCTGTCTTTTGATGAGACTTTTATGCCTTCTTCCTTTAGGCGGGTCGGGCGCTGGTACCTTTACATTTGAGACCTTGTTCTTGCCAACTTCTATTTTAAGATCCTCAATTAGTGTGGTCATAATATGCGGAAGTTTTTCTAGATTTTTCAAAATAGGACCGCCACTACATGGTTCCGGCTTAAAATTTGTACTATCCTGTGCTCTGCGGATCAAGGAGTTCAATTGATCCAATTTAGCATCGACCCTAGAGATTAAATTTGCCACTGTTTGTAATATATATATCTGGGCATCAAGCTTATCGGCATGCATGATTGCGGCTCCAGTCATGGAAATTAGGGTCTCGTTGATCAATGTTAGGTGGTCTACAAACACTGGGGGGCTGTCCCCCCTTCTGCGTCTTGGGGATGCTGACTGAGATGTTTTGTCTTGACCAGGGAAACTCCAGTTCAACCGGATCGGAGACTGGGTGTGCCAGGCCGATAGTTCTGTGAATACTCCTCCTTCGTCCGGGCCTTTACTGTTACCAGACGCATCAAGTATATACTTTCCGTTTGCTGATGCACTGCGGCGTGGGGCGTTACGCGCATCAGCCGTTGGGGCCCCATTTGGGGACAAATTAAATTGAAGATTTTCTAGTGCTTGAGGGGACGGAGTTGTTGTTCTGGTGTGCTCGGGCCTCGAAACTGCCCTGTCGGCTGACTCTAACTTGAGCAGGTCACCCCCTTAAGCGTGATTATTGTTGGTGAAAGGGGTGGCCCTGGAGCCTGCTCCACTGTGGAGCTCAAGCACTGGCCCTGTCCGTCCTCAGGCGAATTTGTAGGCAATGTACCGCTCAGGGTCCTAAAGGGTGCTGCAGAACTTATTACCAGAGGGTGCAAGAAAGTTCTTATGTCTCTGTTGCCTAAGGGCCCAGTGTTGGCTACAGTAGCGCCCGGGCGGAGGGTTAAGTTTGTAGCGCTTCCCCTCTTCACCTGTTTGCGGCGGTGCATTATTCAATGTCACTGTCCGTGCTGGAGACGCCGTAAATGAGACTGGGAGCGTTGGAGTGGCCCCAGTGGCTCCAGATGATTCCAAGAGTGCCCCCTCCAAGAGCACTGACACAGGGTAGAACTCCCCCACTCCCAGGGGGTAGAAGAGTTTTGCCTTCCGTCTTCTGGCAGATCTATGAGGGCGCGGCTTTGCCTGTGTGTGGTCCTGCAGTAAGGTCGAGTTTCTAGTCCTCATTGTTTCTCCTTTCTCCTGTAATTTCCTATTAATTAATTTCCTACTGGGTTGCTTTGTGCACTCTGGGAAGGTCGGGGCAGTGAAGGTGAAGGCAATGCTCCCGCACTCCCCTAGCGGAGAACCCAAAGATAGACCGACTCTCTGTGTTCCTTCGGTTCGTAGTGCTCCTGCGCTCTAATTCACTTGAGATTAGGGACTTAAAGACTTGTCTCAATAAGTGTGTAGCCCAGGTGGTCAGACTGAACTGAACAGTGTCGGTGTATAGCCCAGGTGGTCAAACTGCACTGAACAGTGTCGGTGGCGGCGTTGTTATCGCAGCACCCAAGCTCCACACAGCGCTCACGCCTGCCTTCCGCACATTAGAACATTGGCCCCGAAGGCGCTGGGTGGTTATGCGAGGGACCAAAATGTAGCAACATCTTCACCCCCCCTGCTAGCAGGCGTTGTTATCGCAGCGCTTGGAACAGTGCTCACACCTGCCAGCAGCCCCTGCGACGCCGTAGACCTCGGACCTTAGTCCGTAGCCCTTCTAATTTCTAATTTAAAACATTTATAAAGCGCAGCGTGCACCGTACGGTTTCTTGGCGCTAGTGGATAGTTCGACACCTGAGGAAAAATAAAACCTGTCGTGGGCAAGAGGGGGAATTACACAGGGAAGGCTTGTTTGAAAAGAAACGTTTTTAAATCTTTACGAAAAGAAAGATAGTGAGTTGCAGAGCGGAGGTGGTCAGGAAGGGAGTTCCAAAACGTGGGGGCAAGGGTAGCGAAGTTAGTTCCACCCCACTTTTTACGTTTGAAACGTGGGATTTGGAGGAAGGATTTGGAGGAGGAGCGAAGCTCTCTGGTAGGGACGTACTCATTTATTAACGAGGAAATGAAAGCAGGGGCAGTGCCTTGACGGGCCTGGAACACCATACAGCCGGTCTTGAACAGGGAACGTTCCCTAACAGGGAGCCAGTGAAGCTCTCTGAGGAGGGGTGTGGAGTGGTGATAACGCGGGAGACCATAGACCAGCCGGGCCGCCTGGTTCTGAACCATCTGGAGTCTCCGCAGGCTATATGCTGGAATGCCGTTGTAGATGGCATTGGCATAGTCTAACCTCGAAATCACCAGTGCGGCCATGATCAACTTAAGTGCCTGTGGGGTGAAGAAGCGGGAAACAGTGCGAATAGTTCGGAGGGTGAGGAAACAGGAGGAGACCACAGTGCTAATTTGTGAGTGGAGGGTGAGCTGGTTGTTGATTTTAACCCCCAGTGTCTTAACTGCGGTTGAGGGGGTGGGGGAGGGACCAAGAGAGGAGGGCCA
This sequence comes from Lissotriton helveticus, assembly GCF_964261635.1. Taxonomy (NCBI): domain Eukaryota; kingdom Metazoa; phylum Chordata; class Amphibia; order Caudata; family Salamandridae; genus Lissotriton; species Lissotriton helveticus. The sequence goes on from NC_136072.1 coordinate 595,690,010, forward strand.
GAATCGGGAATTCCAGGGACTGGACGAACCACCGGTGAGAACCAACTCGGTTTTGTCCGGGTTCAATTTAAGATGGTTGTGGTTCATCCAGTCCCTGATGAAAGTCATGGTAGACTGAAAGCTAGAGACAGAAAGAGGAGAGGAAGACAGGTCAAAGATGAGCTGGAGGTCGTCGGCATAATTGTACACGGTGACCTCCAGCTGCTGAAGAGCGAAAATGAGGGGAGAGATATAGAGGTTAAATAATAAAGGAGAAAGAGAAGATCCCTGGGGGACACCACAAGTGACAGGAAGTGGAGTGGTCGTAAAGTCTCCTAGCTGGACCGCCTGAGTGCGGTCCCTCAGGAAGGAGGACAGCCAAATCAGGGCTGAACCCTCAATTCCAGCCGCCTTGACACGGGACAATAAGATGGTATGGTCAACCGTGTCAAAGGCGGCAGAGAGATCGAGAAGTACCAGCGCCTGATGATTGTTATTGTCCATACCCTTCCTGAGGGTATCCAAGACCGAAACCACAACTGATTCGGTCGAGTGCCTGGGGCGAAAGCCAGCCTGGCGAGAGGCCAATCCCCCATTAGCCTCTACGTGGGCGCTGAAAACCGCGGTGGCATGGCGTTCCAGCACCTTGCCCAGGTAGGGCAGCAGGGAAATTGGGCGGTAGTTGGCTGAGATGGACGGGTCAGCGCCGGGCTTTTTTAGAATGGGCACTATAGTGGCTGTTTTGAGCGCCGGGGTCACTACTCCCTGCGCAAGGGAGTTGTTGAGGAAGGTGATGGGGGCTTCAGGACAGGAGGAGTAGATATGTTGCAGGATTCGAGCCGGACAGATGTCTGCCGGGGACCCTTGCGCCTGTTTGATTTTGCGGGGGGGTTACAGAGAGTATTTTGGATGTTTAAATGTTTTATTTACTGAAGTGGCGGCCAATCCTGATCCTGACGCAGTGCCTAGATCGGGGCTTAGAGCACACAGGTGCACAGGCACACGAGCAGATGCTCTTGCCTTCCGGCTGTGCCTGCCAGCAGTTCGCTGCAACCAGCAGCCAGCTCCCCCTCCAGCCCGGCTCACCGTGTCGTCGCCTCGCTGAAGCAACCGCTATGCCCAGCCGCGCTCGGTCCGTCAAAGAGCCAGCTACTAACTAGGATTCCCGATACTGTGAAGATGACAGTCCGATTTTTGGTCCTGACGTAGTGCCAATTGATCACATATGTGACCCATCAGGCAAGAAACATGCTGACCGTTTTGTAGAAGCAACCACAGAACATTATGTCAGTGATTTGTCTCTCTTGTTTTTGGTTAGACAAGTAGACTCACCTATTAAAAATTATTTAAAGAGTACTACTTAATCTTTGTTTAACTCCCCTGTGCACATCGCACATCAACACACCCATCTACACTTCACAGCCCTACACCTGCACTACACATCACGGCTTGGGAATAAAAGATCTCCGATAAAGAGCCCCTTTTAGGGTGCCCTTTGGGCATTCCTGAGCCGCCCTGACGAAGAGCAAGCCCAATGATGAAGCATGACACCCATTCAGGTGTGTGAGGGCTCCAGTTTCAAAAGGAGCGGACTTCCCTCCTACCCTTTTGGGTATAAAACGGACTAGTCCCAGATTCTCTTTGTCCCACCCTCAAAGGAACTTCATACCTGATATCACTAAACATTAATGCACTGATGCAAAGTTGTTTTGTCCCTATTTTCAAAGGGATTTGTTTTGCTGCTAAATACGTGGTATTATATACTCCAGGGGCTGTAATATTAGTTGCTAAAATATCCCAAGCAGTATTTACCCCGGAGGATATATCATTTTTGATGACAAAAATGGATAAATGTTAAACTTGGCAAAGCTGTAATTTACCACCAGAGGTAGTTTTAATGTAATGAGGAACCATCATGTTTTAGCATCAACGACTGTGAAAACTAAAGCTAACATTTTTTGGTAATCAATTACAACAAGGCTTGGGAATTAAAATTGCAGAAAAAGTAAGAAATCAACCCAAACAGATTCTGGGGTTTCAGGAAAGCATGTAACCTGAAAATAATCCAGCATTACGTGGTATACTCCCATCTGCATAATGTACCCTCCTCTCTTGTTTTCATTTTCAACATCTGGAACTCTGACTGAACTGTGGCATGTTAAACCATCCTTGTGTTGAGCCTCGTGCCCTGTATTTTAGTTCCATTCGTGGCAGGGGCTCTCTCTATTTTGTTATATATTGTACTCAACTGTGTACAGATACTGGATGTATGTAGTTGGTGTGTAAGTGGATGAGTTGGAGTGATTGGAGTATGATTGTATTTATTAAATTTAATCCCGGGGTATTGATTGTGTGTGTCTTTTTATAAAATAAATTGGTTTTGGTTATGTTTTTTTATATAACTTTTTGGATTTGAATAATCATTGATTAAAAGAAATGTATTTATGACTTTGCAAATTGAGATTAACTATGCATAACGTGTTTCTAAAAAATATAAAGAAAATAATAATCCAAAAAAGGAAAGAAAGTATTGATACAATAAAATAATAATGAGATGATCATAGTTGTCACTGTTGTATTCAAATGTTTGTTTAAATGTACATGAACAATGTTTGATGAGAATGAATAACAGGCTATGAGGGAAATATACAGTATTGTGTAAACTTTAATCCCCTCTCTTCCCTGGCCTGAAGCATTATTAGAGGGGGTCCCCATTTTTTGCTATAGCCTGTTAACCAGGTGTCAGTCAAATGAACTCTTTTAAAATGTTCTCAGAGTGAAGGCCCTGCTGCTGTGGGACTTGCTCAACCTCTGGTCAGGACTTCAGGAGGAAACAGTTGATAGATGAAATCGAATAAATAGCCCCGTTTACAGCACAGGTGTGTAAGCTAAAGGCTTCATTGAAACCAGTTTAGTTTATTCAAATCTATGGTTCTTCCTACACACCAAAATCTAATTTTAAGTAAATCAGCTTGGTCTTTGACTAGAGCTGCCACCTGGTCGTTTTTGTAACCGGTCTAGCCAGTATTTTCAGCTTTATGCCAATACAAACATTTGGAAAACCAGTTAAATCCAGTATGTTTCCCTTCTGAAATATAAACCTAGAACAGCAGACACCTAAAGAAATCAGTTCAAAGTATTTGAGAGCTGACTGAATTGTTTGCGAGATAATATTAGAGCAAACAGAGGGACAATTGCCAGGCTGCAAATGAATCGTGACAATTTTACTCATATTAGTTTTCATCGGAGGAGTGTGGCTCACTGATTAGAGCGGCAGACCCTGATGCAGGGGTCTGGCCCGGGACCAGGGTTCAATTCCCGACGCGGCAGGGTCCTGAACCCAAAATGTCCACGGACTCGATATTTCTCGCCTCTGTGCCTATTCTAATCATGGGGTCCCACGCTGCAACTCTGGGCAATAGTTGCTTAATCTCCACTACGGCGGCCCACCCGCTGCCGGATGCCTGGCTTTCACCCTGGGGATACCCAGTAGGGGTTATCTCACAGGAAAAAAAGCCAGGACGGGTTCCCAAGGCAAGCGCCTTTATGCCTTCGGGTGATACGTGCGCTATATAAGTCGCAATACATTTACATTTACATCTACCAGCTCATGGCTGCTCCAGAAAGTAACAGAAGTCATTTCTCATGTTCTTGCAACACTGTCTTCTAGTAGGTGAGCAAATACACATGTATGTTCTGATGTGAACTCTGCTCTGCAGCTCAGATCTGTTATAGCTGCTCTGCTCTTGGATATTAACATACACACACTCATAGGTGTAAAGAATAAATAAAGGAACCTAGTTTAAATAGGAGGGACACATAGATCTTCGATGCTGATTGAGTAACTATCAAGAAAAAATATTCAGCCTTAGGACCTGAAAGCCTATAGTTATTGGGGAAGACAGCCATACAAGAAAAAGCACACTTCCTTCAAGTCAGGCAGATACAGAGTCTTACAAACAATCTAAATAGAAACATATGAGCCCTGTAAAGTCAACCAAAAAATCCCTAAGAATACAACAGGAAATTACTATGAATCATATGGTGCAACTACTGTGCTCACTGTAAACACAAGTTCTATATACCCCATCGAAGACACCATGAGTAAACAGTTTGTCATTGCCATCGATTAGCTTGCATTTTTTAAACTTCTATTGGTGCTTTCTTTTATTTTATTTGATTGTTTTTTTGTAAAGCTCTACAATCCACATTGTGGTGGGCTCAGATCATTCACTTGTTTGACTTTCATTGCAGCCATGTGCCATTCAGCAGGCCAACATTTGGTTCAGTTTCTGAAGGAATGGAGTGAGTGCAGTGTTCTGCTGGCTGTTTTGCTTAGTGGCAAGCAGAAACTTTTTAGTCATTACTAGTACTCTGGACTAAGGCAATGCATGTTTCATAAGAACTTCTGTCTGCCAAGCCCTTCCGATTTTAAGCACATATACAAAAAACGATAAACTGAATTTTTAAATTCTTCTAACTACTTTATTTTAATGGGCCATGATACGGCCTGAAGTCGATCTGTTGTCTTTTTTCAAAGTGCATTGACATTGATATTGTGACAGGCATTTCTCGCCAAATATTTTAAATGATCTCTACTATTATCAAATGTATTAGTGTAGGAATTCTATTGAGAAACATGAATGATTTTTCCATTGACATTTTTGTGTATAATAGATGAAATTTGAGAACACCTCTGTAACTTGACTTTTTTGGAAAATTATCTAGAGATGAGAAAGGTGAGACACTGTTAAAGTGCAGAGAGAATATGGACATTAAGAGGAGCTTTGACTAAGTGAAACACTGACACGTGTCAGTCTGGGAATAACTAAGAGCTGTACTAGTCGGGCATGCTGAACGTTGACTTTATCGAGTGATGAGTAAGGGCCTGATCACGAATTTGGAAGTGCTGCAGCTGGTCGCCATACCAGTTCCCCGATGTAGCACCGCCAAACCCATAGGCAGACCGCCCACCGGATTCTGAGTTAAATCCGGTGCGGGTGGTCCTGCGGTAGCGGTGCCTTTCAAAGGCTAGTATGTGAGTCTTAGAAAGGCAATGCTGTGGGAGCGCCAATGCACGTTCCTGCATGGCATGGACTATACAGTCCATGCCGTGCAGGAAAGGTGGTGCATACTTACAGGGGGCACACCATGAGGTAGCCAGAGGGCCCCCTTAGTTTCTTCACTGCCATCCTTTTCATGGTGGGCTCAAAACCATAAAAAGGAGGGCAGCGAGGAAACTTGTAATATGCTTGACCGTGCGGCAGCACAATCATATTGCCTCCTCATACTGCTGCAACACCACGAGGGATCATAGATCCCCTGCAGTTGCAGCAGTCGTTCGGTGGTCCGACTGCCAAACCCATAATAGGTTGGTCAGACCGCCAGTGTGGTGGTGCCCACACTACCGCCGCTGATACAGCAGTCCATGAGACCACTATAGTCGTGATAAGGCCTTAAGTCAGGACATAAGGATGTTATCAAGAGTCCCATCCAAGTTAGGTAATTATTAAAAGGTCACCAACTGTAGCTGTTCTCACAATATTACCAAATTTGAATTCTATTAAGAACATGGCTTTGGCATTTCCCCCAGTTGAGTATTCAAGTCTAGACAAGATGTGGGTGGAATCAGTTTGGATTTCAACAAGAAGTGACTCTGGACTCGTCAAGTTTTTCTGGAATCTAGATTCGACTCACACAGCTAGTACGCCCTCTGACTTCCAGAAGTAAAATTAGTAGCATAGCATAGGCCATGTGAAGTCACTTTCTGGTGTATCTTTAGGCACAGTCAGGTGAGATCATTTCCTATGACACCTTCAGAGTACGGAGTTAGGGTTGTCATTTGCTTAGATAGCAACAACGGCAGAACCTAAATGTTTTTTATTGCTCTTAACATTTATGTTACAACAAGACATTTTTTTTTTAATAAAACCCATTTTTTACCCTGTCCCAGCTAGTCTCCTCTGGGTCTTTTTTTTAAAGAACTTTCATTCCCAGGAGGAGACACTCACAATAAACGGTAGTACTCATCTGAAGCAGATGGTAAACAGTTCTGCTTCAGCCCCATCTTCCTTCCTTCTGGCAGCTGTAAGCCGGCTTCTCCCAATGATGATGATGATGATAGTTATTTATATAATTTGCTGTTACCCCGGTAGTCGAGCTCGTGAGTGTCAAAAAAGAAAATAATCTCCCTTCTATGACTTCCTATGACTTTCTTCTATATTTTAAGAGTTTAGGGAAACAGCAGAGTGTGAGAAGGCATGTAACGCATACATTTGTACTGCAGAGAGATCAGACCAGCGCATGAAAGGCCTGTGGCGAAAGCAGAGTTATGAACAGCTGCAGGATACATTGGGAAACCAGTGTAAGAGCAATACACCATCTGAAATATGCAAACGGTGGGGAATCATAAGGAGAACCCTTGCAGCCAAGTTCAGGCCCAGCTAGAGGTGACAAAGCAAGTATTTGGGATGACCGAAATAAGAGGAGTTGGCATAATCAAAACTAGCAAATTTTACAGTTTGATTAATAGTTTTTTGATAGAGAAGGAAATGGAGGATTTCCCTAATCATTGTCAGTTACAGGGCCGGACTGGCTGTAGCAGAAACCGGGCATTTCCCCGGTGGGCCGGAGGAATGGGGGCCGGTTTTGTCGCTGGGGGACGGTTTTGCAGCAGTGCTGCAATATCGGCCCCTTGTAGCAGAAGCAGTGCTTCATGCTAGCACCTCCCTCCCCCGCTCCCTGGACCTTGGTCAGTTAGAAAAAAAACACCTGGAGCATACCTAATTAACCTAAACTCAGAAAACCACTTTGACTCGCAAAAGACTGCCAAATGTTTTTACCCCAAGGCTCTATTCAGCAACCTCTACCTTCCCATTACAAGGGAGAGGGACACAGATGTTGAGGCCGTTGGTGGCATTTCACTGGTGCCTTGGCTGTTTTATAGGGGCAGGCGGATGATAGGAGACGAAGCGTTCAGAGACGTTTTTCTTCAGCTTAGAAGTAGAGACAAATTTCTTTCTTGAATAGAAGCAAGCAGTTCCTGGGACAGCTTAATCAGAGCTTCATGAGATAATGTTTTTGGTTATGTAACTTATATACTTTAGAACAGTGGCACACTCATGATAACTAGAAATGTGTAAGTATTATTATTCAGTCAATTAAATCATAGAAACTAAGTCCACTGGTTGTTACACCTTTGCCACGTTAGCACAATCAAGGTATAAAAATGTCTTCGGTTTTGAATTCTAGTTTGTTGTCTGGAGCCACCACCACTTATACTCTACATCAATTGGTACTGTATTGTGCAGGAAGTAATGTAAGCTATCCCAAATAGACCACTAGCATTTTCAGTAACAAAGCTTTCATGTTTCGCACTTTGCCCAAGTCATCTTCTTCCTCATGGACCACCACTGTGCATCCAACAATGCTCAAGCACCTGCGTAAGTAGATTTATAAGCTCTTAAAATGTCAAACCTGCTGTAGAATTGTGTGAGGTAGTCTAGTGGTTGGGGGGCGGAGTTATGGGAGGAGCAGGAACAGGAGGAGCCGGGGACAGGAACCGGGCAGTAAGAGTAGGGACAGGAAAGGTGTTGGAAGCATAGAATAAAGCTCCAGTTATACCACTAGCAGTGTCTGTGTTTTACTTGTAGCACGATGCTACAACTGCCACACCATCTTCTTTGGCCTCCACATTGCCAAGGTGTCCACCATGCCTCCCTGGATCTACAGGTGCACCATGACTTTTGTTATCTATGTTAAAGCATGGGCCTGTGCTTATGCACTAATTTGTGTTATTGCCAGAATTGCATACATGCAAGCCATGGTTGTCAGGAGCCAACCCTGAATACTTCTTTCAATAGAAACTGGTCCACTTTCCTGTTCCTGAGAGACATACACAGTGCCCACCTTTTTATTGCCCCCTTTTAGATTGCATACTGCTTTCACCACCAGGATTTAAACTGCTGGAAGCAGCCAGAGCAGTCTGTCCTTTCAACAGGAGTATTTGATAATGATTAACCATAATTTTGGTGGAAGTTCACTGAACATAAAAACATGAAAATCATTTAAGGTGCATAATGAATACCTTTGCCCCAGACTCTAATCAGACACCTACCCTGGTTACGAGACCATCCGTAACAGGTCCAAGGTTGAAGTCAACAGTTTTAGCAGGTACATTTGCCTCAAAACATTTACATTTCCTTGTCTTCCTGCTGAAGTGTGTATTTGGATGTGTGCTAAGTAATTGCAAATCATCACAACTTGGCATTTGCTAATTGTGTTACAGTGCAAGCCCAGGAGGAAATAAATCCTTGTTTCAGTGGTATTCTCCAAGCAGATTTCTCAGATCGGCAAGTTACAATGTATTGGTCACCCCCAGAGTTCGCAGAAAGAGATGGGAAGGTAGAGTTTTTTCATTCGCAGCGGCCAAGCTCTGGAACACCCTACCCCTCCATCTGACCAGTATGAAGCTCCATATGTCATTTTAGAAGGCCTTGAAAGCCTTGCTCTTTTCCTTGTGGTTGACCCCCGTCATTGGTCAAGTTCAGGTACACTGTCGGGAATGGTAAGAAGCGCCTTGATACCCGTGGGCAACTGTTACGCTATACAAATCTATATTATACATCACTAAGGGAGGCAACTTACTTCTGAGCTACTGGACCACACATAAGACCATTTTAGGGCAATTTCCTCCTATCGTGGTCACACATGCTGTGAAAATGAGAGCTAGTCAGAACAAATCGGAAGAAAGAGGCAATCTTGGTCTTTAATCTTTAATTTGGATTTAACTTCACTCAGTAAAGCATGCTGCATAGTGCAGACTATTTGCAGTGATGCTTTCTTTTTCTTTCAAGTAGATTTGTACTTTTATTTTTATTTTCTTATTTTTAAAGAAAAATCAAGAGATGGGGTGATTGATTTGCTTTGCATCAAACATAATTATGGGGAGCAAACTGGTTTGAGGCAGCCTTTTCTCCGTTGACATCTATCTTCACTACCAGCACACAAAAAACATGATGGATGGGGGATGACAACAGAACCATCAAATGCCTGAAAAGGCAGGACCAGCCTAGCCTGTTCCTTCTTAGCCATTTGTCAGTAATCAGCCTTACTAGATCCCACCCCCTTCGCGGCCCAATGATAAATGTGGTCAACATCCTACTTTTGGTCCAATGGACTTTCTCTGCGATAGGCGGTTGCGGAAGGTGAGGACCATAGCTAATCCCATTCTGTGCCGGCCAACATACAATGTTGACTGTCCCTCAACTGCAATTGATGTTGCTGTTTTAAAAAAAATTGAAAGAAGGAGGATGTTGGTGGAATTCTGTTTGATTACACTCCTTTGAGGAAACACAGTTGGCAACATGACCTTTATAGTTTGTTTTATGTTGTGCTGCTTGCCGCTTCAAGTCTCGGTCACCTTTGCCTCGAGGGCTAGAACAGGCGGTCAATATGAATTCATAAATTAACCCATTATGCCATTCTTATTTTAACGCTAAGGGGTGGGGTATTCATAAAGTCATTTTGGAATACATCAAATGAATATTCCATGTGTTGTGAATTGCCTGTAAAACATCTAAAATGGGAATAAAACGGGAATAGTCAGGGAATGTTCATATACAATTAGTACAAATAGAAAAGGACTGTGTTCTCTTTGTACTTTTAGTAAAAGGGAGTTGGACGTTTTAGAGCTGATTCACAAAGGCCTGTAAGAGTATGTAAAGGGTTAATCCTGTAGTACTACTTCCTGTACTCCTAAATATTTTTGTGGATCGGCCCCATTATGTATGTGGACAGAGTGGTATTAGAGGACTGAAAAGGGGAAGAAAGTGGATCAGATGGACCAGAGTGCTGTGAGTGGTTATTGCAACAGAAAGTGAAATCAATGTTGCAAATAAATCGATACATTTAAGGAAGGCCTCAGAATTTCCAGGAGGAAACTGGCGCAAAAGGACCCTCATTATATACATTCTTAGAAAGCTTCAATGATTGGTGGGAATTTGCACAGCCGTTAACAGTCTTTCAGCTCAAACTGCAGTAAACCGCTGCGTATATTTCTGAATTCAACAGAACAATGAGACATACGTTTACTTCAAGCATGTTTTATTTGATGAAATTCATAACCCTACACACAAATAACAGAAGCGCATACACCCTACATTGCGTAAATGCCTGCACAGGCAGGATCCATAACCTTGCAGAGTTAATCTATTCGGTTGACAAGCATTAGAAGCTGAGAGAGGCGCATAATGACTAGGAAGTGTATGTCATGCTGCTGAGTCATAGCAATGACCGGTTAGGAGAAGGCGGGGAAAGAAAGAGAGAGAGAGAGAGAGAGAGAGAGAGAGAGCGAGAGAAGAAGCTTTGCAGTTTTGTTGTGTTTACTGGCCTTGCACTCCAGTGAAATGGATTCCAAATAAGCCAATGTGCTCTCCGTCGAATGCGCTGTAACACCGCGCATGATGTCGCTGCACACGTGAGTACATGTCGCGGAGAAATTCCCTTGGATTGTGCTGTTCCTGGTTTGTCAAAGCACGTCCCATGTATCCCGGAAGGAAACCCAACCCGCATGTGACAATGCCATCGGCCAAGGTATGTGCCTTAGCGGTTGAAAAACTGGCTTGCGTGTGTAACATTCTAACATATGTGTCAAAGCGTGCTACAGAATGTAAATGAAGCGTGCTCCAGAATGTTAATGTGGAAATCTTGCTTCCCTACTCATATTCTGAATACATTTTGTCAGATTCTGCGTATTTTTATATGAAATGATCCTGAACAATAGGAGTGCTAAACTGGCAGCAGCTGTAATTGCGTTCTCCCCTCACCCTGTTACAGTCAGCAGCAGTTCTGCCGTCTATAGCAATCTGCCGACTGGGTGTGTTTGCCACATATCTGCACACGTAGATAAAAGCAAACAGCTGACGACGGCTTAAAAACAATGCAGGCTGCCATCTTAAATGGCGGACACACAAATGAGAACTGTTCGGGTAACTCGCAGATCTCCATTTACAAAAAAATATACTCGGGTCGCCATGTTTTTTTGGAAGACGGTCTCCAAAGCATATGCCTAATGAGTTATGTTAGTCAGACACACGTTGCGGGTTTGTTTTTACCGTGGTAAACAACTTTGTAGAAATAAAATATGAATTTATTTTAACATCGAATCTGCTAGCAGGTGAAAGTGCTGCGACCGCGTGAGATGACGAAGGAGGGGGAGGGCGTGGCGGGCGTACAGAATACACTGTACGTGTCTTGTCGGTGGGCGTAATCTTCACGTTCACCTTTAACCAGCGTGATGGGACGGCACGTGATTTTTTCGCAAATTTCTAGCTGCTGGAAAAGAATTTCGACTTTTGCCAGGCTTCCGAGCTTGCAACGTTCTGTGACTAAAAATAGGTAATTGTGTGTGTGTTTATGTGCCGCTTTCTTTACGTCTTGTGACGCCCAAAACCCTGAGTATTATCTAATCCATATGTGTTATAAACGGGATTTTTGACGGTTTCAAGCCACATAGCTTTAATATGATGAAACGTAACACCACAAATTGAACATTTCATGCTGCTTGAAATATTTTGGGCCCATTGCCCTCATGAGCAACACATATTTACAAAACGAATTAGTCTTGCAATGATAGCTATAGCTATTGGCTTTTGCAGTGTAGCTTAAACTAATTTTTTATAAAACACTATGATGCAGTAAGGACTAATGTGCTTTGTACTTTTTTGAAACTGCATTCGCACTGGATGTATCAGTCTTTTTTTTAATTATTTTTAGCTATGCTGCACAGCAGCCACTGTGCTACCCAGCATGGATAAAAGTCACTGCCAGAGTCGACAATACCCTTGGTGTACAGCATGAACAAAAGGCAATGGCAGAGCTAATAGTCTCAAAGACAAATCCTATTGACTCTGCCTATGCTTGTTAGGTATGGGCACATCACCCCTGTGATTCTGAGCAAATCCGTTAACATCCTGATGCTTGGGAAAACATTAAAAAAGCAATTGCGCCCATGTCCATGACTTAGTGAAAATACATTTGGAAGCAGATAACATCTGTTGTCACATGTCAAAGGAGAACATGATTCTTTGAAGTGCTGTGGCATAGTGAAACATAGCTACAAATGGCATAAGGTTTAACAAGGATGACCGGGATAAAGAAAAATTGAAAAGCAGTGCCTCAGTCACCCCGCGATCAGCAGAAGGACAGCAATCAAGCTGAAGCAATCAGTACTAGATCCATGCTCCAGCTGAAAGTGGAGGAAGTGCAGCCAGCAAGCGTGGCCAATTAGAAGGCAGCAAATAAGAGTGACAATGAAGCCAACAAATGTTAAGCGATGGGCGGACTGCAAGCCCCTTGCTGTATACAATAACTCTTGCATGAGACTTGAGAGCACTTAAAAAATGACACAGAGGCATGGGTACTGAGGATAACTGGAGTGATGGCATGTGCTCCCAGCTACGTTTTATTAGCAAGGTCAACTGACAGGTGATACCTGTAATAAAAGGGTATGGGTGTTGAGACAGCCATTTGGGAGAGGGGGGTCCATTGACTACAGTACCCTATCATGGGACTGCTACATGGACTCACAAGAGTAACATAACCTATACTGAGTGTTCTGCACTTTTGTATTTCCAGAATTTGTATTCATTAAATTATTCATCTCTACAAATCATGCATTATGCTTACTTCAGGGGACACTACTCTTTTGGTCTGTTACTATCCCTGTACATGCTTGTTGTAGTCAAGTGAATTTTATTGGGAGACATTTAACTTATAAAATTAACACTTTAAAAAGTCACAACACATACAAACATACAATAATTTAAGACGTCTATGAGATGCTGCATTAAAGCATGCAAGATTTGACAAGCTGTAAATCGAATGTTTAGTCACCTGCCTGGCCGGCACACAGGAAGGGTTAAACAGGACACCAAATTTTAACTAAGTACAGTTGTCTAACCTATTGTAGAATACAACCTCTATACTCATATCGTCACTTTTTAGGTCGCGCCTATACAGAGCATGCACTGTGCTGTGAGACATATTGTTTACAATTCAGCTGGCTCTCCGCAGTTTACCATTGGTTGTTTTCGTTTTGACTCTCATGTGTAATCTTTCGACTCCTTGGGTCCCATAAGCTTCCCTTCCTTTTTGTGTCCGCTCCTCCATAGAGCATGGACCAAGTAAATGACTTCTACCTGACTTTGTTCTACCTCGTCTTTTTGCAAAGCACTTTTTAAAAAATAAGCACGTAAGTATTATTCCTGAACGTGCAATATGCTTTTCTACTTTTAACCCAGGCATACAGCTTCCTATTTATGTTGCTTTCACCCTATCTACAGTAATTGATGCTATAATAACACACACCCACAGCTGCACCACTCTACGTCACTATACTCCAAGCTACTCCACTCTATGCCACTTTACACCACTCCACCCCACTTTATGCCACTCCACTCTACACCACTCCACACCACTCCACTCTACACCACTCCACACCACTCTACTCTATGCCACTTTTCTCTGCCCCACTCCACTCTACATCACTCCACTCTCCTCTACACCACTCTCCTCTACACCACTCCACTCTATGCCAAGCCACTTTATTCTATGCCACTGTACGCTACGCTGCTCCACTCCATACAATGCCACTCTGTCACTCCACTCCATGCAGCTGTACTCCATGCCACTCCACTCTATTCTTTGCTACTCTGTTCTACGCAACACTATTCCACTATTTAGCACTCTATGCTACTCTACTCTACACCACTCTATGCCACACTGCTCTACACCGCTGCATGCTACTCCACACAATGCCACTCTAGGGCACTCTATGCCACTCCACTTATTCCACTCTACTCTGTGACACTCTATGTCTCTCCACTCTACGCCATTCTACTCTATGCCACTCTACTCTATGCCACTCCACCCTGCAAGACTCCACTCTACTGTACGTCACTCCACTCCATGCCACTCTATGCCACTCTACTCCACAATATACCACTCTTTTCTACTTTACTCTATGCCACTGTACACCACTCCATGCCACTTGCACACACTCTCCTCTGTGCAACTTAACTCTACCCCTTTCTACTCTGTGCTACCCCACTCTATGCCACTGTACTCCACTCCTCTCTATGCCACTCTATTCTACACCACTCTACTCTATGGCACTCCCCTCTACACTACTCTACTCCACTTTATGCCATTCCACTCTACCCCACTCCACTCTGTGCCTCTTCACTGTACTCCACACCACTCTGCTTCATGTCGTGCCACTCTGCTCCACTTTACTCTACTCCATTCCATGTCACTCAATGCCACTCCACGCCACTCTAATCTACACCACGTTGTCACTCTACGACACTCTACTCAACTCTACACCACTCTACGCCACACTCTACTCTATGCCACTCTACACCACTGTACTCCACCGCAATCTATGCCACTCCACTCTACTATACACCACTCTAGTATACACCACTCTACTCTACGCCACTCTGTTCCACACCACTGCACTCTATGCCACTCTATGCTACTCTACTCTTTGCTACTCTACACTATGCCACTGTACTGTATGCCACTCCAGTCTACGCAACTCTACGCCACTCTACACCAGTCTACTCTCCGCCACTCCAATTAATGCCACACTACTCTATGCCTTGCCACTGTACTCTACACCACTCTACACTACGCCACTCTGCACTACACCACTCTACTCTATCCCTCACTCTACGCTACACCACTTCACACTATTCTACTCCACCCCACTCTACCCACTCCACTCTTTATCAGACTACTATAAGCTACTCTAGTCTACACCACTCTGCTCTATGCCACTTCACTCTACGCCACTCCATGCCTCTCCACTCAACGCCACGCCACTCTACATGACTCTACACCACTCTGCTCCACTCTATTCCACTCTACGGCACTCTACTCTATGCCACTCGACTCTACACTACTCCATTATTCGCCACTTTACCCTAGGCCACTCTACCCTATGCCACTCCACTCTATGGCACTCCTTGCCTCTCCACTCTATGCCACACCACTCTACACTACTCTGCTCTACTCTATTCCACTCTACGTCACTCTACTCTGTGCCACTCCACTCTACACTACTCCATTGTACGCCACTTTACCCTAGGCCACTCTACCCTATGCCACTCTACGCAACTCCACTCCATGCCACTCTCCTCTGTCACGTCACTAACTTTTAGCCATGCTGCTGTACAGCATGGGAAAAAGACATTGGCAAAGCCAGCAGCTCCTGCATATGCAAGACCTATTGGCTTTGCTAATGTTTGTTTATATTCTGTGATGGTGTACTCACCTACCTAGCTTCCAATGCCCTATCGTAAAAGCATGTTTTAGAAAGCCATGCATAAAGGCTACCTTTTTTTGGACGCTTTTGATCCTAATATCAACCTTAGTAGGCATTACTCCAGTTTTGGATCAACATTCTTCTCGCCATGACTATGGGTTCCCACCCCCATCGTAGGAATAGTGGCGTAACAAAAGAAGAAGGGCCCCCGGCAAAGTAAGATGAGAGGCATCTCTCTACCTACTGCCGCTGCTCCATGATGCCTGCAGAGCACAGTCCACAACCCACTGCGCGCCATGTGTAACCTTCCAAACTGAAGTTTCATACAGGGATTTAAACTACCTGCATGACCTGCAGGTTATGCGCAGTTTCAGGAATATTGACTTATTGAGTTATCGTATGATAATTTAAACCTGCAAACTGCAGATTACTCAAAGATCTGTACAGCAAACACGTTGCGCTCCTGGTGTATCTTACCAGTATTAGAATCTGAAACCTGATGGCTACGCACTGCACCTTTATGCACTGAAAAAATAGAGTACAAGAAGAATAATTTGGCCTACTGATAATAGCCAGTGAAATAGCTTGGTGGATTTCTGCAGTAAAAGGGAAAAAAGTTATGGAAGCCAACAAGTCGATTTGTGGCGTGGTTGCCCAGAATGGGGTGAGATCAAGAGGGATGGAGTCATGCTTAGGTAGTATCATTGAGAGGCAAGTCAGTGATAGTAAGTATATGATCTAATAATACATATGCATTATTTGTACACAATCCACTCCTAATTAAATTGATAAGAAGGAAAAATATGATAGTAAAGCTGTTCTGCATAACTAGTCAGAACAAACTGCATTTTAAGGAACCTCTTTGCAAGCAACTCTGTGAGCCCAGAAAGTCTCAGAATATAATACTTGAAACATAGCGACCTGGGTCCAGCTGTGGGGATCTTTGGTGTGATCGTGGGCACCATCCTGAACATCAAGGGGATGAGGAATGCTTTCTGATGCCGCTGACCAACGTTTCTGTCCTTCTGAGAAGGCCCCTTACCCTCGGCCAACATCCTGATTACCCGGCTAACCACCCTGGGGTGCTCGCTGCGCATTATTCTACTCACTTGCCCTCACTACCTCTGAGTTACGGTTGCGGCTGGAGGGGGAGTGACACCCTTGCCCCCCTCTTTTAAAACACGAGCCCTGTCCTTACCTCACCACTGCAAAGCTTACACCCCCTTGGCATTTTGAGTTATTGAGATTATGGGGGACCGACTGATTTATTTCATACATCAAGGACACAATCCCCGTGTTTGACCTCAAGATGGCCGCCTCAGTGGGTCGCTCCTTAATGCTCTACTACTGGACATTATAACTGGCCTACGACCTTGATCTTGATCACAGCCCTCTCCTGACCTTCAACCTGCTCACCTTTCTGGACTTTTACTTTGGGATCTTTCCCGTGACCATGGAGACTTAGCTACTTGACCAATGCCAGGTGGAGCTACCTGATAGATAAAGAGGAGATGGGCTGCGGACCCCCCCTCGGCTGTCACCTACCCAGCCGGACTTTGGACAGACTTTCCTTAGTCTCTCCGACATACCCCCCTCCCATCCCTACACCCCCCCTTCTCCCTCTATGCTTCTTTTTTTGTCTTCTTTAATGTTTTTCCGTGGATACTTAGCTATTTAGCTGATGCCCGGTGGAGCTACCGGATAGCTATTGAGGAGGTGGGCTATAGACTTCCCCCTCGGCCCTCACCTACCCAGCCGGTCCTTGGACAGACATTCCCTGTGTCTCTCAGATGTATCTCCCCCCTACTCCTTTTCCCTACCCCCTTACCTTTCTTCACTCCATGAACATCATCCTCTATGCTACTTAATTGTTTTCATTGGTGTAATATTTAATTTGTAACGGATGTAATTTTTGCAACTTTGTGGAACCTTATGTAAAGCGCTCTGATACCTTTGGGTCTAGTCAGCGCTATGTAAAAAAAATAAGTAGATCAGTCGGTTGATGTTATGGATACAAAGATCCTTTTCTAAGCCACAGGACACAAATTACAATTCTGGTAAAGCAAATCAGTTGGTTGTGCGATTGCTCCAAATAAATGCCTGTAATCTGTCATGCAACTCAATTGTTCATAATTCTAAATTTGCAAAATGAGTTCTGTTGGGTATTATTAACAATTTTTTAAGTACTTTTATATAGCGCATACTTGACCCTGTATCGGGTATCAGAGCGCTTTACGTAGCACCAGTTGCATTACATGAGGACACATTCATTTTTGATTAGGCTCGGGGAGATTAAGTGATTTGCCCAGAATCACAGGATGTTCAGCGTCATTGCCGAGACTCGTCATGGCCAGGTAGCTTTACCATGTAATATTATCACAATACTCTAAAGATGGTCCTTGGTTTTACACTAATAAAGCCTTAGTTCAGTCCTGGTAGAGTGGCATAGAGCAGTCTTGCTTAACTAGAGGAATACGTGTTAAGCATTTCAGAGTAACAAAATAGAAGATAAGTAATTGAAAATCACTCAAGAGAAATCAACACCAAGTTTAAAAAATACAGTTTTTTTAATGTCAATTTAGACACCAAAATGAACTGAATAGCATACAGATAACTGGAGTTATAGATATTTGAAGAAATATTAAATCAGTGCAAAATAATACTTGGAAGATATAACGTTGTGGTTAATGGCAAAATCTACTGGTGACAATCGGTTACTTGCAGGGTGAGTTACGTGAAACCCAGCGTCGGATTGGTAACGCGGGCATTCGGGCAATGCCCGAGGGGCCGGTGTCCGAGGGCTGCTGTGGGCTGTTTTTTTAGCAGTCTGGGGGGGCTGTTTGGGCGCTGTCTCTGTTCTTCTGATACAGTCAGTGGCCCCGTGGGTGTCTGAGTGGCCTTTCTAGGTGCAGATGGGTGCTCATTACCTCCGTTTAGCACCAGGCAGAGGTGTCAGTCCCTTTGTCTCTCGGGCCGACCCATTAATGTCTGCACATACTGAGCGGGGGCAGGGGGCCTGAGTAGAAGTGGCCTGACTTGTTTCACCAGTCTAAACTAACGCGTGCATTTTTTTAACCCCCCCCCCCTAAAGTTTTTTTATAAGAATACACCAACGCAGTGATATGAGGATGGTTTATGCAAATGTGGGCCGAATTTTTTTTGTGTGTGCCCGGGCCGATTTTCATTCCCAATCCAACCCTGGTGAAACCCTAACAGGATTCAGGTCGTGCAGGCCCCTGGATCAGGCACGTGGAGCCTGGGTGCAGAGTTGTCCTGGCTGCCCATGGTACTAAACGGGAGCTGCAGAGATGCTGTTTTTACTGCTTACACAAGGCTGCAATAAACATAATGCGAAAACACACCAGAAACACAGCTGTTGGCGTCAGATGAAGGTTGCACGGGTTTTCCTGTAGATGCAGCATCAAGTGTGGGGGGTTGTTACCAGACTGGCAACCAACAAGCCATGGCAGCGGTAAGCACAGCAAAATGATTCTGGAACTTCACTGGGTCCCGGGGAGTGAGTTAGAAGCCTGAAACTTCATAGCAGGCAAGCCTACAACTCCCACACTGCACTGGACCACCTGGATTTGAAGGATCCCACGGAGGGCCCGATGGCCCGTGATTCTTCAGATCCAGTGAGTGGTTTTATCTGCAGTTTGCAGCAAACTAGTGCCACTAGTCGAGAGGAGACTGAGGGTCCTTCTGGCTTCCACAGGGGTCCCTCTCTTCGGGAGTGCTGAGTTTAAGGCAAGGGTCGTTCACTCAGTTCCAGGTCTGTTACCACAGGGACAAAGTATCGCTCTTTTGCTTTAGTGCTGCGGGCAAAGTCCTTTTGTCAGCAACATAAGTCTCCTCTTGGTCTTTCCTTGATGTAAGTTGGTCGGATCTGAGGTTCTGGTGTAAGGGGGTCCCTTAAATCCTAGATTTTGGGACGTTATGGGGTGTGGGAGCTAGTAGCCAATGGGCAGCTAGTCCGTCCCTGAGGTGACCACATTCAGGGGTATGTCACCTTTTCTCACCAGAACCCTTTATTCTGGCATTACTAAAGATGGCAGAAATCAAGTTCTGGTGTTCAGACCAGGCTGCTCACCCTGGAGGTATGACTAGCCTTCCGGGGGTGTACACCTCCCTTCATAGCTGATTTTCCATCTGCCTGGGTGCAATTATGTCTAGGTCAGGGGGAGGGCTGTTCCCTCCACTGGGAGTCAGCCCTGTTGCATATCAGAGGCAGTGCAGCATTTGGAGCTCACCTCATTGATATTCCACTTCACTAGCCTGCCTGAGTGGAGGGAAATGTGACATCCTTCCTGCCCAAGCCTTTGTTCCTGTAGGTAATCACAGTGTCTTGGCAGGAGGTCAGAATCCTGTCTTGGCAGCAGGCGTAGGAAAGTGTGGGCTGGTCAGCCAGAACACAGAAAGCTAGGGCTACCAGGTGGGCAGCCTGTATGGTGCCACCTGGTGGCATGCTGCATCACCCAGGGCACAATAATCCGTGCATTATGGGTGCCCCAGTCCCCCATAATCGACCCGGCACTCAGTGTTGGTCTGACCACCCGAAGACTGGAACTGTAAGTTGTATACTCGTTCAGTACACCCCTCAATTGATTTCCTCCACAGGATAATCTAGAACTGTTGAATACTGCACTGTCAACTTTTGAATGTGAAAAGTATCTTTAATTGAAACATACTTACCTTAGCAAGTAGGTCTTGGTCTTAAAATAAAACACAAAGTATAATTTTTCTAAAATTGGTCTGGATCTCCTTCTTGAGTTGTGTGTCCATTATTGATCACTGTGTGCATTAAATGTCCTACGCTCCACTGTGTTAGACCTAAGGCTGTTCGACCACACTACCACAAGTAGAGCATTTTGGGTTTTACATTGAGCCCTGTACAATTTTGGGAAATCCTAGACTGTGCATTGTATTACCACCTAGTGGCAGTATCATATACAGAGCCAGCTCCCTACAGTAGGCCAGGGAGGGGTTCACTTTCCTCCTCCTGGCCTCCATCAGTGACCATGAGCATGGTCATGTCAGCTCTGTCCTGAAGGGTGTTTTATGAGAACTCTATGAGGACTCCTTGGGATGCCTAGGACAACCAAGTAGGTGACACCCCCCCTTCTTCTCTAAGATTGGATAGGGCCCAGTCCAGTTGTCCTGGAGGGCCCTAGAAGCCACAGACTCCAACATCTACACCAGCTGACATGGTTTGTACTCCACCAGTGCTGACTTCTTTTCATACCAGTGTTTAATAAGCTCCTGGATGGTCTCAGGGTACTTATTTGCCCTCTTCATGTACTCTGCCATATGTGAACGCAGGTCTAGTACACAGTCCATTATGTCCTGTTTGAGATCTTTGAGAGGTCTCTCCCATCCTTCCCTTACAAAACTCAATGGACCCCTTACAGGATGTGCGCAGAGAAGATCACCGCCGCGGCCCCGTTCGGCCGACCCGGAAGCCAGGCACTCCGGCCCGTGACAGGGGCGGGGCCCGCAGCCGGGCCAGAAGGGCGCGTCATTTCCGTGTTTCCCCGCGGCCGGGGAGAAGCCGCACAGCGTCCCGCGGGCGCTACCTGAAGTCCCGGTCCCGAGATGGGGGACCAGGTGAAGATGCGCCTCGTACCTGACGAGGCATTGTGTGTGACGGGGCTCCCGACGAAGGGGCGCCCCGGAGGCCGAGTCCCGCCAGCAGTCCCCGACGAGGAGACAGCGCCTGCAGAGGTCCTGCATAGCCCCCGGTGAGTGCGGGCTAACATACTCCCACGTTGGGGACCAGTTTATTCCTAGAGCCCCGTGTGGCTCCTCCGATCTGGGGGCAAGTCCTCTTTCCTTCTGGCCACAGTTATTTAAGGAGCCCCGTGGGGTCCTCAGGGGCCCGTGCTCTTGCCCCGGGTGGTGGTTTTCGAGGCCCAGAACCAAGTTTCCCCTTTAGAGCGGCCCCGGATGGCAGCGGGCCGCTCCAACCCCGTGGGCATATTTATTGCTAGCGCCAGCGCGCCTTACAGTATTTGGGGGCCAGTTCTTTCCCTAGTTGGGGCACAGTTCTTTATCTAGCGCCAGAGTGCTCCTAGGGACATGCTTTATTTTAGAGCCCCTTGGCTCTAACATTTTGCCACATTTGTTCTACGGGCTAGTGAGAACCCAGGCCGCACTTTTATTCCCAGCTGCCCAGCAAGTAGTGGGCAGCTGCTACCTTTAGGTATTCCCTCTAGGGACATGTGTTCTCTGGACTCAGGAGTGAGGCGCACTCCTTCGCACCTACTTTGGCCTTCCCCAGCTATGCAGCACTTAGTGCCAGCTGCAGCGTTTAGGCCCTGTTCTTGTCCCCAGCTGCCCAGCAAGTTGTGGGCAGCTGCTACGTTTAGGTATTGGCGCAGTGGCGCAACCTGGACTTTGATGTGAGTTATGTGCTAAAGGTGATTTATGTGCTTCTTAGGTTGCTAGGAAATGTACTGTGTGTAGAATGTTTTGCACACCCTGTTCTGATCCCTCTAGACATATGTTTATGCTTAGGAGGTTGTTTTATCTAGTATGGATTATACTAGTGTGTTCATGGTTCCCTACGTGATGTTGGCCTAAGGTGTTTAGGATTGCGTAGGTGGTACTTACCCTTTGCCAGTGGTTACTGGATGTGTGCTACATTTGCTATTTGGTGCTTAAAACTATCTCCAAGGGCTTGATCCTGAGCTTGCCCCCAGAACAGAGTCCCAGGACCAATGGACTCTATTGTGCCTTCCCTGCCAAGTTGCTGGGACTTGTCTGACATCCTTGTGCCGCTGGAGCCCCGCCTGAAGTGTGCCTCGCTCGCCCCCCTTTGCAGCCCGTGCCTGGCCGCCCCGCCTCGAGCCGCGCCGCTCTCCTCTGAGCCGCGTCCGCTTCGCTGGGCCGCCTGCACCCTGCCCCCCTCCTCCTCTGAGCCGCACACCTTTGGGTCGCCCCAGCCTCTGGAAAAGCCCGGAGCCCCATTTGGGAGGCGAGAAACGCCTACATGCTTGTAGCGTACCGGCCGCCTCCCGCCTGCTCCGGCCTGCTGAGGAGATCACCCGCATTGTCCCGCGCAACCAGAACAGAAGGTACGGTCCGTACCCGCCGCCAGTTATTATATGTTCTATGTTCTAAGTGCTATTCCTACAAGTATTCTATTCCTACAAAGTGCTATTTCTAACAAGTGCTAGTTCTAAAAGTGCTTATTCCTGACAGCGGTCCATGTGGCCCTGTCCCATGTATATAATCCCCTGTAAATTCTGCCCGTGCCTATGGCACATTGTAAAGTGTATGTTCATTATCTAATGTGTTTGGTATAATACAAAGGCTATTTTTATATAACCTTGTGTGGAGTTCCTTTTGTGGGGGGCCTTGGATGTTGTTGCTGGTGGGTGCGTGCGCAAATACTTAACTTCCATTGCCTCCAGGGTAAGCCTTACTGCTCGTGTCACACTACCAAGGGGGTGAGCAGAGATTATCTTGGCGTGTAACTCCCTTGCCCTGACTAGAGTGGTGGTTTCTGCCTGGTTTTTTCGCCAGCCTTAGCGAACCGGAAATCCCATTTTTAACAGTCAGCCACTCGCTTCTGGCATTTCTGGTGACTGACGGGACGTAATTGTGAAACCCCCCAGAACCGACTCAAGGTCAATGAACTCAGTAACATACAACTGGCTATAATGTGAAGATTAAAAATGGTTTGTGGCTGTGACCGGAAGAACGAGAAATGGTTTAACCTGCATGAACTTCGGAACTGCGCGTCCATCAATAGTTCTTAAAACATCTTTGTCATTTTTGCCTTCGCTCTGAGACAAAATATTAATGTATCTCCCAGAGAAGCTTTTCTAGTGTGTTGAAATTAGGTAATGTTACAATGTTATTAAGCAGAACAGCTATGCAGTACTTTGTATTCCTCTGTCTAAAAACAAAATATTGAAAAAAAGTTCCTAAACATAAATGGAGACAGACTGCATATGTGTACACTCATTTTTGTCCAAGGCACGCTAAAATATAATATCTGCAATGATAACTTAGGGCCCAATTTACAAAGGTAAACTTAGACCTAATGTCTAAGTGTAGACCTGAAGCCTAAATTAAGACCTCAAGTCTAAGTTTAGACCTAAAGTGTAAACTTAGACTTGAGGTCTAAACTTAGACTATACACAATAGTGCATTGTTAAAACCCAGCCCAAAACCAGATAATGCTACATCTGTAAAAACACAACAAAATGAAGAACGGAATGCTGACATTTTTCAACCAGTCACCCCCAGTCACAGATCTGGGTTTAATCCATCATTCTTTTGCTCACTGTGCCACCCCAGTTTGGACACAGTCATATGCAAATCAGTCTTGACTCTGTTCCTCATGGGAACAGTCCAGCCCAAATTGCCTGGTCAAGTCCTCCCTGGGCCGGAAACAAACTTCTTGGTACCAGTTTTTGGATATTACCCCTCATCAGCTAGGCTAGCTTGAATCCAGTGGCACAGCGAGCAAGGGTCCCAAGTGTGGGCATACCCTTGGCCACTTAGGGTGAACATAGAAAACACTATAAGATGATGAACGAAGTGCTGAAACTTTTCAACCACTCACCTCCAGTCACTGATCTGGGTTTAATCCATTGTTCTTTAGCTCACTATGCCACCCCAGTTTGGACCCAGCCATATGCACATCAATCTTGACCCTGTTCCTCATGGGAACAGTCCAGCCCGAACTGCCAGGCCAGGTCCTCTCTGGACTGGAAACAAGCATCCTGGGACAGGTTTCAGGGTATTACCCCTCAGGAGCCAGGCTAACTTGTCTCTGGGTTTAATCCATTGTTCTTTTGCTCACTATGCCACCCAAGTTTGGACCCAGCCATATGCACATCCGTCTTGACCCTGTTCCTCATGGGAAAAGTCCCGCCTGAACTGCCAGGCCAGGTCCTCCCTGGACCGGAAACAAGCATCCTGGGACCGGTTTCAGGGTATTACCCCTCATGAGCCAGGCTAACTTGTTTCCAGTGGCATGGAGAGCACGGGACGGCAAGGCAGTGAGAAATGAGCTTACTAAATTAGCTCTCAGACAGGGTAATACTCTTCTGAGGCTTGCCAGCTGGCACATCTGATTTAAAAACGTTAAAAAGGGCTCCCATATGGAGAGCAATCTCCAGAAGCAAGGTTCTGTACTGAGTTTTTAGGCCCGGGCTATCTGATTAAAGGCACATATTCGGGTCAAAGTAAGTTATCTGATATTTTAATAATCTTGAATTTTTGTCAATGAACACAGTCTTTGGTATTCTGCCTGGGAGCTGAAACCCACTCATCCATGTCTCAATGTGTTAGCGTTCCCTTCTCCCGTCTGAATATTGTGCCAGGCGATGCGGTCACCAGGGTCATGATTGTCTCGGCGAGAAATGCTCTGTGCCCCCATCTGCTTTGAATACTGCACTGTGCCTTGGGGGATGGGCCATGATCAGCTTGGGGAGGGGGGTCCATGCATGCCCCCCTCCCCAATAAATATGTATTTTTATTGAACCCGGACCTAGGCCCACCCCAGAGCTAATCCTTTTTTTATACATTATGGCCACCATTTTGTTTGTTGTTTTCCACAATCCAGCCGGAGTACCACAGGATCATGGCAAAAACATTTTTTTTTAACATTTTGACATGGGGGTGGGGGGGTTCTTTTTTGGACCCACCCCCCACGTCCCCACAAGGGCTAGGGGGACAGAGTCCTGTAATGGCTGCCACAACATTTTTGTTCACGTTGCAGTCAGCCAATCATAGCACTCACTCCTGCGGGACCAAGATGGCTGGGAAAAACGCCTTTTGACCAATTAGAACACTTTGTTGTTTAAAGTTGAGCTCCTGGGACTTTCGCAAGAGTCCCTCAAACCAAGCTGCCCAGATATACAAATATTTTGTACCTAATGGCAGCCCTTTTTAACAAAGTTTATGTAAAATGCTTCAGGAAATTTGAGTTTGAGACCCCCCTTTTTCTTGGTACCTACTTGATAAATCACCCCAAAACTTTGCAGGAAAGAGCTGAGGTGGATGAACATTTTTTTGGGGAAAGTTTAGTGTAGATTCGTCTATGTGAAAGAAACAGTTAGTTACAGATTCCTTACCTTAGAACATTCCCCAGGCGTCAGACTGTATCTGGAAAGTGTTTTCTTCCTCCAGCTTAGGGCTGCGGTCAGTGAACACCGCATGCCTCTTGGGCCGTTATTCCCACTCTGTGTGGGATATGGTGGCACAAGTGCTTCCCCAGTGTCTGGAGGAAACCCGGGCCTTGCTCTCCCGTGCTGTTTCTGAGGGGAGAGACGCAGCTAAGTTCGCCATCCGCAGTGGACTGGACACCGCCGACTCACTGGGTAGGACCATTTCAATGTCAGTGGTGCTTCGACGTCACGCATGGTTCAGAACGACTGGCTTTTCTGGGGATGTCCAGAACACCTTGATGGACATGCCCTCTGATGGCCGTCGCCTGTTTTTTTATTTATTTTTTATTGTTTTTATTGAATGCTCACAATTCAATACAGCTCATAGAGTAATACAGACAGATAATGGTACATTTTCTGCGTTTGAGCTACAATCATATATAGGATCACATTTTTGTAGAAAACCAACATAACAGGTTCCGGTCTAGTCCTTCACGCCAGCCCCACTGCAATGACAGGGAACTACAGATCATAGTTAAACAGGAGAAAATCAAATGACAGCAAAAGTCACACATTTAAGTGATACATCTAACATGAGCGAATTAGACAATTGAGGCATCTTCAGTAGCAAGGGAGACATACTATAACTCAGTTCGCTTTTACAAGGAGGAACAGCGCAACCAAATATTACATCATGACAGGTCTCAGTCAGTTACCGCACATATCGTAGTAAATTACGGTTTGCATGCAGTCGCACTGCGCCTGCACATCTGCGCAGCTCACCCACAACGCTCATTATCAGAATCATACAATATTACGGTGATCCCATAGGTCCCACCTCATGAGGGGAGCTCACCGTGGCCCTTGCCCAAGCTAGAAATGGCTCCCAGACATCTCTGGGTCTGGAGGTGGCCGGCATTAGTTCCCAGTATGTTTCTAGTTGCAGCTTACCATAAGTCACATCTGCCAGCCACGCTTTAAGGGTTGGAGCCTTTTTCTTCCCCCAGCAGAGCGCTATCTGTCGCTTGGCATACAATAGCAGGAGTGCATGTAGTTTCCTCATATTAGGGGCAGTTTCCCATACTAAACCCAACAGCCCTAGGTGCGGGGTGGGGGCATCCATTCTGCCAAGTATTTGATTAGCAGTTGCAAAGACTTCTTGCCAGTATTCCTGCAGCTGGGGACAATTCCATGCCATATGTAAAAAATCAGCAGGTTCATACCCACACCGCCAACATCGCGCATCAGGTCTAAGTTTCATGCGATGGAGATTAGTTGGTGCCCTGTAATACCTATGTAAGTACTTGAAATGCACCAGTCTTAATCTATAATTTGGGGATAGCTCAAGCAATTGTTTGCAACAGAACTCCCATTGTTTATCCGATAATTGGGGGTCTAAATCTACATTCCACAGCCGAAACGATTTAGGTGTCACAACCGGGGCCTGCTCTTGCATTGCCGTGTATAATCTGGTGACCAGTTTCCGTGGTGACGCCCTAGCCAAAATATCTTGCAGTGCAACTAATGTCGGAGGAGCCTCAGGGAAGTTCTCTGACAGTGCAGTGCAGGCTAATTTCAATTTGTGGTACTCAAACCTTTCCGTAAAGGACACCTCACCATCTCCGTCACCCGCAGGTGGAGGGCGGAATTTCCCCTCCGGGTATAAATCTGCAAAAGTTTTCAATTGGGACCCATTCAGTTCCAACACCCCTCCTCCCTTTTCCAGACAGGGCAGCATTGGGTTCCCCCTCAATGGAATTGCTGGAGCAAACAACAGTGGCAAACGGGCTCTATTCTGTAACTCTCTCCAAGCCCACCGCAGCATGTCAGCAGTGTCCACATCTGCTTTAGGACGCTTGGATTTTTCATAAAGGGCAACCTCCAAGGAAGTGGGAGCGACTGAATCTATTTCCACTGCCACATGTGGCTGGTATGGCGTACGATGTACCCAGAAATGTAAAAATTGAGCCTGTGCACACAGCGCGTAGAGCCTCATGTCTGGGGCACCCAGACCCCCCTGTCTCAGCGGCAACGTCAGGAGGGCCCACGACACCCTGGCTTGCCCACCCGACCACACCAATGTCAACAGCTGTGTGCGTAAACATTAAAAAAAATGTTGTGTGAGGGGGATCGGGACATTCACAAACAGATATAAAAATTTTGGTAGGACTATCATTTTAGTCAGCGCCACCCTACCCGCCACCGAGAGGGG
Organism: Lissotriton helveticus; assembly: GCF_964261635.1. Lineage (NCBI taxonomy): Eukaryota > Metazoa > Chordata > Amphibia > Caudata > Salamandridae > Lissotriton > Lissotriton helveticus. The sequence goes on from NC_136072.1 coordinate 595,717,650, forward strand.
CAGACGGGTCCAGATCTCCACCTTACCCTCCAGCCAGTGCATCGCTCTCCCAAAGTTCATGCTCCAAATGTCCTGCACATTCCTACAGATCCATATGCCCAGGTATTTGACCTCCTCTGGCTCCCAACGTAATGGAAACTCCGATTTCACCTCAGGTGTGCCATCCGTCAAGGGGAACATGACAGGTTTCATCCAGTTAATGGATACACCCGACAGCCCTCCGAATTTGATAAATTCCCTTAGAACCGGGTCAAGGTTTTCAGAGGGGTTCAAAATATGTAGAGTGACATTGTCGGCATACATAGAAATAAGCAGGCTTCTAGAGCTGAATCCTATTCCTCTATTAGTGTGGTGTTGGCGCACTCTGGCAGCCAGTGGCTCCATGGCAATTGCGAATAATAGGGGCGAGAGTGGGCACCCCTGTCTGGTGCCTCGAGTAATAGGGAAGGAGTCCGATATCATGCCATTTACTCTTATTCTCGCCCTCGGAACGGTGTAGAGGAGTCGGATTTGGTTTATGAACATGTGGCTGAACCCCATACGTGCGAGTACCAGGAATAGAAAGGGCCATTCGAGAGTATCAAATGCTTTTGTCGCATCGAGGAAGATGGCGGCAGCTTTTACACTAGGACGAAGATAGTGCAGGACTGCAAAGATCGTTCTGATATTATGTGAGGTACATCGGCCTGGTATGAATCCGGATTGATCCGGCAGTGCCACCATTGGGAGAAGCGGTTGTAGTCTATTCGCCACCAGTTTAGCATATATTTTCACGTCAAAATTTATAAGTGACAATGGACGGTAAGAATATAGCAGCAACTCGTCCTTGTCGGGTTTTAATAGAGTGATTATTAGGGCTTCTCTCATTGAGTCTGGGAGCACAACGGTTTCCAACGCCTCGCCATATACTTCATACAGCCGAGGCGCAAGTTCCTCAACATACGTTTTGGAGAATGCTGTGGTTAGGCCGTCGGAGCCAGGGGCTTTATTCAGCGGAAGGCTTTTGATGACCTGTTTTATGTCTTCCACTGAGACCGATAGGTCCATGTAGCGACGGTGCGCTGAACCATACTAGTGCGATCGAGTCCAAGAAGGCCTGAAGGCCCTCAGTGCTCCCCACGTGCCTGGCCGTGTATAAGTCCACATAGAAGTTCTGAAATTCGTTCAGCACTTCAGCTTGACCTACCACTATGTCTCCATCCTTATTAGTGATAGTGTGTATGAAGGGTGGGGATGTTGCCTTGCGAACCATGTTTGCCAACATTTTCCCTGGCCGATCTCCTTCGCCATAACGCCGGGCTTCAGCATGTTTCCCCAAAAATTTTACTTCACGGTGCGCTTCTTCACAATATTCTATAAGTTTATCTTTCAATTCCGCAGCCACTTGGGGTGTCTCGGCGGTACAGAACCTTTTTTCAAGCTCTCTAATCTGATCCTCTATTCTGGTGAAGGTACCTCGTAGCGCCTTCAATACCCCAGCCTGTCTGGCAATGCATTTACCCCGGATTACCACCTTAAAGGCATCCCACAAGGTGGCCTCAGTAGTGACCGACCCATCGTTAAGAGTGAAGTATTCCACAATGTCAGCTCAAATTTCCTCTTTAAATGCTTCATCTAGCAAGGCATGCAGTGGAAGCCGCCAGCTAAATGCCCTGTGTGGAGAGTCCGGGAGGGAGACAACCAGCAATACAGGGGCGTGGTCTGACAGGGACATCGCCATATGCCTCACCTCCTTCGTCCATGCAGCAATCGTGGGGGTGACGAGCCAAAAATCTAACCTGGACCAGGCAGCATGTGCACTTGATATACACGTTCCCTCCAGTTCACCGGGATGTCTGATCCGCCAAATATCTATCAGGACACCTTCTGACATTAGGTCATGTAAAGCTGCACCTGCAAGTGGGTGTAGTGGTCTAGCAATGCCCTTCCTATCCATATTATCGTTGAGTACAGCATTAAAGTCCCCTCCCCATATGATATTGTCGCAGTGCATTGCTGCGATTTTTGTCCAGACTTCACAGAAGAACTCCGAGGAGTCCGCATTTGGACCATATACCGCAGCTAAGACCACTCTTTGAACTCCCAGTGTCCCCTGTAAGAGAACATAGCGACCTTCCAGGTCTAGATGTACCTCATGCTCCTTCCAATCCAGTCCCCTTCTCAGCAGTATAGCAACTCCTCGTGCATAGCTGGAGTATATCGCTGAGTGGATATGCGCCCATCTACTGTGTTTAAGACGTGCGGAGGGGGTGGTATTCAGGTGCGTTTCCTGAAGGAAGCAGATGTCAATATTATGCCTTGCTAAATATGCATGCACTAGCCGCGCTTTCCTACAATCATTCATTCCCCTGACATTCCAAGTAACAATTTTAATCGTATCCATGGGAAGATGCAGTGAAATGTGCAATGAATCCACAGACTAAACTATGTATCAAGAGTGGTGACTTAATTATACACCATGGTGTGGTAGGACTGCAGCGAAGACCGGACCAGTACAACCAAACATTTCCCCCCGTACCACCCCCCACCCGCTCCAACCCCCCAATTGGGCGGAGACATACCCTTGCAAACAACACACTAGAGTGGTGTGAACAGAACATATGGGACTTCCCCGTGGAAGCTCCAGCATACACCCCTGTTGCTACAGGGTGGCTGGGATCAGTGTTGTGGACTTAGTTCAGGCACCAGTGAGTAACTAAACATATCAAAAAATGTTACACTGCCATTACACATTACCAATCGGTCAAGTTTAGCCATGACTGTATCCAGCAAATAAAGGAAAAGCGAGTTTGGACAGGTATAAGTGTGAAAGTACAGCGCAACAATGAGCAATGGCAGCAAAATAATGCGGCACACATCCACCACATAGCAGGCCATAAAGATAACGGTAATCGACATAGCCCTAAGCGTAATACACGTGCGACTCAGCGGAACGGGCGGAGCGCAGACCAGACACCCGGCCTGCACCCCAGCTCGACCAGGGAGTCCCAAAAGTAGACAATCAACCGCTGCAAGAGAGCAGCAACAATCGAGGGTCATCACAGCACAGTTTTGAGTATATGAGGCAACAGAGATCAAGCAATTCGCAAACAGGCAACATGTCAATCTTTGTCACTAAGGCGGTCATTTGTATTGCCCCGCTCTGCAGCAGATTTCTTCGTTTTGGAGCCACCAACATGTCTCGCAAATTTAAGGGCCGTTTTGGCGTCCGTGAAGAAATTTAACGTGCCATCATAAGACACCTTGAGCTTAGCAGGGTATAGTAGTGAATAAGGGATTTCGGCTTCCATCAGCATCTTCTTCGCTGGCAAGAATTCTCGTCGCGCCGCTTGCACTGTGAATGTAAAGTCAGGGTAAAACGAAATATGATTACCTTTGTGTATGATTTTACCCTTCTCCCTTGCCAGCTTCAGCACTGTATCTCTGTCCTGAAAGTTCAGTAATTTAGCCAAAATCGGTCGTGGTGTCCCCCCAACAGGCGGTTTCGGCCCGGGTGCCCGGTGGACACGCGCCACAACGAAGACAGGTGAGAGATGAGGGTCAAAGAGTTCATGTAGGAGATCTGAGATGTACACCTCCATTTTAGATATGGCAGTGGTCTCCGTAATACCTGTAACGCGGATGTTGCTCCTCCGAGAGCGCGCTTCCAAATCGTCATTTTTCGCTTGTATAACAGCCAGCAACTTCTCCATACTAGAAATGTGTGCTTTTGTTTTCTTGCTGAAATTCATGCTGCTCCGTATGTCTATTTTCCAGGCAGTCCAGCCGGGTTTCATGGGCTGAGACCTGTGATTTCACCGTGTCCATTTGCGATGTCAGAATGTCCAGCTTAGCATCAATGCTTTGCAGACTTGACCGCATATCTAACATCAGTTGGCGGAGGTCAGCACCATTATCCACATCCGTTGGATCCCCGCTTGCCCCATCAACGTCCCCCTGTTCAGGGTTGGGTTGTTTAGCCCCCCTCCGGCTGTCAAAATTTATCTTGGGCTGTCGAGCGTCCGGTTTCCCCATCTTCGTCGCTGCAGCGTGGGTCTGCAGCTCGTGCCCCCTCCGCTCAGCAACAGCAGCCCAGATGTGGCAAGTGCTATGTGGGTCAGGGCCGGCAAGTGACTCCCAGTCTATGCCCGATATTGCTTTGATATTTGAGGAAAGGTGCGAAAAGTTACGACACCAGCTGCTGCACTGCTGAATTTAGGAAAAGTATCCTCTATATATAAACCAATTTTTAACGTTGACCATAGTAATCAATGAAGTTCCCATTTTTAAATGTTCAGTAATCCATGTTTTCCATACTTATGAAATCACTTCGGAGACAAAAGTTGAGCTGGAATGTTTTATTCCTCATTTTCAAATGTCATATGCTGTTTATCCAAACTTAAACATAGACATGTGTTGCCAACTTTCATTTAACCCAGTATAGTGGAAAAACCCAATGCATTTCGAACGATGTACGTTCTTCGTCAGGGGTACTGCAATAAATCAGAAAGAACTGTTTAAATGACTGTGCATGAGCAATGCGGCTGCAAGATGGTAAATAAAAACATTTTATCAATAAACCCCTTCCCTGTCAACCCTCGTTAACCTCCCCTGTTCTCAAAATCTCATGCTAACAAAAAGCTGATGCTAACTAAAAAACACAAATTCGAGAAATACTGTGAAAGCCCCTCGTGTTCAGTCATAACAAAATACAAGATCTGTGTGCATTTACCTTAAGAGGCCGTGGCTAACAATTTGACGTCTGCATCTCTCCCATCATTACCAAAAAAGAATCAACCTGCTCCCTCTCCCGCCATGCCTTATGTTTCAAACTGACTTGCACACATGGTCCGATTCAGTCCCAAATAGATCCTGCCCTGTGACCTATTTAATCAACCTTTGCTCGTGGATAAAACTCCTGCCTAATAATCCCATAATGCACCTGCCTAGTTAACTGAAATGTGTGCCCACGAAAATTACCTAGTGAAAGTTCCATAGTAAAAGAAACACCCAACTGCATATAGTACACAAAAATATAAATGCAATCGTGTTTGCAGCATGATGCATAAACAATAAAATGACGTGGTTTAAATCAAACAACGTCTGTGGTATGTTGAGCAACCTTCGAAGTGCCCATAGTGCTTCCTTTTCAGTGGAATATTAAACAGTCCAAACTTCTTGCCACTATTAAATAAACTGAATCAAAGTTCCACGATGGAATGTTGTCTCCTCAGTGATGCTTTAAATTGGCCCAGTATTCTCATTCAATATACAGTAAACTTCTGGGGTGCATCTCGCGTTAGGGACAAAATTAATTGCGAAGCAAGAGTCATGATACCGAGTGCACTCCTTCCCTTTAACAATAGTTCGTTTTTGCTTGGACTGCCAAATGGGTGCGTGCATAACAGCGCTGTGTTTGTCCCACCACAGCATATTATTGATATTTGAGGAAAGGTGCGAAAAGTTACGACACCAGCTGCTGCACTGCTGAATTTAGGAAAAGTATCCTCTATATGTAAACCAATTTTTAACGTTGACCATAGTAATCAATGAAGTTCCCATTTTTAAATGAAAGTTGGCAACACATGTCTATGTTTAAGTTTGGATAAACAGCATATGACATTTGAAAATGAGGAATAAAACATTCCAGCTCAACTTTTGTCTCCGAAGTGATTTCATAAGTATGGAAAACATGGATTACTGAACATTTAAAAAGGGGAAAAACCCCTCTTACAATACTTACTTTCGATGCCGCAAAGGCATTTGATCGGGTGAACTGGGCTTTTCTGAATGAGGTAATGAGAAGGAATAATTTGGGAGACTCCTTTCTGCATATAGTAAAGGAGATCTATAGATCCCCGAGAACAAGAATTTTGGTGAATGGGTGCTTAACCGACAACATACGAATTGAAAGAGGTACTAGGTAAGGTTGCCCACTCTCGCCCCTACTTTTTAACCTGTACATTGAGCCTTTGGCAAATCTGTTAAGGGGAAACGAAAAAATACTCCCTTTGAAACATCAAGATTGGTCTAAAAAAGTGGTTTTGTATGCTGACGACTTAATGATCTTCACCAACGACTATCAGTCCTCCATACCCGAAATTAAAATCTCTATAGAGAACTTTGGGAAAGTCTCAGGTTACCTGGTTAACCACTCCAAAACTGAAATCATGACATGGAATTCAAACCTTTCCAGTCCAGGTACTAAGAAGGAAATCAAATATCTAGGAATCACAATAGTCCACGATCTAGAAAAAATACCGCAAATAAATCTAAAAAGAGTGGCAGACGAAACAAGAAAACTTTTAAAGACCTGGACCAGCCTCCCGTTAAGTTTCATAGGAAGATCAAACATTATAAAAATGTCTATTTTACCCAAATATACCTACCTTTTCAATACAATTCCCTTAGAATTTAAAAAGAACTCACTGAAAAAACTACAAGGAGAAATTGCAAGCTTTATTTGGGCATCTAAGGGAACTAGAATATCGTGGAAAAAAATCAGAAGAAAAAAAGAACTCGGAGGGATAGCTAGTCCCAACCTGTGGGAATACTATAGAGCCTTTTCTTTTAAAAACATAAGACCACTGTTGAGAGTTCATCAATATTACCCTGAATACCTTCAAGCAATGACCATGAAAACCAACCACTTCTTATATAAATTCGGCCACCCGAAATTCTTCAAAAAAATTAAATTGAAGGTCCTGAAGGACGCGGCCAGAATATGGGCCCAGGTCAGAGGGACCCTAAATATTCCATACTATAGCCCCCTGGCTCCTATATGGGACTCCCCAGGAACCCCAGACTGCTTAAAAGATAGTTTGGCAAACCCGTTAAAAATATCCAACATCGAGCATTGGGGCCAGATACTAAATGGATCATCACTGATCTCATGGGAGGATCTGCAAACCACTACTAACTTTACCATCTCCAAATTTAAATACTATCAGCTTTCTAGTTGGGCAAATACTCTCATACATCAGGAAAAGGATACTGAAGAGCTGGAGAAAGAAATGCAGAAAGCTCTACCTATAAAGAAAGAGATAGCCAGATGGTATTGGGCCCTAATAACTTCAGAAGAGGAAGATGACAAGATTGCAGAACTAATCTGGGGGAAGAACCTACATATTCCAGATCTGGAAGGGGTGTGGCTTAAATCAATCGAAAAATGCTGGGCTACACTAAAGTCAGCAGCTTTAAAAAGGAATCACATCTTCACGATCCATAGAGCCTACTGGACCCCTAAAACACTGTCCAAATTCAAGGGCGCCCAAATCAGGAAATGCCCGAAATATGGTGAGGAGAAGGCAGATGACATCCACATCTTTAAAGAGTGCCCATATCTTGAAGAGTTCTGGTCTGAAGTGGGTAAGATCTTAACTTCAATCCTCCAACAGCAACTAACTGTAAGTACCACTCTTGTACTTTTTGGGATCGACAGTAATATAGGAGCGGGTAAGCTAACAAAAGAGCAAGAAAACTTGGTTTTTGTTCTGATGCTCCTCGCAAGAAGGGAGATTTGTATTAAGTGGTTTGGCTCAGTACCTCCAACGGTCGGGGAATGGATGAACTCAGTCTTAAAAACAAACAAACTAGATAGAAGGGAAAAGCTCACTAAAAGAAATAACTTCTGGGGAATATGGGAAAATCACTTTAACCCCAACTAGTGGTCGAGACGGAATGACAATCCTATGATTAAGCGATGGTAACATCTGTTGATGGGTATAATACTCATCGAGTAGTCATTGGTGGCTAGCTCTCCCCGATTAACGAAAAAACAGAAATGTTATTTATGTGTTGGTTCCAAGGGGGATTCCTCTGCAATATCGATCGGATGGGAAACTCCCCGTGCACACTCGTATTTTGGGGCAGTGCTGGTACACACATTGAGAGGCTGAACCCTGGTATTCCCCCCAAAAAACATAAAAATCGCAATATGAGGATTAAAAAAACAAAAAAAAACCGAACTATTGTTAAAGGGAAGGAGTGCACTCGGTATCATGACTCTTGCTTCGATATTGCTTTGAGCCAGATGCACAGTCCAAGCGCTGCAAGTGGGGTCGCAGTCTTTCAAAATGGCGCCAGAAAATATCCCCAGCTAGGATCAGGTCTGGTTCGGCAGTTAGCCCGAAATTAGGGGGGACCAGGTATCGCGCCACTATCCGTGGGCCAGCCAGCACATAACCCGTCAGGGCGGAAAGCACCCGCAGCAGGGCCACAGCATATGTCGCCGGAGGGGCCCGGTCCGCACCTCACCACACAAAATGGCGCCTTACCGATGCAGCCTCGTCAGTGGTGTTAGCAGCACCTCAATCCCCATGAGCGCAGCGCCGCCTCTGGCCTCGTCCTCCTCGGCGCCCACACACCTCAGGGCTCCCAACGGGTGCCTCCCGCCTCAGATCCAGGCCGACCCCAGACCCCCGGCAGCGCAAGACGCTCCTCCGACCAAGAAGTCAAGCAATAGCGCAGTCGGTATCTCCCCGTCTCAGCCGCCATGCATGCTTCGCGGTACTAGCGGCGCGACCATCCGACTGCAGTCCCCACCGCCAGAGATCTCCTCCGAGTGTTGCTCACCGCAAAGCAGACCGGACTCCTCCTCTTACGCGAAGAGCGCTCACCTCTGGGCAATCACCCACCACCGCAATGTTCGTCGCCATCCAGGAGCGGCCACGTAGCCCCAGCGCCAAAGGTCAGAGGCGGTCAGCGATCGCATGCAGGCCTCTGTCGCAGCCCCGCTCTCAGGTTAGGCGTCCAGCCGTCTTCCACGATCACAAGGGCGGGCGCCCGTGTCAGCCGGGTCCGGTCAGCTATTCATCCGGTGGCGGAGCTCCTCAGCAGCCATCCTGGTCGCCAGGATTTGGACAGGTGGTGCCCCAGTGCTAGCCGAACACAGGGTAGGCAATTTGGTGTCCTTAAGTCCGTCCGATGCAGGATAATGTTTAGGATAAAGGCCACAGCTGGCGGAGCTCGCTCACAGAGCGGCATTTCGCTGCCTGGCTAGCCACGCCCCCCATGGCCGTCGCCTGTTTGGTGACAAAGCAGACAATGTGCTAGAGCACTTCAAGGACTCTCGAGCTACGGCCAAGTCCATGGGCCTCTCCACGACGTTTCCTGCATGGTCTGTTTTTCGTCCCTTTCGTGGCCATGGCAGGGGTGCCCCAACATGTTCTTTTCAGAGCCACAGGCCAGTGCAAGCTGTTCAACCTAAGCATGGGCGAGGGTGTGGGAACCACAGATGTAGTTCTGTGGGCCAGCGGGCCAGCCAGACCACCACCCCCCTCTGCAGCAGACTCCAAACCCTCCTAGTGTGACATTACAGGCCCAATGGAATGCCAGCGGGCGGCAGGATTCAGCATCACCTCCCCCACTGGCAAACCATCACGCTGGATAGGTGGGTTTTGCAGATAGTCCGAAGGGGCTACTCCCTCCCCTACGAGACTATGCCTTCAGCGATGGTAACATCTGTTGATGGGTATAATACTCATCGAGTAGTCATTGGTGGCTAGCTCTCCCCGATTAACGAAAAAACAGAAATGTTATTTATGTGTTGGTTCCAAGGGGGATTCCTCTGCAATATCGACCGGCTGGGAAACTCCCCGTGCACACTCGTATTTTGGGGCAGTGCTGGTACACACATTGAGAGGCTGAACCCTGGTATTCCCCCCAAAAAACCATAAAAATCGCAATATGAGGATTAAAAAACAAAAAAAAAACGAACTATTGTTAAAGGGAAGGAGTGCACTCGGTATCATGACTCTTGCTTCGATATTGCTTTGAGCCAGATGCACAGTCCAAGCGCTGCAAGTGGGTTCGCAGTCTTTCAAAATGGCGCCAGAAAATATCCCCAGCTAGGATCAGGTCTGATTCGGCAGTTAGCCCGAAATTAGGGGGGACCAGGGGCCAGGTATCGCGCCACTATCCGTGGGCCAGCCAGCACATAACCCGTCAGGGCGGAAAGCACCCGCAGTAGGGCCACAGCATATGTCGCCGGAGGGGCCCGGTCCGCACCTCACCACACAAAATGGCGCCTTACCGATGCAGCCTCGTCAGTGGTGTTAGCAGCACCTCAATCCCCATGAGCGCAGCGCCGCCTCGTCCTCCTCGGCGCCCACACACCTCACGGCTCCCAACGGGTGCCTCCCGCCTCAGATCCAGGCCGGCCCCAGACCCCCGGCAGCGCAGGACGCTCCTCCGACCAAGAAGTCAAGCAATAGCGCAGTCGGTATCTCCCCGTCTCAGCCGCCATGCATGCTTCGCGGTACTAGCGGCGCGACCATCCGACTGCAGTCCCCACCGCCAGCGATCTCCTCCGAGTGTTGCTCACCGCAAAGCAGACTGGACTCCTCCTCTTACGCGAAGAGCGCTCACCTCTGGGCAATCACCCACCACCGCAATGTTCGTCGCCATCCAGGAGCGGCCACGTAGCCCCAGCGCCAAAGGTCAGTGGCGGTCAGCGATCGCAAGCAGGCCTCTGTCGCAGCCCCGCTCTCAGGTTAGGCGTCCAGCCGTCTTCCGCGATCACAAGGGCGGGCGCCCGTGTCAGCCGGGTCCGGTCAGCTATTCATCCGGTGGCGGAGCTCCTCAGCAGCCATCCTGGTCGCCAGGATTTGGACAGGTGGTGCCCCAGTGCTAGCCGAACACAGGGTAGGCAATTTGGTGTCCTTAAGTCCGTCCGATGCAGGATAATGTTTAGGATAAAGGCCACAGCTGGCGGAGCTCGCTCACAGAGCGGCATTTCGCTGCCTGGCTAGCCACGCCCCCCCATGGCCGTCGCCTGTTTGGTGACAAAGCAGACAATGTGCTAGAGCACTTCAAGGACTCTCGAGCTACGGCCAAGTCCATGGGCCTCTCCACCACGTTTCCTGCATGGTCTGTTTTTCGTCCCTTTCGTGGCCATGGCAGGGGTGCCCCAACATGTTCTTTTCATAGCCACAGGCCAGTGCAAGCTGTTCAACCTAAGCATGGGCGAGGGTGTGGGAACCACAGACGTAGTTCTGTGGGCCAGCGGGCGAGCCAGCCCACCACCCCCCTCTGCAGCAGACTCCAAACCCTCCTAGTGTGACATTACAGGCCCAATGGAATGCCAGCGGGCGGCAGGATTCAGCATCACCTCCCCCACTGGCAAACCATCACGCTGGATAGGTGGGTTTTGCAGATAGTCCGAAGGGGCTACTCCCTCCCCTACGAGACTATGCCTTCAGCCATGTCACCCCAGTATCATTGCATGTCGGTGGATCATCTGGTCCTTCTCCAACAGGAAGTTATGGCTCTCTTGGCCAAGGGAGCCATCAAGCACGTTCCTGCCCCAGAAGTAGGTCGTGGTTGCTATTCCCACTACTTTCTGGTGCCCAAGAAGGACAAGGGCCTGCGTCCTATCTTGGATCTAAGGGACGTCAACTGCTTCCTCCGGAAGGAGAAGTTCAAAATGGTGACCCTGGCACAGGTCTTACCTGCCCTCGACCCTGGAGACTGGATGGTAGCTTTGGACTTGCAGGACGCTTATTTTCATTTCCCCTTCCAGCCGTCCCACCCGCGTTACCTGCGGTTCACTGTAGGCCATGAGCATTTTCAGTTTACCGTGCTCCCCTTTGGCCTTACCAGCCTCCCTCAAGTATTCACAAAAGTGATGGCAGTGGTCGCAGCTCATCTGCACAGATCAGGGGATCCTGTCTTCCCCGATCTCAATGACTGGTTGTTAAAGGCGGGCTTGCCCCAGGCAGTCGTCGCCCACCTCCAGACTACGGCAGACCTCCTGAAATCGCTGGGATTCTCCATCAACATGCCGAAGTCGCACCTGACCCCTTCTCAGAAGAATCCTCTTCATCAGAGCGGTTCTTGACACAATGCAGTTTCGGGTTTATCCGCCTGAACAGCGAGTCTGGGATATTCGGGCTATGATTCCGATCTTTCAGCCTCTGTCTCGAGTTTCGGTCAGGATGACTCTGAGGCTGCTGGGCCTCATGGCCTCCTGCATCCTGCTGGTCGATCATGCCAGGTGGCATATGCAGGCTCTGCAGTGGGACCTGAAGTTCCAGTGGGTGCAGCATAAGGTGAATCTGTCCAATTGCGTCCAGATCTCGGAGGGCACTGCATTACAATTGCAGTGGTGGCTCACAAACCAGGATCCCTCTCCCTTCCCCAACCAGAACACACAGTGGTGACAGAGGCATTCCTTCTGGGATGGGGAGGCCACATGGGAGAGGCAGAGATCAGAGTCCTCTGGCCTCCGGTGGAGTCTGAGCTTCACATCAACCTTCTGGAGCTCCGGGCAATCCGTCTTGCACTAAAGGCATTCCTTCCCTCTGTCCGGGGAAGAGTAGTGCAGGTGGTCACAGACAACACCACTGCCATGTGGTATTGCTACAAAAAAGGCGGGCTGGGGTCGTGGACCCTATGTCAACAAGCCCTCCGTCTCTGGACATGGCTGGAACATCAGGGCATATCCCTGGTGGTTCAACACCTGGCAGGTTCACTGAACGCCAGGGCAGAAAAACTCAGCCGCAGGTGCATGATGGATCACGAATGGCGTCTTCACTCAGAGGTGGTGCAAGGTCTCTTTCAACAGTGGGGATAGCCTTGGTTAGATTCGCCACCAAAGAGAACGTGCAATGCCTGCAATTCTGCACGTTGGAATTTCCAAGGCGGCACTCGCTAGGCGACGCTTTTTGTCGCGAGTGGAGTTGCGGTCTTCTATAGGCCTTTGTGCCTATAGCACTTCTACCCAGAGTGCTGAAGATTATCAAGCATGGCCGGGCCCAAGTAATTCTTGTGGCTCCGGGCTAGGCACGTAGAGTCTGGTATCCTGAGGTGCTCAACATGGCCATCGATACCCAAGACAACTGCCTCTTCGAGAGGATCTTCTGTCGCAGCAGCAGGGAACGGTCCTCCACCTGAACCTACCCAGCCTCCACCTCCTTGCATGGAGATTGAGTAGCGGCAGTTGATGTCATTTGACTTGCCTCTCAAAATCTGTGATGTAATCTTGGCAGCCAGGCGTCCCTCCACTAAGATGGTATATGCCTGCAGATAGAATACGTTTGTGGCATGGTGCACAGCGAAGGCTATGGATCCCCTTTCTGCCCCTCTTTCTGAAGTTCTCTTGTTCCTCCTTTCTTTGGCCCTGTAGGGCTCTGCTCTGGGCACTCTAAGGCCTACCTCTTGGCCATTTCAGCCTTTCTCAGGCTTCCTGATCAGCCTTCTCTTTTCAAGTCCCCTGTTGTAAGTAGACTTCTTAAGGGCATTACTCATCTCTTTCCTCCTGTTCCCTTCGTAATGCATCAGTGGGACTTTAACTTGGTGCTAACCTATCTTATGTGCGCTCCCTTTGAGCTGCTATATAACTGTCCTCTCAGACTCTTAACTCTCAAAACTGCTTTTCTGGTGGTCATCACCTCTGCTCGCATGGTGAGTGAGCTACAAGCTCTGTCTTCCAAGCCTCCCATTCTGGCTGTTCATCCGGACAAGGTCGTCCTCAGAACTCGACCTTCCTTTCTTCCAAAGGTAGTCACTTTTTTTCATATTGGCCAAACAATCACTTTGCCCACCTTCTTTCTGTCTCCGCATCCTTCAAAAGAGGAAGAGAGTCTCTACCGTCTGGATCCAAAAAGTGCGCTCTCCTTCTATTTGGATCGCACCAAACAATTCCGGGTGGACGACCAGCTCTTTGTTGGCTACGTGGGAACTAAGAAAGGTTGGGCCAAGCACAAACAGACCATCTCCAGGTGGGTCATTCTGTGCATCAAAGCCTGTTACTCTTTGGCCTAGAAGGAGCCTCCAGTGGGGCTGCGCGCCCATTCCACCAGGGTGACGGTAGCTACTACTACTTTGGGACGGGGAGTCCCCCTAAATGACATCTGTCAGGCAGCTATGTAGGCATCACTACACACGTTGACGAGACACTACTGCCTGGATAGCCAAGTCCAGAGAGACGGCTTCTTCCGCCGTTCTGTTCTCCAGGACTTTCTGGTGTGATCTTGGTTTGCAGACCCATCTCCGGGGTTAGTATTGCTGGGGTATCTATTCAAAGGTAAGTAATCTATAACTAATTGTTTCTTTCAGATGAACAAGTTACTTACCTTCGGTAACGATATATCTGTAAGAAACATAGGTTAGTTATAGATTCCTTACCGCCCCACCCATCCTTCCCGTTCTGCGAACTGATTTCTAGGGTTAAGGACATCCTTTCAGGGCCAGAGTTTTGTGCACCATTGGTCAGTGTCTTCCATGGCTCTGCGTTCCTGGCACGGAAAGTCGTGTACAGAACCGAAGTCAGCACGCAAGGGCGGCGTCTAAGTAACTTCCGCTACGTCATCCCGGCGACCACGATGCCGACGACGGATGCGGAGTCGACCGATGCCACCTACCGATGCGCAGTGGTACTGCTGACGAAAAAACTTTCCGGATCCAGTCTGACGCCTGGGGAATATTCTAAGGTAAGAAATCTATAACTAACCTAAGTTTCTTACAGATATATCGTTACTGAAGGTAAGTAACTTGTTCAACAGTGCCAAAGTTATTAGCAACCCAAAAAAATGTCTTCCTATGGAAATGCAGACAGAACTAACCATAACTATCCACTGGCAGATGCCAGTGTGTAATATATATATATATATATATATATATCCAATTCGAACAGGAACCCAAATTTGAATTGAAGCCACAGGAAGTAAATTCAGCTCGTTTTATTTTCTTGTAAATTGCAGCTTGCTGGCAGGCACAAAACACAGGAAACCACATCAGAAATTCAAACGCCAGGACGCGTTTCAGGAGTCCATCCCTTCATCAGCAGCGTAAGTTCTGAGTGAATTAAAAGCACTGTTCATGGCGCACGTCTTTATACACATACCTGCCTCAGTGGGCGTGGTTATATTCACGGCTTTCTGGGAACCGTAGTGCTACCTGTATTTCCCTCGTGGGCGTGCTTTCATTCCTCATTTTTGTGAATACTCAATTTCCCAAGTGGGTCGATGCGCTTTGCTGGCGAGTGTCTGCCCTGCTTTGTAGATGCAATTTCGAGCGTCAAGCTGGCACTTCCCTGTTAGTAGTCAGCTTGTCTTCCTCCCAAAGCACAAACATCTTGCTGATGTCTGAACGGGTCCGCACTAGCGATGGGCTTCAGTTCACGACCTCGGGCAGGCCGTTAAATATCCAATTCGAACAGGAACCCAAATTTGAATTGAAGCCACAGGAAGAAAATTCAGCTCGTTTTATTTTCTTGTAAATTGCAGCTTGCTGGCAGGCACAAAACACAGGAAACCACATCAGAAATTCAAACGCCAGGACGCGTTTCAGGAGTCCATCCCTTCATCAGCAGCGTAAGTTCTGAGTGAATTAAAAGCACTGTTCATGGCGCACGTCTTGACGCTCGAAATTGCATCTACAAAGCAGGGCAGACACTCGCCAGCAAAGCGCATCGAAACGCGTTGATCTAATGCTTTCCAGTGCCTAAATCTTGAATAAACGAAAATTGTGGCAAATCCAAGGGAGTGCGCCCATTTATCCCTCTTGCTGGAGGGAGAGTGTGATGTTATAAAACGGCATGGTTCCGCCGTAGGTGTCAGCACCCGTGATGAGCGCTTAAGGGTCGGGAGCCTGTGAACCAGCGTGTGGATATATATATATATATATATATATATATGTGTATATATATATGTATATGGTCCAGTGGAAGGCAGGAGCCGAAACGCGTAGACTGCCATTTGATGCACTTTCTTTTTTGCACTGGTGTGTAAATAAATAACGCAAAAAACTATCTGTTGCTGTGCCGTGTCTTTGGTCTACTAAACGTAGGAAGAAGAAGCTGTGGCAATATATATATGTATATATATATATTTGTTTAACCAATGTGCCTGCGCATAGGAGGTCACTCCACATTCACATTGAAAGTGAAAGGTAGTGCGCTTTTCATTTCTTGCCTGTTGCCTATGAAGAAGGGATTGGTATCCTGAAATGCGTCGGCATGAAATAATTAAAAATGAACAAAGCAAGCAGGCTGCATTTTACGAAAAGCAATGTGGAGTGACTTCCTATGCGCAGGCACATTGGTTAAAAAAGTTTTTTCTCGGCAGCCAGCCGTGGGGAGGAGCACCATCGCAGGCTGGGGAGAGAGCAAGCCAGCCTGCGAGTCTGCAGTTTGGAACCTTCTGAACTTGGAAAGCACAGCGCCATGCTAACTAAGCCTGCTGCCTTGGATTTCATTACCTACGAAGGTGAATAATGCTTTTTAAAGACATGCAAGATTTATGACCTTACTAAAGGGAAGAATCATATAGCACTACGAGAATCAATGTCCCACAAGGCAATTGTACACACCCACTGAGGGCGTGCATACTAATAAGTGATTAAAAACAGAGGAAAGTGAAAGGTAGTGCGCTTTTCATTTCTTGCCTGTTGCCCATGAAGAAGGGATTGGTATTCCTGAAACGCATCGGCATGAAATAATAAAAAATGAACAAAGCAAGCAGGCTGCATTTTACGAAAGGCAATGTGGAGTGACCTCCTATGCGCAGGCACATTGGTTAACAAATAAATAAATATATAAAATTGAGTGCGATATATATAGCGCACTCAATTTCGTGTCCGAAATCAATGCTAACGATATCAATTTGAAATTTACGGCATCACTAAGTGCAGAATCAGTCTATTTTCTTGATGTACAGGCTTTTATTGTCAACAGAAAAATTGAAACCAGGTTACACCGTAAGCAGACAACAGGGAACACTGTATTACATGCCACTTATTTCCATCCAAAGCACCTGATACATAGCATCCCTTACGGCGAAATGTTAAGAATTAAAAGAATTTGCAGCAATGATGGGGCGTAGGGGCTACCGACTGAGCGAGGCACTGCAGAGCGAGTTGCAACGGCTCTGGCCTGCCTGCAGGTGCTTCTGGCTCTTCCTGATTCTGCATATTGCAGATTTGTGGATGCCACACGAGCCTGGCCTCTTTTGGGCCTCTTTTTGGGCTGAAGTGTGCATTCTTGGACACCCATTTTGTTTTTGACCTTGATGTTGTTGTTCGGCTACCTCAGTTCTGAAGAGGGCGCCCCTTCCCATGTATTGATGCTCTGCAGGGCATGGAAATAGAAATGGGCCTACTCCACTCCCAACTTATGGTGGCCGTCTTGGAGTGGTCATTCATTCTACATATATTCCCTGCTGTGTTTGCCCCAATACCACATAGTGTGCGGTGGTTATCTCCTTATGGTTGTACGCGAATTGCGTGCCTGAACTGCCTCCCATATAAAGAGGTAAATCCATCCCAGGGATTGCCTTCTAGTCACCACGGTCCAGCCTCCGGTCTCTTAGCCCTAGATAATCTGGCCCTCATGAGACTAGTCTACCCAAAGGAACCTGAGGGGCGCTGCTAACAATTGCGATTCAATTCCCCGTCTGCTCTCCCGCTGAACTCCTTCGTCACGTCCCTGACCCCTGCCCGAGACGCTTGGCCTACCTGCGCCTCCATTGGTCGGGGCATACCTCTGCCCAGACTCCTGCTTACCTACACGCGGAGCCAAGACGTGTGATAATATGGAGCCTAAACCTTCGAACCTCTTATCTCCCAACCTAGAACTGACTGGCCATAACACTTTCCGAATCAGATATCCCCTGAACCTATCTAAAAATGCTGCAAAAAACTTCAAACATAGACTACTTAAAAAAACATCCGGAAACCCTTATCTCAGACCCCTACTTCTCTGTCAGAAAGGGTGCTACAATAAATGACCTAATCTTCTACACTAAACGGCATGCTCAATGTCAGAAGGCCATTTACTCTCTCCTCAAGATCTCCACTTCCCTGAAAACTCCACATGGTCCTAGACTGATAGTTGCGCCCTCCTCGGAGTACAGAGCTGAAGCCTCCATCTCCCTCTATAAAAACGGAACCATCCTTATACAAGCCTCAGACCGAAACCCAGTGTTATTTGACAAATATTTCCCCACCATCATAAATACAGTGGCTAACGTCAATTTCGCCCCCCTCGAAAGAGCGGGACCTCCAGTGGTCCCCCAGTCCTCGCAAACTCTATCTCCTACATCTCCACCATCATCCTCTGATCCTACATCTGCTTCAAAGGGCCCCCTTTTACCTACCCTAACTCTTAATAACAACTCCCCTGCAATGCACACAATGAAAGAACTGCGACAGCACAGTCCTCACTCTAATCTTCCTGCTCCCCCGCACTGTTAGCAAGCCCTAACTCCTCTAGCTCCATTGCTTACAGCACCGCCCTGATTCTCCCCTAGACACCTTCCTCCAGTCCAACACATAATCCCATCAGGCTCCACCGGCCTCCAGGGGTCTCTATCCGTCAGTCCCCTTCCCCCCATCTTACCCATCCTTCCGAGCTTGCAGCTCCATTTCCCAGAATATCTTCCCTCTGGGCACATTCAGTCGCCACCCACCCCACTTTCCCCAGACCTCACTAGCTCTCTCCAGCTCCAGGGTCCCGTGGACTTAGCCTCCCAATCTCATCCAGTCACCTCACTGGAAGGCCGTCTGAGCGAGATAGCACTCTGCCTACAACAACTTAAGACAGAGGTTCGTAGTCTACTACATATCACTGAGGCTTTGTCTGCTAACTCCAGACTAAGCTGCTCCACCACGAAAAATCACCATCTACGCTCGCTCTCAGATTGCGAGTGTACCGGGCTCACTTCCTCCCCTATTCTCGGCGGTCACCTTCTCACGTCACCCACACACCTCATAGGTGGTCCACCGTTCCGCTCCATAACGACCCTGCCTCCAGATGCAGAGTCTCCCTGTCTGATACGGATATTCATTCTCTCCTACGTTCTTATGTTCCAGCACATCCCCCTACCATAGCAAACTTGCAACAAATTGAATCCATCCCCACTGATCCATTCAGGGAACCTAAGCCAAACACCAGAACCTTAAATGAGAACAACCTCACGAGAGTCACCACCACTCTTCCGGCACCAATAGGCACCAATATAAGTCTCAAATGTGTGCTTCTAAATTGTAGATTGGTGGCTAAACACGCTGCGGACATTGCCTGCCTCACACTGGCGCAGGATCTCGACCTTGTAATGTTGACGGGAACCTGGCTCAATGACTCAGCTGCCCCCATCCTGGACTTTTTAATACCTCCCAACTATGATATCATTAGGTTGGACAGATCCAGTGGTCAAAGTGGAGGATTTGCATGTTTACATTGAGGCAATCTTACAGTAAAAATACTACAGTTTGACCTCATGCGGTTTTGTGAATACGTATGCATTGAAGTGACTGGTGGCAACAATCACTCCTGCACACGTTTTACCACCCCTCTCGCGACAACCTTCCCTTCCCTTCACAGAACAGATCATTGACATTATCTTGGCCAATGCAGACTTCCATGGCACTCAGTTTTTCCTGGGAGATTTCAACCTCCACTGGAACGATGTAAATGATGTGGTGGTCAATAGCCTTAAATCCTTCCTACTTGACCTCAACCTAATCCAAATCTGTGACAGCCCCACTCATATCAGAGGAGCTACCTTAGATCTTGTTATTGGTAAGCCCAACTCCAGGCTCCTGGATTCGATCCTCTCATGTGACTGGACAGACCACTATTGCATCACCTTCTGTATCCTGGAATCAGTAAGAGCAAGTAAAGCCCAGCCAAAGAACCCAAAACAGTTGAAAAGATGCCTACGGAACATCAACCCGCAAGATCTGACTGCTCTCTACGATAACATCCTGCCCCCCCCCCCCCCCCCCCACCGAACATGTCCAATTGTCCAATGTCCCCGACCTTACTGCTCACTATGACCACGCAATACTGAACGTACTAGACTCGGTTGCACCACTAGAGCTTAAAAGAATGTCCTCTAAACTCCCCAAACCATGGTTTACTGATAGTCTTGATTCTGAAAGAAGAAACTTAAGACTTGCCAAAAGGCTATGGCTGTCCTATCCCTCCCTTGAGCATCTCTACCACCTGAGATCCCTGAGAAGCATATATAATAAATGCATCAGATGCTCCAAGGCCACCTTTTTCAGAACTCAACTAGAGCAAGCAAAAAAAGTCCCAAAAAACTGTTCGAACTCATCAAGTCCCAAGCCAATAGTCATCCGAACTCCGCATCACTGGGTCAAGGGACATTGCCTAATTGCGAAGAATTTGCAGATTTCTTCACAGATAAGACTAGTAAGATTGAAGCTGAATTACGATCTGCCCATGACCACCTGTCGATCAGTCCACTGACTTCCCTCTGTCCACTAAGCGTGGATTTCACTGACCCTGCGCAACCCTACCTCCCCAAAAACAGTGCATCCTGGAGTCTGTTCCAACCCATGGATGAATGCACTATACGCAAAAAAACTGTCGACTCTGAAACATTCCAATCACTACGATGACCCTCTGCCATCGAACCTTTTCCCGGAAGTTAGATCCTCCTTACTAACATTGTGGACTAGGATCGTCAATGCATCACTTCGGCAAGGTGCTATTCCGGAGTGCCTAAAATCGGGTCAAGTTACCCCAATTCTAAAGAAACCAACTGCTGATCCACGGACCTGCATAACCTTCGCCCAATCTCCAACATCCCCAACATCCCCACCCTGGCAAAGCTCCTGGAGAAATGTGTGCTTGCCCAACTCTGTAACCACATCGACCATTTCCAACTCCTAGACCAATGCCAAACTGGTTTCTGCCTCGGCCATAGCACAGAGTTGGCGCATTGTCGATGATGCGCTAAGAATGCTGGACCACAATGAGTCGTGCCTACTGATCCTTCTTGACCTTTCGTCAGCATGTGATACTGTCAAACACGATAACATAATTGACCTTCTGGAACACTGGATGGGGCTGTCTGGGCCTGTGCTTAACTGGTTCTCTTCATTCCTCCTGAATAGATCCAAAAGTTTCAAGTTGAACCAATCCCTGTCCCATCCTGCACCGGTTACGCTGGGGATTCCCCAAGGATCAGCACTCTCTCCCACGCTCTTCAACTTGTTCATGGAGCCTCTAACAGAAATTCTGAAATCAACCAGCATCCACTATCACATGTATGCAGATGACACTCAACTATACCTGAAGATTGCCTCTCCTGAGGACATTCAGTCCCTCAACTCAGTCCTGCTGGAAACACAAAGCTGGCTGACACATAACCACCTGAAACTAAATGCTCTAAAAACAGAATTCCTCCTCATCTAACCCCCAAGCAATCTCCGGTCATTGAATAATGGTTGAATCAGCTTACTGCTCTTAACTATAGAACTCACCTCGTGGACTCAGCATCCTCGCTTGGTATTATGTTAGACAAAAGTCTGAACATGCAAAAGCACATCAGTTCCCTCACCAAAGGAGTGAACTTCCAACTCAGCATCCTAAGGAAGCTCAAACCCTTTCCCCCTGCTCATGACCTAAAGGTAGCATTGCAAGCAGTGATCGCACAGCAGGACTATGGCAGCACAACACTTTGTGGCTTGCCCAGAGTGAAAACGGCTCCTCTTAGGGTGGCCCTCAATTCTGCTGCTAGGCTCTTAACTGGCACTAAAAAATACAACCACATCTCTCCGGACCCGCTGGCCCTGAAATGGCTCCCATATGAAGCTCGGATACAGTTGAAAATTGCATGCATGGCACACAAAGCCATCCACTTCAACACCCCGATGTACCTTGCTCAGAAACTGGAGCTCCCATGTGGTACAAGAGCCTCCAGAAGTGCCATCACCCTTTTACTCAAACCACAAAAATTCAAGAAAAAAAGTTCTATAATCGAGCCTTCTCAGGTATGGCGCAGAGGATCTGGAACTCTCTTCCCCCAAAGTCAGTGTGATCCCTTCCACTGTCTTCTTCAAAATAGAAGTTAAAGGGCTCTTGATTAAGAAATATCTGCCTCAGACTGCCATCCCCACTTGACTCTGGCACTATAGAAGCTGTTTTGTGGCCCAGCGGCTTGTCTCGCCAGATTGTTTGACATTTTAAGACTATGTACTTTTCGCTATGATGAATCTGTTTGTTTGCCTGTACCCTTACTGCCGCATAATCTGTAAAGCAATCTTAAACCCTCGGTGGTCATGTTTGCGCTATATAAAACTTTCTAAATAAATAAATGATATAGATCTGAGGGCAGCCCAAAAGGATAGCAAAAGAAGGTTTTTGGCAAGAGGATATTCTGAATGTACAATAGACACAGCAATCAGAAAAACACAAACCTTATGGAGATCAGATTTGCTGTTTAGGACTACGGGAAATAAGGAGGGCACTACAGCAGTAATATTCAAACCTCAAATAGAGCAAGATACTAGACTTATTCTTATGTGCAACAAACAAGAAGCCAGATTACGAAACATAATCAAGAATTGTCCGCTTGTACTGAGTGACCCTGTTTTTGGAGCGTTACTGCCCAATACCCCTGCCATTACCTTCAGAGAAGCCACTTCTATGAGTGATGCTCTAGTTAGTAGCAGTACGGAAGCCATGATAACTGGTAATTGGCTAACACAAAGAAAGGGTTTTGTGAAATGCCACACTTGCCGGGCATGTAAGTTTGGCATTAACAAAACAACATACGCAACATCTTTTCAGGACAAGCCCAATACTATCAAAACATTTTTAACCTGTAAGACGGACTATGTAGTCTGTGTGTTGAAGTGTTCTTGTGGATTACGCTACATGGGTAGCACTAAATTGCAAGCCCACAAGCGAATACTCCAACACATCAGGGCAATCACTAATTCTGATTCGTCCTAACCTGCTGCTCGCCATTTCAAAGAAACACATAACAACACTCTAGAACATCTTAGATATTACTTGTTGGACTCAATTTTGAGTCCAAGGCGAGGGGAAACCTAGAGGCTGCCCTGAGAAAACTGGAACACGTTACATCATTGAGCTTGATAAGAAAACCCCTCGG
Source organism: Lissotriton helveticus (assembly GCF_964261635.1). Taxonomy (NCBI): domain Eukaryota; kingdom Metazoa; phylum Chordata; class Amphibia; order Caudata; family Salamandridae; genus Lissotriton; species Lissotriton helveticus. The sequence continues at coordinate 595,740,497 of NC_136072.1, forward strand.
GCTCAATTCCAGCGAAGATCTCTACACCGGTGTATAATGGCAATAGCTGGGTAACCCCATTTGAAAATAGTGCCTTTATATAAGCGTATTCTGGCAGCATATGTATGCATATGTCAACCTAAAAAAAAGGCCAAAAAAGGCTAGTAGCCTATTTATCCCCTACAAACCACCTTAGAATACCCACAGGTATAGTTACCCAGGACAATTTAAATTTTACATCCATCTGATCAATATACAGGGTAACTTGGGGATGATATTGGCCAGCAGCATTATCCAAGTTCTTGCTGCTACCTATCATTTTTTAAACTTAATATTTAAGTTTTATCACCATGGATTTAGTTATTAGTTAGGGGCCCTGTTAACTTTTTTGCACTATAGCACTTTAAACAAACTCATAAAATCAATCATAGAGTGGTATTAGGCGCACAGGGGCTATATATAGTATGCAATCAATGCCACATGAATTATAGCCTTGCTATGATATGATAGTGGTCATGGTAACACGGATATGAGGATGTTGTACCAATATTTGTTACAATTATTGGTAATGAGCAATATCACTGTACAATGCACTCAATGTTGACTTACATAATTGGATTTTAGTATTTTAACTTCCATTATTTAAGCACAAAGTGTTTTAAGCACAGTATTATTATCTATTTCTTTTTAACATCAGTATAAAGGAATTATTTATTGCTCTTTTTGTGACCAAACTGCATTAGCTTGCAATATGAATGTTTACGAGTCTGTTTTTGCTATTCATTAATCACGTGTTTATGCATGTGTCACTTTAAATTATTCCTACAGCAGCCGCGTCATGTGATCAAGGCCTGTTCAGGCCAAAACGCATTGTGACTGAGCATTTGTCAATAAATAAATAAGCACCAGTCAATTAAAGTCTGTGTTCATTCATCCGCAGAAGGGGTATGAGTGAGCAAAGTTTTAAGGAATGTATAGATATATTTAAAAAAACAATAACTCCTGTCTCCAGCAGTAATGAACCAGCACTCCAGAGGGCTTTCACTCGATTTTTTTCAGTGATGGCAACCACGCTTTATGGCTGCTACAAGTAGCCTTGTTCACGATATATATATATAATTTACTGAAAAAAACAAAGGTTACAGGGACGTTATAGTTAGGTTCAGGTGTCATTCATACAAATCAGAGAAAATCAGCCGTTATTGTTAGTAAGCTCCCTTTAAGTAATACCCCCGCAATGCACTGCTTATGACCTCACATAATACACACTCATGACATGGCCAGTGACATCACTGATACATCTCAAATGACATCACTGATGACATCATCCACAGAATCTCTGACGCACCCACTCACACCCCATATAACCTTTCATACATCAATTCCAACTACCACACTAGCATTGTCAAACGCATTCACACACACATACCAGTACTTACACAGCCACTCACTGATTCATAGATCAACACATGTGCTGTGAAAGTATCAATCATTCAACAGAGGTTGGAAACAGTACTTGCCTAATTTAAGCAGAGCAATGTGGAGTACATGTACTGTACCAAACTTGTAAATATATTGTTCTCTGTACAGGAATAGCATTAGTTGGTCACAGATAAATTAATTGTTTTTTGTTTATTTAAAAACAGTCATAAATGATAGTTGGATATAGAATACCACTATACACAGGGCTGCAGGAATACAATATATTTCATATTCACAAAGGTAAATTTGGATGTAAACATAGGTATAAAACCAAGTTTACCTCAGTTACCTCGGCCGGGAATCCCTCCTAAGGGGGTGCAACTAAGGACATTTCTTTGCATTCCAAGGCATGGTTAGTCTGGGAAGTCTGTGACCGCCCACAAACAAGCTCAGTTATGGGAATCCACAAAAACTACTATAGTTTGCCTTTCCAGCCTGGAAGGGGTTGTATTTAAACTCAGCCAAAGACCTTCTTAAATACCCTTTTCATAATGAGAAGGAAAATGCATCACCCACAGATTTAGTGATGTTAAAGGAAAGGGATATCTCAATGAAAAAATAAATCCACAGTGAAGAAACATTTTAATATTAAAAGCGTGCATTTGCACAGACGATTGATTACATTCCCCTGTGCGAAGATCCCCACTATGCATATCTCCATACACAGGGAATGGTATCCCAATTTGGAAATTAAGCGATTTTCCAATGAATCGGAAGGGAAACTTGCACCCGGTGCAGCTTTCCATGCAGATTTCAAGAGGAATTTGTAAATTCCCCAAACTAGTCAATCTACACCTCGAGGTAGATTGAAATATCCAAATCCAGATTTACTACTGTTTTTGTGAAGAGGCCTCTGTTAGATTTAATGAACATGTGGAAGGATGCACTGTTCAATTGGAAATCGCGTTCATGGACTCCATGGAAAAATGTCAGCAGTTTTTTAATGCACGGATTGTAGCCTCATCCTGTATCGTAGAGTAAAAAATCTGATTACACTCCCCAAAATAAATCTTCCCCTTACATCCTAATGCTCAGCTCTTTGTGGCCAACACAATATTCAGACCCTATCTTTTGTAAAGCAAAGTATATGCCAGAATTCACCAATCTGAATGGGAATCCTATCGCAGTACCGTGTTCCAAGGGGGAGTTATAGTGTGGCCCAACAATTTCAATATCCACCAACATCAGAGACCAATTCTTTTCATTCCTACCAAAAGAAATACCCAGCATTAATCAGCTTAACTCAGAATTAGAAAACAAACAGTTGCTTGGACTCTCTGCAACACATGTAAACACATGCAATGTGTGCAGAACGCAGCAATAAGGCTGAGCTTTAGTCCAAGAAAGATCAATGTTTATCATCTCTCTGGCGGCCTTTTCAAGTTGAGAGGAAGATAATTTTCATCTACTGTGCCTGTGTCCCAGTGAAGCCCAGAGCATGTTTCAAGCATTGAGTACTGCATAAATTATGTAGAACACCAACTAGGAACTCCAGGTAGTATATTCCATTTAGGTGGAGAGCTGCTGGTTTATGGGGAGGATCTACAATACTACTGACACTCTCAATACGCCCACCTCAATATCTGTTTTTCAGGCAGAATTTTTAAGCATTGGATTAGTCCTGTGCTATCCACACCAAGCACTCTTTTGTCAGGTGCTGCTTTTACCTATCTCGAGTTGGCTGATGTTTCACTGATCCATAGCTATAATATGTCTGGAATGGTATATCCCTTTTGCAATTTTTTCAGCTCAGATGTGAATGGAACTAGCTAATCCTAGGTTGAACCTCTTTGCTATTAAAATTGCAGAATGCACTGTAACTTTTTAGCTTGGTGCAGATAGCACTGGGCTAATCCAGTGCTTAAAAAAACTTGCCAAATTGTGTGTTGCGATCTGTTGAACATTAAGAGGTGACCAATTCTCTGTAATAGTTACTTAACCATGGAATGGAATGTACATGAGATTCACTATTTGGGCACACTTACCAAATTTAGAATTTCAAGAGTAAAAATGTTTCTAATCCTGGAGAGATGACCATTGTACGCTGACCTTTGTCATTTTACTTTCACAGCAACACATTTCACTATCAGTAGGTACATTATAAATGTATGACATTTTTGTAAAAATTCAGCAGAGTCTCTGCCATTTATATTGTTCATTAGGCCATTTCTCACTTTTCCAGCTGTACTTCCTCTGCTTCTGTCGATATTAATCCAGATCAGTGCTTATTATTAGCTGGTGGTGCTGAGCACTCATTTTAGGTGACCTCTACTTCTTTTTCATCATCAGACTTTGACCCAGTACCTCACAGCAAGGCAGTGGAGGAAAGACAAATGAGATAGAATCAAGACTACACAGCTGTCAACTTTAGTGACCTTGGCATTTAGAGTTGTGCTCTTAAAAAAAACTCTAGGCCATTACACTTGTTTATTTCTTGTTTCTCACAAATTAACTGATTCTGACTGATCAGTGAAAAGCCTGGGCTTCGATAAGGATAAGGACTAGAGAGTCTGAAATAATTCTGTAGCAATACTGTCATGACTGAGGGCCTGATTTAGATCTTGGTGAGACTCCCGTCATTCCACCACGGCACAGTATCCAAGTACTTCACAATACTGACTGTATCCCACCTGCTGTATTTAGATGTGTGCTGGCTGAACCTCTGTCCCCATCGACAGACTGTTTCTCATAGCATAAGCGGCCAGAGGCAGCTGGTGACATTTGAAAGTGGTGAGGCATAAACGTTGGGCATGATTTTATACAGCAAGTGATGTGAACAAGTTCTATGGACAAACCTGAGAAAGAAATGAAAAAAAGATTGGCAAATGGTTCATTTTAAAGCAAATGAATGTAGCGATAAAGCAAAACTTATTAAGCAGTTGGAACGTATAGTCTTGAAATATTAAACCCATTAAAAACTGCCCCATATCTTCTTGCATTAACTTTTTCAACAGTTAGTGTAATATGTAAATTGTTCTGATTGATAACTTTCGCCCTTTAAAATGCATGCAGCATTAACTTTGGAAAAATATGCTCTAACTAGACTTCGAGATGCACCCACAGATGCTAGCTATAACCAGTCCTATAGAAATATGTGCAGACAGGTCTTTAAGTGAGATGGAAAAAGTGGGTGCTCTCTATAAAGCAACATGCCAAATACATTTCTGTGATTCCCATGGTGTGTCATCAGACCCGTATTTTGGTTTCTCTCTGAGATGTAATTTTATCCATATGAATGGCACAGCAACTGACATACGCCTGAAGCCTGTCAGTATGATTGGCTTTATCACTGGATGTTAGCTGTTTAAGATAAATGAGTAACAACAATGATTTCTTATAAATAATTAACATTGGAAATGTTTAAATTCTGAAACAGTGAGTCTGTGAATTAAATCGCATTGAGGCCTGTGGAAGGAGTTTTGGCCTTAAATTATGTGGGCTTTATGTTACATATGTATAGTCTTTTTCTCTGCATATCTTGTCCATCTGCACATCTTCAACCCCCTCTCTTTCCTCTTCAGCATCCTCTTTTCACTCTTCCCCGAATGCCCTTCCTCGCATCTCTGTCACTTCATCACCCCCAACATGCACTCCCTCAAATTTAAGCACTTTAATTTCTCTTACTTTTGGCTTGCAAATTTTTTGACATCAGTGTACCCCCTTCACAGACACATCCACAGAATTTCAGTTGCAAATGGAATACACAAACATTGTTCTGTGTGCTCTGCAGAGAGGCCAACCCACTGACAGGCACTTTGTTTGGTTTTAGCCTTAGTGCCAGAGCGCTCAATCAAAGCCCCTCTTAAACACCTTGCATGGCTCAAGCTTCAAAGTATACACAGAAAAAAATACAGATAAACAACAACATTAAAAAGTAGCGAACTCCAGGGGAATGCAAGATTAAGTAACGCATGTAAAATAAGAGAGGAACTAAATTTCTGAAATGCATTCACTCAATATTTTTAACATTCAAATGTTTGCAAGTCAATCCATGTTTTAAGCATCAGTGTTAACTTAGGGGCATGTACACAGGGCCTATTTTAATGCCACACATGAGAGAACTGGCCACTGTAAGCACATGTTACACAGTAAGCAAATATCTCTCGCTTTGGGCCTGACTTGGATATTTGGATCCATTTCGCAAGGGAACAATAGCGAAACCTGCTCCTTATTTGGATCCATTTCACAAGGGTGCAATGTACAGGGAGGCCCTGGGGTGTCCCAATGGGGGAGGTTAGAGTGATGAGAGTTCTATGCACAATATACAGAATACAGCTTTAGCTTGCAAACACTTACCATTACAGAGAACAAGGCACCGGATCAGAAGTGCTCCCATCCACTTTCACGTATGACGAAAGGGTGGGCTCTACGTCTTTGAATAATGGACGTCTGAAATCACGCAGGGATGAAGTCTCCTATGCCAGAACCTGTGACGCTTATTGGGTCACTGGCCTACAGTGTGCCTACAACCAGAGACCCCAATGGCAATGAAGGGCTTTAAAACAGAAGCCCTGCGTTGTGCTCCACGTTAAGAAAGTTGATTTACTGCCTGTCTTCTGTCTCCTGTTTCAGAGCGAGGTGGGGCAGGCAGCCTGAAACAGACAACCCAGACTTAAATACATCAATTTATGTAGAGATACAATAGTATCTCTAAATAAATCGATCTATTTTATATTTTTTTATGTAAATTTGTTGGAATTTTCAGGGGGGTGCAGCCCCACAGCCCTAATGGGGAAACCACCCCTGTAAGTGGCGCACCTTTCGTCGAGGCAGCCAAATCCTCTACTGGCTAACAGTACTCTGCAGCCATCAGGTAGGTAGATTTGTGCCAAGCCTATTTAGATGTCCCTGTTGTGCTGGCATTGTCCTAGTGGCGGTTTGCTGATGGAGTGAGTCCCTGGCGGAGTGGAGACTGATAAGTACCACTGATTTATGTGTCAATACACATATATCTTGTCTTTGCTTCTGAAATATATGTAGGTACAGTGCTATGCCCCTTTTCTTACATATTACCTAGCACACAAAGAACACACAGATACCACAAGCACAACACCCACAACCATCACAACAACATAATGTTTTTTTTAAGTGTCAATACAGGTGTGCTTATTTTACCTTGATAAGTTGTAAAAATGTACACTAATGCATTACACATAAAAAAAGTATGGAAGTGCAATGTAAAAATCATCAAACTATTTATAGCAAGACAAGTGTAGAAGAAGCTTACCTTAGATCCCAGTGACAGCGGAGTTGATTAGCGTTGTGGTCCTGTAGTAGCAGCAAAAGGAAGACCTGGACAATGGGGTTCAAGACGGAAACAGAAGTGGGAAACAGTAAAAAAGGTATGTTTCCATCGATTCCACCAACTCAAAGTAGGAGGTATTCATGCCATAGTTTCCTTGACAAAAAGGCACATCGTGATTGGCCCGTAGTAATCTTGGCTGGACTCCTGCCTATGACGCCATCGATGTGGGTGAAAAGTCTGGGCGGAATCAGCAGCACTCACGCAGCCTTTCCATGGCCCGTTAATAGAGCGGGCAGACCACCAAGTAGGTGGGAGGTGAAACAGTCGAAAAAGTGACAGTGGGACCAGATCTAAATCAGGCCCCCTAAGTATTTGAGGGGAAATGAGTGTTGCAGTACACTTGGCACCAAATCGAAACATGGACCAATATCCTATGCACATTTGTCACTGTGCTGTCACCCGCGTGGTACCAAATTTATTAAAAGAAGTCCATTTCCCAGGTGCCGCTCTCAGTCCTGTGGCGCATCATCCCGGGCTGACTCGGCCCCTGGGTGACAGACTTCAGCGGCCTGATTTGTGAGCCCGCGACGGGCTGCGGTGAAGTAGATTGCCTTGTTCTGATTGGAGGGGCTTGTTTATGGGCCGGGAGCTTTGTTAGATTTTTGCTAGCGGAGAGTGTGCCTATGATACATGGGCTGTAAGTTGGGGATCCATTGGTCGGGGTGGGCCGCATCCTCCCGTTGGGGGTTGTGGGTCATTCCTGCCGTGACAGATGCTTCATCTTTTGTTTGTTGGATGGTGGTTGTTTCTGTTCTCTGATCGCACTTTCGCTCACTGGCTGTAGTTATTCGCGCATACACCGCATAGTGCTCCCTCTTCCTGCATTTGCTGACATTGCCCAGATGGCTGGTATATCCACTAGGGAGCAGATGTCCCCAGGTATGCTTTGTCTCATTAGCTGGAAAGTGTGAGGGGCCCTAGATAAGATTAAATGTGGGGCCATACTCCAGCAGGCTAAACGGGCCAGTGCAGATGTCCTTATGCTGCAAGAAACACACCTCTTGGGAATGAAGGCCCTCTGTTTTCAACAATATGGGTATCAGCATGTGCTCCATTCTGGTTTTGTGAGGGAATCACGAGGTGTGGCAATTTTGATACACCGCAGAGTCCCGTATACACACACCAAGCAGTGGACAGACACTCACGGGGGATACTTATTCCTCCAGGGCAAGGTCGGGAGGATCCTTTGGTGCTGGGTAGTGTATATGCTCTCCACTGCTGCAGTGGAATCTAGTGGAGTGTCTTATGAACCTTTGGGTGGAGGTACCAGATGGTTTATCCGTAGTCGGCGGGGACTGGAACAATGTGCTGGATATGGCCAGGGATAGCTGGAGGGCTGGGGGCTGTCCCGAGGGTAGTCGCACCACGAAGTTGCATTTCTTGTTGACGGGGCTTGATTGGGTAGACGTATGGCGTCGCCTCTTCAGAGATGGTTGGGAATTCCTGTATCTCTCTGCGGTCCACGACTCCTATTCCAGAATTGATTACCTCTTTGATCCCCGAGTCGTGATGGGTAGGGTGGTGGGGATTCTTCCGCGGGGCCTGTCAGACCACTCCCCGGTGGCCCTCACTCCGTTTAGGTGGCGCCTCTCGGTATGACATCTGCAAAATGATGATTATAGAGAACACATGAGTTGCGCTATCGATCAATACTTTACAGTTAATGTGGGGTCAGTTCCCAGGGCTGAGTTACTATGGGAGGCAATGAAACCTACACTGAGAGGGGCAGACATTTCCTGGTGTGCAGCGGCGCGTAGGGAAGAGCTGCTGCAGGTGGAGGCGGGCATAGAGGACCTTGAACGTAGGAGCAGGGAGGCGGCCAGGTCAGAAGGCAATTGCTGATGGCTCAACAGAATTATGCTGCACTCCTGATGGATGAGCCAGTAGGGTGTATCAGTGGGGGGATAAATCCAGCAAGATGCTGCATCGACTCTGTCAAGGAATGTTTCAAACTCGGGCCCGACCAGGCATCTTGGGCTTGGCAGGCGAACCGCTCACAGACCCACTGGCCCTAGCTGAGAGCTTTGCAAAACCAAGGGGGATGATGGACGGAGTGTTGAACATTGCAAGTACTCACCCCCAGTCAACTGATCTGGGTTTAATCCATCATCATTCTTTAGCTCACTCTGCCACCCCAGTTCAGACATGACCATATGCAAATCAGTTTGACCCTGTGCCTCATGGGAACAGTCCAGCCCGAACTGCCAAGCCATGTCTTCTCTGTACCAGAAACAAGCATCCTGGGACCAGTGTATGGCTAATCAGCCGTCCTCAGCCAGGCTTGCTTGAATCCAGTGGCAAAGTGAGCAAGGGGCCTACGTCTGAGCATACCCTGCCAACTTAGGTCAAACAAAGCAAAACCAAAGGAGATGATGGACGGAGTGTTGAACATTGCAAGCACCCACCCCCAGTCAACTGATCTGGGTTTAATCCATCATCATTCTTTAGCTCACTCCGCCACCCCAGTTCAGACATGGCCATATGCAAATCAGACTGACCCTGTGCCTCATGGGAACAGTCCAGCCCGAACTGCCAAGCCATGTCTTCCCTGGGCTGGAAACAAGCATTCTGGGACTGGTTTCTGGCTAATCAGCCGTCATCAGCCAGGCTAGCTTGAATCCAGTGGCAAAGTGAGCAAGGAACCCACGTCTGGGCATACCCTGCCAACTTAGGGCAAACAAAGCATAACCAAATGTGATGATGGACGGAGTGTTGAACATTGCAAGCACTCACTCCCAGTCAACTGATCTGGGTTTAATCCATCATCATTCTTTAGCTCACTCCGCTATCCCAGTTCAGAAATGGCCATATGCAAATCAGTCTGACCTTGTGCCTCATAGGACCAGTCCAGCCCGAACTGCCAAGCCATGTCTTCCCTGGACCGGAAACAAGCATCCTGGGACCGGTTTCTGGCTAATCAGCCATCATCTCCCAGGCTAGCTTGAATCCAGTGGCAAAGTGAGCAAGGGACCCATGTCTGAGAGCTGAGAGCTTTGCCACATATTATGAAGATCTGTACGCCCCTAGAGAATGTTTGCCAGTTGCCACAATAGATAAGTTCCTAGATGATCTTCTGCCCAATGCTCTATCAGATGAGATACGGACACAATTGGAGCTGCCCCTGACGGACGAAGAGTCGGGCATCGAACTGGGAGAGCTTAACTCCAGGAAGGCACTGGGGCCCAATAGGTTCCCCCGGTGAGTTTTTTAAATGCTACTTCTTGCAGTTGGGCCCTCAATACCGCTCAGTGGTGGAGGAGGCGCCAGAGCGGGGCTCTCTTCCTTCAGATTGGAGACATGCGGAAGTGGTTGTCTTTCACAAGCCGGGCAGGCCCCCATCTCTCTCCTGAACGTGGAGGCTAAAATCCTGGCTAAAGCCCTGGTAAATCGCCTCCTACCCCATATTACTGCCCTGGTCCATCCTGACCAGGCTGGATTCATGCCCCAGAGGGCGACCAGGCATAACATCAGGCGGGCGCATGTGGCAGTGGTGGCCATTCGGCAGCTGGGAGGATCGGCAGCACTACTATTGGCCAACATGGATAGGGCATTTGACTCCCTTAGCTGGGTGTACTTATTCGCATTACTACATTGACTCAATTTTGAACTGTGATTCCTTTCCTACTTAACTCTCCTATACACTGACCTAACAGCGTCGGTGTGGGTAGTCGGTGCAATCTCATCCACGTTTCCCATGCTACAGAAACTCAGGGGGGATTGGGAGGGCGATGTGGGTCCGTTGGATGAAGAAGACTGGACTGAGGTCTTAGCTGCTCCGTGGGGGCAGCCATAGCAGTACGACTTCGTATCATCCAGTTTAAGTATCTACATAGGGTCTACTTTACAAGGATGCGTTTGTGGACGGCTGGGCCGATTGCTTTTCCTGTGTGCCTTCGATGCAATCGGGAGGAGGGTACATTCGTACACACTGTCTGCCACTGTCTCTCCTTAGATCGTTTCTGGAGGGGGGTTTTCACCTGTCTATCGGAGGTATGGGTTGGGATCTCCCCCGCTCCCCGAGGCTTGCTCTGCTACATATCATGGAGGGAATTGGAGGTAACATCTATAAACGACACCTAGTGCAATTGGGCTTTACCCTGGTGAAAAGGGACATAGCTAGGGCGTGGAAGGCACCGAGAGCCCCTTCAGTAGCTGCATGGAAGAATGGCCTAGACTTTTGTATGGGCCTGGAGAAACCCATCTTCATTGCCAGGGGGTGTCTACACAAACACTTCAAAATTTGGAAACGGTGGGCGGACTATCGAGGACTGCTGTTAGAGCCGGTCCCGGTAGCAGGGGACCCCCCTCTGATGTGATCCTTATTTTAATGATGGGAACGGGGGGTACTGTGCAGTGGGATATTCTGATGGGCAGACCTTTTGTTCTATCCAAATGATTCGGTCTGACTGTGGGTATATGGTGTGATCGAGGGAGGAAGGTTGGGGGCGGAGAGGTGTTAGATTTTATTTGTATTGCTTTTCTATCGCCTGTATTTTAAATTGCAAATGTCAAAGTCAATATAATATGCTTTGATTGTGCAGATGTCTCTGGGGTACAGAGCCCTGCAATCTATGTGCAATTTGACAAATAAAATCTGTTTAAAAAAAAGAGTCCATTTCCCAAGGGCACATATTGTGTAATCCTGAACCTTCCTTTTACAAATCATTTCAACTAAATGAAGACAACACGTCGCACCTGAAAGTCTAGGATTGAAAACAAGGTATCTTTGTGTCATGGAGTCATATGGTAGCCCTGTGCTTGGTCATTCCAGTCTCCTGGCCTCTAGTTTGGATATCTCTGCAGCACTTGATGGGCTACATTTTTTAAACATAAACAGCCATGCTCTGCACACTTTTTCTTTTCTTATCGAATTATCTGCTGATTTTCTGTCAGCCGTCTGATTGTTTGTCACTTGTCTCACTTGTAGATGGTTCATTTCAGGCCTTTGTGATTTCTAGATTAGCTTTCTGACTTCATCTTGGAGACCCCCAAAACTACAAAAATTCCTTATCTTTCTCTGTACTTCTTGCTAACGCCTGCTCATGCTATAGCCTAACCTGCTGATTTGCTTCAAAAGCCTACATGATATTTCCATAAATACCCATTTTTAGGAAGTGTTTCTTCGACTAGGAGTGTCCTCCATTGATACAGGAGGGACTGCTGCCCGCCAAATTTGGCTGCGCAAATTATTTTCATTTACAAATATTGTAAATTAATGTTATGTTAGGTTTATTAAAGGCCATCTCCTAATATTCAAAAACTCTATGCATTATTTATGCCTGTAAGAGAGGCGTGGACTGCATCATCATGAGATAGTTAATCACTCAATGATATAAATCAGGATTAATCTTACAAAAACATTAGCAAATTTACAGAGCTATTTAAACCTCAGATGTATTTCACAGAATATGTTAAAAGCAATAACACAGGATACACTGCACAAAATACTGATCCAGAAGCCAGAAAACCTAGCCCAGCTGCGCCTAGGCGTCTTGATTTTCCCTGATCCGTCATTTAGCGGCGAAGTAGATAGAGAAGGCAGGAAACGTGCAGGGTGTTAATCAGCGGGCTCTCTAGAACTTGTTCCTGTGATAACCACAGGTACAGTAAAGCAGAACATGTCTCAGCTCTTTGTGAATGTATTAATATAGTCAGCACAACTAAGACAGCCCTGCAACACAGAAGAAAAAAAAAGAGCCTAAAGGTTCACAGGTCAATTTTAAGACTTGGGACATGCCAATGAGACATCCCATATAAACTGTAGAATAAAGTTTACCGGATGAATCTATGCCTTCAGGTACATCATGTTTCAGTTGCGGGGTTTCGTTAATTGCACACTGTATTGTGGAAGTTGTAGTCCCGGTTCAGCTCAAATGGGCTAAAGTTTTATGTTATGGTGTTTTACTGAAGGAAACTGGGACTGGAATATAGTATCCCAGATGACATGGAGTCTTCTGGTAGCCTCTGGACCAGACTGTCCCTTCACTCAGGACACCAAAACTACCTGAATCAACCCTGCCTACAACTATAACTGGACATACAAGGACAGATAAACCCTGCCAACATGCATTCAAGAGGCTTTATCAGGGCTGACTTTAGGTTTGTCTAGAGCAGGGGTCTTCAAACTGTGGGGCGCGACCCCCAGGGGGGCCGTGGAGCGATGGCAAAGGGGGTCGCGCTCCCAGTCACACTTCTGCCAAGGGCTTCGGCCCCCTCTTCCCCCGGCCTGTGTGTCAGCCCGGGCTGCTGCAGTGCAGCTCAAGCTGCTGAGGCCTCAGCTGGGCAGTGACTGGAGTCTTACTCCGGCATGCCCGAGTTTTTCACAGGTCTTTAAAGACCATTTGCATAGGCTGTCCCATCAGATGTAGGAAATTAGCTGGTGTTTACTGCACCGCTTACAGTGCTTACGCTGATTTAATATCTTCTCATTCCTGGATTTACCTGCTCAAAGGCGCTGCATGCATGTCCAATATCCTTTGACAAAGGTAATAGGCGTATACACATTATTCAGTATTTTTATAATGTGCACAGAACTGAAGAGCTGAATATCCCGTGTTGTGGCAAAGAGAGAATCCGATTAACCAAATGTTACCAATAGAAGATTATAATGACCCAGTGACTATTCAACAAATGATTACTAGGAAGTCAGACGGTAAGGGATAGAGAGATAGGTGTTAACTTAATTGAGAATGAAGAAAGGCTAGAAAAATATAAATAGTCCGGGGTAGTTTACACTAGGGGAGAGAAGGCCGAATGAGAAGAGAGTAGGGAATTCTAATGTGTTAGTTTTAAAAGGAACAATGGAAAATAGGAAATTATATTAGGAAAGGGCTGCATGAAGTCAATGAAAGATGCGTTACATACCATTCGCAGTTTGAAGGCACAAGTTACTTACCTTCAGTAATGCAGAGTCTTCACCTTAGAATACTCTCAGGGTGCCAGACTGGATCCGGAAGGTTTTCTTAACATCAATTCCACTGCTGTGAGTTGATGCCAGTCTCTTATTTCCCTTTCCTCGCCCCCAGATGTGGGGAATGAACAATGGTGTGGGCTGTCTCCAACATGGGACCTTTTCAGATGTTAAAAAGAGGCCATTCTACAGAACGGGAGGTGGGAGGAGGTGAAGAATCTGCAGACAGAGTATCCTACAGAAAGAGCAATAATGTTGTAAGGAACTGGGTCTTCTACAGGATAATTCTAACCGCAGAGTCCTCCCTTGAGAAAGGATACCAAAGCTGTACCTCCCCAGGTAGAGAGTCAGTGCCATGCACTCATGTGACACTTCACTCACCTGTCCACCTCACTGTTCAATATGCAACTCACTCAAACAAGCCCGTCGGTAATCATACATTCATTCGTCCCATTCTGAACTTGCATTTGCTCCCAAATTCATACGGCCACCTCACTCACCTGGAAGTCACTCCTCTACCCTACTCTCACACTGTTGCATCGCTTACCGTGCATCACATGGGGACTCTTGTCACCCACACAGTGCAGAGGGTTAATATGCCTGCTACAAAGAATATGTACCATGCCTCAATTCCAGTAGCCCTGCCTACAGGTTTAGAAATTTTTGTCAGGAGGGGGTCCTCACGCCTCAAAATGTTGACAGGGGGTCTCGGCATCCAAAAGTTTGAAGACCTCTGGTCTAGAGACAGCTTTAGCTGCCTGACTGAGCTTATGTCATCACCAAAAGTGCTTTAAGAAGCAGTACTGACAGTGAGCTCTGGAGCCGGTCCACCCCAAAGCTTATCATCTTTTCCTTTTTTTTTTCTCCCTATGTCTTTATTGGCATTTTTAGATTATAAAACAACAATACAAAACATAAGATGGCGACCACAGAAATTCTGGAAACCAATGTGGGAGCACACCGCTTCACCTCCCAGCGGGTTCGCCCCTGAGCATTGTGGTCAATGCAGTTCACAAGCGTGTATGCTTTTAGTAAAGTCCCGAGTAATCACAAAGTTGTGCTGGCCATCTCTGGACATGTGTTACTGGATCTTTATCCGTCATCAGCAGAGATTAGGCATAGTATTCGGGGTTGCTGAGTAGGCTGCCAAAGTGTTGATTCTCAATACTCATTTTCAAAGATACAATACAATATACTTCCAATTCCAAGGAAAAAAATCATGTTGTATAGGAGCTGGACGGGTGTAAAAGAAGGGGGACAAAATCCAGTATACAGAATCACAATATGCATTAATCATGAGGAGATAGGGGAACCCAGTCAGCAAACCACGTAAAAGGCCATCTTCGGCAGGCACGGCTGCAGGTAAAGGCAGTTCGGTGGGGGGGCGATGCAGCGAGCGCAAGGTAAGTAGTTTTCTCTTTTTTAATGTTATTTTCCCTATTCCTTTGTCTTTTGACTCCCCCACCTCCCACCCCAAGCCTCACCGCTCTAACCTGCACCGGCCACGACTGCTCTTAGGGGAACTTCGAGGGTCCAGTGCCACCCCCAGCAGTAAAAGCTGATCTTCATTAACGGCATATGATTGACCAGCAGTTGTGCTATTTGACCCAGGGAGTAATTTGACTGCTCTTAGCTGATGAGAGAGAGAGACATTGTTAACAAAGGCCCATATCAAATATTGTAGATAGGGGTTTGCATGATTTAAGCCTCTCGCTAATACAGTAGGAATTCGGTCTACATTATGAAGTCTCTGACAGACACAACAGAAAGTGGTTTTACACTGTGAAATCTGAAAAATTCAATAGGTACCATACGAAAGGGCTTTAAATTAATACTAGCAGACGTTTTAACACAGATCTGGGCAACAACTTCGTTAGTCGCTCATGAAATAGTTCCATTGCTCATAACTGACAGATACATTGTAAACACAGACCCTGCTCAAATACAACAGAAAGGGCCTTGCAGGATGCAATCCTTCGACAAATATTGTAGGAAGATGTTTAATATTATGAACTCTGGCGAATGCAATGAGAAGTGTTTCACATTGTGAACTCTCTTACAAATGCAACAGGAAAGGATTTTACATTATGAACTCTCATGACATATAAATGTTAGAGGTTTACATTTTGGATCATGAAACAGTTATTACGTGAAGGGGTTTTACATTGTTTATGATTGAGAAACATCCTTACAGAGTTCAGGAAAGGCAAGCCTTCATTGTGTATTCTTGTATCTTCCAGTTTAGTATTTAGTTGTCTGTGATATAAAGTATTTTTACTCTTAAAAAGGAAACACATTGGCTGGAAATTGATGTATTAAGTGTTATTGTGTGCTTTGAGGAGTATTGAGTTTCTAAACTACACCACCTCACTGAGTAAGTCTTGGACTGTTCCCCCTCACAGCCGAAATGTCATGTAATAAAAGGGGTCTGTCTGGTGCTCAGATTGGGTCTGGTAGTAGGGTGGACTCACAGCTTTGGCTCCACTGCTTTGATGATCTTCTTTGCAGTTATTTAATTTGGCAGCAGTCAATTAGCCATTTATGAAACAGCCATGACTTACAACTGATTGAGGCAGTGTTAACATAAACCCTTAGTCAAATACAGCAGAAGGCTTCCTTGCGTGGTGTAAACCTCTGGTCTAATTGCCTACGAAGGGCTTTTAGATCATGAACTCTCTCACACATGTAATAGGAATATGTTTTATATTGTGAACTCTCTTAAATACAATTGGGAGCGTTTGTACAGGATGGACAGTGTGACAATAATAACAGGAAGGAGTTTACATTGTGAATTCCATGACAAACACCACAGGAAGAAGCTTTACAATTTGTAACACTGAGATACAGTCTTAAAGAGTTTTCCAGTTCATTAGAGGCTGGTGAGTTTAGGTCTTAATAGTATAACATTGAATGTATGTTTTTAGTATTTAGTTGTGTGTTATTTAAAATACTTATACCATTTCAAAGTGAAGGCACTGATTGGACATTGCTTTATTAATTGTACTTTGTGTTTTGTCTGATCAGACCACCTCCCCGAGGTTCAAGTGCTAAACAAATGTACATAGTGCTCGTTTTGGTTCCAAAAGTGAGGTTGTCAGAAGGTTTTGAGCCTGCCCCTTTAGTGTCGTACTTCATTACGCGCATTTGATTTGGCACACGTTTTGGTAATTTGACTATGAAGTACTTAGATTACTCATAACTACTTGTGACATCCGTTGTCCTGACTGAGTAAAATGTATATTTACGCAAAAAAGCCCCTCCTCATGGGCCTTGTTTGCTATTAAAGATCTCAGAGCTTAATCCTGCAGTTTTGTGTCTTTCAACAGGTCATAGCCGTGACTCACAAAATGTAGGGACTGTGATGCATTTATTCCAAAACAACAAATGAATGACAACTAAAGCAACGAAGAGGTAAACAGAGTCTAAACCCACGTTATCAGAAAATAATTAAGAGTACAACTCGCACAACAAAATGTACTGCTTTATAATACATTGTTAGGAGGTGGCATTGCCCCATATTATTTTAATGTTTTATAGAGGGCATAATATTAGTTTGTTGTTTCTAGATGCTGAGACGCTTAGGTGTGATTATTAACCAAGCATAAAAGGCTGAGCTAGACTTAAAGAATTTGAATGCACGACAAGAAGGTCACACACAAATATTTGCAGCTAGTACTTATTTCACCAAACAACCTTGCTATTTTTTATAATATATTTTTGGGACATTTTATAGGTTATAAAACAATCATAATCAATCAAATTTCTCTATTTGGCTCAAAAAATGGCCATAAAATATCCAAAAGAGGAGGTATTCATAAAAGTACCTTCACATAAAATCATATACATCATCATGGTAGAATGAGACACACAATCTTAGAAATAAAAATGCAATATATAAAATACATATCACCACATAATAAAACTTTAAGAAGAAGATGTCCTCATAAAATACAATTTGCAATAACCGTGAAACAGGTTAATACTTTGCTGAATTCCACCCTAGAAGGGCGTTTAAAAAAAAAAAAGCGCCAACATTAAACAAACAGCCTCATCTGGTAGCATTCACAAGAAATAAAGGGCTAGCCGATACTGGCGCAGAACCTGGTTTCTTAAAATGGACAGCAAATAACAACAGCGAAACGGCGCATAATAAATACAAAATAAAATAAGGTGCTCAAGTGATTGTGTAGAAGAGCCTTGTGATATAGCATACTGGCCAGCTGGGAAACAAAGAAAACTCCTAATAGTTCTTATGCAGGATTTCATTAGAAGATTCTTTACTATTGATAAAATGGCTCTGACCCACCATAGATTTAATAATCAAATAGTCTCGCAGGGTGGGTTTCCCATGGCAGCGCTTTCTCTAGAGTCTTTAGCACTTAGAACATAATCCGCTCTAATTTGAATGTGCTTACTCCTACATCACATGTGGAGACGAATACAAATCACGTCTGCCTGTGGAGTCGGCCAAGCGCTTGTCATAAGCGAGCCATGGAATCTTAAGGATAAACTCACAATTAAGACAATCCTCAATCACATCCCGATTGAGAGGCATAAATTAGTTACTCCATACCGCATTGTTAGGAGCATAGGGGCAAATCTGATTGAGTCCTCAACATAGGGTAAGTTCAGTTCTTCGTGCATGAAAAAAATGGGTGTTCCCTTGGCCGTTCCCAATATCCTTCTACAGAAACGGTTCCCCTCTATTCGTAACTTAGAAAAATCTTGGTAACCCCAAATAACTTTCCCTGTAGATCAGCACGGGTAAGCACTTTAGCTTATACACTTCCAACAAGGGCAGTGTGGGTTTACAAACGACGCTGGAAGAAAATGTAAATGGAGCCCCAGAAAACAGATTAAACTGCAAGCAGCTATTGGAAAGACAAGGTGGCCAACAGTTTCGTGAGTCAAAAGTAATCCCTAAATAGGGAAACTCACTAACCCTTCCAATAGATGTACCTTGATTGTAATCAGCCTTACCTTACTGATTTGCCTTCTGCACGCCATAAAGTGTGTCTTAGTAATGTTGGGTTCGGGGTCAAGGTTATCCATAAACCTCATGAAGACATCTACAATACCCCCTAAGACCATTAGAAGTACGGGGAGAAAAAAGGCATCATCAGCATACATGAGGGCTGGAATGGATGCAGATTTCACTTTAGGCATGTCCCTTCCATTAGTAATTAAAAAGGAGCTAGGTTGTTAATATACAATAAAAACTATATCAGGGACAGGACCCAACCTTGCTGAATGCTAGGGAGAGTTAAAACAAATTCAGTGCATTCCCCCTCAGCACCATATCACTGAGGCACTAGCCAGTGGGGAGGAAATTCATGCGAGTTAAAATATCCCAGAGCTTGGACCAATTAACCCTGTCAAATGCACTGCTTAGGTCCATGAAGGCCATATAGTGTACCCCTTTCTTAGCTGTCACGTACTTTCTGATTATTAGGTTTAGACCTTGTTCCAAGGTTCCCAAACCTTCCCTGAAGCTATATTGCACCAGGCAGAGGACATTGTTCTCCTGAACCCACACCTCGATTCTATTACGAATGACCCGCCCTATGATGTTCACTGTAGAGTCTAATAAAGATATGGGCGTATAGCAACAGAGCTCTAGTCTCTTGCCTTTCCTAAAGACACACATTTTAAAAACACCTTTTCACGGTTGCTGTCTCTCCTCAGTATCAGTTCCTTTTCACGGCTGCCTTCTCCTCCGCTTCGGTCCCGGAAGCACACAGGCCAAGCACAACATTGCAATGCAGCGCTGTGATTGGTCTGAGCGCATTTGTTCACCACCAGGCTGTGTATTACAGGGAACATGGAAAGTGTGCATGACTGTTTGGCCCGACCAAGACGGCCGGCCAAACTGTCAAGCGCACTTATAGTGTGCCACCACTCCTCCCCCTGATACCCCAGTCCCTCACCGCCCTAATCCAGCCCTGTAGCGAAAAATAAAATGATAATAACAAGGTTATTATCATTTTATTTTTCCTGCTGTGAGAGCAGTGGGGCGACCATCCTCCGCCTTAGCAGGGGCACTTGGACTAAGGGTGGGCAGTAAACAACGCTCTGCTGGCAGAGTTGACAGAGTTTTTGTCACTCCGCACTCCACTTGAAGGGCGGAGTTTGACAAAAACTTCGCCTATGCAGCGGAGTTTACCAGGACACCTACCACTACCAATGGCTTGATTCTACTGGCATGCAGGTTCCCTGCATCCCTTTTTCCCCTTAATGTGACCACTTGTCCGCTACTTACAGGGACAGTCAGGAAACTCCATTGCCTGGCTTTTAAGGATATTAGTAATTTAGAAGTCCGTAACTTTTGCACGACCGGGTTACAGAACAACTAATCTGAGTGAACATTATTCTAGGATATTCTTTTGTTTTGAACGGGAGGTGCTGTTGAAAGCGAAAGAAAATCTAGCAATGAAGCATGTGATCTACTGCAGCCAATCCTAGGTCACCACAAAGTATCCCTAGGTGAGCTGATGGCTGTCTCAGCCGTCCTTTAACAACCAGAGGGTGCGGCGCAACCTGGAGCGGGCTGAATCTTGGCTGGCTGCAAGCGAGTAAACAATGTAGGCAGTGAGTACTGGTCTCGTTCTTGGCTGGGTAGATGAGGTTAGGCAGAAGAGGTTAGGCTTCCGCACCACTGTTCAAGATTGTCGGGAGCAGCTGCATGGAAGATGCAACCCACAGTGATCAATCGAGGGATGGCTGAACACATTCATAGGCCTTCCCAGCTGTAGCCGATCTGTTGTGTTGACGAGTAATACCGGACCTTCCGATGGCCGGTTACGCCCTTTACTCTGCTCAGTCTGCAGCCGATGTTCTTTGAGCTTCGGATGAGCTGGTGCCATACAGGGCGCGGTTGATGAACTGGCAGTTCTTTAACCCCATAGGTGCAGTCTCCCCGCCTGGTAAGTGCTGTGGTCTTATTTTGAGTTCTGTGATCTTGATATAAAGATCTTTTTCAGACCAAAGTCTGATTTCTAGTTGTGTTATCGTCAGTACTGAAGGTCTGGTTTATGTGCTGCTCTCATTAAGATGATTTGGTTGGATGTGGGTTGTAGCAGTTAGTGGGGTTTGCTGCATGTAGTCTTTGGTCTTTACCAATTTAGGCATGTGCCATCTGGAGACATTACTATGTGCATTCCTGGATGGCTATACATCTTCCTGAGGTTCTTGAAGGTACGGCATCTTGTTTAGGGGTGGGTGTCGGCGAGAGGAGCAGCTCCGCCCTTGCGAAACTCAGTGGGCATCCACATCGTTTTTATGCAACTCTGCGGAATTCCGCGTAGTGCAACTCCGGGAGCTCTGCCCACCTGTACCCTGAATAAATCCCTGATTTAGAAAACAAGAATTTTGCACCCATTGGATTCCAAGTGATCTCAGAAATACTGATGGACAATAGGGATACATTTCCTTGACTACTCCAGTGTCTAATATGTACAGATACAGAATTGGCATATGTACCTGACACAAAGGTACATTTGAATATTTAACCTTTTTGTTTTTCAACAAGGAACACATTTTACCCATTGAGAAATTCCCTCCTCCATACCGCATTCGCACCCTGGACAAGCACTTTTTTTTGCTTTTGATCTGAATAGCGTGTGTTATTCAGGGTGGGCATGTACATGAAAGATGTATGTGATGCTCACATACTTATAAGGTTATAATTGTTTTCGCGGTTGCTTATGCCCACCCAGCAACCCCCGCAAATCATTGTTTGATTAGAAATTAGACCATAAAAATAGAAAGCAAAGCAGCTGCTTCTGGATGTAGGGCCTTTTCACTCTGCCTCTCTCTCATATTCATTGTGAAATCCCACACTGGGCGTGAAGTGTACTAGACAAATAGTTGTATTTCAAGGTAGTCATAATGACTGCTAAGGAAAAGAACATGTCAATTTAATGGAGTACAAAGCAGCACGTACTGTACAAAGAAATAATACTCAGAATATCGAAGTTCAACCAAACAAAACTTGTACATGCATGAAAAGCACTGATGGACGGAACTCATATGTTAAACTAAACTCAGGTCTGTAGTTAAATCTGAGTGATAATAAGTGACACGCTTTAAATCTGTACTTGATTGTATACAGGCTTAGGGTAGCCAGGCTCAGACCTCTACTAAAGCAAATGTAATAAAGTTGCCAGCTCAGATATTCACTTATTTAAGTTTGCCTAATTTATATCTGATCTAGGTTGTCTGTGAGTGTGAAGTGAACAGGCTCGGGTCAGAACTTGTTTCTGGAGGAGTCTGACTACTCAGGGAGCTATTACCAATAGAACAAATCATCCTATGGGACTGTGCACCCTATTACAATAAATGTGCTGTTTGGAGTGCAGGTGCAAACTCACACCTGCACTCTGAACAGTGTATTAGTGAAAGGTGGACCGGCTGTTTAAAGCCACCAGTTCACATTTTAAGGAAGGCACAGACCCACCTTCACATTTAAAGGGGGGCCTGGATCCCCCTGCAGGTAGACTCAGGTTGCCTGCAAGGGGATGCCTTGAGGTCCCTGGGACCCCTGTGCCCCCCTCCCAATGTGCACCCTTTGGACTATGTGCCACCTATATGTCTGTGCACCCCCTGATAACCTTTTTCTCTGTGCTGGGGCAAAGGATTCCCTCCTGTGCATTGAGCCTCACCACTATGCAAATGCGGAAATGCCCCCTTGAGATAATGCTGGCCCATATTTGGCATTGTGGCCATCCATATTACAGAAAGGGCTATGTGTGCATCTGCAGCTCTTTCTACATTACAAAAGTTCCTGGAAAGTGCAAATAGCAGGTAGAAAAAAACATTTTTGCTCCCAGGATACTTTGTATGATATGGCACCAGGAAATATTTGTATTTTCCCCTGTTTTGAGTGAGGGGTAGTCGTACAGAAATGTGTACTTGGTAATCAAACAGGCTCAAATCTTTATTTTTGTGTATATCCAAGTGATGAGACCTAGATTCTGTTATGATTCCCATTGTACCCCAACATAGGCGTGGGTAGTCTCCTAACCTTTCTCCTACATTTACCCTACCATTGTACTGCATAACGGTTTTGGTGCTGACGTTTTACTTAGTTAAGTACTGCATAAATATTGTGTGGTTTTCTCCGAAAACTAGCCTCATTTATTATGCATGAGGATTCTCAGAATCACAGCAGGATTACAATCTTCTGCATGATAACTGTGTATAAGGTTCATCACTATCGTCAACATGACACTGCAAGGTAGAATTCCTTAGGGTACCTATTGAGTATATAAGCACCACATATTCGCTGGGCAAGGCAGAGGATAAATACTTACATGCTGACACGCTGGCATGAGACGCTGAGGTCCCTGCACGCAGATACTCCAGCACTCAGTGGTCTGAGATCCCTCGTGGGGATGTCTAACTCGAGACCGAGATGGGGTCCTTCATTCTCTCACATCAGGTAATGGGGTTGGCTCTTTCCTAGGGGGATTCTTGGCTATACACCTACACACATTCTAGGTACATTTAGGTACATCTAGTTAGGGCCATCATAGGAATACCCATTATTATTTTCATGCATTTATATGCCTGCATATTTTCATTGTTTTAGCACTATGGTAGAATTCTACCATCTATTTACTTATAACCGTATATATATGTTTCTGTCTTATGGTTGTTGCAGCACACTTATTTTACACTAGAACGACGCTGGTTCAATAAATGCTTATTGAAAACGTCCCCATAGTTTATTCTGTGTATCTCTCTGAGACAAAGTGAGCACGCGTGCCTGAGCGAAAAGTACTGTTTCCTTGATCCCTGCGGGGTCAGGGTTGTCATGTTCGATAGTTGCCTGAACATATTCACTCCTTGGTAAGAGGGGCAAATAGTGGCACAGTGAGCTAGCTGGTCTACAGGTGAACATATCCAGTGGGGGTGTCTGGAATCAGTAAGGACCCGAATCCAAGTTTATGTTGTCTAAACGTGCAGATCCTATATAGATTTATAGGAACTACACAGCAATTAGATTTGTGGTGACCATGCCCGTATCTGTTCGGGGGTCTAGGTTGTTATTCTATGTTCCATGGTTCAGGTCTGTATTTCCTCCTTTGATGGTGCGGTGACCTGTCTTAGAACATATTTGCTGTTAAATGTTGTGCTAAAATATATCCATACTGTTATTTATTGGTGAATGCTCAATGGCCACATATATGATGTGGGACGGAGTAACCAGGTAGGTCCATATTTGTATTTGGTTTTGTGTGGATCAGTGTAACCAGATTAATTTCTGTGTGACATTGTTGTAAGCAGGTGCAAATCAATAGTATATGATGTTTGGTCGGGGCTAGATCGTAACATATTTGTGGGTATATGGTGAACACATGATCGGTTGCATAATTTTGGATTTAAAATTTAACAAATTCTTACTTTTACTGAGCTACTGATCATTCAAGGTACTTCGAGTTCAGATTTGTAGTTGCTTGTGTGGGAGCCAAGGATCAATCATTTTACCTCCATAGTTCAGCTATATTTCACGCACAAAGTTTCTCTCCTCTTCGTCCCTATGGTTTGCTCTCACCTGGCATATGCCCCAGTATTTCTATCTATTCCTCGCTAAAGCTTTTGTCACCTTTTACTTGCCCTCATTTTCACCTCTTTCTCTCCTCCTGGCTACCTTTTCCACCCATTTTGTCTTCAGAGAGATTCAAACCCGACTGTACTTGCAACTCAATTAGTTATTTTCTATTACAGACTTGCTAACATGTACTGATATGAACTAAAAGAATGAATATGCTGTGGAATGTGCTTGTATCGTAGGTAAGCAGAAATCTTCCAATTTATTTCATCCTATATTAACACTTTTTCCAAAGGCCAATTTGAGATGGAAAGTGTAGGTAAAGGTTGAAGCATTAGGTTTGACTTGCAGAGTCAGACGCAAACGTTATCATAAATGTTCCTTACAAGCCCCTTCATTTATTCATGGTAGGGAGGGCCATAGGCATAGGGACCCAGAGAGCACATAGGAACAGTCACACAAAATGGTGTGCAGTTCATGGGCCCATTGAAAGATACAAGGGAGTGGGGCAACAGAGGCTGAGGCTGTGAGGCAAGTATTAGAAGAGACCAGAATGTCAACACAATAGTTTGGTAGAAGATGTGGTATAGTGGTTAAGTTGTTGACTTGGGAATCAGACAACTTTGGTTCCAATCCAGCCTTCTCCAAGGATTGTAAAGTTCTGATCAAATCAATTTAAGAAGAATTACAGCTATTTGTGTAATTTAAATGTATGCTGCAAACACATAAACTCCCACTTGATGCACACAATCCTAACTTGTTTCACAGCCCCTTTATCTGGTGTACTCCAGCTAAATTAGCTCTATGTAAATACTAATGTACCTGCAACATATATACGGGGCAATGGAAGAAGGCAAGTGGTCTTCCCTTTACACCGAAGGCAGTTGACTAAAGTAATCGGCAATGCCATGCAAAAAAGGTGATTCAAAGGGAATGATACTGATGTGCTACATTCAATGTAAATATAAATCTGTGTGTTTGAACTCTGCATAATGTTTAATGAACCATCTGATTTAATGAACCCAAAGAAACAACTCCCCAATATTCGGGAAAATGTAACTCAATTTAGAGAAGAATGTTTCAGGTGCACAGACCCAATTGAGTAGATATTGCTATTGATTGTGCTGACTGAACCGAGTGAAAGACTGGTGATGAAAGCGCCATGGCCAAGGGTGGCTCCTAGGAATGATTGAAAGTTGAGTCAGTGAAGGATGTGCTGTTGAATGTGATTCCATAGATATGCCCAGTGAAAACTAAATGGACTTAAGGTTCCAGTTGTAAGCAAAATAAGGATGCAGCGCTAGCTGATTATTTAGACAGACTCAAAGATGTGTTTGAAAGTTATTCAGATGTGACACAGATGGCTCAGGAAGCTGTGGTAGCTGCTTTTGTGCAGAGATTATTGCTGAATGTTAAGAATCAATTGACTACCATTAAAGGTGTAACCTTAAAATCAAAATACCCTTAACTTTGATCCAAAGCTATTACGGCACCAAGCAGGCAAAGCAAGCCATTGAGCGTCTCCATCCTCCACCACCACATGTGGAATGAAGTTGTGCGTGCTAAACCAGTAATGTGCGTAGTGTGCATGCACACATAAATAATACAGATAAAAATCAGGCACGCTGAAACCTCCATGTTTAAAATCCAGAGTAAGCGTTTCCCAATTCACAGAGGCCTGTTTGCCCCCCAAACGAGCTTAAGGAGCAGAGATCGCACAGTTTAAAAAAAATGTTTCGTGAGTGGGATCGGTATGTTGTTAAAAAGATCTAAAAATTGGGGCAGTATGACCATCTTGATTAGAGTGATACGATCGGCCAATGAAAGCGGAAGCTTCACCCATCTGTCCACTTACCTCTCCAATTTCGCATACGCAGGGCCGTAATTCTCGTGGATGGCCATGTCGGGGTCTCTGTGTACCCACACCCCTAAGTATTTCACTGGGTTCGAGGACCATTCAAGTAGAAAGCCAAGTTTGTGGGGTAAAGTGCATTCCGTCAGCGGCACCACCACCAATTTAGACCAGTTGATATGCAGGCCTGAGAACAACCCGAAACAAACACACTCCCGTAGGACTGGTGCCATGAAGGTGCGTGGCTCGCGTATAAAAAGCGGAGGGCCAAGGCATGATGTCGCTGCCTGACAATACAGATAAGGGGCTAAAGTGTTAGTGTAAAAAGAAGAGGCGAGAGTGGGCATCCCTGACGCGTCCCCCTAGTGATGCATATAAGGTCTGATGTGCTACCTTCCACTCAGACGTGTGTCCCCGGGATCAGTATATAACAGGAGAATCCAGTGAACAAACATAGGGGGGAAGCCCATACGACGCAGAATATAAAAAAGGTAACTCCACTCTATAGAGTCAAAGGCCTTGGCGGCGTCTAACATGACTGCTGCTGCCTGCAGCCCTGGATCGAGAAGATGGAACGTAGCAAAAAGAGTACGCAAGTTATGCGAGGTAGAGCGGGTAGGAATAAAAGCAAATTGGCCCGGGAGGACCAGGCACTGCATGAGCGGCTGCAATTGGGTGGCCAGAATCTTCGCCAGTATCTTCGCGTCTGTATTTATGTGCGACAGTGGCCTGTAAGAGTTACTGCGATAGGGCAGCTTGTCCTTCTTAAGTAATGTAATGATCAGAGCTTCCCAGAGAGAGGGCGGCAATTTTCCAGAGTCATTGGCCTCAGAGTACATTTCCAGAAGATGGGGAGCTAGTTCCTCTGCATATTCTTTATAAAATGTGCTGGGGAAGCCATCAGGGCCGGGAGCCTTTTTGTTTGGGAGGGACTTGATCGCTGCGTGAACCTCCTCTTCCGTAATCGGCTGACTAAAAAACTCCCTCTGCCCATCTCATAACCAGGCAATCGCAATGTCTGCAGGATACGCATCCAAATCTACACTGTCAGCTGCACCCTGCGTGTATAGTTCTGCGTACGCAGTGCGGAACTGTGCTAATATCTCCGGGGTAGTGTAGTGGTTGTGACCAGCTGCGTCAGTTATCTTAGGAATAAAGTGTTGGTTCATGCGATCTCTGATCTTGTGAGCCAGGTGGCATCCTGGCCGCCCACCCTCCCCATACATGCGAGCGACATGACGTCTAGTGATGTATTTAACCTCCCGTTCCGCTAGCTCAGTGAATTCCAGTGTGGCCTCTTAGATCGATGGCAGCCTCCGAGCACGGTATGAAATCTCATAGTCATGTTCTAGGTCGTGTAATGCGGATTCAAGTTTAGTGAGCTGCCCACATAAATCTGTCAGTATGCCAGCGGCCGTGCCGATGCAGGTGCCCCGGATGGTGGCCTTGAAGGCCTCCCAAAGGGTCATTGCACTGTCCACCGAGCCCTTGTTGTGGGTAAAATACTGCATGATGACATCACAAATGGTTGTGATATAGAGAGGGTCGAGTAGGGCCTCTGAGCGAAGGCGCCAGGTGAGCAAAAGGTGTGCAGTACTTTGAAAGTGCAGTGCAATTCGGACCGGATTATGATCAGACAAAGTGCGTGGTAACCCTTCTATGTGGGACACTCAGCCTCCCGCCGTCTCACTCACGAGCCAGTAGTCCAGCCGGGACCAGCTACCATGTGCTGTGGAAACATGTGTGTTCTCTCACTTGTCCAAATTCCGCTGACGCCAAATGTCTATCAGTCCCAGTTCAGACATTAATGACCTGGGCCGTCCAAGGGGATTGACCACTCCTGCTGCTTGCCTTGTCCTTGCTGGGGTCTAAATGCATATTAAAATCACCCCCCCCCCCATAGTATCACTGCCGCAGGCCAGTCACGTAGTGTGGAGATGACACACTCAGAAAGAACGGGGTTGTCTACATTTGGCTTATATGTGTTTACTATTGTAATTAGGCTACCCGCTAGCTTTCCATGTACTATGGCGTAACGTCCAGCATCATCAGAACAGGTTTTAATCAAGGTGAAGAGAATATGTTTCTTAACCAGTGTGATGACACCCCGTGAGTAGGAGGAGTAGGAGGAGGCTAATCTATAGCCAGCCCACTGTGCCCCAACACGCCCATCAGATTGCGGGGTCAGGTGTGTTTCCTGTAGTCGGGCAATTGTGACCTCGTGGCGATCTAAATATGCTAAAACCTAACAGATTTTCTTCGGTGAATTGAGTCCCCGTACATTCCATGTGAGAAAAGGTAATTACAGTACGGTCAGTATGCAGAGTAGGAACAGATTATACATTTTGCATGATCTATCTACAGTTCATGAAGATACATATACCATTATCACAGTAACGACAGTGAAGTGAGCCACGTAACCAAACCCTTTAACAACCCCCCACCCACCTTAGCAACCCCAACATGCCAAAGCCATCCCAAACCTCCCCAGTCAGTCCCCAAATGTAGACCAAAGGAATAAACAACAATGGGGATCACCCATGTGGGAGCCCCAGAGCACAATACCCCTCCCGTTGTAATGGGAGGTGGCCGAGCGAAAGAGATAATATTACCTAGCCATTATCATACATTGTCTCGGAATAATAAGAGAACTACCTACATATGAACAATACAGGGCATAGATTGTCGGGAGTCAACAATAACACAGTTCAAGCCTTTGTATAGTTTCCCCATGTCCAATTTGCCAAATCTCACTGCAACAAGCAGGTGGGGGCCCCTTGAAAAAAAATCAAAACAGGGGGGCTGAATATCTTCCACAACTCACATGACCTGTTAGTGTCATTGTTCGTCTGCCATTACATTAGAGGCCCGCCATCACAATCCGCCGCAGCGGTGGGGGTCCTGCTGCGTTGGTGGAGCGTCTTCGCAAAGTCCATTGCTGATTTTGGGGTTGTGAAGAGCCGAGTCTTCCCGTTATCGTCTATGCGCAACCGCGCTGAGTAGAGCATGGCATAAGGTGTCTGTGCTGCTATGAGAAGTTTCTTGACAGGCTGGTATTCCCTTTGAGCCTCCTGCACAGCGGCGGTGAAATCGGGGTAGAAAGCGAGTGTGTTGCCCTCCTGTACCACAGTACCTTTCTCCCGGGCCACCTGAAGGATAGCGTCCCGGTCTCAGTAGTTTAATAAACAGGCAATGATGGGGTGTGGCTGTGGGCCCGGAGGGGGGTGCGCAACCAAAGATCTGTGGGCCCGTTCGACAATTAGTACCTGAGACAGGTGTTCTGCACCAAAAATGTCCTGGAGACGTTTCTCCACGTGGGTCTCGAGGCGGCCAGTGTTCGTGGATTCTGGTAGGCCAGTAATGCGCACATTATTGCATCTAGATCTGGCCTCCAAATCCTCGTTGCAAGCTTATATGACAGCCAGCACCCTTTCCATGGATGTCGCTCTCGTGGTCACCTGGTGTAGGCCATCCTCGTTCTCTGATATGCGTGTTTCAGCCTCCCCCAGGCGCATTACGTGCTTGTCCAATTTCTGCGACATATGATCCATACGTAGATTCAGATTTTCACTCTTCCCATCAATGGATTGTAGGCTGGCCTGACCTGCAAGGAGAGTTTTGTTGATGTTAGATAATTGGTTGCCAAGTGCGACAATTCCCGCTGAGAAGTTTTGGCTGATCTGCGGGGCTCAAAAGTAAGGCTCAGCTGGCGGTGCTCAGATTTCCCCATGACGATATCCCTGATGCGAGAAGCAATAGAGCAGGGTGAGTATCACTGCCCAAAGTATGCCTGTGCCTCTGTGATCAACGTTTCTGCAGCTAGCCTCGATAAAACAGGAGGGAGGGCACAGTATGAAAATATAGTGGGGAGAGTGCCTTAATAGCGCAGTGACCAGGATAACCACGGGTAAAATACCAGTTGGGGGGGGGGGCAAGACAGCAACTGATTCAAGTAAAAATAGGCACGTGGTGAGCGGTCATCAAGCCTCCAGGGCAACCCGTAGTCTGACGTGTGACACCCGCAGCAGCCAACCGCCAGCAATGTTGATCGTGTAAGGGCAGTCTCTCCCTTCCCAGTCCGACACCCAGGCACAAGAGTGATCTAGGTCCAGGAATTCAGATGCTGTGGGATGACCCCATTGAAGCTCGCAGGGAAAGATGCCTCACACCAGCAGGGCCTATGACCAGAATAGGAGAGGGCAGGGTGCCGTTTTAACGGATCCCAACTGTCTGGGGTGGGTTAGGGCAACAATATCAGTCAAGGCCGCCCTCTGCCACGGTATGACGGATGAACTGGAAAGGGATGAGTCACCGAACACCGGCTAGCACAAACGTCCCAGGATTCCAGCACATCTCAACAGGGGGGGCCTCGCCCTTAACCGCAGCACAAAAGGAATGATCAAATGGGTCTAGATCGCTATCCAGATCAAACAGGCCCGATCAACCGCCAGGCGTAAGAGACCACACCAATCAGCTGAACCAGATCTCCGGCACCATGGGTCCTGCCATGCATGGAAGTCTCCCCCGCTAGATATCAATTGGTCGGCCCCAGAGTCAGCCGCAATGGGAGTCCAGCTGGTGCAGGTGAGCGAGGCCTTGCAATATTCAATGACAGGATAAGCCTCAGTCTGGGGGGAGCACACACCGCAACACGTACCCGGCACACCGGCTCACGAGTCACAGTAGTCTGCGGCTGCACTGCCCCAACCCAGTCTAGCAGTGCCAGGCAGCGGGGGAACAAAGCCGACGCCCCTCAGCCCGCGACCGGTGCGCCACGCAGGTCGGACCCAGAAGCTGGTGCGTGCCCCAGCCATTCGAAAAGGTCCTGTTAGAGCGCCCACCACTCCCAGCATAGCCCGCACAGCCCACCAGACACCAGCCAAGTTGCGGGATCCCCCTGTCACCCCCAGGCTGCGGCTGACGCAAAACAACACTCACCGCAACTCCGTGCCTAGAGCCTACCCTGGGCCGCCATTACAGTGTCACGGGCCCAATAACTCGCCGGTCCCTCTCTTGGCTCCCTGGTTGTAGAAGAGGCAGCTCAGCACAGTAAAGGCTGTCCACAGCACTCCGCCACTCGTCCACTGCAGGTAGGGCGTGGATTGATGGCAGGAAAGCAGGATAATGTGCGGATTAATTGCTCGACTGGTGGAGCTGCTCTATCAAGCGGCCATCTCGCCTTGCACCCTCTAGCGCCCCCATCCATCCATCCATCTACCCATATATATCCAAACTTATACATCCATCTCCAAACCTATCTATCAAACATATTCGTCCTCTCTTTCACTCCAGCCATCCATCCATCCATTCTCCCTTTCACTCATCCATCCTTTACTCCTCCATCCTTTTGCTTACCCATCCACCCACCCTTTCACTCTATCCATCCGTCCACCATCAAACCATCCTTCCTTTCACTCATCCATCCATCCTTTCACTCAGCCATCCATCCTTTCACTCATTCATCCATTCTTCCACCCACCCATCCACCCTTTCACTCATCCATTCACTCACTCATCCATCCAACCTTTCCCTCAGCCATCCATCCATCCATACATCCTTCCGTTCACTTATCCATCCTTCCACCCTTTCATTCATCTACCCAGCCACCCTTTCACTCAACCATCCACCCATCCTTTCAACCTTCCACTCATTCATACACTCTTGCACCCATTCATCCATCCGCTGACCCATCCATCGATCCACCAACCCATCCCTCCACCAACCCATCCATTCACTCATGCATCCATATACCCTTTCACTCAGTCATCCATCCGTTCACTCATCCACCCACCCTTTCACCCATCCATTCATCCATCCACCTTTTCACTTAGACATCCATCAACCCTTTCACTTAGCAATCCACCCGTTTACTCATCCATTAACCTTATCACCCATCTATCCCTTCATCCTTTTACTCATCCATCCTTACAGCCATCCTTTCACTCATTCATCCAGTCATCTCTCCATCCACCCTTTCACTCACCCATCCGTTTCCCCTTTCACTCACACACCCATCAATTCTTCCTTCTACTCTCTCCCTCTCCCACCCTTTCAAGTTATTTATGAGTATTTGTCTGCAGGGCTGCAGAAAAAAAGGGGCCCAACAAGAACTTCACCCCACTGTAGCTGCTAAAGCCGGGGTGGGGGAATTCACAACGCTCTTAACAGCCATATGCGTTAGGTGGGAGACTGTAACTGAAATTGCTAAATATGCAGCAAGTGGTTAAAGGGGCGGGCAAGGGGCTCAATAAAGTGGGGAGGAGGTAGACTTGGCCGAGGAAATGGAAAGCACCAAGGAGGGGTCTCACAGTTAGCAGGTTCTTGTTTTGTTTGTGGTCGGCTGCAGTAACAAGAAGTAACACTGCCTGATACTGCCTCCAATGTAGAAGGCCCAACCTGGGTATCATCAAATCTATCCGAGTCATCACCCCAAATTTTAGGACAGCTAGCGAGGTTCTAAATGGGCTATGTATACCTTGATAACTGTAGATCAAAAGGGTCCTTATGTTAATTGTGATATCAATGGTAAACACACCATTTGCCTTGTTGACCAGGGTACAAGACGCTCAGCTCTCAAAACGTCTGAATTCCGTTCTTTACATCTCTCAGGCAAGTCCACAGATGCTGTCAATTTTTCCAGTTAATGAGCTCCCCATCACATAACTGACCCAGTGTCCATTTCTGTGAGGCCCACTTTTGATAAACACTCTTTTATGCTTAGTCCCACTTCTCCGACAAATCTGCTAGGCAGAAAAATAGTTTGTGAGTTAAATTATGTTGTGTTTTGTACCCCTGAAGGAGTGTTTTTGAATAATAGAGAAGGGTACTTGCATCATTATATGAAAGCTTGAATTACTCTGAAGAAGCAAACCAAGTTGCCATGTCCCTTGATACTCAAATATGGATATTGTTTTATATTAGTTCTAGGTTGTCTGTAACACTGAACATCCATGCTAATTTTCAGAAGCAAAGTTCTCAGGCTTGAACATTGCACCTTTACTAGGAGTGTAACCTTGCTTCCAAACCTGAAGTGTATTTGGGATTTTGTGAGAATGATGCGATTATTATTGGACATATGAATATTATCTTCCTCTCAAAGCCGCTCAATCTTCCTCGGGGGGGAACACCAATCAATCAATCAATCAACCAATCACCGCACTTGTAGAGTTTTCTAGTTCTACAAAATTCCGTAAATGAAGTGCAGGTCCAATTTATTTAGGGACGGCCATCTCATAACGTAGGGCCAAGTACAGAAAATGACTTACCACCCTGCCTTGCAAGTTTATAGTGAGGTATGGTGGGAAGGAAGTGGTTCCTGCTGTAAAGATTACACTTGGGGTAGACGAGATGCCCCATAGCCCTGAGCTAGGGATGGTCACACCCATACAGGGCCTTGTGCATACAGCATAATGTTTTAAAATTAATACTTTTCTCAATGGTCAGCCAGTGAAGTGAGTGAAGTTGAGTAGCAACAGAAGCGTGCCTAGGAATATGGCAAAGCAGATGACTGCTGCTTTTTGTACATCATGAAGTTACTTCAAAGATTTTTTTTGGTGCACTCAAATACATCCTGCCATAAGGAAATTAAATACAGTTTCAGTCAGAGTAACAGGTTTCTGTCACATGATTAAGCTTCATTGAATCGTACCAACAAAAAACATATATCTGCTGTGTGAGAAGTTGGCCTGGTATATGATGTCCACTAATTAAACAACCATTATGGTGATTTAGGAGGTCAAAGATAACCTTGGAATGCTATCCAAGTGGTAGCTGTGGAGAGCAGCCTTTAGGCTTAGTCTTGAAGGATTGTTAAGCAGCTTGTTTTACCAGATTGGAACCTTCGGTTAAATGAAAAGAGAAACACGCAGTAGTTATAAAAATATGTATTTATTATTATAACACCCCTTAAATATCTCACAGTATCTGCTACACGCAGATAAACACAAAGCACACAATACTGTAGCTCAGAAACAAACGTAAGTAGCACTAATACACAGTGGGCTCCAGGGGAGACCAATCCATATACTAAAATAGTGGTATAAGAACCACAACTCGAGTCAAGACAGTGTTTAAAGGTTCTAGAAACGCTGGGACCCCCAAGGAACCACCCAAGGTGAGTAAGCAGGGACCCCACGAGGATGGGTGCAGTGTGAGAACACGACAGCGTGGAGTGGTGTAGCTCGCTGGTTAGAGGCGGCAAACCCGAGAGCAGAGAACGGCCTGGGACTCGATTCCCGGCGCGGCAGGGTCTTGGACCAGGGTCAGCGGACTCGATAATTCTCACCTCGGTGCCTACTCTAACCAGGGATCACACTCGGCAACTCTGGGCATTAAGCTTGCCTCATCTCCACAACGGCCCCTCACAAACGCCGGGGATGCCTGGTTTCACCTTGGAGACTCCCAGGAGGGACTATCTCACAGGGAAAGCCAGGACGGGTTCCCCAGCGGTCTACAGCGCTACGAGGCCTGCGGTGCGGGTAGCAGTGCGCTTTACAAGACACACTATTTATTTATTTATTTACGTACAATTCAATGGGAGAGTCGCGGTTGCAGTTTTAGTGTTTAAGGACCCTTCCCAGTGGATTACAAAGAAACCCTTTGGAACATAGAAGGTTGGAGTGTCACCCCACCCGTGGATACTGAAGTACCAGAGTTACCTATCCCAGGGAAGCCAGGTGCATAGGGTCGAAGTGGCGTCAGAAACCGCTGTCGTTCTCAATGGGAGTTGTCAAAGAAATGCCACTGCTGGAAAGAAGAAAAATGTCCGGTGGAACCCACGAAGAGGGTCGAGGAAGGTCATGGTCTGGCCCAGCAAGGACCAGGATACTCACCACAGAAAGGGGAGTCAGGGCAGGCCTGGTGCAACCAGGGGAGCCCGAGAAAATCAGTGTTGTCCCTCAACTGGACCCACAGGCCGAAGGCACAGGAGCCGCGAGGGGGCCTCTAGCAGTTTCACAAAGTCACAGCTTGCAGGGCACAGAGTGCAAGGAGGTCGAAGTCCTATGAACGAAATGTGCGCAGAGGTTGGGGCTATCAATAGCTCAATGCACTTAGTTGGGGAATGCCAACAAGCATATGCATTTGCAAAAGTATGCAGTGCACAGGAGTTCGGGTCATGCGGTCCCCTTGAAGGATACTGGCTCAAACTCAGTGAGAAGG
Organism: Lissotriton helveticus; assembly: GCF_964261635.1. NCBI lineage: Eukaryota > Metazoa > Chordata > Amphibia > Caudata > Salamandridae > Lissotriton > Lissotriton helveticus. The sequence continues at coordinate 595,775,736 of NC_136072.1, forward strand.
CGGCTCGATCTCAAGGAACTTAGGAACCCACGTCCTGTGTTGCTGGAGCCTTCGGCGTCCCCAGGAGCTCAGGTTCAGCAGACCGGTCAGTTGTGTTACGGTGCCAGCGAATGAAGGGGACTGACTACTTCACCCCAAGGGAGATACTTCAGATGTCCTTGATGCTCCACAGGTCCTGCACGGAGCCTGTATGGTGCATGGGCACATACGATGCTTTGGACGGAGATGGGGACGAAGTATGGCCCAGTCGAAGTCCAGCGAAGTCTAGAGTGTCCAGATGTCGAAGTTCAGTGGTTTCTTGATCAGAATCTTATCCACGTTGAATCTAGGGTCCTACAGCCAGGTAAGCCCTTTTGTACTCACAGGAGAGGGTTGGACAGATTCAGGGGATCCACCCAGGGGAGCGTCAAGACAGTGGGGAGGATACTCCCCTGTCCTTTGTCCAGTTTCGCGCCAGAGCAGGAGCCAACGGCTCCCAGGACTGGTTTGAACTGGACTATGCATAGGGACACCAAGTGTGCCCCAGTTGCAGACTTTCAGGTACTTTGGAAGTGCACCCACCCAGCCACAATACACTAAATCCTGTCTGGGAGGTGGAGGCACCTACCTGTGACAGGATGCCTATTGTCCTGCTTTACCCTGTTCGAGTTTGGCTCAGCAGCAGGAGTGCAAAAATGTGTCTCTGGCGGCAGCAACCAGCGAGTGGGCCGGCAAATGCAATTGACAATTGTCTTTGATCTTTTTTTGTGTTGCTTGCTATTTTGCATTAAGTCCTAGCTAGATTTTAGGCTTTTTGAAGTTTTGTGTTTTATTTTTTAAAAGCGGAACTCAAGGATCATCCTGTGCCCTCTTCTTTTTTTTCTCCCTACACCATTCCCCCTACTTAAATAATCTTCTTCCTCTTCTGCACCTGTGCGCTCACCAACCTCATTCCAGTCTCATGACAGACTTTGGCTCCTCTGCCTATAACCTTGATGGGCAAATAAACCATTCCACCTAGCTGGAACCTTGTATCCTCACCACTGCAGCAAACTACTACATTTTAAGTAAATTAAAGATCCACCCTTTTATTCCATTCCACACAGCTGAATCATTCTTCAGTTCACTGGTACTCAGTAAGCTAAATTACTGTAATGGTTTACTATTGGGCCACACACATCTTCCCCCAAACACTATAAGGTTTTCAACTGCTCTACCCGTACCATATGCAAAGCATACAGCTGTCTCTGCTTTTCATCTCTCTAAGATGGCTTACTGACATTCAAATCTATAAATGTACCTAAAGAGCACTGTTACAAGTCCATAACTAACCCACCTCCTACCCACAACCTATGATTCACTAATCAAAGTGTTCAGACAGTACCAAACCTCCAAGCACTAAATCTGGATTCGAGTCACTTCCTCTTCGAGGACCACTTTACTGGAGACCAATTTCACCAGTAATGCGAGCGTGCACCTCACTCCAGGACTTAAAACAGCACTGAAGGGTCATCTTCTGATGTTAGTAGGAGAAAGTGTCCCTCATCAAATATTACTGACTTCATTTGTTGTAAATGTGTATATTCCTGTATGCTCCCTGTCTTTCCTCACCGCCCACTTATAAATAAAGCCACTCATGGCCATCAGTTACTGCTCATGTTTCTTTTATTTTTTTTGTCAATCCATTCACTCTGCCCTGTGAACCACACATACCTACTGTTATGCTTATGTACCAAGAAAAAAATAAGCAAACAACACAGAAGTAATGAATACATAAAACATCCACTACTTGCTCCCTGTTTCAAAATCTTATCCCAACCCATGTGTTGGGATCATTAGTAAGATCAATACTGACATCCAGCTGTATGAAGAGGACACCCACTAAGCAGTGCATATAGATGAGTTAAAGAGAACTGGTACAGGACTCCCACTTGTGAAAAGATAGAGCATTTTAGCCTAAGTGATGGCGCAATGGAAGCTGCTCCAATTGAGTCAGTTCTGTTGCTTGATTGGACAAAAATATTGAGGCCTGCCCTTTAAATCTCTACTATGGTTAGAAATCAGGGAATGCATTTCAAACAAATCCTTTCAATAAATTGGCAAAGTTCTAAATGTGGTCAAATCATGCAACCACTCTCTGCAGCGGACACACTACATTGCTTATCAAAGCTGCACACCTATTTGCATCGTCACTTCACCAATATCTTTTATGTTGCCTTGCAGAGTATTATTTCGCAAAGCGGCAGCAAAAGCATACAAAGACCTGGAAATATGATCTGCCCTTTGATGCCCAGAAAAGATTTTTACCAACTACTTAGCCAGCTCCATTTCCTTCCCACTGACACCCAGGTTTGCTTACATGTCTTTCCCATCATTTACAAAGCTATTTGGAGAAAAGGCAAAATGTATCTGCAAAACACTCTTCTGAAATATAAAAAATACACTTCCTGAAGACTCACTAGTGTCCATGACTAGAACCCCCAAAGTTGAATTAAGAGAGGTGCCATCCTTTGATAGACTGTGCATAGGTATTGAACACTTCCTAGATGACATTCAAATTAAAGAAAAGAATTCAATGTTCAGGAAGCTACATAAAATGTATAATTTCACTGGTCAGTCTAAGTAGGTTTGTCTGAGGCTAACATTTGCCACTGGAATCTATCTGTCGAGACTATCAATTAGATCTACTTGACTAAGCAGGCTTAGTTTAGTTTACTTTGAGGCAACACATAGATTTAGTAGAGCATAACAGATCATCTATGACTTTGTGATTTGGAGTAGCAGCAGTACATCGCATACTTTATTGACATGCTATACTTTCAGAAATAACGTATTCCGCATATATGAATATTTGGATGGTAGAAGTATAAACTAGGTCAGAAGGTTTAAATTAATTTAACTCAATCCCTCCAGTGAGCTGCAAAGCTTGCATGATGGATATAAATACCTTTTGCTTATTGTAATGTGGCTGCTGTCCCTCTCCAAGATGAGTGGCACAGGAAGCGAACATAAAAGAGCTGCATGTGGACACCAACACACGTCTGAAGTGGGTCATTTCCCAATCTTAATGAGAGGTTGGCTGTGTTGTTCGGGGAGACCAGCTGGAAGGGTTATCATGCGAGCTGCATAACTTGGCCTCTTAAAAAGTTCAGGCCCTTGAAAGAAACAACTTTGGTGGAACATGGAAGTTGTTTATATTAGGGAATGCCAGCCAGTATATGAATGATGGCTTACAGTCTCTGGCTACTAGTGCAGTAAGTCACAGGACAGTCCCACCCACTGCTTTCACAAGTTTGGGGCTTTCTTTCTTTTCGATCCCTATCTTCAAGGCATATTCCTGGTCGATGTAATTCCCAGTCGCTCTGGAACCTAGCAAGGCATCCACCTCCAATATGTCTTTTGGTGTGATCCACAGGGATACACTGACGTTCAAGTATGCTACGGCAGGTTGCTGAGTACTTGCAAGGGTCGACGAGATCGCTGTACGTTGTTTTCCCAAATCAGGGATCTCATCCTGATTTGGGCTCCTCAGTTTTCCGCCGGTCCTCCTTGTCTCATGGTTGTTTGTACCCGTGGCACGGAGGACCTTCCAGGTAGAGGGATTCGAACACGGCATTCTCTAATGAAATGACCTCCCTTGCCACAGTACAGACATAGTTTCATCCTCCTTCGCTTCTCCTTCTCCTCAGGGGTAAGGGGACCTCCAATTTGCATAGGATCAGTTCCTTCTGTGGTTTTGAGGTGATCTTCTACTGAACTTTTTGGTCTCGTATATAAAAATCGGGCGTCTCCTCTGTTCTTATCCCCTTTTCTTTCCAGGAGTCTGTGGTCAAGTTGAACAGTTAAATCTATCAACTCCTCGCAGGTCTGTGGTAAAGGACGTCTTTCAGTTCTCCTCGTAGCCCCTGGTAAAACAGGGTGATTCTTTTTTCAGAGGCCCAGTCAGTTTCAACCACTAGACGGTTGAATGTCGTGATGTATGTTAACAGATCTTGTGACTTTTGTCGTAAGGTGAGTAGTTCTCGGTCCAAAGTCATCATGTGTGATTTTCTATCGAATAATTTCCTCAATTCCAGGCAAAACTCAGGGAATCGGTGCAAAACAGGATTGTTACTTTCCATTAGTGGAATGGTCCAGCTAGCTGCATTACCCCCCATACACGACATCATGAAGGCCGTTTTAGCTGCTTCATCTTGAAACACTGCAGGTTTGCATAGAAAATGTAGCCGACATTGATTCAGGAAGGTTTCAAACTTTTTTGGATCCCCATAGAAACGTTCAGGGGGTGCCAAGGGAATACCCGTGTTTTGTATTACACGGACTGTGGGAAATGCGTCCGTTGTCATAGGAGGAGAGGGAGCTGTATTAAAAAACCCGCCTGCTTAAGTACCAAGGGAAGGCGAGTGTGTAGTTGGTGTAATAGGAGGTAGGTAGCTGGTCTGATGTAAGAACCCTCCCCATGACCCCTGCGGGAGAGGCTTGCGACTGTTTTTCTAGACGTGAGGTATGAACCTCCTGTTGTAGAGCAGCCAGGCTCTCCAACAGCGAGGTCAATACCTCGTTGGTATCCATCGTCTGGGCCGGGCGTTATACTTGGGCTTGACAATCTATCAGGGTTGTCAGTAGCACAAAAATATAAGATATGCCACTAACCTTTCTCTTGTGACCAGCAGAGACGATGATGGATGAAAATTCCCCCAATTCCCTTCAATGCAACTCCCAGCAGAGGAAGGGAAACCTTTTGCGTGAGATCGTGCCCAGGGGAAAAAGGGAAAGGGACAAAATAACAAACTTGCGGCAAGGCCTCTGGTCTCTTCAGGGTCTGGACTTGGAGACTCTACAGCACTCTCTTGGATGTGATACTGCAGGACAGTAAGACAACCCAACAAACATGAGGAGCTCACTTTACTATCTAAACAGGTTCTATATATGTAAATCTACACCCACTCACTAGCAGTTCTGCCGCTAAGACAATCAAATTAGGAATGTAATGACTTCCGGGACTAGTAAGGCACACTACTAGTAAATTCCTAGGAACAAGGGACTAGGACATCTCAATTCAATATGCGGTGAGACAAGTAATTAAGAGTTTGTTGAAAACACAGTCACTCAGGTAAATGATCTCCAATACTCTACAGTGTTCATAATAAGTGCCCTCAAGTACAAAGTAAATGTCAAAGGTAAAACAAGGTTCTGCTACAGACATCAAGAAAGAAAACGGCACTCCTGTGCTGGAAAGAATATGTCAAAAGGCAAGCATAATCAGGCAGTGCTCCGCTATACTTGTAAATCAGTAACACAGAGGATAGAAGAAAAACATAATGGGGTGTAAGCTGACAGCAGGGTAATAACTTGCCCAGATAGCCCAAATGTCGCGGTGCTGAATTAAAGCGCTCCGGCTTTGCAATCTGCTGCTGCACTGTTTCACAAAACAAACCAAAGTAGAAAACCAAGTTGCGGCAACATGGAAAGCGCTCCTGCACTTCGTTGCGTTACCGCGGCTCTCTTTAACAGGAAACACGGGAGCGGATAAACGAAGGAGGCACGCCAGCGCTCCTTCCGAGAATACCTGGACACCCGTCTGAACTCGCCCGGGTGTTTTCAGGAAGCGGTCAAGACATGGACCGCAGGAAAACACAGGAACAAAACTGCAATGCTTCTCGCTGAAATTTGGCGGGGAACACCATCCTTGATGGTGTATTGGTAACCATTTTTAAGTGGGAATGCTTGCAGCCAGGAATAAAACTGGATGGTCAGTAAGCATGACCCGATTTTAATTGAGTGAGAATTCTAAAAATATATTTTTTTGATTTTCACTGGGGGTTTTTATGAGCACTGATGTGGTCTGTGGAGTGGGCCCATTTAACTGCGCCTACTATTTCTTCACTATATGAGTGTGTGATACAAAGGGAACACATGATTTTTGGTACATTTTTCCACACACAACAAAGAGAAAGTGGCCAATGATGAGAAGTGGGTAGACTGGCTATTACTAGTCAGTAACCCCCTCGGGTGTTGCAACCGTGAGGTACTCTCTCTTCACACATTTCATTTTTCTTTATGTATTAGTTTAGACCTGTGATGATGTTTTAAGCATTGAAAGTGCACCATGACTAAATACAGTAGTGTAAATTAACACACTAGAAGGACAAGGAGTTAAGACATTTTTTGTGAAGCCCTGTGGATTAGTCTAGAGAGGTGCCATCCAGGTGGGGCCCTTTATTGTTGGAATCTGTTTGAGTGGGGGGCGGCCTCCCCTGTATTTCCCCCTTTGACTCCTTTTTTGATTGATTGGGGAACATCTCCGCCATTCCTAGTCTTCCCGAACGGATTGTCAAGCACCTTCCGCTTTCGGAGGAGGTGCTTATATTAGGCCTACCCTCCGCCTCTCTTTGACTCGCCCCACTGCCTGCTGGAAGCTGTAGACCAAGGGGCCTTTGCGTACTCTGAGCCCGGGAGTTAGCTTAGGAATGTGGTGGAAAACAGCCCGTTTGGCGGTCCTCTGATAGGAGATCGCTACACTTGAGAACTATCAGGGGCCGTGTTGCAGAGACTCTGCACTTCAACTTCACCAGGGCAACTGGATTTTACACAATGTTTCTGTTTGTGTAATAGGAAATGAAAAACACACTTAGTTTTGGTACATATTTCTTCAATCAATCAGGGAATTGTAAAGCGTGCTACTCACCCGGGAGGGTCTCAAGATGCTGGTGGCAGGGCATTGGGCGGGGGGGTGGGGTTAAGCAGCTCCGTTCTGTCGAAGAGCAAGGTCTTGAGTGTATTCCTGAAGATGTTCAGAGAGGGGACGCGTCTCGTTCCAGGTCTTGGCTTCGCTGTAAGAGAAGGCTCTTTCGCCCATTCTGGCTCTGCGGATGCGCGGGATTCGGCGTGGGTGAGTATCTTGAAGGTTACTCTCTTCTCGACCGGGAGCCAGTGGAGGTCTCGCAGGTGTTGGGTGATGTGTTCTTGTCGCAGGATGCAGAGTACGAGCCTAGCTTCGGTGTTCTGTAAGGTCTGGAGTTTGTGGAGCAGAGACTTGTTGATTCCGGCTTTGAGGGCATTTCCGTACTTCAGTCTGCTGGTTATGAGTGTGTGGCTGACGGTCCCTTAAAGATAAATTGTGTAACCTTGGCCATCCATGAATAAAAAAAAAAAGCAAACTGATTTTGGAAACGTTTTGCTAATTGTGTAACAGGAAAACAGAGCAAACCTTGTCACTACTGAAAGAAGTGCAATGTTTTTGGGGGGACACAAGGGCGGTGAACGTAGTCAAAGCATTGGAGGGTTAGCTTGCGCCTAGTTTTGCCCTGATGTCAAAGTTTAGTTTGGGGAAAACACTTATTGCTGACAATACCATGACAATGTGCCCTTCCTGGTTATCATGCATTGTTTAGTTTACAGAAAAAAAATATCAAAATGAGGTCTAAGAGAATCAACAGATACATATGCACTCAAACAATCATGCTTTAATAGAGGAGAGACAGTACATACCATCTTTGCTTGAAATTATATTATATTGAGTGAAGCCTCAGGCAGTATTTCTATGGATAATTGGACAGAATGGATTGCTAGGTGAATCGAAAAACGTGCATGAATAACAACAACAGAGTACAATCAAGGGCCCTCAAGTCTGCTTACCTGACAAGTCTTGTCCTAGGTCCATTCATCAACAAATGCGGCAAGGCGGTCACCAATTAAGCAAATAACGTGGCACAGTTCTGAAAAGAAAACAGAAGACTTCGTGTCTTTGAGCGCACGTTGCAGAAAGAAAAGAGCAAAACGTTTCAGTAAGAAGTCAGATGGTGCAGAAAGAAACTGTGCCTGTCCATGACTGAGTGAGGGAGCCTAAAGAGAAAGACAGGGGGCATTATGGGGAAAGATGGAAGAAACAGTAACGATCAAAAACAATAAGAGTTAGGCAGACCAAAAATAGTGAAACAAAGAGTAGAAATATGAAAAATAATGATAAACGCAATACCAACCTCGAAATTCAGCTCAAAATCCAGAGAGATGCTGGAGATGAACTCGAAATTTTACATTTAAATGGGAAATCATTTTAAACCTCCAAACGGGGTCAGATAACCGGATGATGGTCAGGCAGGGTGGTGGAAGAGCGGACAAGTGTATTAGTGAAGTGGGGTATAGACAGGTGTGCAGTGCTTGAAATGGAAAAACAGAAGTGCAGGTACTCTGAACCAGAGTACCTGCTTGTTTCTGAGAAGTGCTGCTACTCTCCAATTAAAGGTATTACATTTCTCTTGAAAAGTGCTGGAATTCTCCCTCTCAAAATAAAAAAGTGCCAGTACTCCGTACCAGACAGTACTGGCTCATTTAAAGCACTGCAGGTGTGAACAGTCCTTTAGCATACATGCTAAAGGACTGATGCTTAAGGAAAGTAAAACAAGGTTTTAAGGTAAATTAAACGTTTTCTTACAGTAACAATTTAGTTTGGTAATGCATAGATTTGAGAAACATATCTAAACAAGGAAACATATGACTACAAACTTCATTGGGTTCTGAAATCTAACTGGCACCTGCAATCAATAAAATAACTAATTGTCTTAAATCGCTTCAAGGAAGGAGTCACATCCGAAAAGGAAGCAGAGGTGAAACACAAAAAAATGTGCTGAGGTTAGATGCTACAGTAAAGACTCTGAAATGTTGCTGGACACAAAAAATATAAGATTCCAATGAATACTTGACAGCACCTGCATAAAGACAGAGATGGCCTAGCCAGGATCAGAACTTGTGAACTGAAAATCGCCCAGGGGACTAGCACAAGGCATTTAACCTGCTAAACCATCCATCAATGATGGATGAACCTTTTAATCTGGAACCAAAATTTTGATTCAAGACTGGATAACAATACCTTTTCCATTATGACAGTTGTGCCAAGCTTGTGGCACTCAACTTCATATAAATCAAGATTTTGGCTAATTGTAAGCACTGTGCTTGTAAGAAAGTGAGGTACACTGAGCAGAATTAAAATACTAGTGGAAGATTCCAAACTCCTATGTATATTTAAATACTTCTTATGTGTAAAGGAGGTACTAGTTGTCCCAGCAGAAATTGCTCAGCCAGCAAAAACTCAGTTTTCCTAGCATTCCACAATCTTTGCACCTATGAGATCCATCGGTACATGGTGTTTCTGATCTGGGCAGTTGAAACAAGGCGTAAAAAGGTAAGAAGATATACAGGGAAACATCAGAGAAGTCCAATTATTATAATAGTTAAATGATAAGCAGAAAACTATATCTGGTTAATGGAGTGTTATACTTTTCAATAGAGCGCTGCCCCCATCTTGGGTCCACCCTCCATTCAAGCTATGGCCTATATTAATTACTTTTAACAAATCTTTAAAGGTATAGTAGATTTGGGCATGACAAGAGATTTTTTTCATCACCTCAGGTGTGAAGTTGCCTCCCTCGCCCATCCCCTTTTACTTGAGAATGGCTGGCAATGTTCTGGGTCCAATAATCTTCCTTGTAAGTGTCCAGTAATTTAATAGTGCTCATTTCTATGTGCTTCTAATTTCAGCAAATAAAGACAGAAGCACAAAAATATAAACTGGTTTGCCAAGGATTTCACAACTTCAAATGGCGATAGTGATTAGAACCCACATCTGTTAGATAGGAATTCGTCATTTTTATCCTGGGCAATAACTCTCCATTGTAGAATAGCTATAAGCCCTGAAATCTCAGGCTGGAATGTTCCCATTGGAGCAGATTCAATACTGATTTGCGTATGGCTAGATCCAAACTGAGGTGGCATGATGTGCAAACTAATGATGGACTTGGGTGCAACCAGAGTAATTAACGGGTGAAATTAATTCAAGCATTCCATCTATCACTTTATTCCATCTATCTCTTTTTGTTGTATAATTCAGTGTGATTTCCTAAGTGTGACAGGTATGCCCAGAAATGGGTCTGGTGCTATGCCACTGGAACCAAGCTACACCCGACTAAAGGTTCGGAAGGATCTGGCCTGGCAGTTTGGGTTGGACTGTTTGGATTGGAGCAGCATTAAGACTGATTTGCATATGGCAACAATGAACAGTGACGAGGGACCAAATAATTACCAGTGGCTGAAATTAGTTCAAGAACTCAGAGAAAGAAAAGTGAACACTAAGCTACCTCGAAGACAGAGCCGGAAATTTGACCTGTCTTTGAATGCACAGCAAATGTCACAAGATAAGAACAAAGTGTAAAGGCCCATTTACAAAAAAAGTGAGCACTTGCGCAAGAATACAGAGTAAATAGGCTATGCTCCATGGGAAGGACAAAGACATGCTGGACAGCCTAAAACAAATAAAGCCAACCAATAGAAAGCAAGCAAATGTGAGATGCAAACCACAAAGTCAACGGTAAGCAATGGGCAGAATACATTCGTAGGTCAGTTTTCAGAATGTCCCCAAGACGTTTTTAGCAACCACTTTGAACTAAAAATGAATGCGTCCTTAAGTGGAGTAAGTGAAGCTCAAGTAAAGCGCTCCAATACCTTTGTGTTGGGTTTGCACTATATAAAACTGTAAAAAAAAAATCCTCACGACTTCTTATAAAAAATACTCAAGTCATGCACGATCAGATAAATGTATGCATGGAGCATACCATACTTCCTTCTGAAAAAAGTGAAAGAGGCCTAAGAATCTAACAAGCCCTTGCATATCAATATATATTATTGCACATGAAAGATAGGTGACTCATGCTAATATTTGGGGAACGTTAATGGACGAGATTTTACATTTTGAAAGGCGAAGAACTATACAGACACCCCCTGGAAGGAGCGCTACGGTAGGAAGAAAAAAAATATAAAACAAAAATGACATTTTATGAAGTTAAATTCCGCCGTTTTCCATGCAATGGCAACATATGTCATTGTGTCAGCATGTATGTACAACGCTCATAGTGCACATATACAAACAAAAACATGCAGATATCGGCAAGGCACACAAGCCAGAGACATTTTATTGTCAGAGAAGAACTAATGAACAAGGCACGCTTTCCGGCAGTACATCCGTAACCCGCCCATTCCGGGTCAGACTTTGCCAATCCACGGCCATGCGGAAAGGAAATAGGAAAAGACAGTTCACGCCCCTAAACAAGTATTGAGGGCGCAAGCTGCCTTTTTGCTTGAATTCCTCTCGAGCACAGTATATTTATGTTTTTGATACTGTGGGTCGCCCGAGCGGCAACTCCGCGTCCGACTGAAAGGCGTTCAAGCGCAGCGCATCAGACTGCATGGCAAAGGTATGGTTAAGAGATGAAGAACGGACTAGTCTCACGGGGAGCCTCGTATAAAGCTGCAGCAGAATTTCGTGGCCATGTTAGAATGCGAAATGATCCTTACAAATGAATGAGGAAGGCAATGACGCATGTATCTATTTTTTTTATTTCGTCGTATAAACTGCGTTATTAACATTTAAGCTAAAATGTATTACACATTTCTCTTACGGATTACTTTTAGGTAAAGATTTTAAAAATGTATTTTGAAAAGAGCAAATAACCAAAAGCGAGTTAATCTTTAAAGATAAAACAAAGTGATGTCACTTTTCAACAATAATTCATCCAGAGTTCTTTGTACAATAAAATGAAGTACAAATGACGCATCCAGATATTTTCCCAGCCTCACTTGCATTCAACCAGTACGCATGTTAACTTTGTCAATTTGTAACCTTATTCCTAGGCGCGTCTAGCTTCTTACCTCATTCATATTTAGAGCTGCGCTGCAGATGTTTTTGGGAACATGCACATTTCATTCATCAGCTGCGCAGACTTCACGCGCACACTAAACAGGTACAACACGGGTGTCATAAATGCCAACGGCTCTCTTGGCATATGATTCAGCAGGAGGGCCAGCTTCCCTAACAAACAGAACAGATACAACGTAATCGGTGTTGTGAGTACTCCATCTAGCACTGGTTTATTTGTAGCTTGTTGGAACTTGAGTGGCAATTCCAGTTCAGAGTTTTTCCCTTGCATTATACTAGTCTCTGGTTTAAATGATACATTTTGAAGTAGTAGTACCAGAAAGATGCACTGAGAAAAATCTCTACTCGTGCATGAAAACTTGACACTTGAGAAGTCTGACAGAACATGTACAGCATAGGCTACCTCCCTGTTGACCCTGAGCTGGGGGCTTTAGTGCAGGGTTGTGGAGGGGCCTTGGTACATTGTGGGCCGGAAGACCATGAGCGGTCCCCTCCCATTTTGTATATAGCCTCTGGCCATACTTGGCCAGAGGAGGTACAATATGCGCTTCTGAGGTAAGTTGTCCCCGCGGGGGAAGGGCTTATACAGCCACTGCGTCCCTTCCCAACTTGGATATGAAACTCAGCATGCAAAACCTCTGGCTTGGTGGCGGGTAGGTCTAAGGTGATACTAGCGTTTATGGGAATGTCCTCTTCCACCTCAGGGTCCTGGCTGCTTCGGGAATCGACCTTAACTGAGTTCCTGCACTGACCTGGCTAGGGGTCCTGCCACTAGGGACGGCTTCTTCCACTTGGCTTTCCAGTCCTGAGGGCTCTCCCATGTTGCATCGTTTTCCCTATCTTCCGGTTCAGACGAGCTGGGAAAGTCTACCATCCGGAACCAGGATATGTTCCTAGTGATCAGTAATTGCCTTTACAGGCGGTGATCATGGTCCCATTTGTTGGTCTTTGAGCAGTACCTGGTGAGATCACCCATGAGGCGGCTTGCGCGAACATTGGTCGGAGTATGCCGGGCTTAGGTGCTCATTGGGTCACACTGTAGCGGAGACCATTCGGAATGGATTGGGATCGTGTTCCCGCCGATGGCTGTTAAGCATTAGGGACCACGGAGAGCGTTGAGTAGTGCAATGAGGTGTTCCTTGGTATTCCCTCAAAAACATTTGGATGCTGGGTTGGATCAGTCTACTACAGCGATTCTGAAGGTCTTCTTCAGTATCTGCATGAATCACTCTTCCTCTCCATTCGCTTGCGGCCATTGGGGCGTGATTCAGCGATGTCGGATCCCAGGTGCTTTACAGGTCATAGAATTCAGACCTGTGGAAAGGCGGTCCACTGTCCGTCTTTATTTATTCTGGTAGGTCAAAGAGTGCGAATACCCTTTCCAGCGCCAGGACTACATTATTGAAAGCCGTTGAGTTGACCACTTTGACAAGAGGGTACTTTGAATAACCGTTGACTATGACTACAGTGGTTCTTCCATCCTGGAAGCTTCAGAGGTCAAGACTCACATTGGACCATGGCGTGGCGCATGGCTCTTCAGTCAGAACGGGAGCGAGCACCGCTTGAGTGCTGGTGAGTTGGCATGAGGGGCATTGCCATACCATCTCATTGAAGGCGGCTTTGGGACCAGGGAACCAGACTTTCTCCCTTATGTGAGATTTCATCTTTTCTGTCCCCGATTGTCAGCCATGAGCCAGCTCTGTGACGTGTTGCTGCAGTCTCTCCGGGATTACTCGGCGCTGTCACCTTAGGATGAGCCCATCTACTGTGGCACTTAGCTCATTGCGCAGTCGCCATAATTTTGTGTGTTTTTCTTTCTCTCAGCCTTGCCAACTGTTGGCATCTCGTAGGAAGTTGTGCCACCAGCGTTTTGTAGAGCATCCATCAATTTCTCCAACACTGGATTTTTTGCAGTGATGTCTCTGATTTCCTGTAAGATTAGTGCTTGTGGGCTGGTCCTCTGGGATACTAAGCTAACGTGAACTTTGGCGGCATCCGTGTTATCGGCATTCTCGCTAGACGGGGAGGGTGGATGCCTGAGAGAAAGTCTGCTGGGTTTTTGGATCCCTGTCGGTAGGTGACTTCCATGTGGTAGTGCTGTAGTTGGATAGCCCAGCGTTCAATCCGTGGCAGAGGGTGTGGAGCAGAACCATGAAAAAGAGGGATGAGTGATTGGTGGTCTGTGACTATTCTAAACAGCCTTCCACAAAGGTACAGGTGGAAGTGTCCACAGGCCCCCTTTAATGGCTATTGCTTCTCTCTCGATTTGGGAGTAACGTGCATGTGTCAGCATCAGTGCTTTTCTGGCGAAGGCTAGAGGAGCCCACCTCTTTTGTATTGGCGCAGCCCCAGGTGTGTCGAAAAAGTTGTGATGTACCTGCTTCCTTTGGAGAGGAGCGGTTGGTGGTATCCTGCATTGAGTGCTAGCTTGGAAAACTAACTTGACTCATTGAGGTCGGCATTGAAGTCGTCCATAGTGGGTGTTATGTGACTCTCTTGCCTGATGGCCTGACTGGGGAGGTGCATGTCGAAGCCGAGACGTATCTTTCCTGGCTGTTTCGGTTTCTCCGTGATGACCATGGGGGACACCCATGGTTCTGGCCCGGACACCTTTTCGATTATGCCTTGGCTCTCCAGCTTATATAGCTCCTTTTTGACCAGTGGCTGCTGATAAAAAGGTACCTCACAGTGGCGAAGGGCGTTTAGTTTGATGGACTTCTCGATGTGTAGTTTGATTGGAGGGGTTTTCAGGTACCCTAGTCCATTGAAGAGTTCAGGGAGCTGACTTGTCATTATTCAGTAACTCCTGAGGCGGAAGCTGGGAGGTTGTGTTTTTAATAACCTTACGAAAAGTAGTATTTGTTTGTGTTCCTCTGCTAAAACCCCACGCATTATTTTGCACAGTTGCTAATTTGCACAGTTACTTTTAACTCGCCTGAATCTTTCGACTAGGAACAGATCAGGGACGCTTGGCAACTCTGGGGACTGCCGCCGAAAACCGCCGCCATCTTAGAGGTATTCAGAGCGGGCAGCGGGCTAGTTGCTGGGCGCAGTCAGGATAAAAGACGCCTAATTCCATTGCCCTGCCTAATTGTCATTAGTCAGTAACTCCTGAGGCGGAAGCCGGGAGGTTGTGTTTTTAATAACCTTACGAAGAGTAGTATTTGTTTGTGTTCCTCTGCTAAAACCCCACGCATTATTTTGCACAGTTGCTAATTTGCACAGTTTCTTTTAACTCACCTGAATCTGTCGACTAGGAACAGATCAGGGACGCTTGGCAACACCGGGGACTGCCGCTGAAAACCGCCGCCATCTTAGAGATATTCGGAGCGGGCAGCGGGATAGTTGCTGGGCGCAGTCAGGATAAAAGACGCCTAATTCCATTGCCCTGCCTAATTGTCATTAGTCAGTAACTCCTGAGGCGGTAGCCGGGAGGTTGTGTTTTTAATAACCTTACGAAAAGTAGTATTTGTTTGTGTTCCTCTGCTAAAACCCCACACATTATTTTGCACAGTTGCTAATTTGCACAATTATTTTTAACTCACCTGAATCTGTCGACTAGGAACAAATCAGGGACGCTTGGCAACACCGGGGACTGCCGCCGAACACCGCCGCCATCTTAGAGGTATTCGGAGCGGGCAGCGGGATAGTTGCTGGGCGCAGTCAGGATAAATGGATCACCTTGAGTGTACGCGCAGTGGACGCGCGCAGCCGGCGCGCCGAAGGCGCGCCAAAGGCAAGCCCGTCTGCGCCTGGACCAGGGCCAGAAACCCTGGTCCTACTCCTTCAAATGCTAACTCCGCAATTAACCAAGCAGATGGAGAGACCCAGGCCGCGCACATCCACAACAGCAATCAGCCATCACTCAGGTACAACTTTGAGCAGCTCCGGGCTCTAAAAATCCCACAATTACCGCAAAGTTGTAAACTACATTTGGAGGGCCCAATTGCACCTTGCCCTAACTGTAGCTTCACAGTTGCTCCAGAGCGCAAGCTAACCGGGAATAGGGATAGCGACAAGAGCGATCAAAGCCAATCCCAATGCAAAACTTTTTCTTTTCTTAGCTTGAACTGCAGATCTTTACCTAAACATAAATTTGAGATCTTTAACCTACTAATGGATAATAAACCCGACGCCCTTTTTCTTACAGAAACCTGCTCCAAGAGAGCTCAGGCCCGGATATTGCGGTGGCGGTGCCCGATCATTATGCTATAGAAAGAATTGACCGCATTAATAAAACAGGAGGCGGTATTGCTATCCTCTTTAAAAAAAGAGTACAATTGTGATCTCACTAACCTGCCTAGCCCAAATTGTGAAGCAGCTATATTTAAGCTTGCCCTCACCCCCAACTTTACGTTTTCTGGCATACTTGTCTATCGTCCACCTGGCCCTGCCACAGCATGGGCAACGGCACTCCCCGAAATCATAAGTCCCCTAGTCATGAAGGCTGCCAATTTCTCCCTCATCGGGGATACTAACTTACATTTAGAAAATCCAACCAGCTCATCAACCTCTGAGCTCATCTCCGATCTAGCTTCTCTTAACTTAAACCTGCTAAACTCTGGACCCACACATACGGCAGGTCACCTACTTGACCCCATTTTCACTAATCTCAAGGATATTAATGTTCCTCCCGCACTACCGATTTGCTGGTCAGATCATTATTTGATTAGGTTCTCACTTCAAGTAGCCATACATAAGTCTAGGGTCCTCCCTGATGAACCCAAGCTAATTAGGAATTGGGTTCATCAGTTGGAAAAGACCGCACCAACGCCCCCCCACCACCACCCTCAGCGCCTGGACCCAGATCAACACAGAAGACACCATCTGCACGATGAACTCTATCCACTCCGGATCTCCGACAGACCCCTGCCCTCACCACGTCTTCAACAAGGCCGACGCTGTCATCGCACCCCACCTGCGGGACATCATCAACACCTCCTTCGACACCGCCACCTTCCCTGAGAGCTGGAAGCACGCCGAAATCAGCGCTCTACTAAAGAAACCAACAGGGGACCCCACCGAACTCAAGAATTACCGCCCCATCTCGCTCCTCCCGTTTCCAGCCAAAGTCATCGAGAAGACCGTCAACAAGCAGCTGGCCGCCTTCCTCGAGACGAATGGATCCCTCGACCCCTCACAGTCTGGCTTCCGAGCCAACCACAGCACCGAGACCGCCCTCATCGCTGCCACCGATGACATCCGAGCCCTGCTAGACAACGGTGAAACAGCAGCCCTCATCCTCCTAGACCTCTCCGCGGCGTTCGACACTGTTTGCCACCGCACCCTAGTGCAGCGCCTCAGCAACATCGGAATCCAGGAAAAGGCTCTGGAGTGGATCATCTCCTTCCTCGCTGGAAGGACACAGAGAGTACGCCTGCCACCGTTCAGATCTGCAGCCACGGAAGTCATCTGCGGCGTTCCTCAGGGCTCCTCGCTCAGCCCCACCCTCTTCAACGTCTACATGAGCCCCCTTGCGGCCATCGCACGCCAACACAACCTCAACATCATCTCCTACGCCGACGACACCCAGCTGATCCTCTCCCTGACCAACGACCCCGCCGCCGCCAGAACCAACCTCCACGAAGGGATGAAAGACGTAGCCGAGTGGATGACGACCAGCCGCCTGAAACTGAACTCAGACAAGACGGAAGTCCTCATCCTAGGCTCCTCGCCCTCCGCCTGGGACGACTCCTGGTGGCCCCCCGCCCTGGGCACCGCACCCAAACCGACAGACCACGCACGCAACCTGGGCTTCATCCTGGACTCCTCCCTCTCCATGACCAGACAAGTCAACGCCGTCTCCGCGTCCTGTTTCAACATCCTGCGCATGCTACGGAAGATCTTCCGGTGGATCCCCACCGAGACCAGGAAGACGGTCACCCAGGCCCTCGTCACCAGCCGACTGGACTACGGCAACGCCCTCTACGCCGGAACCACCGCCAAGCTCCAGAAGAGACTCCAGCGGATCCAGAACGCCTCAGCCAGACTCATCCTCGACATCCCCCGACGCAGCCACATCTCCGGACATCTGAGAGACCTGCACTGGCTCCCCGTCAACAAGAGAATCACCTTCCGTCTCCTCACCCACGCACACAAAGCCCTACACGCCCAAGGCCCGAGCTACCTCAACAACCGCCTCAACTTCTACGCTCCCAAACGCCACCTCCGATCGACCAACCACGCCCTCGCCGCCGTCCCCCGCATCCGAAGAGCGACAACAGGAGGAAGGTCCTTCTCCTACCTGGCCGCCAAGACCTGGAACACCCTCCCGACCGACCTTCGCCTGACCCAAGACCACCTCTCCTTCAGGAAGAAGCTCAAGACCTGGCTGTTCGAGCAGTAGCGGCACCCTACCCCCCCCCCCCCTCCCCACCCCCCCAAGCGCCTTGAGATCCTCCGGGTGAGTAGTGCGCTCTATAAATGCCTTGATTGATTGATTGAGATATTGAAAGATTGAACACCTTCCTAAACTTGCACCTTCCTTGTTCGAAGCAATCTGTACATTCTCTATCTACAGCAGTACAGAATTGGCTCAAGACGGCAATTAACACTTGCCTACCTCTGACCAAATTAAAACGCAAAGGCCAGCGACCCCCCGCCCCATGGTTCACGGAACTACTAAAACAAGAAAAATCCGAATGTAAAACTTTTGAACGAAAATGGAGAAAAAATTACTCACCAGAAGCAAAAAAAAATTACAAAATTAACTAAATATCACACGTTCTGTAATAAGGCACGAGTCGACCATGTGTGCTCCACCATCTCGGAGGCTCAAACCGCTCCAAAACATTATTCAAGATGGTGAAAGAACTTGCGGGTTCTAAAACATTAGCCAGTCCGCCGGACTTAAACAAACAGCAATGTGACACATTGGCCACCTTTTTTATACATAAAGTGGACAAAATTTACCAAGGAATTGCAGTTGCACAGAACAGTTGCCTCCCATCAGCAACAATTTCACTGGACTCCTCCACTCACAACTATATTAGCAATTCCGACATACATGCCCTTCAGAACCCTAGAAGTACCTTGGATAGCTGGCCCAGACTTAATACCATGATTCTAACCAAACTACTTAACACCATTAAATCTGGATCTCCAAAAGACCCCCTACCCTGCTCCATACTCAAAAAGCTTGACACTCTATCACTGGACATTATTACGGATCTTCTTAACACCTCCCTACAGGAAGAGACTGTACCAGCTGACTGGAAGCATGCTATGATTCACCCCCTGCTAAAGAAAGCTGGAACCAACCCAAATCAACCCTCCAACTTTCGGTCCATTTCTCCGTTACCTGTGTTTTCCAAGATTTTGGAAAAGCATGTTCATCATACTCTAACCGAATTTGCCACTGCCCAAGACTTGCTGCCCCCTTGTCAATCAGGCTTTAAAGCTGGATTCTCTACAGAAACCACCTTATTAGGAGTTACAGAGAATATTCGCTGCCAGCTGGATAAGGGAGAGACTGTGGCCCTTATACTCCTAGACTTAAGTGCCGCATTCGATACGGTATCACACACTGTATTAATCAACATACTTCACTCCCTAGGTATCCGCGATTCTGCACTTAACAGGCTTATCTCCTTTCTGAATGAACACACTTTTCAAGTTTTCTCTCAATCCGCCTGCTCGGACACATATGTCTTCGAACATGGTGTGCCACAGGGCTCCATACTCAGCCCTTTATTGTTCAATTTGTATATGAGCCCCTTAGCTAAGGTGGTGGAAGATTCAGGCCTATCGATGTATTCATATGCAGACGATTTCCAGCTGATCTTTTCCCTCTCTTCTGAGAATACTGATACTTCCTCCACACTCAAAAAAGGTCATATTAAAATTGCAGGCTGGATGCAGGACAATTTTCTCAAACTAAACGGGGAGAAGACCGAAGTCATCATTCTCGGCAAAAATAAAAGCTTGTGGGGCCTGCATCATTGGCCCCAGGAAATGGGCACACTCCCCGTCCCAGTCTCACAGGCACACAACCTAGGCATTATCATTGATGACTCCCTCAATATGCACCAGCAAGTTGTAAAAACATCAGCCACGTGCTTTGCCATCCTAAAGTGGCTAAAAAAGATCTGCTGGATGCTGCCTGAATCAACAAAGAAAACTGTAGTCAATGCCTTGATTACTTCTAGGATTGACTATGGCAACGTGCTTTATCTGGGTTCAAAGAAAGCTACCGTTTGCAGACTGCAGACGGTCCAAAATTCAGCCGCCAGACTGCTATGTAAAATCCCGAGTACCACTTCCACTACCCGCTACATTCGTGACCTTCATTGGCTTAAGGTCGAAAACCGAATTAAGTTTAAAGCACTCTGTTTCATGCACAAAATCAATGCTGGCATGGCCCCAAAATATCTTCACTCGCTCGTTCACCCATATCGCCCATCCCGCTCTCTTCGTTCCTCTACATCAAAAAGGTTTGTCATCCCCAAAATCAAACTATCTCGTATGGGCGGCAAATCTTTTTCGTATCTAGGGCCTGTGCTATGGAATTCCCCTGCTTTCTCAGCACGCAATGAGATTAACTACATGAACTTTCGTAAAGCATTAAAAACTTGGCTATTTAACATCTAGACACTCCTCCTGACCTTAGCCCTACTTCAACATCTTCACTAATTTGCACCGGGAAACCCTTTGTGGGTAGCTTCTGCGCACTAAAAATGCAATAATAATAATAATAATAATAATAATAACTCAGGAGTTCATCGACTTGGCAGGCTGTCACGATTCGTGCAAAAGATATCAGATCCATATTTTTTGCTGTGTGGCTTCCAATGAAAGTGTTGGCCTCCTTCTTGACCACGTGGAATGTGGGAACTGGCTGCCGTAGGTGAAGATGGTATTTGTGGGGACAGAGGTGGTCTTTGCCGGAGGCGTAGGTATTGTTGAATATCCATTACATTCACGGAGGCGCCGGTTTTGATGAGGGCCTTGACGTCTGAGCAGGCAATCTGGACCACCCATTTGTGCTGTGGCCATCTGTCGTTTCAAGTAATTGGTGACTGAGATGAGGGAGGTTTCATCTTCATCACTTTCTAGTGACGAGTCTTCCAGTAGTTATCGGTGGCGTTGCAATGACTTGGTAGCGTTCTGCAACTCGGAGTCATCCAGTGTCCGCTGTTGTATGGACTTGGTAGGGTTCCTCCTGCCCCTTGTGCCTTTTCCTTTGGGCCCTCCTCTGCGCATGGTCACAAATGGATTTAGCTTGCCTTGTGCTGGGCAGTCTTCAAGAGGGTGTTCTTCGCATCCACAATATCTGCAGTGGTGTTCTTGTTGGGGGGTGCTCTGAGTCTTGGGCTTTTTTAGTTTTCCCTTCGTGTAGATGGTGTCTGCATGCTCGATTTTCACTGTGGGGGCCTTTTCAGGCTGTTGCGTGATGGCAACATCCATTTCGGCTGCTGGTGCTGCAGGCAAATCATGGGATCAGGCCATGATGAGGATTTCATCGAAATTGATGTTTTCCTCCCGCAGGATGAGGCCTCTGAGGGTCTTGTTCCTGCAGCCCTATATGGTTTACGCCAATATCTTCTTAGGTTGCTTGTCCTCCGTGCAAGTGTGTGTAGGTGCACATAGAATGCATCCCTTTCCCGCTGCCGTGCTTGGCGAAGTATGAAATGTTCAACGTCCGGGGTCAATTGTGGATTGAAGTGTGCATTGAGTGCACACGGCAGTGTTGTATTAGTTGGCAGTGCCTGTATTCAGTAGATGTTCGAATAATTTGTAGATTTCTTCGCCTGCGTAATGCAGCCGGAGGGAGCACTTGATGGCTCCATCAGTCTCTGGTTGCAACAAAGTAATTTTCTAGCCTTGCAACCCATGTCTTCCAGCATGGTGATGCAGTGGCTGGATTAGCAAGCTCATTGAACGGATGCAGCACTCCTATGAGCGCATGTCATGGGGTTGACTGTCCACCTTGCAGGGCTTGCTGGGGCACGGTGTTGGCGATACCTGCCATGGCAGGGCGATTTTAATGCACACATGTCTGGACGTGGAAACTTGCAGTTCTGTTTTCCGACGCATGTAGGCCATTGCTGGTTGTGAGCCTACCTCTGGGGTGTGTCCTCTCTGTAGGGCGTATCGTGTGGGGCAGCAGGGTTGAGGATGTGAGCGTTGTTACTTTTATTTAATATGCACAGTGGTGTGCCTTGCTTAGCTTGTCTATCCTCAGCTCCCTCCCTCATGACAATTTAATTTTTTCTTATTTTTCCTTTCCAATTCCAGGCCTCTATTCCCCCAGTGGGCTCAAGCTCAAACAAAGCAATGCTGCAGAATTCCTGATGATCTGTGCAATGCAAAATGCTCGAGGCTTTGCCAGGCCGCTCACTGGGCTGTAGAAGGGAGAAGGTTCCTCCGGGGCGTGCAAGTAAATGAGGGACAACTGTGACGTCAAGGCGTGTCACGGAGTGACAGCAGGTGGTGCGATGCTGCACAGTGGTGCAAGGTCCATTGGATGCAGGCAGGGTGGCAAGCAACGGTGCTCCAATGTGCCGCTGGTTGAACGCCAGAAGCAGGTCCGAACTGGTCGTGCAGGTGGGCCACGGTGCATGGTGTGGCTTGGGGGCACACCTCCCCGTGCCGCGTGTGTGGATGAGTGTGTGCAGCAGGCATGTTGCCAACCCTTCGTCACCAGTGTGCTGGGGGCTGCAGTGCAGGGTTGTGGAGGGGCCTGGGTCACAGAACAGAAATGAAGAACACACACACCAGACGTACAGTGTGGCCTGGAAGACCATAAGCGGTCACTGCCTGTTAATTATATAGCCCCTGCCACGCCTGGCCTCAAGATGTACAATGTGCGCTGCCGGGGCAAGTTGTCTCTGGAGGAGGGGTTATATAGCCATTACAGCCCCCACCCACCCAGCCAAAGACACATCAAAGGCAGTAGTAATACTGGCTTTCCCCTGTCTGAACTGGGGTGGCAGAGTGGGCTAAAGAACAGTGATGGATTAAACCCAGATCTTTTGACTGGGTGTGAGTGTTTGATTGGTTCAGATGCTCCGTCCATCACCACCCCCTTTTGTACCGCTTTCCCCTGGTACAGCACAAGCAGTAGCAATGTGTGCTTACCTACAATAGGGAACAGGTACAGGACAGATAACAGCAATGCAAGCTTGCCTCAAGTATTGAAAAGGGTCAGAAGAGATGCAACAGCAATGCACATTTCCCTTATACAGTTCAATCTTCCCGCACACACCTAGCAGGTACAGTATGATAGCAGTGGTATGCAAACAGGGCATCAGTACAGTTGTTTTTCAGAGATTACAACACTACATGGCAAGATAGTTGAGCTGCTACGAGCAATGGCAGCAGGCCTTAGCCCTGCCAAGCTTCCCAGGTGCATGGATGATGCACTGTTCCAGTCCAGGGTTTTTCTTTCAATTCTGAGACTTACAGTATTGTTTGTTCCATTATAAAATAGGACTACAAGTCCCCGAATACAAAAGAAAAACCCTGGACTGGAGCCGCACCTCACATCACGCATGAACCTGGGACCTTGTCAGCTTTGCATGTCTCCTGTTTACTTGCTTGGAGAGTCTACAAAAGGCAGTGAGTTTCAGTTCTTTTGAATTCTGTTTTGGTGCCAGTGCATGGTCTACTCACTTTGATAAGAGAAGGGAGGTAAGGAACTTTAGAGTCACCTCAGAAGAATGTGTTGGACTACGCGATTGGTCTTGGGTAGTTGATGATGCAATGCATTTGTAAGACGAAGAACAAACTTTAGGCTAGCCAAGAGACAGCTTTGAAATCCATTAAACTGCCTAAGAAGATGATTTTGACTGTCAAAAAGTTTATGAAGAACTGAAGAGAGCACTGGTCACTGCACCTGTACGGAAGATACCTCACTACAGTAAACCCTTCATTGTGCCGGCAAGTTCCTCAGAAAAAGGAGTTGGAGCGGCATAGGCTCAACTCAGTGACTATGCATCAAATTAGCTAGTGATATCCACGCCAGGCTGAAAATTAGAAAAGTATTTTGCTATTCCAGGCAAAGTATTACATGTTTGGATTAATAAAATATAGTCCATCACCCAGTATAAGGCCAAGCAATGCCCTTCCAGACATAGAATGTCACATAAATTGTGCAAAAAAGGAGGGAACACTGGTGAGTTCCCATTTTTTATGTGGAGTGCAATTCCTTTATATGAAGCACTTTACAACATGACCAGCAATTTGCTCACCTCAAATTAATTTTACTAGCAGAGTTTTAAAGCATAGGGCTAGCACAGAGCCATCCACGCTGAGCTAGAAAAGTGACAAAGCCTTATGCTATGTTTACCAGAAAATTGTTAAGCATAGGATTAGCTAATGCTATTAACGCCTTAACTGCGGACGTTATTTCGGCACAGTGCGGGTGTTCCATTAGGTGGGCGGGGCTCCGTCGGCCAATGAAGGCCTTACAAATGTCAAACAGCTTTTACCATTACGAGCTGTTAGAAGAGTGAAACGTGTTAAGAACTGCTTTTATTAATTTGAGGGTTGCTTGGAAGGTATTTCACCGATCCAAAGCTGTGATACTGTGTCTAGGATGGTAAAGGCTTATGTAATTTTTCAGCTCAGCATGGATGACATGCTGTTATGGCTAGCCTTTCCCAAAAAATTAACTTGGGATTTTCATACACACCACCCTGCACTTTAGGCTCCAACATGTAACTTTTGATTCCATTGACAAATGTGTGCAGAACTTTCAAAGATCAAACAAACTTGCATTATGGTTTTGTAGTAAGATTAATCAAAGGATGCAAACACTGTTACCAAAAACAAAACAAAAACAGAACTACTAAGGAGCTACTACTTCTCTGTTGTGTATCACGTTGTATGATTTCATATAGCTATATATGGCTATACTAGAGAGTTGGCAGTATCTACTCTGTCGTTACAATTCAGTAAATCAGACCATACAAAATCTATTTTTGTTTTCCTAACAACATTAGTATACTTTGATGAATCTACATAAAAGCTTACAAAAAAGGTATTTCTCATTTAGTAGATTGTGGAAAGTTTCATAGGGATTGATCACGAATGGAGTTGTGATGTGGAATACGTCTGACAGTTAATTTTCCAACTCAAATTTTTGCAGAGAGGATTTACTTAAAGGCACAGCATAAATGTTTGAATGGATCAACAGCAACCTTGACATTAATAAATAGTTGTAAATTCATTAGGGTGTTTTTGAGAAGTCCACCAAAGCAGATTAATAAGGGGCATTTCTGCAAAATTCTGAACTAATTTTACAAAAGAACCCACAGATCTTGACTCATCCACCATTTTCAGGTTAGGACATGATGGGCAGGGGGAGAATGCCACACTCGGAGAGTGTTGGGGTGATGACTATAATTGGAAATAGTGCCATTTTGCCAGACAAAATGGGTGTATTTTGCCAAAGGGTCTGCAAATCTAACTTCATAATCAAAAATGGATTCCTTCTCATAAATTTGCTTCAAACATTCCAGAAACAAAAATTAGTTATAAAGGTATGACAGTGGAAGCTTTGTGGAATCTCAAGTAAATAAATAAATAAATACAATTAGTCATTGGAGGGAATATACGTAAGTGCAATAAAAGTTGCATATTCTAGTTAATTTTTATGATCGAAGAACACAAAAAAATTCTGATGACAGCCCCTGTCCAACCGCATTTGAGTACTTGGCACAGTACATTGCCAAAGGCCAGAACCATGTCCATTGACGTGGCTTGTGGATACTGCTAGCAGTAGAAAAAATATATTTTTGTAAACACAAAGGCATTCACCGAGAGTCTTAGCAAAAGTGAGGCTACGGTTTGCTACTAAGGAACGATACACATTAGAAAAAAACTATAGCAACACCGTGACAATTCCACAGTTGAAATTACTATGACCCAAAAATACACTTAAAATGTGTCATTTAAGCTTAGCTAAGCAATGATAATGCTCATGATGCATTATCTGTGACATTACAGCCCACCAATGGGGGAGCCATAATCAAAAGGGTAACAGAACGGCAGAATTAACTTCTAAAACATCAACACCCTGTTCACCCACATTAATTTAATCAATTAATAAAACATAAACTTTGCAGCTTGTTTCCTATTCACGAAAAATAGTAAGCAATAAGAAGCCAAGCAATTTTTATGTACTGAATCATTTATTATCACACACATGAATGTCTATAACAGCATAAATTGTATCACATAGAAGAATAAACATAATCATACTATAATCTGCCACACTAATATTCCAAAAACAACATGTTACCGCTAGACCAAAGTTTTGGATGGCATGCCCATAACCTTTCCAACCACCTGCATCAAGACCAGATTTTAATTCCATGATAACATGAATGGTACTAATGTAAAAGGGGCATTTTAAAGAAAGTATATAAAAATTACTTTTGCACAATATACTGAATCACTCCAATAAATATTTGCATTGTAATTATTGGAAATAATGTTCTCTCGCAGGGGATTTCCATGTATAGTCTTAAGGGCTAAATACTCCCATGTGCTGGGACCCCGGAGCAGTTGTTATATATATATATATGTTGAATTTTGGCCTTGCTTCAGGAAGGCCTGTAAAGACACTTAAGAAAAAGAGACCGACTATTCAGCCTATTTACCTAGGCTACACTGGCCAGGCTCTTCATCCTGAAGAGAAAAAAGTGGCCAGAAAAAGTAAATTTGAGATGATTTTAGTGTTAGTAGAAATATCTCTCACAAACCCTTTTTTATCCCTATTAAAGAGATGAAGGGAGCAGGGCAGGGTAGCCTCATACGCTGTCATTATATGTCTAAAGAAGAACACTGCCTTTAAGGGACCAGGCACCACCAGTATCCCATCTGACTATCATGGAAATTCCCCTGCGAGAGAAAAGAAGTTACAGGTAAGAAACCATTCCTTCTCTCTCAGGGGATTTCCATGTATATTCATAATATAACACATAAGGAACATTATTGCAGAGTATCTCAGAGTGTGAGCATAGATTCAAGACATAGGGTGCACTCCGACTTTAAGATCCATAGAAAGGCAAATTAGACTAGGATGGAGGTATTGTACGTCTTTTTGCAGCATAGTAGATTGTATAATTCTGTCCTTAAGTAATCATTTATTTGAGAGCCTTATATCAGTGCACTCAGCTAAATGTTGTATTACTCCCTCCCAATACTGCCTTCAATTGAAATACGACCACAACATATGCACAATACCTGCATCCAGACAGGAGCATTGAGGACACTGCGCATCATTTCTATGACAATAGCGATTGATTTTCTCAGGGGTTAGATATGCACAATCTATTATGTAATATTGTATTAATTTGAATCTGGCATTGCGGAGGACCAAGGTGTGACTTGCCAGAATCACTTTCCATTCTGCATCTGTGCATCAGCTGGTGGTAGGCCTTTCCCAGTCGGCGTACCATCCCGACCGGCTGCACACGTGTCTCGAAAAGATCTACACGTGGATGTGCAGCTCAGCTCTAAAGCTAAACGGCTCCAAGACGGAGCTGATGCTGCTGGGGAACTCCTCTCCATCTTTGTCCCCCAGCAGCTGGCCAGACTGTCTGGGACCGGTACCCCCCCCCAAATAGGAGATCAAGAGCTTGGGGGTATGGCTGGAGCGGGACCTATCGTTCAAAACTCATGCCAAAAAGACTGCTGGCGTGTGCTTTGGCCTGCTCCGCGCAGCCCAGAAGATTCTGCCTCTGCTCCCAGTGACCACCCGAAGGCTTCTCATCCAGGGACTTATCATCTCGCGGCTGGACTTCAGCAATGCGTTATTCCTGGGTGCACCCGAATCTACCCTGAATAAACTGCAGCAAGTGCAGAACGCGGCGGCCAGGCTTTTGACGGGTCTCCCCAGGCGTCAATCTGCTCGCCCGGCGTTGAGGGCACTGCACTGGCTCCCTGTGAGGGACAGGGTGAAATTTAAGTCACTTTGTATCGCTCACAAAGTTCTGCACGGGGTAGGCCCACCTATTCTGGAGGAGATGGTCCAACCTTACAAGGCCTCTCGTTCTCTTCGCTCTGACCATCAACACCTCCTTCAGGTTGGCAGGGTGAAAAAGGCAAGAACGGGTGGCAGAAGGTTTTCAATAAATGTGGCCTCTTTGTGGAACTCGTTGCCTCTACAATTGCGCTCGGAAGCTAGCCTTCTTCGGTTTCGAAAACTTTTAAAAACTTTTTTGTTTTCTGTTTAATCCCCTCACTCTTTAGTAGTGTTATGTTCTGGTAAGCGCTGGGATGCCTACAGGTAACCAGGCGCTATACAAAACTCAGAATAATAATAATAATAATAATAATAGGTCCAGTTCCCACTTCGCCCGCAGCGGTGTGAGATCTAATGTTTGCAAACGGAGCGCCTCTGCGAACCAACAGGTGCGATGCCTGCCGTTTCCTGTAACATGTATGTATTGGAGTACTAAATTGGTTAGCAGTTCTTGCGAAATGTCTCCCCAGCTACGTTGCAATAAGCTTATCCACGAGGCATGCATAGGAAATGTCTTGCAAGTATCCCACATTCCTGCATAATGTTGGTGTACGGAATGGTGCTCCGTCTAGGTAAAGGTCACCTAAGGTGTGTAGGCCCGCCGCATGGCAGGTATCAAGATCAGCAACAACAGTTAATCTGTTACCCCTCGGAGTCCCCAACAGTGGTATCGCTGGTGCATAAGGTCTAGTATGTCTAGTGAAGTATAATGAGCGATGATAACATTTATATGCTATTCTGCGCAGATTCATAGGTTAGACTTAGAGCTTCATGTTCGGTAACTTGGCTGCAATCTGCATCTTAGCGTGCATGTTCTTCTGGAACGCTGAATTGTCAGCCGCGTATAAGGGAGCTATATACCTGGACCACTTTGCTACTGTAATGTTGCGATGCACCAGTGTATAATTTGATATCAGTAATCAGTGGACAAGGAGCCAAAGGGCACGGGTGTGTGACGAGTTTCTCCTGCCATTGTTGTTTGAGATTTCAGAGCCTTCTCCTGTACTGTTTCCTCATTTGAGACAGGATGGTTCTAGCTTGTTTGTTTGACCCATCACATGCCAGCTGTTGTGCAGTAAAGTCTCACTTTCTTTTTAGCAGTCTGATTTCTTCACCTCATTGGAAATTATTGATGTGAGACTTTTTTTTATGTCTAAGCGGATTCTGTAGAATTGCATATTATCCTGGATTATCCCAATAGCTATGTACCAGCTATTAGCCTTACCTCTAAATTCATTTGAGAGCCTCCTAAGGCGGTATTTACGTTTCTCACTCTCATCCTCATAATGCTGTGATCTCCTTCCATATTTATAGACTGGCGTTACTTGCCTCTGGGTTCCTGATAGACTTAATGGTTCTTTACGGCGACCTCCATATTCTAGGTGACACATTAAAATTGTGTGAGCCCTGATCCCTGTATGCAGCACTGTTTTGGGCGAATTCGGACGTATGAGGCCGGTTGGTCAGACGGGATTCTTCCATTAATACTGAAAAGGCCAAAATCATTCAGATCAGTTGTCGCCAATGCACCAACCTTGTCAAATTTGCTGATGTTCTTTTTAGTGGAGGGATTTCCCACTCTGCGTCATCTATTGTCTACAAAATTGGTGCACTTGCATAGTCCAGCAAATGTGAGTGGAAGTCCCTTGTCTGTATTCGAAAAAAGCTTTTTTTAATGACTCCTCCACTAGTCTCTCACTATTAAAGCTATACTTTTCAGCTCTGAGTGCTTTGCCAATAGAGGGTTGACATTTACATTACTGATGATCATAGTTACATTGGAATTTGTTAAAGGAGGAATTAAGTCCCGTTTGATTAATACAAAATCATCAGTGCCTGTATCGAGTGGTATTATGTTTGCCTGTATCGAGTGGTATTATGTTTGCCCTCAGGCTTTTACTCATGTCCGTTGCCACCCTGCCAGAAGGATGTCCCCCTTTTATTCATGGTTGGGCCGGGGAAAATATTTTGTTATAATCTTGCAGCAGCTACCTGTTGCCTGTCCGGTCTCCTGTAGGCAAACTATATTGTTTAGATGCAAATTATTCATTACTTCTGGTTTTGTAAGCATGTTATTAAGCCTTCTGATGTTTCAAAAGCGCACTATCAGCCCCATGTCTAGATTGAGTTTCTGCAGACAGGGCTGCTTAAGAGACTTTACTTTAGGGAATCTGATTGCTATCCATTTATAAGTTCCCATTATAGTATTTAGAAGGACCAATCTTGTCGCGGAAGGACAGTCAGTTGCCAGATACTTTGCTGTTTTTTTTTTTGCCTACTTGAGAAAACACTTTTGGATATCTAATGGACAGCGGGTTGAATACTTGTATGCCCCAGTCAGATAAAAGGCAACATTGTTACCCCACAACGACAAACAAACTGCACAAAAATCACTTGACACCGGCCATATTATCATGTATGTGAGCATGCTTACATCAGAACTTACGCAACCATGTTGAAGACTTCACATACAGGTTTGAAAACTACAGTTGGCTGAAGGATTAGTTAGGTAATGTACTTTTCAATTCAAATGATTTGTGGCCTCTTCTACTCAATTTTCACTTCCCTTTTGCATAAAATTTGCCAGACGAGTTCAACGAATTGGTGACTTTTGATTGCTATTGACTCACGTTTTGAAATCTGTAATACAATCTTTCCTCCAGGGTGGGCTATTCTTCTCATTAGAATTTTAAACCCATGCAGGGGGTGAGTTTTGCTGCATCAAACTGCATTTTTACTGAATATACATTCTAGCAGAGTGTTTGCAGTGCTAGCTTAAGTTTGGACACTCCCACACAATATTGCTCTAATAACAGCAATTTATAGCAGTGTCGAGGTATCAATACATTACATTCAGACATTGATCTTCAATCTGCCTTGCTTGTATTAAAAAAATAAACTGCTCAGCCAGGCAACGTTCCCCTTGGGGTCAAACATCAACCTTCAAATTCTAAAGAAAAACTCCAGTTTTGTATAAACTCTTAAGAACAAGTCAGTTAGGGGAGGCCAAGCAAATGATAAGGGGAATCTCGTTTGGTGACCCATTGCTGAGAGTCAGTAAGACGTTTTACTGTCTCAGACTCATGCTCGCATGAAAAGAAGTGTTGAAATTGTGGGAAGCCAAGTATTGACTTCAATGGAAAGCTGATATTCAGGAATGGACTTTTGTGTGCTGGCCAAACAATACATATAAGTGGACATGGAAACCTCAAGAAGTTTGAAAAAATCTGTGTCCTGTGGAGAGTGCATAGAGATGTGTCTTGGGTTTGTGAATGAAGGGTGAAAAGATTGGTAAAAAATACATAGTACATATGCCAAGTGCGGCCTATTGATGTTTCCATTGTTGGTCATCGACTGTACAAGATATGTTGCCCTGTGCCTTCAATTGGTACACATGTATGATATTGTTATATCCGGGGGGCTATCATTCTAGAAGAGACTGATGCAGGGAGACTTTTTTGTTTGTCACTTCTTAATAAATAAAATAATAAAAATGTTATTTTTTAAACTGCAGTATGTCACTAGACTTTTAGAAAACAATGCAGAAATCCCTCTGTTATCTTCCTGTCCTGTCTTTATACTTGTTAGAAGCCCACCCACATTTCTCTTATCTGTGTACTGGTCTGTTTCTCTTCTTTCTCTTGTTTTTTTGGATTTCCATTTTTTCAAAGGATCATCCCAGGATCTAAGGCATCTCCTATTTGTTCTTTACTGATTCTAAGATTTAAATCCACCATTTTAGAACCCAGTATATTTCCCCACGCTCTCACTTCATTGTCATCAGGCTGCTTTCGCAGCACACCATCCCACAAGGTACACAGAAACACAGAAATGTACCTTCTCCCTTGGTGTAGGCAGACATGTTTAAAATAAACTTGAATACTTCCTATGGTTTTGTTTTTAATATTTAATATGACTTCTATTTAATTGTGTCAAATTAAGACATAGACATAGGAATTCCTTCAAATAAACCCCTCAGTCAAATTCAGCCAGGAATCCATTTATTGGTCATTCATAACTGAAAACGGCAGACGCCCATGTTTCAAATCCTCCGTTTCCATGTGGTCTTTCCAGATTAACGCATGCTAGATGAGAATGTAAACTTAAAAATCTAAAAATGTATGTTGTAACACATATTTCTAACATTTCTCCATATAGTATGCACTAGTTAGAGTAGGGATACTTTAGTGCGCTAAACTGAGATGGCACTGGGCTAGAAGTACAGAATATCCATTTGCAAAACGTGGATGTAAATTATGCATTGTCTTTTTGCGAATGAAAAATTATTTTGGAAACCCACCTATGAACTAATAGGTCGGTTCACAAAATTGTGAATCGTAATGGGTCACAAACTGACCTACCTCATCAATATTCATGAGGTAGATTGACAGTTGCAGCTCACTACAATTGGAATCCATCACAGGGATGATGGCATTCTGGGGTCAGCAGATCACAATCCCGTGATCACATTAAATAAAGTAAACGTAAAAAAAATGCAACCCACTTTCTGTAACCAAACCAGGACTGCAGTAAAAAGAAACATTTATGTTTTTTTATAAGCTTGTTTGGGAGTCAGAAGTGGTATACTGTCTACTCCACAACAAACAGTTTTTTACATTCACAAGGGGTGGAATTCCCAAGGTGTCACTGTTAGACCTGTTAGCTTTAGGGTGGTCTTCCCCTAAAAAGTTTGCCTTTTTCCGCCATTTTTTGCTGATCTCTTTTGTGCTGGCTTTAGGACTCTATGCACTTTACTACTGCTGACCAATGCTCAAGTGCATGTGCTCACTCCTGAAAACAGGGTAACATTGGCTTATCCCCAATTGGCAGATTTAATTTACTTATAGTTCCCTAGTAAAGATGTACTACAGGTGCCCAGGGCCTGTAAATTACACGGTACTAGTGGGCCTGAAGCACTCATTGTTCTTCCCACTTAAATAGACCCTTTAAATATGTCTCAGATCTGCTATTACAGCATGTGTGTGCAGTTTTAAAACGACCAATTAGACCTGGCAAAATAATCATTTTGCCAGGACCAAAACTTCCTTTTTAATACATATAAGTTACGCATATGGTAGGCCCTGGACAGCCCACAAGGCAGAGTACACTGGGCCCGATTCACAGCACAGAGTCCTAAACTTACTACCATTTTGGTATTCACAGAAGGCACTTACTCATTTTGGTATTCACAGAAGTTAGAAGTCCTAACTTTGGGACTCCTAAATGCCTTCTCTGAATACCGAAAGTCTTAAAGTTAGACTTTTTCTCAGTTTAGGAGTTGTAAAGTTAGGACTCCTTACTTTAGGACTCCTAAATACCTTCTGTGAATACCGAAAGTCGTAAAGTTAGGATTTTTCTCAGTTTAGGAGTATTAAAGTTAGCACTCCTAACTTTAGGACTCCTAAACTGACAAAAATCATCTGTGAATACCAAAATGGTAGTAAGTTTAGGATTTTGTCTAAAGTTAGTTCTGTGAATCGGGCCCAGTGTATTTAAAAAGCTGGACATGTACTTTTAAGTTGTAAATGTCCTGGTAGTGAAAAACTCTTGTTTTTCACTACTGCAAAGCCTACCTCCTCTCTAAGTTAGCATTGGAGTTACTGTGTTCCATTTAATAAGTTGTAACTTCCAAATGGAAGCAGATAACAGGTCATGTTTGGTGTTTTTGGAATTGTAATAAAAAATCCTTTTGTGGAAAAGTCAGATTTTAAATTACAATTTTGAAAATGCCACTTTTAGAAAGTTGCCATTTTCCTGCCTTAGCCATCTAATGCCTGTCTCTGGGTCACATGACTGGGTGTAGCTGACAGTTGGGCTTTGTGTATTCCTCCTAGACGGCCACACACAATAGAGAGCTAAGTGGTGCCTGGGTGGGCCATCACTGGCAGGATGGGAGGGCGGAGCTGGGCACAGTCCTATTTACTCTTGAATAGGCTGTGTCTTACCTCCACACAATGGGCTGCCTACCCCCTGTAGTTAGTCTGGAGCCAGGACAGGGAGGTCAGGATGCCTGGGGACTTCAAAGGGAAGCCTCTCAAAGCTTCTTCCACGCTCCAGAGGGAGGGCACCAGGTATAAATATTGGACCTCAGACACCAACTCCTCTGTACACTTCTGGACCTGAGGATACTCTCCCAGGAAGAAGGGCTGCTGTGCTGCTAACGGAACTGCTGCTCTGAAGGGCTGATGCCCGGATGTGCTGACCTGCAGGCTCTTGCCTGGGCGAGACAGACTTGACTTGCATCTGTTTGAACTCAGGACCCCAGAGTGACTCCAATGGCTAGTTGGCTGGCCTCCTGACTTGGGCTGCAGGGACAAAAGGCTCCAGCAGCCTTGAACCCAGCATCTGGACTCTGCCAGCTGTCAGGCTTGCCAGTCAAGTGGTGTCACCCCAGACCTGGACCTTTGGAAGTGGGCCACAGGTGCTCTGCCTGCCTCTGTGGACCGAGCGGAACCGACGCATCTCCTCCGCTGCATGGCACAACCACAAGCAGAGCCGATCCATTGCTGTTGTTGCATGCATCTGGTCTGACATAATGACCTGCTCTGCCTTTGTAGTTGCTGCGGAACCGCCACTGTGCAGTGCATCCTCAGCACAGACTCTCAAATCTTTCGTCAACTGCAGCCTTGATGCCGATTCCAGACTCTGCATTGCAGCCCTGCATCTCCTCGGAACCGACATATCGCCCCAACCGTGTGACACATCCGGATTTCGCATTGCAAGCCCTCGTCAACTTGATCTTTGAGATTGATGCAGGAGATCCCATTGCAGACTTGTCGCATCTCGAAACCGATGCATCTCTTCGGCTGTGCGACACATTTTAGACACAGATCCTTGCTTCGCTAAGCAAACCAGGATTTAAGGTAAACTGGTCAGCAGGCCTAACTGGGTCCCTGTAGCCAGCCCGCTCTCCATTGCAGTCGGCTCGAACTTGTGACTTTGTCCTGGTATGGCGCGAAGGGGTATCCACAGTTGGCGCTTTGTTCATTTTGTTGCTATTTTTACTGAAATCTTTAAAATTCCTATTTGAAGATTTGCCTGATACTTTACACATTGCCTCTGAGCCTGACTGCTCTGGTTCCAAGTCACCCGAGGGTTGAGCACAGTTTAATTTAGGGGTTACTTTTGACTTCAGCCTAAGAAGAATTGTTGTTGCTGCTTGAGACGGGGTTTACCCCCTCAACCAGTAACACAATTTCTTACTCTGTTGTTCAGCTGTGACGATTTATACTTGTGTTTGTGCATTGCCATAGAGTAATTTTGTGTTACACTACCATTCAAGTTTTTAAATACTCCTTGATTGGCTACTATTTGCATTTCAAAATCTACTCTCTTTGCTACCTGATTGTCTGTGACCATACCTGCAGTGTTGGAATTCAAGCAGGCCAACTTGGAAAATTACACTGTGGCAGAGCTCAAGCAATTCTGCAAGGAAAGGGGGCTTCCCACAAAGAAGGGTACCAAGAAGTTGGAGCTGCAGAAAGCTCTGAGGGCCCGGTGGCAGGCTCACCGGTCACTAACAGCTACAGAGGAGCAGGAGCATGAGGATGATCTGGCTGTCCTTGGTGCTGAACAGGAGCTGCGGGTAGTACTGATTTTACTACTTACAGGGTGCTGCAAGAAACAGGATGCAAAAACACAACAGATACACAGCTGCTGACGTCCGATGATGGTCGCACGGTGTTCCCTGTAGATGCAGCTTCGAGTGTGGGTGCCAGTTACTGGATTGATGACCAACAAGCCTTGGCAGCGGTAAGCACAGCAAAAAGGTACTGGAACTTCACTGGATCCAGGGGAGTGACGTAGCGGTCTGAGACTTCAGGGTAGGTGAGAATACAACTCCCACAAAGCACTGGACCACCTAGATTTGGGCGATCCCACGGAGGGCCTGATGGCCAGCGATTCTTAGGATCCCGCAAGTGTTTTTACCTGCAGTTTGCAGGGGACTCCTGCCACTAGTCCATGGGAATCTGAGGGTGCTTCTGGCTTCTACAGGGTTCCCTCTCTTTGGGAGTACCGCTTGTTAGCCAAGACGAGGGTCGTTCACTCAATTCCGAGTCTGTTGACACAGGAACAGAGTATCCCTCTTTTGCCTTTGCGCAGTAGACAAAGTCCTATTGTTGGTGACTCAGGTCTCCTTTTGGTCCTTCCTTGATGCAAGTTGTTCAGATCTGAGGTTCTGGTGTTGGAGGGGGGTCCCTTACATCCTAGAATTAGGGGAGTTAGTGGCATGGGAACTAGTAGCCAATGGGTGGGTAATCCCTGCAGCTAGTCCACCCCTGAGGTGACCACATCTGGGGGCTATGTCACCTTTTCTACGCAGAACCCTCTATTCTGCCACTCCTAAAGATAGCAGAAACCAAATTGTGGTGTACAGCCTCGGCTGCTCACCATAGAGGTGTGGCCAGCGTTCTGGGGGTGTACACCTCACTGTATAGCTAATTTCCCGCCTGCCCAGGTGCAGTTGTACCTGGGGCAGGGGAGGGCTGTATCCCCCACTGGTGTTCAGCTCTTATGCATATCTGAGGCAGCGCAGCCTTTAAAGCTCACTGTCTTTATGTGCCACTTCAAAGGGAAGAGGGAGGTGGGACTTCCTTCCTGCCCCAGCCTTTGTTCCTGACTCTTGGAAATTATCACACTGCTTGGCCAAAGGTCAGAATCATGTCTTGGTGGCAGCACATGCAAGAAAGTGTGGGCTGGTTAGCTAGAACACAGTAAAGCTGGGACAACCAGGTGGGCAGTCTCTAAGATTGCCGCCTGGGTGCATGCTGTTTCTCACAGGGCATGAGAATCAGGTCATGGGTGGAAAGGCACGTTTTTTTAAACCAAACATGACATATTTTAGTGGTACCATAATGGAGCTGTCAATCTTGAGAGTACCTGGTTGCAGCCCATGCTATCCTACGGACCGCTAATACTTTTCATAGTTTTGCAATGGGGAATACCACTATATTGACATATAGGCTTGCACTCATATGTCTACACTCTTAATATACTGCACTCTGCCTCCTGGGCTGAGGAGGCCTACCTTAGTGGTGTGTGACATATAGCAACGGTAGTGCATTTATTTGACTTTGCCATTTATGGTGAGAGCACAGTTGAGTTTGAGCAGTTTGAACTGCTCCTGTAGTCTGCAATGAGGCCTGCTGTCAGTAGTTTGCTTGGGTCACCCAGGGTGGCACAAAACCGTGCTGCAGCCCTTTGGACCCCTGTATCACTTATGCGCTGGGTACCCCGGTACCACATACTAGGGACTTATAAGATTCGAAAACAAGCATCTAATAGTCCAAATGGGGACAAAAAGTGGGGGTATCTGCAAAGACCCCTGTTTTGTTACAACACGATGAAAATCATTCTTCTAGCAAAACTTTGGCTTACCCCTAAATAGTTTCATCAAAGGTTGAGGGACAGCCACAAACTCACCAGTCAGTGTTGGGTGGATTTCTTGCACTCCTCTAACAAGGCACCGAATGGCTGGGTGAGGGGCAGCAAAGTTAATGATTACAATGGGCTGTTCAGCTTGACTCTCAGGGAGCACCTGCTCAATACTTGTTGTATAGATCTGCGTCAGCACCTTGTGGATAGTAACTTGACTGACCCTAGGAAGCTTGCTGAGGAGGCAGACCTCCGGGTCAGCACCAGAGTGTCTAAAAAGATATCTGGGGTAACTCCCAGAGTATGGTCAGGGGTCCCAACAGAAGAAAGAGGTGGGAGAAAAACTTAAAAGTGAGGAGTTCTTAAAAGGCCCCTAAAATAATTGCCAAGGGAACAGTGGCCCCCAGTCCCAATCTAAACCAACCAAAGAGCAAGGGACTTGTTGATAAACAGATGGGGAGGTTTGTCCCCCAATGTACAGAGTGTTACAAGTAAGGGCATTCCAGGGAACCCACCATATTAGGAGGGCCCAGTCCCCCATTGCGGGCAGACATCTGGGTTGGTGAGTGTAGCACCTGGGGGGGTTGGTGGGGGGAGGTGGTCCCAGTTAGCTTTGGGTTGCAAACAGAAGTGACCCTAGTATCCCTAGGGGATAAGGAGATGGTGCCAAAAGCCCATATGCCTGCAAATACTTCCAAGAATAGGCAATGGGTCACCATCAATGAGCAATGGGTGGAGGCTCTGCTAGCATGACTCCTGTAAGGTGTCAGCTGCTATCTTTGGAGCTGGTCCTCCCAAACACATTCCAACAAGTCACAGTCGGAGACAACCGGGAGCATCATCTACCAGTGCCTTTGATTCCGTTTGAGTGGGTGGGAGTCTTATGATCGTTAAAAGTAGCTGTGAGAACTGCTGTGCCTGTAGATTGTAAAGCAACAACCTAAAGCACACCAACTAGAAGAAGATAGAGCTAACGTCACACTGGGAGATGTTGGGATTGCCTGAATGGGTCTTTATGACTACAAGGTCCATGGCTGTCGGGATATTAGTCAAGTGCCCCTGGAGCCTGGAACAATGGCCTAAGCCGCTGCCAAGAAGAGTAAGGACAAGGGAAATGGGAAACCAGTACCTGGAGTTCCTCTGGTCCAAGTTGACGGGGCATCTGAAGAGGATGCTCCTGAGCCTTCCCGAGAGAATTCTGACACCTCGGGTGACCTGCCTGAGCTTGCTTGATGGAAAATTGAGGGTGGGCCCATCAGGGAGGATTTCAGAAAAGCGCAGAAAGATGGTATGAGGTGTCAAGTTGAGGCCCAGGCAGGAGAGCACCTTAACTGTTGGGGGAATGACCTCCTATACAGTGAGTCTAAGGTTCCTGGACCTGCGTTGATGGTCCCTCAGTGTTACAGGACATTGCTACTAGGGTTGGCGCAGGATATCTGCCTGGCCGGTCATCTAAGGGCAAGACAAGACCTTTGCCAGGTTTGTTGCCCACTTCTATTGGCTCTGGATAAATATAACATCATATGCATTTTGTAGGTCCTGTCCCACCTACCAGGCCAGTGGGAAGTCATGGAAAAAGCTCAAGGCACCCCTGTCACCATTACCTGTCATTGACACGCCCTTTTCAGAGGGTGGGCATCAACATTGTTGGTCCCTTGGACCCCAAGGCAGCTTTACTCAACAGGTTCATCCTTGTCTTGGTGGACCACAGTACTCACTACCCAGAGGCCATTCCTCTGGGGTCAGTGACTGCACCTGTGGTGGCCAGGGCCCTTATGGGAATGTTTACCCAGGTGGGGTTCCCCTAAGGGGTAGTGTCTGGCAGAGGCACTATCTTCATGCCAGCATGCATGAAGTCCCTGCGGGAAGAGTGTGGAGTAACTTATAAATCCTCCCCACACTATCACCCCCAAAACCAAGGGCCAGTGAAGAAATTCAACAAGACCCTCAAAGGCATAACAATGGGCCTACCTGAGCCCTTGAGGCGTAAGTAGGTTGTCCTCGTACAATGCTTTCTGTTTGCCAACAGGGAGGTGACACAGAAGGGAGTTTGGTTTAGTCCCTTTGAACTCCTCTATGGCCTCCCTGTTAGGTTACCTCTTAGCATTGTACGAGAGGGGTGAGTGCAAGCTCACAGGAAACCCCCTCAGGATGTGGTCAGCTACATGCTGGCCCTCTGCAACTAGATGCGTCACTTCTGGAAAAAGGCGAAAAGTAATCTTGAGGCTGGTCAAGAAGTTATGAAACATTAGTACGGCCAGGAGGCTACTCTGGTAGAGTTTCAACCTGAGAAAATAGCGTCGTCCTCAATGGAAAAACGTCCCCTCCGGTCACTCCGTGACCAATTTATAAATGTAGCATCTCTAAGTGAATACAGTTTGATCCAGTGGTACATTCAATCTCCCTTTTATTGTCCTAGAATCTCTTCAGAACATATAGTGTTCATATATCACACTATTTGGATGGTTATACATCAGATATCAATAGCTGAGGCATAGCGTGGAAGTGGCGTCTCATATGGCGCATACCGTCTTGAGCAGCTTGGAACGAAATGCATTGAGCTGTATTGATGTCTTCGATAAAATAAGAAACGCATGATGTTCTAGTCACTAGGTAAATGGGCTCACACTGCATCGCTTGATAAAAAGATTTAATAAATGTTTTTTGTATCTTTTCATACATGCATAAATCCACTGCTTTGTTTGGCAAACTGCACAAAAACATACATTGCCCTCCGATACCACTGAACGGTAAGATAAAAATATTGTTTTCTTGCAAGGATTTCCATAGATCTGTTAAGGCAGTTCCTTCTTTACTTCACCAGCAGAAGTTCTCTTACACGCAGCCCCGCTACTGCCCTCTTGCTAGATTAGTGAAACTGACTAGATCACAATCCCAACACCAAAAAAGAGGGGGAGGGAAGTGTCCATCACAGAATCATCTTGTCTTCCCCAAGCAACTATTGTAGACCACAAAAAAGCGAACAACCACCCTTTAAATAAAGTTTCGGGTCTCTATTGACAAAATCAGATTAATAGGAAAAATAGTTTTTTCCTTTTGAAAGAACTCTCACCCAACACGAAATTCATGTGGCATACTTTATCCTGGAGTCACCATCCAGTCATCTAATACCCCTGGATGTGCTCAACCCTTACCCTTTCATGCCTGGAGAGGGGAGCTCTTTGGTCTCATTGAGTTTTCTTGGGATCCTGTTTTACAATTGAAATGGTTTCTAAGTCAGCTCCTAAAATCTTTAATTTTAAGGGTCTTTAGACTATATTAAAAACAGAAGGAGACGGCCCACAAGGTTATTATTTCCCCTAAATCTATATCAGTCAACATGTTTCATACTTTTTTTTTTATCGCTCCTTGGGTTATCCCACTTTCTTAGGGACAAGTCGGATTGCTAGATAAATGACTCGCATAGATGTCATTGGTGATTTGCAGATGTGTTCTACATTTGTTCCATGCAAAACCCACTCATCCATGCAAACTGAATTTTTGTTTGATGTTTCTTTCCAACCGCTTTTGAACTACCTAGTGTTTCAATCTGTTTAAAAAGGGAACATCATCAATGTTTACTTTACAAGTTCTTAATGTGTGCCGCAGAGACCCTAATGTGTTTTCCCTACTAATTCCATCTTATTGTGTCTAGATCTCACGGCATCACTGTTGTTCACTTTGATCATGCCGGACCAATGTACCTCCATAACTTTATCACAACCCTTTCAGTGTCATGCTGCTTTCACAGCATTGGTGTGTTCATATTGATTCATTGTCCCATGATTTGTGTTTGTGTCAGACCATGCATGTTACTCAAATGTGATGTAATGGATGCACACACACAGTGTCCCAGATAATGGAAAAGAAGTTCGGTGCTAGGTATTTTTTGAAAGCACGTATTGTCCATTGGCCATGACTTCTATCTATATATGCATTTGACACAATTCTGAATCATTTTTGGAACCGTATATACGTATATTCTAAGAGGGCATTGCCCCATGGGAGATTACAGGTGGGTGGACCCCCTTGTCACACTTATGCCATAGAGTCCATACGGCAGACACTTCTAAATTTAGTCCTGCCATCCCCCGATTTGAGAACTCTCCTTCCAATTCCGAGTGATTTTAAACTACCTTCTTCGTACCTAGTGTGGGAGTCAACACTTTGTGTAACGTGACATCGCGTAGCATCATAGTCTAGTGTCCGCCCGGCTGTACTCTCAGATGGGGCACTGACCCATCAGAATAAACATATGCGCTGTGAAAAATACATATCACACAATCGAAAGAATTATTATCGGTGTTAATGCAGTCTTGAAAATTCCTCCTCCAATACTACTAAACCACTTGCTAATTTTTGAAAATCTACCCGGCCTCTTCCCAGGCACCTATTTCCTCTAAATCCTTCACCTCGCCAGAGGTATCTCTAATGTTAGTTATGAACTTGCTAATCTGGTTACTTGCATCAGGCACGAAAGTACAGCATTGTTGAACAAGAAGCATGCAGCCGACTCATCCTTTATTCACTAATAATATATCTAAAGCAAGGCTGTTTTGCATTATCATAGCTCGTATGCCCATAAGCTCTGTATGTACTGTGGTTAAAACGCCAGCCATATTAGTAGGTAAGCAATCTACCAAGGAAGGTAGATTGCTTATCCCTCCCCCCGTGCTGAGCCCTTTTTGGGCTATTTGGGGTAGTTTGCTCTGAATGTTGGGGTTTTGGTGAAAAAATGGAAAAAGTGCTGAAGAAGAAAGCATCTGTTTTTTTCCCCTACAAATGGTATCACTAAAGCGTTTGTGGTGATAAAGTCGCCATTTTCCCAGCTTTCAGGAACAGGCAGACTTTTGTTAGAAAACCAACATTTACTTTACAGTTATGGCATTTTAGTGGGACATAGCCTATTTGTTCTATTTTTTGTGCTTTTCAACCTCCTTTCAGTTACTGCTAGAAACTGATGTAAAACCAATTTTGGATCCCAGAGAGCTATACATTTCTGTAAAGTAGACACAATTATGAATTCAGCAAGTGGTCATTTGTGTAGATTTTTCAAGGGTTTCCTATAGAAAGTAACAGTTCAAATTAGAACATATTGAAAATAAGTTGGAAAAAACTGCTATTTGTGTATACATTTTCAACTGTAACTTCTTCTAAGTATGACAGACTTTTACAAGCAATATACCGTTATGTCCACTGGA
This sequence comes from Lissotriton helveticus, assembly GCF_964261635.1. NCBI lineage: Eukaryota > Metazoa > Chordata > Amphibia > Caudata > Salamandridae > Lissotriton > Lissotriton helveticus. The sequence goes on from NC_136072.1 coordinate 595,817,971, forward strand.
GCCTTATGGTTGCAGGGGTATATAGGACTTGTAGGGTCACCAATAATCCGAAGTGCCCAGAGCCAATAACTGAGCTGCACCGTGCTATGGTTTTTCAGTGTGTACCGGGTATACAGCAATTCACTTGGTAAAATAAAAAGAGTACAAATTAGAAATGGGAACAACATATGGAGGTTAGAAGCAGTGTTTATTTGCACAACTCCGTATATGTGGGTACCTATACCAGCATGTGAATTAGAGGGCATTTTTGAAAATTAATTATTTTTTTCACACTATCTTATATTTGGAAGGGATAAATGCATAGAAAGTCAATTGGCAAAAACACTTGTTCTACTATTCTGTGTTTCCCTAAGTCTCCCAGTAAAAATAGTACCTCACTTATGTAGGTAGGCAAGTGCCTGCAACAAGACACGGCCCAAAATGCAACGTGGGCACATCAATTTTTTCCAGTGAAAATCCACCCTTTTTTGCAGTGTGCCTAGTTGTGGTTTTTGGACCCTAGCTCATCTGGCACGTAAGGAAACCTAGCAAACCTGTAAATGTTTTAAAACTAGACACCCAGGGGAATCTAGGATGGGGTGACTTGGGTAGCTTTCACCAGGTTCTGTTACCCGCAATCCCTTGCAAACCTCAAACTTTGTAGAAAAAAACATGTTTTCCTCACATATCTGTGATGAAAAGTTCTGGAATCTGCATGGATCCACAAATTTCCACCCACACCGCATTCCCTAATGTCTCTTGATAAAAACAGTGCCTCACTTGTGTGGGTAGGCTTCGTGCCAGCAACAGGAAATGGCCCAGAACGAAACTTGAACACATCACATTTTTACAGTGAAAACTGAACCTTTTTTTGCAAAGTGCCTAGCTGTACATTTTGAACCCTAGCTCTGCCGGCATGTGGGGAAACCTAGCAAACCTATCAATTTTTTAAAATTAGACACTGTCAGTGGATTCTGGGTAGGAAAACTGTGGGGGGGGGTCAACGCAAGCCATACCTCCCTGGACTCCCCTGGGTGTCTAGTTTTGAGAAATTGGTGGGTTTGGTAGGTTTCCCTAGATGGTCGTAGACCCAGGGCCAAAAACCCAGGTAAACCCCCCCCCCCCCCCCCCCCCTTGCAAAACCAGGTTGTTTTGTGATACATAATTTTGATGTCCCCTCAATACGTTTAGGGCCCTTGCCTGTCGTGGGTACTTGGGCCACCCACATGAGTGTGGTACCATTTTTATCGGGAGACCTGGGGGAACGCTGGGTGGTAGGAAATGTGTGTCATCCCGGTGATCCCACAACTTTCCCACACAGAAATTTGAGGAAAAAGTGATTTTTTTTCAGCTAAATTTTAGGTTTGCAGGGGATTTTGAGTAGGAAAACGTTGGGGGGTCCACAAAAGCCATACTTCCCTGAAGTCCCCCCGGGTGTCTAGTTTTCAGAAATGTATAGGTTTGCTAGGTTTTTGTAGATGGCCGCCGAGCCCGGGGCCAAAACCCCAGGTGACCCCCCTTGCAAAACTAGGTAGTTTTGTGATAGGCAATTTTGATGTCTCCTCAATACGTTTTGGGCCCTTGCCTGTCGAGGGTACTTAGGCCACTCACGCGAGTGAAGTACCTTTTTTAAAAAAAACGTAATTTTTTTTTTTCATGTTGGTAACACAATTAAAGAAACTGAAGCATAAACATGCAGTACAGCACATCACAGCGTTACTATACACCTTTTTTTATTTTTCCAAAGTCATAAGTATGCAGTCTTGTAACACCGGAGATCCCACGCCCTTTATTCATTCCTGGGCCATCAGATAGCCTCTGAATCTGAGTCACTGTCCTCTTGGTCCGTTAGTGGATCACAAAGCTCACCCCTGTACGTATTTCACGCCCCCCACATTTTATTCCATTTTTTAGGGCAACCCCTATTACGATACACCGCCCTCTCCGCTATCATGGCTGCATCCATATCTTTACTCTATGCAACTAGGGTGAAGTACCATTTTTATCGGAAGACCTGGGGAAACGCTAGCTAGATGGAAGTTTGTAGGTCGCCACAGATTCCTGAACTTTCCATCACTTAAATGTGAAGAAATTTTGAATTTTAGCTACATTTGAGCTTTGCAGGGGATGCTGGATAAAAAAAAAAACAGTGAGAGCCACGCAAGTCATTCACTCTTGTTCTACCCTAGTTGTCTACTACTCAAAAATGTGAAGGTTTGCCTAGGTGACGACTTAGCTAGGGCACAAAATCCCCTTTAAACCGCCACATATATAAATCTGACACTAATTTGATAAAGATAATCTACCACTTACACTGGTTGGTTTCAGCACCTCCAAAAACGCTGACTTCAAAGCAAAAATACTTATCAAAGTATATAAATATTGAAGCCAAGCCTTCTGAAGGTGTGCCATTAAGCCACTTCACGGTACAAAAGGGGGTGGTGATGGACGGAGCATCTGAACCAATCAAACAATCACACCCGGTCAACAGATCTGGGTTTAATCCATCACCGTTCTTTAGCCCACTCTGCCACCTCAGTTCAGACATGGCCATATGAAAATCAGTCTGACCCTGTGCCTCATGGGAACCATCCAGCCCGTACTGCCAAGCCATGCCTTCCCTGGACCGGAATCGGGCTTCCTAGGACCGGTTTCTGGCATTTCAGCCAGGCTTGCTTGAATCCAGTGGCAAAGTGAGCAAGGGACTCAACGTCTGAGCATACCCTGCCAACTTATGGCGAACAAAGCGGTACAAAAGGGGGTGGTGATGGACGGAGCATCTGAACCAATCAAACACTCACACCCAGCCAACAGATGGGTTTACTCCATCACCGTTCTTTAGCCCACTCTGCCACCCCAGTTCAGACATGGCCATATGCAAATCAGTCTGACCCTGTGCCTCATGGAACAGTCCAGCCCGAACTGCCAAGCCATGCCTTCCCTGGACCGGAATCAAGCTTCCTAAGACCGGTTTCTGGCATTTCAGCGGTCTTCAGCCAGGGTTGCTTGAATCCAATGGCAAAGTGAGCAAGGGACTCAACGTCTGAGCATACCCTGCCAACTTATGGCGAACAAAGCGGTACAAAAGAGGGTGGTGATGGACGGAGCATCTGAAAAGTGCAAAACATGATTTTCCAAACATTAGAACATTAGAACAATTAAATTTGTTAACCGAAAACTTCGTTCATTCGTAAACTGTGGTAACTTCGTTTATGGGGCCTTTTCAAAAACACTTGGAAGGTTTTCAGCTTCATAATCTCTCAGATCAGTGTCACTTTTAACAAATAAGATTTACTCATGAGCTTAATATCTTTGGTTTCGCATTCGTTGTCTCTTGGATCTTCTTCCCTCCGACTGCTCACTGTTCTGAGGACTCTAGTTCTTCCATGGTCATCTCTTGCATCTGTTCTTCTATCAAAATGTTTTTCCGTCTCGTTCCAATTTTCAGCCACTTCTCTTCCCACTGCACGTGACCATTAAAAGTGCTTGCACTCTCTTCTATCTCGTGATATACACACACTCTTTCTCAACTGCTTAATTGATTGTTTTTATTCTTTGCTCACTCACCACAGATTGTGCTCTAGTTCCTACTTGATCACTTACAGCATCCCAACTCTCATCAAGAATTTGGGGAGGTTGGCACCTCAATTACAGTTCTCACTCTTCATTCTGACATTCAGAATCTTGCTTATGGTCTTCTCTTCCCTCTGAATGTCTGTTCTCAGCTCAAGTTCAGGACCCGGCCTGATAGGTCAGCGGCGGATGGTCCCACTGGAGCAGGGTCAAGACTAATTTGCATATGGGTGGGTCCAAACTGTATGAAAAATAACAATGACATGGATGCAGCCCTGAGTATTTACAAGTGGCTGAGATTAATTCAAGCATTCCATCCATCACTTTTTTTTAATTCAATCATATCCAAGAGCATCCGGCCTTTTCAAAGAGGTAGGCACACAGACCTTGGCATCTTGGATGCTCACTGTCACTAGCACACTGTTGTGAGGACTTTAGTTCTTCGTCCAGGGAAGACATGGCTAGGCAGTTGGGGCTGGACTGTTCCCATGAGGCAGAGGGTCGGATTGATTTTCATATGGCCATGTCTGAACTGGGGTGGCGGAGTGAGCTAAAGCATGATGATGGATTAAACCCAGATCAGTTAACTGGGGGTGAGTGCTTGCAATGTTCAACACTCCGTCCATCATCCCCTTTGGTTTTGCTTTTTTAATAAAGCATTTTTTTTTAAATGCAGCAGGTTTTACTTAAAGGAAAACGGGATGCATTTAAAAAATAAAAATGAAACTTCTCTGTTAAATTTTTTAAGGGCAGGCAGTGGTCCTTGAGACCACTGCCTGCTCTGCAAAAAATATTTGCAAGCCCATTCAGAAAGGGGAAGGGGTCCCCTGAGGACCCCTTCCCGTTTGTGAGTGGCTTACCACACTTTTGAAAAGGGGGGTAAACTGCGAGTGTTTTTCGACAGAAAATGCGGTTGCAAAACAATCATACATAAGTTTGAGACTCGCTATTAGGAAGGGACGCCCTTGGCACACCCCTTCCTAATAGCGAGTTGCAAACTATATTTTGCAAGTCACTACTAGGTTAGCGACTCATAAAATATCGTTGGTACATTGCAGAAAACGGCCGTACATCTGGCCCTAAATATTTCTTCATATGGGAAAGAAGGTAAAGAACATCGTGTTCGACAACATTAGAACTCCTATAAATAAAATGTTCTTATGCCACTAACAACGATGGCAACCAACGGTAACTCATTTTGAAATTCAAGCCTACATTAAGTATAATAACATCTAAACATGAATAAACAGATTTGCATTCATTTCATGTTGATGCAAAACACAATCATCACTGCTTGTCCCCTGCCTGGGTCCGACATGCCATGCCTGGCAGTGTTGGGTAGGGAGAACTGTCAGTAGGACCCTACCCATAGGGAGACAACTCTGTGCACCTCAAGTCCTATTGTGGTATTCTTTTTCAGAAACAATAAGGATTGGGGTAACAGGCTATAAAAAACATGGCGGCTAGCTCAGCGTTAGCAGATCAAAAGTGCATCTGCCATAGTGGCGGATGCACTTTGATCACACAGATGCCCACTAAGCAGACATCAAACTCTAATTATGGCTGGTGGTCCATGAGAACGGAGGCCAGAACCCCTGCCGACCTGTTGGAACTCTGCCCATCAACCTGTAACCAACCTTCTAAGAAATGAAAAAGATCTCAATATGCATGTAATACACATTTGATAGTATGACATTTTGTTTTTATTTTAACAATTTTATTTTGCATTTTCGAATGAAAACAGTTAAATGACACATTGCACAGAGGATAGTATGACATTTTTGCATAATTCATTCTATTTGAGCAACACTTTTTCAAAGAATAAACACGATTTTAGATTAGGTTTTCCTGTAAAAATCCTATAAAAGTCATGTATTTTACATAACAAATTCTATATGCATGACATTGCTTTATATACGAAAACTCGACAGATAACACTTCCAAACAAGATATGACATTCTAAGAACATGCCTGAACTCTCCTGAAATATGAGGGAATCTTAAGAGAGACTGATTAAACTTTTTGGGAATATGACGGCACGTTGGCACCCTTCTTGTTCGTATGATGGCACATTAGTAAATAGGATATTTTTGGAATATGAGGTCCCTTTCTATGCATGTAACAACACTACTGGGTAAAATACCTATAAATATCTTTAAGCATGTGATACCAAATCTTGAGATATGAAGGCTTTTTGGGTTCATGTTATCTTAGAGAAGGCATCTGCTGCTTGTCATTGGAACTTTATCAGTTTTGTCTTATAAACATTTCAAGATTCCGTGAAAGTGAATTCTTTAGACTCTGTGCCATCTCTATGAAGTTGTTAGCTGCCATTTGCCCTGTAGCTTTTCATCGTCAAGGACATCTATTGGATTTGAGTGGAATTGCTACTTTTCATCTCACAATAATCTCAGTGAGAATACCTGTTAGTTATCAGTGGAACTATACCCTTTGCTTTCCGAGAAATGTCTGTGACATTGTTTGTTGTCGGTCAGTGGAACTGCTATCGTACATTTTCATGTTCTGTGATGTGATGCATCATAACTGATTTAATCTACTATGTCGTATGTGATGTTCTAAGTGATGTTCTTTGCAATTTCATTTGAGGTTGTTTATTTATCCTAGAATGCCATATTTCGGCACATTTTGTAACTGTAACTGTACTTTTTCATTGAGTTAGTTATAATTTTAGTTAAGATCACTAGTCTTATCAGAAAAATCAGTTTTTGATAGCCAATGCATTTAGCCTTGTGTTAGAAATTAAGTTTCTGGTTGGCTAGCCAGGCAGAACCCACCACTCTAGTCAGGGTAAGGGATATACACATCCAAGATAACCCCTGCTCACCCTCTTGGTAGCTTGGCAGAGCAGTCAGGCTTATCCCAGAGGCAATGTGTAAAGCGTTTAGGCAACACACACACCAGTGACAACCTAGGTACACCACAAAAAGAGACTCCACACAAGGTATATAAAAATATCCTTTGTAATATATGCAAGACACATTAGACCACAATCACTTAAGTCATGTGCCATTAGGCACTTGTCATGACTTAACATAGATCATAAAATAACCTTGCCACGAGGCAATGGTCATAGCAGCATAGGTAGTGCAATAGGGAAATAGTCACAGATTGTACACATTAGGAAACAGTAGGCATAACATCATAATTAGTGCACTAAAGTCAAGACTTATATGGGACACGCGCTATAAAACCCCATGAACTCTATAGGCCTATCACCACATTACACTATCTCGGTGCACATTTATGCAAGTCCTGGAAATGTATTCACTCTCCTGTCAGTGTAATGCATAACCACAACATACTTCTCCACATCAGGGCATAAACTGCAGGTTAGGTCATACATCGATCGTGGCTGAATCAAACCCCTCATCACCAACTGGGATCCGCTACTACATGCGGCCTGCTTTGAGTAAATCACACAACCACCACCACACATAGGATGCAGCTCATCTGCGCTCCTACCATGGGCACAGGGTAACTGGGGTTTCAGTTGCAGGTCCTGCTAACTCCAGCGTGCCGATTACCTGTCCTACGGTAATTGACACTGTCCTCCGCTACCCTACTCCCCCGTAGGCTGTGAAAGATATGTCGGGCACCAAGCCATGTCCCAAATGTACTAGGAAAAGCATCAGCACCCTAGCATCAGAAATACGATGACCCCGCGTGGCACACTCCACCCAATGCCCCTAAGGTACGTGCCAGGACAGGGGGGAGGGGCAGACCATCTCCCTCAGTGGGTTGACCTCTCGGTGTCCCCTGGAGCTGTGCGTCCACAGACCCTTCTTGCACGGCCGCCTGAGTGAGCAGTGAGATCGTGGACGTCCGTACTTTCACAGGCCCAACCTGCTCGAGGGAGGCCTCAGAGGTGCTTGTCTTCGTAGGATCCAGCTCACAGTGACGCGTAGCTCTCCCTTTGCTGATGCCTGGCCTCGTCCAACTCCCGGGGGGTTGCTCAGCAACCAGAGGGTGGGCCAGTCTCCTTCGTTCTCCCTTGTCGATACGGCGACCTCCTGGGGCCACGCTGCCTCCGATTTCCTCCGCCTCACGGCAAGGGCAGCAGCGGGTGGGGCACAGCCCAGAACCTGGGAACCAGCAGCAGCGCGGGCTGGTTCATTTTCAGGCATTCTCCTCCAGAACTATTTGAAAAGTGCAGTGCTACACGCGCTGCAGGGCAGACAAAAGCGCTCCTCATACGCTTTAAAAGAAAAGAAATGAAGGGGCACAACACCCTGCGCTGGTCACTTCTTTAAAAGGAATAGAAGTGCTCACCACATGCTTGTTAATCGTTTAAACACTTCCACAGGTGGGGCTTAGGAATCCAGCGCTTCACACGCGCTCTGGGAAGGCAACAGTAAAGTGCTCACCCTGCACTTTTCATTTACTAAGGTGAAGAACAGTTCAGTCCTTTGCCTCTTCCAGCTAAGATTCAGAAAAGGGGGTGGTGATGGACAGAGCATCTGAATTAAACAGAACACTCATACCCAGTCAAAAGATCAGGGCTTGATCCATCACCGTTTTTTAGCTCACTACACCATCCCAGTTCAGAACCTGGCTATATGCAAATTAGTCTGTCCCTGGCCCAGTGCATCATGGGAACAGGGCAGACCAAACTACCAAGCCAATTCTTTACAGGAAAGGAAACAAGCTTCCGGGGACCGGTTTCTGGCATTGCAGCCGTCTTCGGCCCGGCTTGCTTGAATCCTGATGGTGCAGTGAGCAAGGGACTAATGTCTGAGCATACCCTGCCACTCCTATAGTGGCCAAAACGATTCAGGAAAGGGGCTAATTTGCATGTAGCCAGGTTCTGAACTGGGATGGTGCAGTGAGCTAAAAACGGTGATGGATCAAGCCCTGATCTGTTGACTGGGTAGGAGTGTTCTGATGAACTCAGATACTCTGTCCATCACCACCCCGTTTTTGAATCGTTTTGGCCACCACAAGTGTGGAAGGGTATGCTCAGATGTGAGTCCCTTGCTCACTGCACCATCAGGATTCAAGCAAGCCGGGCCGAAGACGGCTGTAATGCCAGAAACCGGTCCCCGGAAGCTTGTTTCCTTTCCAGTAAAGAATTGGCTTGGTAGTTTGGTCTGCCCTGTTCCCATGATGCACTGGGCCAGGGACAGACTAATTTGCATGTAGCCAGGTTCTGAACTGGGATGGTGCAGTGAGCTAAAAAACGGTGATGGATCAAGCCCTGATCTGTTGCCTGGGTAGGAGTGTTCTGATGAACTCAGATACTCTGTCCATCACCACCCCATTTTTTAAATCTTCCAGCTAAGAGCAGCAACTGCAGTCCCACCCCACCTACATCAGGGGCAGAACTCCTGACCCTGTTCTTTAGCACGAAATTATTTCTTATGATGAATATATTAAAAACAATGTTTTTATATACCTTTGATTCCGATGTGTTTTCCCTTAGCTACTTGTTCGTTTAATTATTTTGTTTATTAAATGCCTAGGATATTACACACATATCCTGTTCTTTAGCTCTCCTTTGTAGATGTAGCAAGGATCTTTCTCTGAAGTCTTTAATATCCCTGAGACTTTCAACAGGAGACCAGCACACACAAGCCCTTGGAGATTCTTCACAAGCAGGATACCACAGCAGGGCAAAATGAGTCAGTACTTTTCCTCCACCACAGACTGAAGCAGCAACTGCAGGCCAACCTACCCCTCACACAGAAAAGGCAACACTGCTTACACAGTCCTTCCGCTCTTCTTGGTAGTGTCCTCTTGTTTCTTGAAGCAATCTAAAGTCCTGGGGTTTTAGGTCAAGTACTAATACCCCATTTTGTCATTGTTCTCTTTGTGGCGAGGGTCTCTGAAACCAGTCCTGTCATCCCTGGTGCAGCATGACCACAGGGGGCGGAGACAGCAGTGTGAATAGGAGATGCAAGCGAAACCACTCTAAATGCAGACCAGGTCTATTCAGCCCAACTATGAGCCACCGAGGCAAGGCAGGGCACACCTCAAACCCTCCCAATGACTGTCTAGAGCAGTGGTCTTCAACCCTTTTAGTGCCGTGCCCCCAGTATAAAAATAAATGAATCATTGGGACCCCCCTCTGAATTTTTCACAATAATTCTATTCAATTTGCTTTAATTATTTCTAGACTTATTTAAACATTAGAGTTATGTTAAACCTTTTAAAAATGGGCCATTACAGAGTTGCTGACTTCTGATAATTTGTTTTCAGCCTAAAGCAAAGCACTGCTATCAGCATGACGCTTTTTTTTACTAGAGTCTGGCGCCCGCCCTCCCCTGGAATCAGTTATGGCCCCCACCCTGGAATCAGTTATGGCCCCCGCCATAACTGAAGTTTGAAGACTCCTGGTCTAGAGTGAATCCACATCCTCCGCTCCTGTCACTCCAACACCAGACACTGACTACACAAACAGTCAGAGGCACACAGGATGGTAAAGTAAGAAAATGCCCACTTTCTAGAAATGGCATTTTCAAACAAAGAATGTAAAAAATATCTTCGCCAAAAGGTGTTTTAATAAATTCTGAGGTCAGAGAGCCTAAACTCAATTTCTCTATGTTGTCTCTATGGAAAGTTATACTTGCAAGATGTTACAAAGCAACTCTCAAGTTAGCCTATGGGATTGATAGCCTTCCAATAGTGAAAAACGAAATACACAGTATTTCACTATAAGGACATATCACCCACACCAGTACATGTCCTACCTTTCACATTCACTGCACCCTGCCCCTGGGGGTACCTTGGGCCTACCTTAAGGGTGTCTAGCTTGTAATGTAAGGAAAGGGAAGGTTTGGGCCTGGCAAGTAGGTGCACTTGTCAGGGCAACATGACTGTTTACAGCTGCGTGTGCAGACACAGCAGTGGCTGGTCTGAGATACATTTACAGGGCTACTCCTGTGGGTTGCACAACCAGTGCTGTAAGCCCTCTAGTAACATTTGATTTACAGGCCCTGGCACACATTGTGCACTTTACTTGGGACTTACCAGTAAATCAAATATGCCTATCATGGATAATCAATCAGATCACAATTTATACAGAGAGCAAATGCTCTGAGCAGCAGTGATAAAGTGCCCAGAATCCTATAGCCAACGAAAACAGGGTCAGAAAAATAGGAGGCAAAAGGCAAAATGTTTGGGGATAAACGTGTCAAAAGGGCTAGGCCTAATAAGGGAGTGCGGACCCATTGCCCCGGAATTGCTGCCTTGTCCATGGGCAAAGCCGGCAAGGACTGCGAGGAGTTCTTTCTCATCAGATTCAAGACAGGAAACAGCATTTATATTGCTGTCAATACCACGCGGGTAGGTAGCAATGCGGACGTTACATCGTCCGCGTTGTTACCACGCATGGCTTTACATCGCAAGTCGTTTCTACAACTTGCACTAGATGGCGCGCTGGACTTAGGAATAGTATAAATTACTATTCCTACTCCAGTTAGCGCAACAGTAGGGAATGTTTTGGATTTAAAATCCAACACATTCTTTGGTGTTGCGCGCCATCTAGAGCAAGTCATTGAAACGACTTGCGATGTAATGCCATGTGTGGTAGCGACGCGGACGATGTAACGTCCGCGTTGTTACCTACACGTGTGGTATTGACAGTGCTATAAACGCTGTTTCCTGTCTTGAATCTGATGAGAAGGAACTCCTCGCAGTCCTAGCCGGCTTTGCCCATGGACAAGACAGCAATTCTGGGGCAATGGGTCCGCACTCCCTTTTACCAGCTCCCCAGATTTTGTAAGGGGCCGGGAAGTGGTGGGAGATCCCAGGCCCCCTCCTAGCACCCCTGCCTTGCCCAAATATGCAGAGAAAAGTGTATGCATGCCCTTCTTCATTCTTTCCCCAAGCTCCTTATACAGCGCTTTACTACCGCTGACGAGGTGCGGAATTTGGAGCACCTTATGAAATCAGGAGGCCCATGTGACTGCTGCCATGCCGTTTTCAACTGTCATCTGGTGTATTCTGGGGCGCGGAATGATTGAGAATAACTTCTTGCTGTTTATCAAGTATTTAGCAGGCCAGCATGAATCAGTGTGGTGCCAGTGGAGGAAGTCACAGCTAGCAGCATCCCCGCCCTACTCCACTCCTCCGCTGGTAATGCAAGATATGGCAGCACACAGCTGCCCTTGCCATCTGCCATCCTTAAAAGTATATTGCGCAGGACTGACTACCACCTTACTCCTTCCACAAATGAAGAAAATAAAAATCGGCTGCTGGGCCTCTCCTTTTAGTATTTATATAAGAAAAACTGTGCGGGACCCTTTCCCTTATCTCACGTAATGTTACTTTTTCTATCACTATTACTGATTTTGTATCTATTAGCAGACAGTAGACAGCAGGCATAGGTAATGCTGAAAGTGTGCTTCTTGCTGCCTTTCGGCTACTATCAAATGCTGTAGGGATATTTGCCTGGTGCAGCGAATCACAGTAGTCCTAAGCCATATGGATTGTGCCTATACACGGGTGGCATCAGAAATTATATAGATGGCCTAATTAATTACATTGCATATTCCATCAACTTTGACGGAATTGGATGCTACATATTTGATATTCTGTTTGCCGATAGCCGCAATACATGATTGTTTCTGTGTGTATGGATTGCGGAAACATTCGATTTCGAAAAGGGATACCAAATATCTCCCAACTACAATTCATAATAACGAATCGATATGTTTATAGTGTGCGTAATTGTGGCTGCCTTTATTGTCGGTAGCCACAGATGACATCAGAAATTATATTGGCAGTGGCCACACTGGTGACATCACCTATTACATTGCTGTTGCAATGTTCCCTAATGTCATTGCAAACACCTGCTTTTTTCAACATCTGTTTCACAGTCTTGCTTTTCTCTGTATCCAATACAGCAGAAGGGGTCCAATAGCCTTCTAACTACAACCAATGACTGTGAGGTTCTGGAATCATAGTGCATGTAAAGTCTTTTTGTTTGTACACCAAACCTTTATTTTGTGTCAACACCAGTGTAATCAAAAACATGAATTCAGTGACGTCTATGGTGGTATTACATGCCACGTCCACCTTTAGATCATCAAAGACATATCTGAAGCAGAAGACCATTGTACTGACAGAATTTCTTTTAATGTCCAGAGCCTGTAGCTCAGGTGTCAGAATTTTTACTAACTCTGGAGTTTATCAAAGATTACAGATGAGTGTCTATTCGAAAGTGCACACGTAGGGTGAAAATGCAGAATTTATGAAACTGTACTTATGTGGCACCAACACATTTACCTAAAGATCAGTATTCTGGTGGGTTACACCTGCCCCAAGAGTGAAGTTTATGGTCCAAATTAATCCACCGAAAGGCCAACATTATGTTTAAAGCATATGTCTGTTTTGTGTTCATTTGCTGTGCCCAGTCTTACTGTCTAGTGTCAGGCTTGAAGATTTTCAAGTTGTTCTTATCCACATTTTTTTTTCTAGTATCATATACTGGGGTCACTAGTATTATTCACTCCGGTCACGATGAAATCCATGTCAGCAATGAAATTTGATGCTTTTAAAGACACATCTCAAGTAGCCGTCCAGGATGAATATGGCCGAGAACATAGCCGACATGAGGGGGAAGAGCTCCGAGACCCTTTCCACAAGTTATTGATGTGGATGAGGAAAAGCAGCATATTTCATTGCAGTTACAAATTAGACTGAAGAGACATGGTGGTTTACACCGAGGAACACTTTGCGAAACTCCCATAGTAGGCAGTGGACGCCACTACTCTATAAGAACACTGATAATGTGGCCAATCTCTAGGGAAGCCTTTGGGCATTCAGTGACTTTGGCATCATCAGCCACAAAAGTAATACAAAATATTTGAATTGTCGAAAGGCCAAAAGCCAAATGTTGGACTGATGTAGATGATCAGCTGCGAGCTAAAGAATATGCTTGGCGTAAAACACAGCCACAGCCTAAATCACAGACCCTGAGATGATGAGACTTAAACTGATAAGTGGTGTTGAGCAAAAGTAAGGTAAAGCACCATCCTCATGAAGGCTGAAACGAGTCAGACCACCTGAGTCTGATGTCCACATAGAAAAACCATGGTAGCAACAATGTATGCATAGGCAATTTCATTTTGAAATGGCTATTTTGACAGAATTATGTAAAATATCAAATATAGTTGGTAATTCCCTGATGGTTCCGGGAAAACAATGCAGATTTTAGACCATCGTCTACCATGCCATTAAATTGCACAACACCAGTGGCTGCACATCCATCTTCTGATTCTGTCTCACAAGGTTAGGAATAACAGCCTGATAATTATGAGGATACAAATGCAGAAGAGTAAGATAATGACCGTAATCTGTGGAACAACCTTAGGGTTTATTACCCATGTGAGAAGGGTTTTCGACTCCTACCCAGTGCTACCATCAAGACCATGAAAGATAATCAGATAAAAGATAACTGCACACAACTATCCATCTTCCTCCTTTTCACTCAACCTTCAAGAACGTCATGCAAGGGTTCCCACAGGGCTTCTCACTCAGTCCCTCCATGTTTAATGTCTGTGTTGCTCCAATATCCAACTTAATTAATTCCTTTGGTTTCACCTTAATGACATGTGCTGACGACAACAGATACTCAAACATCTGAACTCCTCTTCCTCTACCACTTGTATTAGGCTATCTGCAGTAGTCCATCCATCATTTGTTTGCATTGCAGTTTTCGCCCTAAGTGAGGTGGGTATGTCTAGACGTGGGTCCCTTGCTTACTGTGCAACTGGATTCAGGCTAGCCTGGCAGGTGAGAGGTAATACCCCAATACCGGTCCCAGGAAGCTTGTTTTCGGTCCAGGGAGGACCTAGCTTGGCAGTTCGGGCTGGACTGTTCCCATGAGGGACAGGGTCAAGACTGATTTGCATATGGCTGGGTCTGAACTGGGGTGGCATAGTGAGCAAAAGAACAATGGATTAAACCCAGATCTGTGACTGGGGGTGAGTGGTTGAAAAGTGTTAGCACTTCGTCCATCATCTTGTGGTGTTTTCTATGTTTGCCCTAAGTGGCCAAGGGTATCCCCAGACGACGGCTAAAGAACGAGGATGGATACAGCCCAGATCTGTGACTAGGGGTGAGTGTCTGAAAAGTGTCAGTGCTCCGTCCATCATCTCCTTGTGTTTGCTTTATCTGCAGTAGTGTCCTGGACGAGGCTTAACTCATTAAAATTCAATACAGAAAATATGGTAGTGCTTATTTTTGGCAAGGACGCCCCTATTTGATACAATACCTGGTGGCCATCAAATTTTGCCCAAGGTTACCCTTTTCCTTCATTTAGCAGCTGGCCAGATTGTATTCCAAGTGGTAATCCTCTCTTGGTTGGACTACTGCAACTTTCTCTATCATGGCTTACCTTTCTCCTCTCTCATCTGACTTTCTAGAGTAAAGAAGCCAGCAGTTCGCTTGATTTTCTAACTTCCACCTTATATCCATCTCACTCTGTTTTTATCTTCCTTATTCTGGCTTCCCCTCCCCAGCGTATCAAGTTCAAAAATTGTTCTCTAGTTTCTGTTCACCCAGGCTTTTGCCAGTCTAGCTCCAGACTCCCTCAGCAAAAATGTGTTTTTTACACTTCCTCGCCTCCCTTAAAAGCTTCTGCACGTCATCTTATGTCACTGCCCCAGATCAATCATTCGTATGCTGCCATGTGCTGGAATTCATTGCATCTTAATATCCAAAAGATTGGCAACAATTTAGTCTTCTAGAAAGCCTCGAAATCCTTTCTTTTTTTAATCTACCTGCTAATTTGGTCAATCATTCTGGTTATTTCACTGAGGGTCAAGAATAATATGGCTTTTTTATTCTGAATTGTTTGCAAAGGGGCAAATCAACCATTTGGCATACATAAATCGATGGCATTACCCTAGTCCAGGCAAAAGAGATTATTTTCTGTACTACTTGCCTATGAAATGAAGGAGGAATGAGGAATAATAACGAGAGTAAGCAGATGCCACTCTGTTAACCTGAGATCAACCAAGGTCCTTGACTCTACTCAGTAAGGCTGAGCCAACATAATACAAACCAAAACAAGTGCCAGCACTGAGCAATATTTACCATCCACTATAACACTGGTACCAATGCAAGTCCGTCACTGGTTCCATGGAAACTCAATTCAGAAAACTTCTCCTTTTTATTATTAAATTATTAATCCATTTTCAATAAATACATACAAAGAGGTGATCAATGAAACAAATACAAAAAATGCAAAAAAACACTACTTCCAAATTTCGCAACTTCCACAAAGACACCACAGACACTCAAGTTCGCCTAAGGGTTTAGCCAGATTCACTCACAAGTTTTGGAAAGGCACAACACAATAGGGAACACAGCCAAACAACATTTAACTTAGACCACAGTTTCAATAATGCAATGCACAAAGATAATAGCAGAGTGAATAGAAAAGCATGTTACAGTGCAGCACAAACACCAACTAAATTTTGAATATGTTTGTTTGGCTAGAAAATGCACAAGGTCGACGCGATTCGAACCCCTTGACTACCAGGGTTCTCCTCAGGACCATCACAATCTATAGAAAAAAAGAGAGAAACAAATGCTCTTACTGTTCAGGTCACTTAATTTCAACCAACGGAATAGATGCACCCTAACGGCGCTCCCGCCTCTTACCTTACTGATATGAGGAAAGGCTGCTTTTAGATCCATCAGTCCTCAGTGTGCCTATAAGTAAAAGAATAATAAAACAAAATGTCAACCTACGTCCTATCTGGTACACAGATTAAAGTGCATGCCCTATGTAAGTAGAGAAATGGGCTTACATTGCGGTGTCTTCCATAATCCATAAGGCTTCAAACACTATTATTCTGGCATTTAACATCTCAGCTTCAAAGATTCTTGCATCTAGGAGGCAAGCAGGTGGTATCTCCATGAGGCGAGTCCACTTATACAACTGGCATGAGCAATTCTCAGTAAAACATCACCAAACATACCAATTAACCGAGAGCCGAGGGGGCTTCCAACACATGGAGGCAAGCCGAGTTAGGTGCACCTCATTAAATCCAGCAATTCTGAAATGTATCTGGAATAAACAAAGGGAGCCAACTTAGTATATTGCCCTTTCAGCTACCCAAAAAAACTTTAGCCCCCCGGTTTAACAAATCAATAAACGGTGCCGTGGACACTCAAATCATGCCGGCATCCTATATAGCCAAGGTACGGGTCATAAACGTGTGCTTCGGCAATATAGGGCATATACTAAGTTGGCTCCCTTTGTTTAATACAGATACATTTCAGAAAAGCATAGACCATAAAAGTACATACATTAAAATGATATTTCTGACCATAAAATCTACTGGGAAGTAAATATAAGAAGTAACTATTACAAACCCTAGTCAGTAGCACTTCAAATTTAACAATCCCAGTTTTCAAAATGTATGTGTTACTCAATAAAGTGAACAGAGCGCAAATTCAGCTATCACAATTGCTTAAAAAAGGATAAAAATAGTCAAAAATTCATTCTTATATCAATTAGATAATTTCCTAAATGATGTTGATGCTCAATTAATCAGTTATTAAAATTTAGGCTGATCTTAATTCTAAAAAATTGTCTTCTACGGTTACAAGCCCATAGGAATGAGGCAACAGAAAAACAAACAAAAGGATCATTAAGCTTTTTCAAGAAAAACAGGGCGCTACAACATAGTGCAAATTTATGTTGTTTTAAAAGCGGTTAAATATATCTAGATCTTTGTTCTTTATAAAAGTGACAGAGGAAGAAGACATGCAGGTCAGATTTATCAGAGGAAATGTCACAAGGGCAGAGTGTAAGATCATTAAATTAGTACTTTTTAGCAGGGAAGCCCAGCATCAAAGGGATTACATTTATGCAAAACCTCAAAAGAATAACTATGCTGCAAGTGTCTAACTTTTTCTAAGTATGAGTACTCACCCTCCCTTGATTGCGGGGAGTCAGTTGATACAACATTGCAACGGGTTTTGCATGATACCTTTCCTTTCTCTTGTAAGGACACATTGATTTTTGTAGGTACGACGAGATTACGTGATTTGCCCAAAATCAAGGATGTTAAACCGACGCCGTAACATGAACCAAATTTACCAGCTCTGTAGTTGCTAGCTATGGCCATTAAGCCACATCCTCTCCTGAAAGGACCCCATACCATCTCCCTAGCCTCAACCTTAATTCCACATTTTGTGATTATGGATAAATCACTTAATGTCCGTCTAAACACAACAAGCACTGGCAAAGCCAGTAGGTCTCGCCTTTGCAAAATCTATTGTTTTTCAGGTCTTGGCTAGTCAGCGCATGCGCTGTCTCAAATAGACGTGTTGTGTTCTATCTGTGGGCTTTCAGGCCTCCCATCTCCTACCATTGGTAAACTTCAGCATCCCTCTCATTTTCTTTGATGCCATTTGTAATGGTATGCGGGTGTCCATGTCCTCTTCCCGTGCTTGACCTTCCCATATCGCATAGACTAAGTACATGTGTCCTTACACTGCTCCCGGTTTTTATTTCTTTTCAAGCACTCCATAGGAGTACTTGTGTTTTCAGGCGGTCTCCCATGTACACCTACACACATACCACTAAAATGCATGTGATTGTACATAAACTAATGCACTTCTTAAAAAGTTGTTAAAACACAAACATTACTTGTTTATTTATTTTTATTTTTTGCATGATCCGATGGTATTGGAGCGCTTGTTCTGTCCTCCATCCTGCCATAGCACAACCACGAGCTTGGGGTAGTGGAGTGCTTTAAGTACCCACCAGTTACATACCACAATGGCACATTATTTTTTGACGCGGATCCTGCTTCAATTAAGGTATTTTCCCCCCTTAATTGTTCCTTCCTCCTGCCCTCTTCCTTCGTTGCTTGCCCATCTCTCCATCCCCTGTTGCGTGCCTGCTTGACCCTTTTCCCCACTACCTCCCTCATTGCTGCTGTTTTTATTTTAATTTTTTCTGCACATTCTGATGGTATTGGAGCGCTTGTCCATCCTCCATCTTGCCATAGTGCTAACACGAGCCGATAGTAGTTGAGCGCATTAAGTGTTCACCAGTTACAGATACACAATGACACATTCCTTGTCGTACGCAGGGGGGATTTGCCTAGAATCACAAACTGTTCAGCTGACCCTAAGATTCGAACCTGGTTTCCAGTTCCCCTGTCGGCAGCTCTGGCCGTTACACTGCGTCCTTGCTTCAGTTCAAAGCTCCTCAACTGTTTCACACATCACTTCCACATTTGTTCAGCAAGACCACATCAACTCAGAACAAGTATTGGCAAATCCAGTAGATCTCGGCAACGGTTGTGTGACAGAAGAGCGCAGGGAAATACTCTTCATGCCTTTACGATGCATTTTTTACCCCACATTTGTTTTAGAACCCATATGCTTTTACAACGTATGCCTTTACCATGCATTCTTTATATATATAAACAATGTATTTGTGGGGGTAGGCCCCACACCTCTGAACTTATCTTAAATGCGTGGTAAAGGCATACATTGAAAAAGCATATGCGTTCTAAAAGCATGCATGGTAAAAAATGCATGGTAAAGTTACAATGTAGTAAAAACCTCGTTGTAAAGGCTGTTTCCCCTGCCGTTACTTTTGAGGCAGAGAAACATGTTGGCGATAGGTAACGGTATGCGAGGATAGCTACCAGCCTTTTTAATTCAATGGTTCACACCTAGACATTAGGAATAAAAGGTTGCGAACAGGTGTGCCTGTTGATTTTAATCACACTATATTGTCACTAGCAGTCCCAATCGGTTCTGCTATCAGCGCACTTACACTTTTCTGTTTGGTTTCTGTTTGGACACATTCGTTTTATTATTTTTTTAATTGAATGACGACCAGTGATGAGAAAAGGGGCTTAGTCTGGTGAGGATTTGCCAGCTGCCCCACGGGTGATGTTCCAGTGAGGTGTCATTCTTTTCGCCACACATTTTTTCTGGCAGATGATTCTTTTCTCTGCAGAATTTGCTTTGACACATTCTCAGTTATCATATTCCTTTGGTGTCAGCACTGTGTAGACAATTTAGTTCTACATTTTTGTGGTGTTCTGTGCTATTGTCAGGAGACGGTAATCAATATACCAATTTGTCTTCCCCTTGTTTTTATATAAGAATATAATTATGCCCAAAAATTGTTTAATGCATCGCAGTAGGTATCCACTAAAATATGAAGGTTAAGAGGATACTGCCAAGGTAAACACTAATATTAGGTTGTTTTGCTGGAAGGCACACTGACTTGATTTGCATCCATAAGACAGGGTTTCATTGGTACTGATGTAATATTCAAGATGCCTAGTCTCCAGTGTTGTCCAGGTTTATTGGCATACTTCCCAACTATTACCACCTTCGCCTTTCCTGCATTTGCCCTTAGGTTGTTGTTGTTGTTGTACGTGTTTAAAGCTTCCAATAGTCGTTGCATGCCTTTTTTGGTGTTATGTTATGCTATGTTATAGCAGCTTGTATAGAGCTCAGCTGCCCCAGCGAAGGGGCGTCCCGGCGCTTCCAGCAGCTAAAGGAACAGACTGCTACGGTGGAGCCCCGCAAGGCAAAGTCCAGGAAAGTTACGTTAAGGGAAAGAGGTAAGTTTTAACTGCCTTCCTGAAATTCAGCAGGTTATCCAGTTCTCGTATATGGACCGGTAACGAGTTCCACAGTTTTGCTGCTAAATGGCGGAAGGAGCGACCTCCCGCTCGACAGCGTTTCACCCGAGGCACCAAGACCAGGTGCTGTCCCGAGGAGCGTAATGCATGTGAAGGAACATACAGGGTTAATAGGTTAAAGAGCAGTTTAGGTGTAGCGAGTTTCAGAATTTTAAAAGATAGGCATAATGTCTTAAACTGGATCCGCTATGCCATAGGGAGCCAATTAAGCCTCCGGATGGTATCAGCGGTAGAACAAAACCGGGGAAGACCAACTAAGGCTCTGGCAGCTGCATTTTGGATGCGTTGCATCCGGGTGATCTCTGCTTGATTGGCCCCCAAAAGCAGGGAGCTGGCATAGTCCGAACGAGAAAGAATGGTGGACTGAACAATCAGTTGTCTAGTAGATGCATCAAAATATTTTAGAATCGGTTTAAGACCTCGTACAATACCAAAACATGTGGCAGCAACCTTTTTCGTGTGGAAGCAGAAGCTAAGAGAGGAGTCCATCCACACTCCCAAGTTTAACTACATTCTTGGGTTCCGAGTCTTTACCCAAAGCATTTGGCCACCAGAGTTCGCCCCATGAGTCAATGTTCTTGCTGACTAGCAGAACTTCAGTTTTATTTGCATTTAATTGCAAATAATTAGACGTCATCCAGTCTGCCACGGCCGTGAGGCCGCTTTTAAACCTGGAGACATTCAACGTCGAGCCTTCAGTTAGAGCAACCACTAGCTGTGTGTCGTCTGCATATGAGACCATCGTAAGGTCCCACTGCCTGGCGACTGCAGCTAGTGGCTGAACATAAAGATTAAACAATGTGGGGCTCAGTGCCGAGCCCTTGGGGACACCCTGATTAATAGGTGTGATCCAATAACACCATATCGTCCGCATACTGCATTAAGAATAGTCTAGTCGAGCCAATTTTAGGAGACCGAAGGTTAGCCTTGGATAATGCATTGCCAAGGTCTGACGAATATGAGTTAAAAAGGAGGGGTGCCAGTACGCAGCCTTGTTTCAGCCCTCGATCTGTTGGGATCTTTTTAGTGGCTGCATTTGTCGTAAGTTTCACCTGTACCCATGTTCCTATGTAAAGGCTGATTATTGCTTTTAGCAGTATCGTAGGTACCCCCCCAATTTTTCAATTTCCGCCACAACAGGCTCTGGTTAACGCCATCAAATGCTGCATAGTCCATGAAACATGCAAAAAGTGTCAGCTGCTTTTTCTGAGTGGACTGTTCTGCTAGGTAAGCGAGAGCTAAAATATTATCCATTGTTGATGCTCCAGGCCTAAAACCGGATTGGTAGGCTGGAAGGATTTCATTGATGTCGGCCCATTCCTGTAAACCTTGCGGTGAGCTGATGTTTCTTCGCAATTCGAGGGTTTCCCCATTACTGACTGTACTGCTGAATCTTCGAGGGTTGGATCGAGGTTATTTCGCGAATCATCGATATGTAGATGTAGCTGATGAGGCTGAGCCTGACTTGGCACACAACAATTCAGTTGTTCTCCACATATCAGGAGGCAATATAAGCTCAAAGAACATATCAATATCTGGCGAGATCATAGTGCAGGAGCTAATGACTCCTTCCACCTCCTCATATAATGCTGCCGGATTTTTCCGGGGGGTTGGGCAAAGCAGCTTTAAGAGCCATCACATCAGCTCTACTCCAAAGAGTGTAAACCCAATTATATATAAAATATCCCTTTGCATTATTCAAAGTTTTATTATCATCTGTTCCCGCACCCTTAGGAGGAACATAAAAGGGTGCAGCTTGACGCATAGGTTTTATAGCAACTGTACTACTAACAGGTGCAACCTCATCCACCGGAGCATCAATTTTCTGTGCTGGGGATTGAAATGGTTCTACACCTTTCTGTTTTCTAGCTAATTCTTGCTCCTTTCATAAACTTAACGTTGCGTCTCATATTTTAACCATTCATCTAATCATATCAGATAAGGGCGAAAAACGGAAAGTCCCATCTGTTAATCGTTTATAATTAGTATTTATATCCTTTGGCTCTAATTGTTGAGAAATTTGTCTATAATCAAATATTACCTCCCAAACACATTTTTCTACAAAATAAAATTGCTCTGTATTATTCCACTGTTGAATCATTGTTACAATGAGCGATGCAGCGTGAAGCAGGCGAGCTTCCTCCCTAGCAGCAGTTTTTAATTTGTCTTTTTCTGCTCTAGTCAAAGTAGAGCGAGTCTGTTGCCCATCTTGCTTATCTTGTTCAATTGTCGTCTGACGACAAATACTCATTGTCAGAAACCTCATCAGCGGCACTTGGATTGGGAAATTTATACGGGGTGGGGGGCGTTCTAATAGGATGCAGTTATCCTGAGGTTTATTAAGTATGGGATAAATAAGGCGCCTAATAGGGTAATGGCTATTCACCTCTAATCGACGTTCCCTATCTTTTTTTTTCCCTTCTTTTCTTTATTTTTTAATTCTAGCGTTTTTTTACATATTGTTTTACGTTGTACTTTTTCTGCTATAGCTTCTGATCTCTTCATTCTCTCTCGTACTTCTTTCTCCCGCATACGCACACAATCAAACATATCCTGTCTACTTTTCCTTTTAAATAAGCACTGCTCTACATATTGAACCTTTTTTTTTTTTTTTTTTAAATCAAATGACCCGTTCACTGGCCATTACAGATCCGAATCTTTTTTTGTGTATTTGTTCCACAGTGGACCATACATTATGGAAGAAATACCATATTTGACATACATGTCTCTATTAGGTGTTCTCTCTGGGGGAGCCGGCTGACTTTGTTCCAAGCTTATTGTGATAAAACCAGAGCAGCAACACCAGCTACGGAGTGTGCTGAGAACAGGCATGCCTTATAAATATGTGTAAAATATTACTACTCCAAAATATTTCAAAAGGAGACAAATCTCCACATTATCTGCCTTCAAAGTTTGCAAAGATTGAATAACAAATCCAAACAAAAAGCCCAGGCTTAACAAATCAAGAGTGCCACTTTAGTGACCGTACCAAACAGAAGACTCCAACTCCCACCTGCTGATCTCTGGTCGACCTAATGGTCACTTCGAAATTGCGCTAAAGAAAACCCCTGTTGAGACCGGCCACCACCTGGATGGTCAAATCGGGAAAACCAGAAAGTTCACGTCGGCCTGCAAAGTCAAAGGTCTCCTCGTGCAGTGCGATTCCTCAGCAAAATTCCAATCCTCCGTCAAGACCACTCCTTTGAATGGCAACGTCTCCAATGGGGCCCAACGAGTCGGGCGCCAACTGTGGAAATGAATCTTTTTTTTAGGGGTACACTGGTGCAAGGTCACCCTTTTGACCACGGGTTCAAAGACCAACAAAATAGAGATCAGTACTGGAGTTGGAAATAAATAACAAGTTTATTAATCACTCATGAGTGAGAGTACGTCCACACAACACTCTCTCAAGTGCTGCAATGAGGCAGTACACTGAGGTCACAGAACACAAGTCTTTTATACAGGTTTTCTGCAGTGTAAGCATGTGAACAGAAATAGGGAGAACACGTTTTAGAAATACTTTTCAGCAAACAAGGGCAGCAGAATAACTATGTGGTCAGCAAAGTGGGATTGGGAGAAGGAGTGCTTATGGCAGCAGAAAATGATTGACAGTTAATATCTATAACCAGGTGCACTGGCAGCTACATGCACGTATATTGCTTTTAGGTGAGTCAGGAAGTCAACTAAAATAGATAGCACAAGCAGAGTGAAAAGACACAAGAATTTCGAAGGAAACTTAAATAAACCCCACAGGAAAAATGGCTGTCGCTTATGCCAAGTAAAATATTACACAATTTCTACAATACATTCTGAGGTGGTTGGCACCTTGCTGTTCTACATAGCGAAATGGCTCTTGGCTCTTCTTAGGGTTGGCCTAGAGAGCGTTCACTAGTCGCTAACCACATGTGAACAAACAAAAAAAATCATTTCTAAAATATATAGATATACATGCATACATAAAGGTGCTTATAGCCAGTCATCTTCATCAATTGGTCTGTTTTACTGTCATTTATATTTTGCTTATGTCCACCATAGCAATCAGCATGGGGCAGTGGCCATCTTTCACTACAAGTCATAGCATTTTGCTAGATCACATATGCACATCTGTCTAAAAAGAAGTGTTCCTCTGTACTAGGACTGGTGGGCCAATACTTTACTTTGCCAAAACCTTACTCTGCCAATGCTTTGTCTACAGATTCTTTCTCATTTTTATTTTTAGGTTTGGCATTAGACAAGATCTTTTTGATTTCATCAAAATGCTATGTACAATATGCTTACTTATAGGGTCTTTCAGCCAGTCCTCTTCAACCATTGGTCTGTAACTAAGTCATTCAAGTTTTTCTTCCTCCGACAACATTATACAGCATGGGGCATTGGAGCAGCCCCCTTCAACCAATGCTAACTTCACTGCAACAGGGCAGAATGCCATCATTCACAAGGAGCAAAACCACACGCAAAATAGATCCCTTCAGTACCAGGTGCTACTAAGGCTATGCGTGCTTTTTTAGGTCTGGCATGACAGCTAAAAAGAGCTTTCAGAGGAAGAAGCTTAGGCTCTCAGAGATTGCCGCGGTAGGCAATGGTTTTGTATTGGTTACCCCAAGTAACAAACCGTGGATATAAAAGGTTTGCAGTGTGAGAATCCTTGTTAGGGCCTCGTTAGAGAGTATTTTTCTTAGCCAACAATAAAAAATGTACACCTTATTAATTATATGAATTTGAGTCTGATGGTTACCTTGTGGAAAATGTATGCTAAAAAAATATAGGCCTGAGTTGGTTATGGTGACAAACTAAAGGCCTGATTGTTGCACCGGGAAACATTATATCGGATGCCAAAGGTCTGGTCTGCTTATTATGAAACGTTTTGACAAATGCAGTTGGACTAGATTAATAATCATGAAAAGCAATATGTTAAACTAAGTTAGGCTTTATCAGTTGGTTATTATCGCATTATGTTACAGGCCTTTAGATGGGTATTTTGTCAGGGCTGGTGGGCAATCCTTGAGTTTCCACTTTCCACATTTTATAGTTCCCCTTTAATTTCTTTGCTTCTCCTCTTTTTAATGTTTCTTAGGAGGATAATACAGCTCTTAAGGCATTGCTAACAGGTCACGTGCCTGCCGATCATTTCATTTGCAGTGCACTGCATACCATATGGCCACCTCCTCTAAACCAGGGGACCATTATGGAATGCTTTTGTCCATAGTGTGCCATAGTTTTACCATTCTAATCTAGCCAACACATTGGTTCTAAATTTGCAGCCATGCTGGAACTTTAAAACAATGACAGACTATTTATAACACATTGGCTACATGGACACCCGCTGATACGTTTAGTTCGTCATTGCAAGCAAATGCCAGTCCCGTTTAGACGGCAATATGTTTTCTTTTTATACTTGTATTGGTTTAATTTATCTTGCATATGCTTTTTATTGTGGTTGTATCAGAGGGTGAAAACAAGAATGAACTAGTGGATGGATAAATGGATGCATAAGTGTAAAGTGACGAAGCACACATATGATTACTTAGTGAGTGCCTAGACCGATCAATTACACAAAATGCAATTTCATTCAAAAGCAAGACCAGTGTTTGTTTTAGATTGATGAGGCCCAGCAGCTTCCCCTACAATAATGTTTTCAAAACCTATTACAAAACAAACATTGACAAAGGCAAAAGGCTGGCAGGCAACACTAGCCCTATTAACTTTGTCAATGCTTGTTTTAGTCGTCGTTTGGCATTTAAGCTGTCTTCAGATTACAGCACTTCAAACGTAATAGTGCCTTTTATTTGCACCAGTTAATAGTTCTATTTTCATGTGATGTGCTTTAAAATTGAAAACAGTTGTTAATCCTTTTCCAAATACATCTGCCTAGGAATCACCTGCGCACTTCATTTAAAAACATATATGTGGTTATTTCTTTATTTCAAATGTTTATACAAGCACATGGCCAACATTTTTAAGCTGTGGCATGGTTTCTTGTTTCTCTCTTTATTTTTGTGGCATACGCTTACAATATAAATATATAAATATATGTGTGTCCATTGCACCAACTTGTCAAGACTCGACATTTTGGTTTCTCAATGTTTGATTATACTATATTTTGCATATGAATAATTAAAGACACAGTTTTAAATCAATTGCTTGATAGTCATTGAACAGAAGAAACTAAATGAGCATACTATAATACATTTTTCCCTTTTTCAGATGACAGTCATGCCTAATTCAGAAGATCTTGTGGACAGTCATCACAAGGAAACTGTGTTCAACAGCTTGAACGATCAGAGGTTGCAAGGAGTGTTCTGTGACGTCACCATCGTTGTAGAAGATGTCAAATTCAAGGCCCACCGAAATGTGCTGGCAGCTTCAAGTTCTTACTTCAGGCAACATTTTCTGAGCCCAAGTCTACACGTTGCTAGCCACATCATGGAGTTGAATGACCTCAAGGCTGATGTGTTTACTGAAATACTTAACTTTATCTATAGCTCCAAGGTGATGGTGAAGAGAAAAGAGACGTTACATGATCTTGCCACTGCAGGGAAAATGCTGGGTATCCCATTTCTGGAAAACCTTCAGCATGACAATCGGAGTAACAAATCCAAGTCATCATCAGTGCACAGCTCAGAACCAATAGTAGCCCAGACTCCATTTGCACTTTATAGCTGTTCAATCAGCAACAAACAGGGCGATGATGACGCCACACCTAGTGGACCAAGAATAACAAATGCATTTTCAATTGTAGAGACGGAGAACAGTGATGGGGTGTTCCCCCCGCTAGATCTTAGGGCAAATGTCAAAAGGACCCCAGAAGGCATGAACGTAACAGATGTTGTTCTCAGGGGAAACCATGTAAGTAGAGGGACAGAATCACTCCATGCTTTAGCTGAACATTCCTATGCTGTTTCTTCCAGCGGTAAGCTTCCTCGAAAAGATTTGTCCCTTGAACATGGAAAATCACCTGTCTCTAAAGATGGCAAAGAAAACCTACCCCTTACAACACCACCCACGATCCAAGCCACAAATGTAGCATGCAATATCCCAAAGAAGGCACTCCTAAAGAAGTACAATGCATTGATTGAAAATAAGATGCAAACTCCACAGCCTGACATAGAAATGAACAGTGACCAACCAATCGCTTCCATTTTGAATTCCCACCAGGGAGTGGAATTCCAGTTTTTTATCGAAAATGAAAACAATACTTCTGAGACATTACCTGATAACTTACCGGTCACTGAATCATTGGATAGTCCTGCTGTACTTGGCGACCACCTTCAGGTTCCCAAAAAGCATCACCCACCTTTCAAGTGTAAGAACTGCGGCAAACTTTTCACACATCACAAACGCCTGGGGAGACACGAGCAAATCTGCTTCAGACCAGCACCCTTGCTTGTCAAGACCGAAGACACACAGGTGACCATAGACAATGGCACAACCAATAACATATCTGGGACTTTGTACACAGATCAGCTTCCTTGCAATTTCCCCATTGACGGTGATACCCTGCCAGACCAAGACCATTTTGTGAAAATTGTGAACGACCAGATATTTTACATTTGTAATGTTTGCCAACGCAGCTACCGAACCATGTCAAGCCTACGCAGGCATACAAACGTCCATTCATGGAGGAAAACCTACCCATGCCATTATTGTAACAAAGTGTTTGCATTAGCAGAGTACCGCACAAAGCACGAGATCTGGCATACTGGGGACAGGCGGTATCAGTGCATTTTCTGTCTAGAGACTTTTATGACCTACTGTATTCTCAAAAACCACCAGAAGTCTTTCCACGGAATTGATCCACGTCTTGGGATGGGTCGTAAAACGGCCAATGGAGGTTTAAAATCCAGTGTCTACCCTTATAAGCTATACAGACTTTTGCCTATGAAGGGCAGGAGCACCTCAGGCAGAGCTAACAATAGTGGGTCGCTGGAAAAAGTAAACACTCAAAGCTGTGACACTATTGCAAATGCATGCCTTGCTCTGAACTCTGAGCTGCCTGCACATTTTCAGGAAATTAGAGACAATTTAAGCAGCACAGTCTCCTTCATTGATGCATGTAAAAACAGGGAAACAACAGCCCTAAGTACTGTTAGTGCTGTACTTAGGGAACTGCAATCTGACATACAACAGGCTCCAGTCCCTGAAAAATCAGCCTCGCCTATTGAAAAGGAGTTCATTTCCAGTATTCAACAGTTGGATGCCCCAGGTAGCCAAAGTCAAAATGTGTCTGCGACTATCAGCCCCACTTTTGCTGTCCCATCTGTCATCATGCACAGCAGTAGAGTCTCCTCAGTTATCGTGCACGGTAATAACGTTGCATCACTTGAAACCAGTGGAAATCAAATATCCAACAATAAGCTAAGCCAAGCTATAAAAGAAGAAAGAAATGAGGACTCAGATAACATTGGTGACAGCAACATCAATGCAAACTCTATGAAGGAATACAAATCTGTAACATGCAGCATACCTGAGCACCCAGTGGAAGGGGGTGAAATTGCTGACTCAAAAGCTGCATCAAAAGGGACCACAAATATTGTGCAGGGAGAGAGCAAAACTGTAACATACATTGCCAAACCAGCATTACCTGGAACCTTAATCAGCAGTGGGGTTGAGCCTCTTTGTCAAATAACGGTGAGGATTGGAAGTGAAGCCATGGTGCGAAGGCACATCCCAGAATCTAATCTTTTCTACAAAAAAGGTAGATCAAAATATTTGGAATATGAACATTGGAAAGATGAGCCGGAGTACAAAGCAGCGAACAGAGAAAGAAGCTCAGGCAGACTGCGCAGATTATCAGAGAGTAAGATACTGAACGAGTTGTGCGATGACACAAGCGACCAGGACTCCAACGACAAGTCCTGGCGCCCATACTACAACTACAAACGCAAGAAGAGATCCAAACAATTGAAAGAATTACGAAAAGTCAAAAAAAGAACAGAAAGTATGCAGAGTGTTCCCGAATGCCACAGTGAAATTGAATTTGACTCCGTGAGCGCCCTAGGACACATTCCCACTGAGAGTACAAGGAACGAAGACCTTGAGAAGCCGCTATATGCCCAAGCAACAGTTTGTGATGGAGATGTACATGTGAAAGAAAGTGAGACTTCTGCCACTGAGGATACAAGTAAGGAAGATACGAAAGGTGACATGGTTCACACTCAAAGCAAAGGTTGCGATAGAGATAAATCTATGGAAGAAGATGCTTCTTCTCTCATCAAGGACGCAAGTAAGGAATACATTAAGGGGGAGGTGCATGACACACACAACACTGATTGTGAAGAGGATGTATCTGTGGAGGAAAATTCAAATACTCCCACTGATGTAGAAAGTAACGTGGAAATCAAGGTGGAAAGGCTTGACAATCAAAGTTCAGATTGTAATAGGTATATGTCTGTTGAAGAAAATGTATCCATTGCCAATAAGGATGCAACTAAAGAAGACCTGAAGGGGGAGAAATTGGATACTCAAAGTATGGATTCTGATGAGGATATACTGGAATGGGAAAATGTTGCCAGTCCAATTGAGCAAGCAAGTAAAGAACAAATGATGGTGGAGATGAATGGCACTCATAGTGCAGTTAGTGATATGCAAGTTTCTGTGAAGGAAGAAGCAACAAGTGACGAAAGATTTCACCCCGTTCCTATTTCTTTTTCTTGTGAGGTCTGTGAGATGCTGTTCCACAACCCATCAGCGTTAAAAGTTCACATGAGATGCCACACTGGTGAAAGGCCCTATTGCTGCAAAACGTGTGACAAGTGCTTCTCCTTCCTTGGACATCTCAAGAAACATGAGCAGATTCATTTGCATGTTAAGAAGTACATCTGTCAGCACTGTGGCAAAACATTTGCTCGCAATGAAACACTTGTAAAGCACGAAAGAACCCACACCGGGGAGAAAGTGTACGAATGTCAGTTTTCCCCTCGTAGCTTTCTGCACTTGAGCACCAAAAAGGACCATGAGCAAAAGCATGAACTGGAAAATGGGGTTAAGGGGTTTGTGTGCCTCCAGTGCTCCAAGGTGTGCAAGACACCCGATGCTCTGAGTAAGCACCAGAATAAGCACTTTCTTAAAAACCTGCAATACCAGGACAGTGAAGATGGGCCGATGGCGCACTTAAAAAAGAGACCAAAATATTTCACAGATCAGCCTCTCAGAGAAACGCACGAGTCAAACACTATGGATAATTGTGAAAACTTTACTTCCAGTGACAGCACTACTGACTCCGCTATTCTCAGTGAGGAAAGCGAGGAAGATCTGACCTCTGAAAAGGGGGAAGATAGCATCAATACTCAAAAAATGAATCTCAAAAATAAACGTGGTGGTTTCTACACAAAAGGAGTCTTTTCTGAGGATTGCTTTAAACAGAAGTCAGAACAAAAAAGTTGGGAGAGCTGGAAGTTCTGCCAGCGTGATTTAAGAGAAAGTGGAGCCTTGAACTGTCAAGCTGCAAATACCATCAATAAGAATATTCTTTTTGAAAAAAGTTCACTTGGTTACCACTAGTACTGTGCACCACCAGGACTTTAAGCAAAAATCTCAGTTTCAAGCCCGCTAAATCATGTAAACCGAATATTTTTCTTAAAGTACATTAATATTAATGGTTTTCAGCCCAGTCAAATCTATACAAGATATTTAAGGTGTTAACAGGTATATAGGCTTAACAGCTATGGCATTAAATGGCAAATTCACAACCAAATTGCTTTTACTGCAATCTTACCATTAACCACCTGCTCTTTAATGAAGTAGAAAGGACCATATGGAATCAACAAAGTTTCCTGATAAGCCATAGACTCTAAAAGGCTTAGCGGCCTAGGGCGCAGCTAACTTCAATCTGTTCCGCAACTGATTCCTCCAGCCCTTCTGGCCTTTTACATATACTAGCATATTGGGTAATAAATAAATGACCTTGCCTTTGCATAGTCCCCTTCTGCAGGCAGGACTCCACCACTATGAAAAAGCATGCAGTACCTTATGACTAAAGGGCTACTTTTTTACAGTCCATTCAACACTCTTTCACCCTTCCTTCGTGCCCGTTTATTGATCTCAACATGCGGTACCTCTTCTGTTCTTGTTCTAGGTGTGTCCCAACATTCCTTTTGATACATATTGCTGAGAAAGTCAAACGGGTTTATGTTACCAAAGCTGGAGAACAAGCTTTAGAAGCAAGTAATTTATTCTTATCCAGCATTGGATAGTTAATAGATTTTAGTGCTCTTTGAATAGATAATGAGGCAGGGATTTTCTGAGATTCAAGCAAAGACGTATATCTTATGAACAGGTTCCTCAAGATAGTCTGACCTACTTATGTGTTCAACTGTGCCCCTGAATCCAGGAAGTAAAAATTACAGATGGTTTATGATAACCTCTATGTGGCCAGCTTGTGTATCTCCATCACCAGTGTGTTAGGTCTGAACGTGGCAGTAGCCACACCTCTTCTCATTGAGAGATCACTTGTTTGTTAGAATTCTAATTTAATGCATACACTGTTGTCAATTTGGTGACCACTTGGTATTTTTTGTCTTGGCCAAATACAATGAACAGTTACATGTCCACCTCATTGGTTTTGTGCTAATGATATACTAGCATTACTAGTTCTGACATCTGGATGTGCAATGTCTTCCCTGTCTTAGTCACTGGTTGTATCCCAAACACCATCTGGCTCAAAAGGGAATCGGAGAGAACCTTAGGGGTGAATTTTGGATATGATCATAGCATTACGTTTGTGCATGAAGGTTGATGTACTGATGTACATATACTCTCATAAAAAGGCATGTATCTCTCAAACTCTCATTGCAGAGGTGATAGCAACCAAGAAAGCAGGTTTCCATGTCAAGTTCTTTAGTTCTGCCCTGTGCATTGGTTCAAATGGAGCGCAAATCAGGCATGACAGCACAGCTTTGACCCCCTGCAATAAGGCCTGTGTCCTCACCGGACGGTAGTGGGACCTTCAGATAATTTCCAATTACTGCTTGCAGGAACAAAATAAAAGCAATCAGGCTCTTCATTTACCTTCAAATCATGTCAGCCGTGTGCACCTACTTCAAAATGTTTTGAAGGGCTGACTTGGATAGCTTAAACAATTATGGCAGCAATTTGTGATTGAATTGCAGTTGGTTGTAAGGCATTCTTTGTGCTCTGTATGCAAAATATCTTCCTTTTAATGCAACCTGTTGCATTTGTTGATTCAGCTCTGGAGTTAGCCAATATGTTCAGCCACTCCTAAGGCACACCCAGGTGACAGAACTGTAAGATCTCAGAAGCTATACTGATATCTTGAGGAACACTCGATTATGATGGAGAATCTTGCATGAGACAGTAGTAAGGACTGCGGGATGTGCTAGCTATTGGTAAATGTCTTTGAGGGAAATCACAATCAACTCCAGGTCTTCCTTGCCCAGTTGGATGCTGTCATCATCAACTGATATGAACATTGTGGAAGAATGTTGAACTCTCCTGTCGGATTAACCATTGTCTCATCTTTAAACACCTACCAATTTCGAGACAAAAATAAAAATTGCAGCTCACCAGGGGGTAGTTTTAGCAGATTTTCTTCATTACATTTTTCCTCCATATAAGCCCATCTGATTTAATACCCATGCGTCTCCTCATACAGGACTCATTTCCAACATCCACCCCTCAAGTGCTCCACACGAGGATCGTAACCCTAGCTCGGTGCCTGTGTGAGGAGGATCCCTATGTTGATTCATGTCACTTTTAGGTGGTTGAGGTCTTTTGGCTCCTAAACAGGCAGGATCTTTTAAATACGTTTTCTTTTTGGAACATACACCTGGAGTATCCTTTGTCTGGCTATTGAGAAAACCAGAACATACTCCATGGTCTTTCTCTTCTTAACTTAGTGAGAAATCTGGCACTTCTGACTCACCAATGCAGTCTTGGCACTTAATTAGCCAGTCTTCCAGGTAATGGTAGATGTGGATTCCTTGTCTGGACAGATGAGTGGTTACTGGCATCTAGCACTTCATAAACACTGAAGGTTCAAATCAAAGCCCAAATAACAGGACCTTGAACTGCCAGTGATCCTCTCTCACTCCACATTTGACATATTTGCAGTTCTTTCTATTCATAAGTGCATGAAAGTAGATATTTATTTGATCTAGAGAACATGCAATTTCCAATTTCTATCAGTATGTCACCACTTCACCAGTGTAGCCATTTTTATAGAAGGCCTGCAAATAAATGTCTTCATACATTTTAGGTCTATTTTGAGCTGGAAAACGTTATGCTTTTTCTACACAAGGAAGCACCTTGATGGGTTATCCCACTTTCTCTCTTGAACTAATATAGCCTATACGCCACCTTTACTGAGCAGGGCTTGAACTGCGATCTACTGTTGTCCAAGTGGTTCCTTGGCATGTTCTCCGCATGTTCTCCGCAGGATGGTGATTAGGAGGGTGACTTTTCCCCAAAAAGTCAGTTTTATTGCCAGGATACACGTTTGTCCAGTGTGATTGCTTTCCATATTGACACTATGTTTTTTTCTTGTCTCTCAGCTTCCGATAATGAACGCCACTTTTGCTTTTGGGTGCTTCCCCTTGTTTGGATTTTCCACTCCAAGGATGGTGAGCAGTCTCAAACTCCTGCTAACCTTATTGGGAGTATTGCTACTGGTATCCACAGGGAAGGGAAAGCTTGTTATTTCAGCAGCAGGGCCAAGAATCTTTGTTTATAAGCATATCTGCTTCCCAGGCCCCAAAAATAACTGGCAATCTCCATGACCAGGCCCCGACTGCCTTCACCACACCTGGCTTGCAAAACATCATTCACTTCTTTTCCAAAGAGGTCCTCACCATTAAAATGTTTTTCTAGCACTCTGACCTGCATATCTGACTCGAATCCTGTGCACTTTAGCAAAATATAGTGGCACAGGACATGTCTATGTCACATGTCCAAATACTGAGACTGCCAGATGCATAGGTAGATCTATAATCACAACTTGAATACTGCACCTTTGATCAGGATCTTTGGAGGGTTTGCATGCATGTCCCTCATAGTGAGTTCAGAAGATGAGCCTAAGAGATAACAAAAAACACACATATCCCAGAAAGGAGTGCAAAAAGTACTTGAAGATTCTAAGTGAAATCTTGCAATGTGGATACCTGAAATGGGTGGTCAAATGAGACCATGTTAAATAACTGCACTTGGTCAGAATGACTTAAGAAACATAAATTAACTCTTACCCAAAGTTGGCTTTGATATTGTCACGCTGACTTCAGAATCTCAACGTTCCCACCAATAACTCACACCATTTGCTACCTCTGTGTGAATTACATACTAACATGTCTGACGGTGGATTAGGAACTCATAGCAATTTGAATTATTACGAGAACTAATTCCATGCTTCAGTAATATTAAATATTATTACACATTTATTGTTCTAAAGTTCTCTCGCCCCCATCCCCCCCCCCCCCCGATTGTTAAAAAAGAAGGAAAATGTAGTCCCATCCAGAATACCTAGGCCCCTCTAAACAAGTACTGCAGACTTCTAGGAAGGCATTTTAAACCAATGGTAAATCCGAATCTGCAGCTTAAGGTTTAAATCAAATTGTTGGTAGAGCCGAGTTTCAGAGGCCAGCACGAGGGACAGGACTTTCACCTATTTACCCCCTATTCTC
Organism: Lissotriton helveticus; assembly: GCF_964261635.1. NCBI lineage: Eukaryota > Metazoa > Chordata > Amphibia > Caudata > Salamandridae > Lissotriton > Lissotriton helveticus. The sequence goes on from NC_136072.1 coordinate 595,852,808, forward strand.
CATCTTTTTAACCTCTTTTTGCTGTACAAAGTCACCCAGGTAATAACTGGATGAATTAGTGCAGGGAAACCTTGCGGGAGTACAGTAGTGCCGAATATCTTGAAATAACAGGATTTGGATGCAAATATACTTTCTATCCAACTCACATATGTCTGGGATACATGTAGTGAGGGACAAAATCGTGTGACTTTAGCCCTGATTTAAAATAGGCATGCAGTTTAATCAGTATTGTTATTTGTTGGAATATTGTTTTTTAAAGATCTTTTTATTTCAAGTAAAAAACAACAACATTGCAATGACAGTATGGATCGTATCACATATCATTGAGACACAAAACAGTGATGACCAATGATCCCAGGTCTTCAAACACTCATAGTTTCCCCTCCTCCCCACGCACATCGACCACCCAATGATTTGGCTTTTCTCCCCATGTAATCATCCAACAGCCAATCTTCTATTAGGGAGGATTTAGGGTGATCTTCTCCCTATGGTATTGCCTTGTGTAGGGCGTGGCTGATCTGGAGGTAGTGATAAGCCTCCAAGCGTGCTAATTGATACTCCCTTTATAGTTCTGCAAAGGATATTATCTCCCTGTGTGCCCACAGATATCCCACTCTTGACAGACCTATTAAGTCCCATTTGTCAAAACCATGTTGTTTGGCCAGGGTGTCCAACATCGCCATATCCCACAGCGGGGTAGCACGGGTGATCTTACCCTTCCAACCCAGTGTCATCAGCACAATGTGCACTTCGTGAAGCGTGACAGAAGTTGAGGTTGGGAATGTGGTGGAGCACTGCCCCCCATAAGGGGACAGCATATACCACCTATCCATTCTGTAAGCTGGCTCATCCTCCGGAAGATAAACCCACTGATTAACAGTGATGTGTTGGGCCACCTAGTAGTATTGCTGGAGGGCTGGAAGCGCTATCCTGCCGTCATATCAGCCCCATGTCAATTTCAGAAGGGATATTCTAGGGGGCCCCCATCCCAGAGGAGTGTCTACAGCCTGAAAATATGATGGCGGATCTGAGTATGGTGTATTTTGGAGCACGTAAAGAAAACTGGGCAGGGCCATAATTTTAATGCTTTGCCTAACAGGATAGGGGCACTGGTTTCCAGTGCTGGACATCACTCCGCAGACTCGCAAGTGGGGGCGAAAGATTATACTCATAAAAGGCGTCTGGGTCTCCGGTGATACAGATCCCTAGATAGTGGAAACCTTCCGTGACCACCCAGGCTGTGCACTCTCTAAGAAGCTGCGGAGCAGTCCAATGGAGGACATAGATCTGCAACTCTTCCCAGTATATCCTGCATATCTGCGGTACAACATAAAGATGTGTAATATTAAGGAGAGATTCTATTTTTTGGAAATATTGAACCTATAGTAATGCCAGAAAACTGAAGAGGCTACGTAAGTAAGGGTTATAAGATAGTTTTCAGTTTGCGTTATGTAATAAGGTCTCTCTAAGGCCAATTCTGGTAATAAAAAACATTATCGTGGGAAACAGTTTGATAATTCACGGCCATGATCATTGATAGATGTACTATAATTTGAGCACTTAAAAAAGATAAGACAGTGGAAAAAGCAGGTATTATCATTGTGGAATTGAGATCCAAAGCAGGCTGCAAAAACTATGCCAGTTTAGCCTTTAATGTGGACATCAATTCCTTGCCCTTGCCCCAGGCTGGAGTGAACAGAGATGTCAAGTATGACATCTACTCCACGTGGGAAAGGATGGTGGAGAGGCAGGAGCAGCAATGTAACTTTGATTCTGTGCCTTAACTGGTCTTTGGTCTCCTTACCATTTGTAAGTGCACTAATGCTACACTATGAAGAGAAATTCAAAGCAGTGACTGAGCATGTTGGGAAGCATATGACTGGCAAGACTGTGATCATCTAGATGCATGGTCTTTTCAGAAGGTAAGAATATTTAATTCTCCGAAGACTTCGTCTCACTAGAGACAATATTATAGCGACGAAAAAGCCACTTTTTGCTGGTGTGTCTCATGACAAAAGGCTCCATAAAAACAGTGTGGTTAAACTTCATTCAGAATACAAAATGCATAATCAATTTTAAACTGTTAATTGGATTGAGGTTAAGAATTGAATAAAGTAGTAATATTGTACCTTCACACAGGAATATTACCTAATTGAATGGGCTGATTCACTGCACTTACTTAGAGCCATTTATCCACCATAGAAGCAGCCTGAATTAAAAACCCGACTTAGTAATCATGGATGTTTTACGAATTTGTGCAGAATAGGCAAAACTGAAAGCAGTCCAACAGTTAAAGGTTCTTCAAATTAAGCTTTGACTTTAGAATGTGGCAAATCTTCATTTGATTACATGGAAGCTCTATATGTTTTTCATCTGAGAAGATATGTGCACATATGTACAGTGGACAACATATGTTGCCCAAATGGATCCCACTGCATCAATATGACCAGAACAATGGGTGTCTCAATCATCTTAATTGTTGTTGATGATCAAGTGTTCAATGTTCAAATGGACATCCTGGGGCTAACTGCTAATAGAGTTGAGAAGATAAAGTGAAAAACAAACTGAACCAAGATTTGTTTTAATTTTGTTACAGTTTCTCAAAAGAGTTTTAGTTTAAGAGATTTTCTTTTTTTACTTCACTATTTACTTTAAATATTTTGTACTGTTTGATACCATAAAAGATAACTTGTGTCACTAAAGACTCTAGATTTAGTGGTCTAGGAAAAATAGCCAGTTCTCTTTGATGCAGTGCAAAAACTGTTGCACAAGAATTGGTAAGTGAGTTCTGACCTCAAAAGAATAAACACGAGTCAGAATCAATGTGAGAACATATGGTGCACAATTGTGTTCCTCTTGCTAAACTAAGTAAACAGATTTTGCCCCAAGTTATTTTACTTGAAAAAATGTGTTTGCTCGTCGAACCATTCAGTCACCTAAAGTGGTATACCATACCGTTCTCCATTCAAAGCGAACAGTTCTTGGATTAGGAGATCAAAGAAGATAATGTAGCTGAAACTGATTTGCGCTTATTTGAAATAAATTAGGCGTTTACTTGGTAACAGCAAGATCAAAATTTAGATTAAGGTTTCTGGAGCTGGATGACTGCCTAATGTTTAACTGTATTGTATATGGTACCACTTGAACCAGAAGCACTTTTATTTGTACTCTTCATCTTTGGGAAGACAGCAGGAGTAACTGCATTATAGTATATGCTCTATTTTAATGTGAACAAGCTAATTCATTTGAAAAGAACTGAAGGGTATGAAAAACTGTACAGAATTGTTTGAATAATGTTAAATTAATATAATAAGATACAGGGTTTCAGCGTATTTTTGTACATAAATATGTTGGTGACCATGTTTTTGCTTACATTAAAGAACCAACTCCTGTTTTTGTAGACCTCGTTATTTGTTTTGCTTTGGAATTACTTCAGAATCAATCTGCTACAAGAAAAGTTTTAAGCTAGCATAATTCAGAGGTATGTATTCCGCAAAATTGGGAAACAATGCATTCTAAGTTGAATGTGTGGATGTGCCTTACTTTGTGTTCTATTAAACAGCAAAGCTGCTTGTGACAACATCACCGTGGATGCTGTGGACCACTTGTGAATACAAGTGGACAATCCCAAATGGGCTGTTATGATTTCTTTGTCTCGTCTATAAACTCTTATGCCAAGTTATCTTTTCTTCTAAAGCAATAATCATCCAGAACTTTGAACGGCATGCCTCAAGTGCTGCATCTCACTTGTGCAATTAAGACATCTTTTAGGTTTTTGGAGTTTCTCAACACATTACTTGGTTTTAACTTGAGATCATTCCTGCAAATGCTTTGCCATTTCTCTAGACATAGTAGAAGTCTTACATAGGAACATTTTACAGATTTTGTTTTCCGGGTTTAGTGTATAGGTGTATGTTCTTTAACAATAAACAGGTACAATAACCTTTTTTTAAATTAAGTTTTTTAACACTTTATTGAGAACCGTTTGGCAACGTACATTGTCAATGAGTATACATACGGTTATTTTTCATTTATCGGTTTTCCAAGCATATACGTTATTTACATTCCGATCCGTGTGAACAATGGAGTGTATACATTTAAGTTGCTTAATCTCATATACGAGAACATTAGGGTCCTATTCACATAGTTTTCAGGGCATGTCAAACAACAGGCATATGACACCTGGTGGTGTTCAAACATTTTTGAAAAAGAGAGGAAAAAAAGAAAACAAAACAGTCCAAACTTCACCCTCCTCCCGCCTAGGTACAATAACCTTTTGGCGTGATATGCATATAACCAAAGTGGCACTTCAGACTTCTGTTTTTATAGTTCTTTTTTATTCATTTTCATCAATAACATCCAGAAACACAGTGTCAATTGTATTAACTGTACACCTGTGCTAGAGCGTCTTTACATCGACCATACCGACCCATTTGCCTTAAACATCTTCAGTACAGTCTAGTTCCTACCAAGGTCATTATGCAAGAATCATCAACAAGGCTCCTTTATAGCTCCCTCCAAATCTTTCACATTCAAGATGGTTCAATATTCGAGACGGTCATTCAGTATAGTCAACATTTCGGCCTACTAAGCAAGATCTTCTGTCTCTGCTGTCTTGCTGTGAAGACCTAATATGCTGTTCATCCTTCTCTGCGCATTCCATCAAGTATTTTTCCACTATGTCCTATATCCTGGGGCTAAGGTGGGCTGAGTCCTATTAACTTGCTATGATGTGTTCTGGGTTTCCTACTTGAATGACTGGTAGGTTTAGACGTCGGTGCAATTGACTGAGTAGCAGTCGCAATCTGGACTTATGACACCGGTCCAGATTCACACACTCATTTATTTATGCTCCTGCTTCTAGAGATCAAAAGGTGAGTGAACTCAATGATTCATCAAAAGAGTGAAAGTATCTTGCCCCAAGATGAATAATGTGAAACAGAATGTGGATCCTCTGCTGAAAGACAGAAGGCTTAGTTGAATATGAAACAAATGAGTGCATTTGCATAAGTTACAATGCCCATAAGAAAGACAGTGAGTTTCCACTCCTCCCCTGTGTGTCAAGGAGTGTATTGGATTAATACTGGAGTTTGGCACTTTTGTAACCTTTGTTGGGATGACTGCAGAAACCATATGCATGAAAACATCCCTTCGCTGTAATCCTAGTCACCAGGCTTGTTTATTCTTTGCATTCTGGTATCAAATATTCCCTCATCCCGAGTTGCACTGGAGAAGAGTGTTTATAAAGGGGAAATGAAGAAGTCCCTTAGAACATGAAGAGTAATATTTTTATGAGGTAGTATAAAGCTGTATTGGTCATAAAACTACAGTTTAATACATAGTGGCCAAAAGGCAGTAACAGTAGCAGTTGCCATCCTAAATGGATGCCAATTATTATTACTTGCAGCTTGAATACATGTACGAACACGGTGCTGTGCGAACTGCAATGCTTGTTTTCTGTGTAATTGAATTTATCATTGTCTGCATAATGTGATCATTAAAATGTGAGCTGTTGTGAAGCAGTGTGTGGGTTGCTCATATATCTGATAATATCCTGATTTACCTAGTTGTCTCTCTTTGATGAAGATCTTGATCTGCACCAAGACCTATCAAAGAGCAGTTTCTTTGCTTTTAACTGTTTCAACCATTTTTAATCCTCTTCGTGCAACAAATATGTGGTGTCTATTGCAATTTTTCATGGAATCAGAAGTATCCCTAATCAATTTTAGCAGGTTATTACAAAGGAGGTAAACACTACTTCTAAAGTGAATAATATTGAAACCTAGGTATGAAAAAGTAGGCAGCTGTGTTTTGATTTCAAATTCAAGAAGTAGTTGGTTGCCAGCACCTCCTTTGCTGTATCTTTTGGACAGGAGCCCATTCTAGGAGTGATAAAAAAAAAAATGTAAAATTGAGAAAAGCGTGTCAAACTTATTTGGAAAAAAAAGGAATGGCGTAGCAAAATAGTAGCCGTTGGACCTTTCAAAAAAGAAGACGGAGGTGAGAGCAATGGTGGATCGGGGTGGAGTGAGGAGGTACAGAGGGAGAGCAAGCAACAGAGGGAAGGGGGAACAGCAGGGGGAAATGAAGGTGCTAGTTGGTGGTGTATATAAAGAAAAGACAAAAAAGGGTAGGAGGAGTACAGCACAGAGAGGGTGGGGTGATTTCATTGAGAAAGCAGCTCAGAAGGGGAGCACAAAAACATATACACTCCGTTAGAGTGCTGAACAAAAAAGAAAAGTAGTTCCCTGAATGTAAGTAGAGGTAGGATGCAAGTCATCCAATCTGATCTAGGGGACGGGCAAGCAGAAGAAAAGGGAAGATAGCTGTTGAATATTTTTAATTCTGTATTTATCATTTCTTCCTTATCTGGAACAGCCCAAAAAAGCATAGATAAAACAATGCATACACGCATACTTAAAACAAACGCCCTATTTTAAAATCCACCTAAAAAATCTGCTATAGCTATAATGATGTCTCTACACCACTTTTGCTCAAAACAGTCCTATACGAGGGATTGGCTAGCATGGCAAGATGGCAGATGTCTCTTGCTAGAGCTCTCTAACCACCACCTAATATCCTTGTCACCTAGGCCGTCTTTTAAATGACTGTCGACTGGAGCAAGAGGCAAAAATACTGTACCCTTGCCAAGGCAGCTGCCATCGGTGAGCCTTATGGCCCGGACAACAGAAAAGGAGTATCATCAGGGGACCTGTAATGGGGCCTTCCTCCAGACAATGGACGTGATGGAACATGGGCTTGGAGTGAAGCAGCTACCTGCACACTGCGTCGACCACTTTCTCATCTGAGGGGGGGGGGGGCGAGCGGAGCGCCCTGCCAATCTGAATTTCGCCCTGACACTCCCTGCGACTGCCAGTTCCCGGCATCATCAGGAGCCAGATTCAGACTGGCCCAAAGTCCACTACTCCTGCCAAATGAGGATGACGTGGGCAGTAGAGTTCGCAGCGTAGAGGTAACAGAAGTTACTATAAACCTAAATAGGATCTGCACGTTTAGACAACATATTCTGTAGGATTGGTGTCCAGACTGATTCTAGACGCCCCTGCCAAGTATGTTAGCCTGTATACCAGCTAGCTCACAGTGCTACTAGAAACTCTTCTTACCAAGGAGAGAATAGTTCTTGGCAACTATCGAACATGACAACCCTGGTCCCTCAGGATCGTGGAAACTTCGATACTTTTCGCTGAGTCACTCGTGCTCACTTTGCGTAGATCGATCCATAGAATAAATAAACAGTGGGGACGTTTTCAATAAGCATTTATTTAACCAGATCATTCTAGTGTAAAATAAGTGTGCTGAAACAACCATTAGACAGAAACAGATATAAATGATTATAAGCAGTAACAGAGCAAAAGGATGGTAGATTTCTGCCATCGTGCTAAAACAATGAATACAGGCAAGTATATAAAATACACAACAGTATTAAATGTGTAGTCCTACGATGCGACCCTAACTAGATGTACCTAAGTGTACCTAGCATGTATATGGGTGTAAAGCCAAGAATCCCTCTAGGATAAAGTCAACCCCATTACCTGAAGTGAGAGACTGTGGGACCCCTTCTTGGTCTCGTGATGGACACCCCGCAAGGGATGTCAGACCACTGCGAGCTGGAGTGTCTGCGTGCAAGAACCTCAGCATCTTGCTTCAGTGTGTCGGCATGGAAGTCCTTTTCTCCTCTGTCTACCTCAGCAAGAAATGGTGTTTATATACCTAAAGTGGTACCCTCAAGGTTTCTACTTTGCTGTGTCATGTTGGACCTAGGATGACGGAAGGAATGACCCTTATACATAGTTATTATGCAGGAGATGGTAGTCCTGCTGAGTTTCCAAGAATCCTCATGCATAATGGATGAGGCTAGTTTTCAAGGAAAACCCTACGTCTTGTAAGCAGTACCGTAACTGGGTAAAAGGTCAGTCCCAAGAAACGCTATATAGTGTAATGGTAGGGAAGAATACAGGTGAAAGGTTAGGTAACTACCTGAGCCTGTATTGGGGTACATATATGGAACATAAAACAAGGTAGAAAGGTGGGCCGGAATGACCGAAGACAGGGTCCGTTACTCTCAGAGCAAACACCTGTTGGAAAAGGCAGACAGTGATACAGGGGCTGATCTGAGGCAGACCCTGGAGATAGGGAACAGAGTGGGAGATCACTGGCTCCAAGATATCGCAGAGGACACACCCTGTGGCCTGGGATAAAAGAGGGGCCTGCACGGCTGACAGGTCTGAGCTTAGAAAGAGTCTCTTTGAGAGATGGTTGCATTCCGACGTCCAAGCTGCCCAGAGGAACTATGGAGCCTTAGTGGAAGTGTTGAATGAGCTGAAGGGAGGGGCAAAAGACTATATGGGGTCCATCATTTCACAAATTTAGCAGGTGCATTGGAGCTGGCCTCTGTGGTGTGACCCTGGTGATGATTTATGACCTAAATGTCAGGGGATAATAGATATGGCAAATGGCCCTATGTGCGCTGAATATGCTCCCTTCTGGGAACATTGGTGCACCTACTGCTCGTAAGGCACTGGGATATGGCAGGTCTGGTGGCTGCATTGGCAACGGTCGGTGGTGACCTTTCTTCCCCCTTCATGGTCGTCCACTCAGACTTCCAGATATTAAAAGACAAGCCTCTCCCCAAACCGGGGAAATTAGATATATTTGCCATGGTCATGCATACCGACGATTTCCAGCTAGCGGGGGAGTGTGCCCTGGGCAGTGTCGAGAGAACTCTGGAGCCAATCCAGCACCAAGTTATGCTACAGGTCAGTAAGTCCTCCACGCAAATGATATACGCCAAAATTGCAGAAGTCTGCACATTGGAACACAAGAAGAACTGTAAAAGTTACATGGTGGTGTATATATGTAGATTAGGTGGTAATCCATAGCAAATAATGCTAGACGAAGGAAGAGCTAGTGTAGTTGTGTACTGAGTTTTGGAGTTTCTATTTCTTTCATTATTAGTTAGGGTGACAAATGCTTCTATTTAGCAAATATATGGTGGAGGAGTTGGGTGGTTGCTCCGGTATTCAGAATTGTATTAGTAGGTGTATTCCATAGGACAAGGCCGCCATGGGATCATACAGTGGTTAAAAAAGCATGACCTGGATCGTTAACAGGCTACTAGATAAGGTTAAAGAAGGTACCCTTATGTTGTATGCGAAAAGACCCATCTTTTGGGCGCTAGATGTGCCTTTCTTGGATGTCATGAGTATAATAGTGCATACAACACTGGTTATGTTAGAAGCTCGAGGGGATGGCTATATTTTTAGATTGCTCCTTCCCTCTTGTGGTTACCAAAAACTGTACAGATGATTTGGGGTGCTATCTGGTAGTTGAGGGTACAGTGGAAGGGGCTTCCTGGACACTGTGCCTTGTGTATGCTCCCACTAGCATTGTTAAAATCTCATCGCAAATGGTGTACTCAGTCCTTAACACACCGCTGTGGATGCCAATCGTATGGGGAGATTTCTAAACTGTAATGCATCAGCCTTTAAATGTGGATTCCCCTCCTGCACCTCTAATCAACAATACTTCCCATGTGGGTTGCATCTCTGGGAGTGGAGGATTTTTAGTGTAAATGGAACCCAACTGACAAACTGTAAATACATTACTCAGCCTCCCACCATTGCGGCTACTGCCTAGATTACTTATTCGTTCAGACACTCCATTTGGGTAGTGTTCAGGAGACCTATATACTGACTAAATGTATGTCGGACCCCACCCCAGTAGTTCTGAGGCTACATTACCCCCAGCGAGGCTCCTTTGGTTGCTGGTGCCTGAACGCATGGTGGCTATAAGACGAGGCCCATATGGACCACCTCTGCTAAGTTCTTAATGAATACTTTTTCCTAATTGCATGCTCAGTCTCCTCCGCAGCTAGTGGGAGGCATCCTGAGCGACCATCTGAGGGAAGGTCTTCTCCTGGGTACGAAGAAGGGCTAGAGATAGGGCTAAACATAAAATTGCACTGGAACAGTTAATCTCTATGCAAGAGCAGCGCCTTCAGAGTGAGTGCTCAGTGAAGGAGTGTGCAGCTGGCATTGCTCCAAAGTAGAAATGAAACAAAAACTGATGGACACTGCCAAATCTGCTTAGACTTTGTCTCAGTATTATATTTATGAACTGCGGGAAAGTTAACATATTGGCTGGTGTATATGGATGCCTCCACCTGTTTTATCCTCTAAATATACACAGAGGATAATAAGAAAGTGACAGATTCAATGTAGATAGCCTCTACCTTTGCTAAATATTATTAATAAAACTTAAATCCGAGATATTCCCCCAAACCTAGAGAAAATAAACCCATCAGGCGCCATTGAAGGAGAGCAAAGCAGAGCTCGACATTCCACTCATAATGGAGGAGCTCCGGGGAAGGTCCAGGGCCCAAACGGCATACTGGCTGAATTAAAAAATATATATTTATCATTGTTGGGCCGCCAACTTTTAAATCTTTATAAAGAGATTATGAATGCCTGGGAGACCTTCAATTGGCCATGATAACCTCTATGCTTAAACCAGGCAAACCTTCGAACCATTGTGCCTCATACTAGCCTATTTCCTTGCTTAACGTTGAGTCCAAATTGCTCATCAAGGTCTTGGCCTTACCCTTGTCCAAAGTGATGCGAGTACTGGTCCATGAGGACAAAAAGGGATTGATGCCTATGGCATGTCCAGGTGGCATTGGCAAAAGCAGCAGGCCTCCCTTCTCCAGCAGCTTTGCTCCTCATGGACTTTGAGAAAGCCTTTGATACCATACACTGACCCTTCTTAATGCAGGTGGTACAAAAGATGAACATTACCTGACTATTTTTGCATAACTTGATGCGGGTTAGTTTGGTCGTAGGTGTGTGGCGCCCTAAGGGTCTATGCACTTGAGTTCAGTTGGTCTTATCTGCTTTGCAGTGATCTGAGATAAGGAAATCACCTACTCCCCAAGTGTGTGACCGTGGTCAACAAAAAGTCAATTCTTTTGTTCTCAAGCTCATGCTAATATTACTGTGCATTAACGTATTCAAAACAGTTCCATTCAAATAATAACAGTTTCCGATGGCCAACCAAACAGTCAGAGCACTCATAGTGGTGCAAGCCACTCCTCCCCGACTCACCCACCCTCCCGCTCTCAACCGGGTATACCCTCCCACCCGCCCCCAACCAGGCATATCCCTGCCTTCTGCTTTCTTGCAGCGTGAGAAGCAGAAAGTTAAATGGTATAAAATACCATTTTATTTTCTGCTTCTCGCACTGCAAGACAGCAGTGGGGCGGCGCTCCGATGCCTAATGGAGCTGCCACCACTGTGTGGCACCCCTCTATGCGGCTACCAGGACGCAGGTTAGAGTTAACACAGTGCTCTTGGACCCCTCCCCTATAGAAATGTTAATGTAATGTTAATGTTATATGGATTTATAGAGCGCACGGCTGCCCCAGCCAAGGGGCGTCCCGGCACTAACTGTATGAAACTGTATAAAACTAAAACAGGAGGAGATACTGAAGGAAAAAGTTGGGGATAATACAATTTAACAGAAGAGATAGGTTTTTATGACTTTCCTGAAGGGTAACAGATCCTTCCTTCCCCTTATTTGGGTAGGGAGTTCGTTCCAGAGTTTAGCCGCAAGGTATCTGAAAGAGCGTCCGCCCATCCTGGCTAGTTTAATTCTAGGGACTTCAGCTAGATTCTGTCCCACCGAACGCAGAGTGCGTCGGGGAACGTAAGATGAGAGAAGTGGACATAGCATGGGGGGAGGCAGTTTTCAGGATTTTGAATGCTAAGCATAAGGTTTTGAAGTGGATCCTTCTTTCCACAGAGAGCCAGTGGAGTTTCGTAAGGACGGTAGTCACTGACTTATGGCGGGGGAGGCCGGTCAAGGCTCTGGCGGCGGCATTCTGGACTCGCTGGAGTCTAGATTTCTCTGCTACGTGTGCCCCTAATAAGAGGTAGCTGGCGTAGTCCAGCCGTGAGAGAATGGCTGACTGGACCACCAGTTGGCGGGTTTGGTGGTCAAAGAATTTTCAAATCGGCCTGAAATTTCGTAAAATTCCGAAACAAGTCGCGGCCACTTTTTTAGTATGGTGAGTGAAGTTCAGGGCAGAGTCCACCCAGACTCCCAGATTTTTTACACAGTCTTTAGGCTCAGGTGGTTGGCCGAGGGACTCTGGCCACCAGCTATTCCCCCATGCAGTAGTCTCTTTGCCTACCAGCAAAACCTCCGTTTTGCCGGCATTGAGCTGGAGGTAGTTCTCCGTCATCCAGCTGGTGATGTCAACAAGAGTCTGCTTAAAATTCTGTGCGCTAAGACCACTTTGATTTTCCAATGTCACCACCAGCTGGGTGTCGTCAGCATAAGACACAAGTGACAGTCCATGTCTCCTGGCTACTTCTGCCAGAGGTTGGACGTACACATTGAACAGGGTAGGGCTGAGGGCCGACCCCTGGGGCACACCCTGCTCAATGGGGCATTCTTTAGAAAGAAAAGGAGGTGTGGAGACTCTAAAAGATCTGCCTGATAAAAAAAGCTTTAAACCAGCTGAGAGCCAGCCCTGTGACCCCTACCTCCTCCAGCCTGAACAACAGTACCTCGTGTGACACCGTGTCGAAGGTAGCACTGAGGTCCAAAAGAATCAGTGCTGCCGTTCCACCAGAGTCTAATATGGTGCGGAGATGTTCTGTCACACTTAAGAGGGCTGTCTCGGTACTGTGTCCCGCGCGGAAACCATGTTGGGACCTGTCCAGAATGGAATTAGACATCAGGTACTTGGTCAAGGTGGAATTAACATGGGCTTCCACTACTTTGGCTGGCCAAGGGAGGAGTGATATGGGTCTGAAATTCTCAGGTAAGGTAGGGTCTAATGTGGGCTTTTTTATAATGGGTGAGACCCAGGCTTGCTTCCATCTTGTGGGTATATTGGCAGTGGAAAAGGATAAGTTTACAATATCTCTAAGGGGGCCAAGTACCGTCCAGTCCGCCTCTCTAAATAGTTCAGGTTTAAGGGGTCTGCCGGTGAGCCTGACTTAATTTTGTTGCAAAGTTTAAGGAAGTCTTCTTGGCTGAGTGCCGGAATATTGGAGAGATTGGGTTTATTCGGGTCGACTGATAGAGTGAGGTGGGGAGTCGCCGGAAAAGTATTATACATTTTCTTAATTTTGTCCATAAAGAAAACCGCCATATTGTCGCAAAGTGTAGATGATGTATTGGGATTGTCCATCGTTTTCTTGGCACTGAGCTCTTTTAGAATCCTAAAGATAGTTTTGGAGGCATTATGACTGTTCTTTATCTCTGTAGTATAGTACGCTGCTCGGGTCCTACAGATATTGCGGTGGTACCTTTTATGTAACTGGACATAGAGGGTCTTGAGTGCCGGATCATATTCTCTCCTCCATCTACGTTCAGCTTTTTTACACTCTTTTTTTTGTGAGGAGAGCTCTTCATTGAACCAAGGGCTAGATTTGTGGCAGCGCGCCTTGATCCATTTGGCTGGTATCAAGGTGTCCAGGGCTTTGCTGATCCACTCGCAAAATTGGTCATAACCTTGGTCGGGGTCCTCGCTAGGTTGAGGGGGATTGGTAGTGAGAAGTGCGTGGAAGTCTTCAAGACGAAGCTTCCTCCATGGTCTTTTCAGAACCTGCTGGGCGGATTTTGTATTGGGGTCCTCTCTGAAAGGTATAGTCATAATCACTAACCAGTGGTCAGTCCAGGTCATGGGGATAGGAGGTTCAACACTCACGTTGGTCATATTCGTAAGGATGGGGTCTAAGAGATAGCCGCCACTGTGAGTGGGTCCCCTCACAAGTTGGCAGAGCTGAAGGGCGGCAAGGTCGGCTAACAGGGTATTAATCTTAGTATCTGTGGAGAAATCAAAATGAATGTTCAAATCTCCCATAATAGTAAAATTCGCAGTTTCGGTAATTAGAGAGCATATATTCTCAAGGAGCGAGGTTGTAAAGCTCATACTTGCTCCCGGGGGCCTATAAATCAAGAGACCCACAAGATTAAATTGAGAGTTGATTTTAATGTTGTAGCGTGCACATTCACTTTCTTTAATTTCTAATTTTGATAGCTGGCAGGTGAAGTAAGATTTAACCATTATTGCTATGCCCCCTCCCCTGGAGTGCCTATTCAGAATGTATGTGGTGTACCCCACGGGGTGGCAAGGTTAATAACCGAGTCCATGTCATCCTGAAGCCAAGTTTCTGTCAAGAATAAAATATCTAAGGAGTGATTGGAAAGTAATTCATGAATTTCCGAGTAGTGTTTTTGCATGGACCTAACATTAAGCTGGCCCACTCTAATTTGTTGTGGTTTAGCTATAGTGAGGGACGGTGGTAGGGAGGGAGTCGGAAGGGAGAAACCACAGGAACATGGGGGAAAGCCTCTACTGCGTGAGAGGTTAAGTTTGGCACACTCGCTATCCGAACACTTTAGAGCTAGTAATTCTTGCCTTGAGTAGGTTGGCATGCCCTTCCTCATGTCACCATGGTTTTTGGCGAGGGGCGATGTGCAGGCGCGGACGGGTGCAGACGGGCAGGACTCCGGCACGACTCTGGCGTAGGTCCGGTGCGTCCGCTGCGCGCGTCTGCTGCGCGTAGTCATGCCCGTCCCCTTATATGCGCGACTAGAGCGCGTCAGAGCGCCGAAAAACACCCAATATGTCTGCCGTGAATTAGTGCCTGGGACCGACTCGTCAGCGTCAATGCTCGGCTGCGAGTGGCCCAGGCAGCAGGGAGGTGAGGGGAAGAATTAAAAGCTTATTAAATCGAGCGTTATCACAGTGAAGTATTTAAAAACACTAAAGTCACGATACTGGCAGGCCCAGTCAGCAGGGAGGTGAGGGGAGGAATTAAAAGCTTATTAAGTCAAGCGTTATCACAGTGAAGAAATTAAAGCACAAAAGTCACGATAATGACAGAAACATAACCTCCCGGCTTCCGTCTCAAGAGGGATACAGTCAACAGCTTAATCAGGCGCTGGGCTCAAGGATGCCCCTTCTATGCGCGACTAGAGCGCGTCAGAGCGCCGAAACACACCCAATATGTCTGCCGTGAATTAGTGCCTGAAAGAGGCGTGCAGCGAGAATGCCCTCTCTTTCCATTCCTTCTAACGCTAGCTGTCGAGCCTTTGACAAAATGCGTTAGAACCAATGGACATAGATAGATAGTCTCTTCTAGCAGATGACATCATGTTGTTTCTGCAGCGGCTTTAGTGCTCTTTTCCATGGCTACAACATATATTACGAATTTATGGAGAGGCCTATGGTTTGACCGTCAGTTGGCATGAATTCATTTATGTACACGTACAGGGAGAGAGTCTGCCTCATCCCTTTTGCATTCCTCTTCAGATAGTTGTCAACCATTTTAAATATCTGGACATAATGATTTCTTTAACCATTGCAGAGCCTGGGACCTTAACATTGTCTCGATAATGCAGAGAAGCTGTAGAGACATGGATACTTGGTCAAATCCATCTATTTCAATGATGGGTAGGATAGCTTTGTATGAAGTGATCGCTTCTTCACAGTTCCTATACTTTCACAAAACTGCCCTTTTATTCTTCCAGCTTATGGTCTCCAAATACATCTGGGGAGCAAGCTCCCGAAGGCTCATACTCCACATGCATGATCACATCATTGGAAGGGGGTTCGGTGTTTCAGATTTCTACTTTTACTGCTGGGCCTCTCAGAATATACCCATAGGAGACTGTCTGGGACAGAAGCAACTTGGCACTGCACCTGGAACTTTATTTTTTTTTACTAAATGTTATTGTTCACATGTAACATATGCCAGAAGCAGGTGAAACATATCACAGTCAAAATACTCAATGTTTCCTCCACTGCATATTTACAGAAGAGATAGAATGATGTCTCATCTTTCACATAAAATATCGAAGTGCATGTCATATTCTATCAGAATTGATGCTCCACTGCCACTAACGTTGAACAATTCCCCTACCCCACCCTCCCCTCTCATGCCCCTTGCCATGCTGTTGCATGTAAGTTCCCCCACTGGGTAACAGATTTTTAAAGCATCCCCTGCGAGTTAAGCTCCCTCCTCCCGCAGCCCTAGGATGCAAAGATGGTCAGGTGTTGTCACTTCCCAAGTCCACCACTATCAACAGAGAGCTGTGTGGTGTGTTGGTGGCTGCGTCTGGAGCCATACGACAATCCACCAGGTGTTCCCATGCCCTAGCCCTATCAGTTGCTCCCCGAACCTTCTCCAGCTCCCAGAATAGTACAATTCCTTCAAGCCCTGTCCATTTGGTGAATTCCTATCGCCATTTAGTTAGTCTCGGTCCCACAAGAGCCCTCTAGTGAGTAGTGAGTTCCATTTTCACCAGTATGAGTGCCAGGTCAGTGAACCTAGTAGTTTTACATCGGGTTGGGCCCAGGAATCCCCCAAGGAGGCAAGCTAGAGGGTTGTAAGGAATTGCCTGTTTGGTTATCTTATTGATGCAATCTATCACTGCTTCCCAGTACCCCACTGAGGATGGTCAGGGTAAACAACCATTACTTCGCATCTTTTACTTCGCACTTCTTTTACTTAGCATCTTTTACTTAGCATTGTCTTTTACTTCGCATGCTTTTACCCAGCATGCCTTTACTTCTCATATGCCTTTAATTAGCATATGCCGTTACTTCGCAGGAGAAGAGTGGATCCATGGTTGAAGGTGAAGAGAGGGACCACGGGCAGAGAGAGGTAAGTGGGGCAGTGTAGTTAGGGTAGTGTTGTGGTGTATGTGTAGTGTTGGGGGTAGTGTTTTAGGGTTTAGGGTAGTGTTGTAGTGTACGCATAGTGTAGGGGTAGTGTTTTAGGGTTTAGGGTAGTGTTGTAGTGTATGTGTAGTGTAGGGGGTAGTGTTGTAGTGTATGTGTAGTGTAGGGCGTAGTGTTTTAGGGTTTAGGGTAGTGTTGTAGTGTATGTGTAGTGTAGGGGGTAGTGTTTTAGGGTTTAGTGTAGTGTATGTGTAGTGTAGGGGGTAGTGTTTTAGGGTTTAGGGTAGTGTTGTAGTGTAGGGTAGTGTTTTAGTGTTTAGGGTAGTGTTGTGTATGTGTAGTGTAGGGGGTAGTGGTTTAGGGTAGTGTTGTAGTGTATGTGTAGTGTAGGGTAGTGATTTAGGGTTTAGGGTAGTGTTGTAGTGTATGTGTAGTGTAGGGTAGTGTTTTATGGTTTAGGGTAGTGTTGTAGTGTATGTGTAGTGTTGGGTAGTGTTTTAGGGTTGTGTTGTAGTGTATGTTTAGGGTAGGGGTAGTGTTTTAGGGTTTAGGGTAGTGTTGTAGTGTATGTGTAGTGTAGGGAATGTGTTTTAGGGTTGTGTTGTAGTGTATGTGTACAGTAGGGGAAGTGTTTTAGAGTTTAGGGTAGTGATGTAGTGTATGTGTAGTGTAGGGTAGTTATTTAGGGTTTTGGGAAGTGTAGGGGGCGTGGAGGGTAGTGTTGGTGTGTAGGCAAAAAAAATAAAAAGAATCTTTATACGTAGTACAATCCTGCGAAGTAATGTACTGCTAAGTAATGCCTATTTAATGCTTTTAATTGTTTTTGCGAAGTAATGGTGTGCGTAATAAAATACTGCTAAGTAAAGGCATTTGCGAAGTAAAAACTTTGTAGAAAAGGCATGCTAAGTAATAGCATGCTAAGTAACGTCATTCAGGCCCACACCATATGGAACATTTTTGCCCCAAGTTCCCTACACCGTGGAGATGTGACTGCTGCTGTGGTATAAAACCCATTAATCCTGCCTGGTGTGAGGTAAGCCCTCTTAGGAAGGAAGTTACACTGCACCTGGAAATTGATACCCTGCAGTGCCACTGCACCCTTCACTTACTCTATGGGGGGTTCACCCCCCGACAGATGACTTGGATCCTCATATTGTGCTGCCTTGAGGCACTGAGACATTAAATGGCTTGGTAGACGGACCTTGACCGTTCTATGACATGGGACACAGATGCACCACATCTCCTGATATGCTTGAAGGAAATCATGTAAAGTCAGTTGAACAACTCACGCTAGACTACGACATACACAAATCCCAATTCTTTGGATACCTCCCCCTTCAGCTGAGACATGCAAGGTTTATTTCTAGACTTTACAGGTCCCTGCTCCTAAATTCCTCTGATCTCATGAAAGGAACAGAGGTCGCTTGGGATTGGGACCAGGGTGAGCTGGAGGATGAGGACAGGTGGGAGGAAAGGATGGCACTATGGGTGCCGGCCAATTTCTTCAAATCTTAAAGCAATTCAGTCTAACTACCTGCGCTGGACATATTACAGTCTTGCTTGGGTATGGAGGTTTGGTAGGGCCAGTGGCTCAAAACGTTTCTGAGGTTTGGTGCCTCGCGGGCTTTGTTTTACCATGTGATCTGGGGCAGTCCGTACATCCAAGCATATTGGCAACAGATCTACAGTATGATGGCCAGGATTGTACATGCCTCCAATAAAACAGACCCCAGGGCTGTCCTCTTGGGCGTAATGAAGTGATGGTCCTCGTCTGGAGTGGGGAAATCTCTTGATGAGTTTCCTGATAGCCAAGCGAGAAATTGCATGTTGCTGGCGACAGAAAGACTCCACAGATGTAGATGAGGGGGAATGGGCAGTTGTGAGAAAGTGGCTCTATATATACTGGACTAGAAGGAAGTACAGTGTGTATAGAGTCCACCAACCCCAGAGGTATAACAGAGGTTAAAGTTAAAGTCAGAACAGACCTTACTCTCCAAAGTGGTAGCTTGGTCGAGCAGTAAGGCAGTACCACAGGACATTGTAAAGCATTTGATGTACACACTCAGTCAGCAAAAGGTTTCACACACTCAAGGACTGAACTCCAGGCCAATTGTCTGTAAATCCAGAGATATGGTTGTTTTATTTTTAGAACCAACAGTTATAAAAATATACTTTTCACATTACGAGTACTCTCATGTAAATACTTTGCAGAGGAGCAATAAGTTTGTATACACATTAATCACAGGTTAGCTAATAAGCAATACAGTTCTGAAACACACTCTAGCATGGAGCTCAATGGGTTTTCATAGGAAAGTACAGTTGATTACTTTATGGATTACTTTGGTAGTCCCAGGACTAGATCTTGGATTCAGTCCTGGGGTCTAAGCTGAAACCAGATTAGCAAAAACGTTTTAGTTACAGTGATGATTTTTCCTGAATATAAAGCTGTTTTAAAAGTTCACACTTAGAAACTTTTCGAGTTGATTCTCACAATGTTATTCAATGGGAGGAAATTCAGGGTACAGGTAAGTACGATCGCGTTACTTTTGTAACCCAGCACTAGTCTCCTAGGTCCAGCACTGGGGGCTTAACTCAAAACAGGTAGGTAATTACGTTTCAGTATTTCGTACGATTTTTAAAGAATATTTGCAGTTTTCAAAACCGCTAGGGATTACTTTTGCGGCTCAGTACTGGGCTGAAAGGTACAGTACTGGCTTCTCTCCTGATCACAGGTGAGTATTTTCGAATTCGGACTTTGGCTGATTTTATAGGAATATTTTCAGTTTTCAAAACTTCACACTTAAAAAAATTTCGAGTCAAAAATGGGTCAATGTTATCCAATGGCAGGTAAGTGAATTACCGATTTCCAGGTGAGTACTTGGTTGGTAAAGTTAGGGTTCTGGACATAGACTCAGGGGTCCCCCAGGGTCAGGTGAGTACAGTTGGTTCAGTCGCAGGGGCTGCCGGGTGCAGAGGTAGGTAGGCCCAATGTTATCCAATGAGGGAAAGGGTGCCTTCGGTTGGTGGCTGCTGGCTAGCAGGCCACGCGGCTCTGGGAGCTGGGCTCCTGGTCACTTGCTCTGGGCAAGGGGGGAAGTAGGATAGGGCAAGGAGGTCACAGCCAGCGGCACTCGGGCGGCTGGGTGCAGGGTGCTTTTGAGCCGTCGGGCGCTCAATGTTATCCAACGAAGATCTTGAAAAAGGAACAAAGGCTCGGGGACGGTGACTCTCCAGGGGCGACCAGCACTTCGAGAGGTAGGTTGGGATGTTGGAGCACAGGTAGGTACCCCAGAGGGAGGCACAGGGGGCTTTAGGGTGCCGGGTGCAAGGGTGTCTTTGGGTGGCGGAAAAGCTTACCCTCGGCTGGTCGCGGTTGGGGTGGCCCCTGGTTCTGAGACTGCAGGTGTCGGCTGGTTTGTCGAGGAGGGTCTTTGGGCACTGGACTTCGGGTCCCAGTCGCCGGGGGGACGTCCTCGTGGTCTTGGTTCGGGTTGGCCCGGCCCGGGCTCGGCTGGTGCAGAGTGGGCTGGTCCGAAGCTTTCTGGTGGGCACCAGGTGGGTTGCTGCAGCAGAGCCTCTGCTGATGGGAGTCCCAATCGTCGAGAGGGTCAAGGCAGGCAGGTCCTCTGGGTGTCCCAAGGTTGCTGTCCGCGGAGGTCGCCGGGTTTAGGCAGGAGCAGGTTTCAGGATCAACAGGCCGGTAGGGCTGGGGACAAGTCAGTTGTTTTTGTCCTGTTGTTAGCAGCTGCACGGCGTCTTCTTCTTGATCTTCTTTCTTTTTGATATCGGGATCTGAGGAAGGAAGGTTCAGGGAGCCCCTAAATACTAAATTTAGGGGTGTTACAGGTAGGGCTAGGGCAGGGACCAATGGGTCCCTGTCCTGGGGTGAGTACACCCCCTAGCCTGCTCCTCTCCTGTGGGAGGGGGGCACGAGCCTAGCTGGGATTGGGCAGGACTCCCCATCTACAAGATGGCCGGAGCCCGGGGTCGTGCTTCACCTCACCTCCTCCACCTGAGGGGTGGAGTTGGCATAGGTTGGCACACCCCCCTTCCTGACATAGTTTTTCCCCCTAGTCTTCCCGCCAGAGTCGGGGTAGGACTGGTGGGGGCTGGTTGCTGGGTACAGCAAATGGTCTGGGGAAGCTCTCAGAGGCGGTATGTCTTTGAAGCTTCCCCCTGTCCATCCTGGGGGAGGAGACATAGCACCTCACCCAGGATGTGCTTTGTTTCAGACCCAGGAAAGCGGGGGGCTCTCCACCCAGGGGTCCAGCAACATGTCTGCTGGGTGGCAGCCTCTGCAGCCACTCAGCCCAGACGTGGATTATAGGTTCGGGTTTTTGGAGGGCATCTGTAAGATGCCCTCTCGTGCATGTTACATTAAATCCCACACTGGTATCAGTGCGGGTTTAATGTGCTGAGAAGTTTGGTACCAAACTTGTCAGTCTTCAGTGAAGCCATTATGATGCTGTGGACTTCGTGAATGACAACCTCCCAGCACCATATACTCTTAAATGGCAACACTGCACTTACAGTGCCCAGGAATGGCCCTGGGTACTGTCGGGGCACAGGGCTCATGCACCTGGACCATCACCTCTGGCATAGGACACCCAGCTAGAGGGGTGACTGAAGTATGCCAGGGCAGTGGGATCTGTGGGCATGGCACACAGGAATGTGTGTGCCATGTCGTCTCTTGCTTTAGTTCTTTACTTAGGCCCTCAGCCTTCAAAGGCAGTGTGTGGGGGCCAGGGTACAGGGCCCCTGAGGGTGGCACAATAAGTGCTGCAGCCCTCAGGGGTCTTTTCTGGTCACCATGCCCTGGGTACCTAGGGTACCATTTACTAGGGGCTGACAGGGGCCAGATATGCCAATTGGGTATTTTGTTTCAGCATAGCTTTTCTTTGTGGGGAAGGAACACAGGCCCTGGGTACCTGATTATCAGGGACCCAGGGCACACTCAAACAAAGTACATCAGCAGTTCAGAAAAAAGTGGGGGCATACCAAGGCAAGAAAGATGGCGCTTTCTCACAGCAGTCTATAATAGAGCAGCTACGAGAGAAAATACAACAAGTTTTAACGTCAGGCTGGGTGGTAGCTCGGTTCAGGGCCTGATGGGGCCACTGCACACTCAAAATTATGTATGCATATTTATTGAGAGACGTAAATGCTGGGATGGTTCTCTTATCTCTGTTTCCATTTGGCTTACAGTTATATTGTACTGTATAAAACCCAAAAAAATGTAATTAGAAAAAACCCAGTCCCATGCATCTCTTTGCCTAAACATATTTTTTTTAATTGGGCAAATCAATTTACAATGGTTTTTACAAAAGAAACCATGTGATAACAAATACGCAGCATCACATTTCACTTGCAACCCACAAATGGCACCATTGAGCTCATAAGTCCCTGTACTTTTCATGCATGATTCACCTTTATTCTTATTCTTAAGATCTTTTTTCCGTATGCTATGATCTGGTAATGAGCTCAAATAATGGAAGGTTTCCTCAGCCCCCCCAGGAAGGACAGAAATGTTCTTCCCTTCCAATGTCTTAATCAGTGAGATGGAGGAGTAACCCCAATATTTCTTGTAAAGGTTTTAGCAGAGGTAAAGGCTGAATTTTTGCCCATCTTTGATCAGTGAACTGCAACTCAAGCTACAGATAATGAATTGCTGAAGCTTCGGCAAGGAAATCGAGATCTGGTGACTTATATTGCTCACTTTAACAAACTCATCGTGGAGACTAATTGGCCAGAAACAAAAAAAGCAGCGATATTCTACCGAGTAATCAAGGATGAGTTGAAGGATGCCCTAGCACAAGTTCCTAAAAGACCAGATGAAATATCTGAATTAATAGCTCTGGTGTTGCAAATCGATCATCGTTTAAGCAAGCGAAGATCAGAGACAAGACGGGATTTCCGCCCACTTCCGCCTAGATTCGATAGAGTAGGAAATTAAAGTAATAAGGTCTCGGAAGGCGTTTCTACCAAAGAGCCCATGCAGACTGGTTCTATTTGAGGGCCTCTTGTAACAAAGTAGGTTTTCCGTAAGATTATGTTCATCAAGTAATATTTATTCAGCCCCCACCAACAGTCAGCTAACAACTGACACTTATGGAATTTACAAGTAGAGGAACATTGGTGTGATATGGTTCCAAGCTCTAGGTTCCAACATGGAACCAGAACACCCAGAGAGACAGGTCATCACACTTCTCCCTCTTAATCACTAAACAGGTTTACATGTCCAGCAATAAAATGGGCAACAGAAAGATAAGGAAAAACAAAGAAGAAACTACCTAGACATAATCACTCAAGTGAACAGGAGACCTGTGTACTCTCACACTCTTGCGAGTATATTTAGAACACAGATCAGGAACAACAACAAAGTCATCACATTTCCCTTTTCCCCCAAAGTGAGAAACACGACTATTGTTCCAGATACGACCATCCTCCGTCTTTACAGCATTTTTGAAAATTTTCACAATGGTTCTAGGAACAGAGAACTTCGACCAGTTTTGACAGCCCACAGGAGCCCTGATCTTTACTACTTCCCCCACCATGAATTCGGAATCCTTTGCAGAATTTCTCCTATCTACATATATTTTCCTTTTCCTCTGTAGCTCCAATTCCCTTTCTCTCCATGCACCCAGATCATTATTTTTTACACCCTTGTCTGCAGCCATCCAAGCAGGACATAAACAAGTGTTAGGAGCTCTTCCCTTGAAAAGCTCAAACGGAGTTTTTCCTGTAGTTGAGTGAGGAGAGAAACGATATGCTGAAATTCTGTTCTGTAACTCCTTTCTCCAGTCCAAATTGTTAACCCTTGCCAACTGAATGTTTTCCTTCAAAGTTTTGTTGAGTCTCTCCAAAGCACCATTTGCCTCAGGATGATGCAAAGAAATCCTCTTGTGAATTATGCCACACTTACTGAGATACTCCTCAACTTTCCCTCAACAAAATTGAGGCCCATTGTCAGAAAGAATGGAGTTCGGAAAACTCTCGCGTTTAAATACAGACTCCAAAAAGGAAATAACAGACTCACTTGTGATCTCCCTTACCAAACTAACCTCAACCCACCTAGAATACAAATCCAATAAAACCAACATAAATGGAGTTTGATGCTCACCATGTAAAGGCCCCACAATATCAACTGCAATTTCATCCCAGGGGGACC
Source organism: Lissotriton helveticus (assembly GCF_964261635.1). Lineage (NCBI taxonomy): Eukaryota > Metazoa > Chordata > Amphibia > Caudata > Salamandridae > Lissotriton > Lissotriton helveticus. The sequence continues at coordinate 595,876,693 of NC_136072.1, forward strand.
TTGGCAACCTCCTGCAAACCATTGGAGAAGACCTCGTCCTCAAAACTTTATCACTTGCCTGACAAGAAGAGCAATCCCTAACGGTGCGTTCCACCAACAAATCAATACCTGGCCACCAGAAGTCCATTCGTATACGTTCTTTCGTCTTTGAGATACCCAAGTGTCCCTCATGAGACATGTCCACCAAAACACTCCTGAGAATAACAGGTGGGACTAGCCTAGTACCTCTCATGAGTAAACCATCTACTACTGCCAACTCATCAGCAATCAAAGACCAAGGTTTCTTTAGAGAACGAGACCTACCACCTTCCAACAATCTAATGACTTCCTTTAAATCTTCATCCTTACTCAGCTCTTCTCTCCAAGCATCTTCCTTCACCGCCCCCAAAGTAACGTCACACACCTTTAACTGACCCTCAAAATCATCAGCCAAAGCTTCCTTACCATTCTCTACAACATCCACCAGCCTAGACAGACAATCAGCCGAGACATTAGTTTTACCTGGAATATACTCCAACCTGAACACAAACTCCTGCAAAGAAATTACCCATCTCCTAATTCTCGCTGAGATTGAGTCTAACCCCTTCTTTTCAAACACTTCTTTAAGAGGCTTGTGATCAGATCTTACGGTAAAGGAGGAACCCCAAACAAACTTTCTAAATTTATTCACAGCCCAATATATACCTAGCGCCTCTTTCTCTATGACAGAGTAATTCAACTCCGCCCCCTTCAAGCATCTCGAAGCACAAGCTATTAGGACCTCTTTGTCTTTCCTCACCTGTAACAACAAAGCACCCAGACCCTTACTGCTAGCATCCGTTACAATAAACGTCGGATCGCCTGGAACAAACGCCTGCAAATTTGGTGCATTCCTCAGATCCATCTTCACCTGATCAAACTCTCTGCTACACTCCTCAGTCCAATTAAACACAGAACTTTTACACATGATTTTCCTAAGATTAACAGTCTTATCTGCAAAATTTCTGACAAACTTATTATAGAACTCTGCCATGCCTAGAAATGATGACACCTCTTCTTTTGAACATGGCTCCTTCAAATTTTCAATTGTTTCTACAAGATCCTTCTTTGGACAAATGCCCTTCCTTGAAATGTGGTGGCCCAAATAATCTAGCTCATTGACACCAAACTTGCACTTGCTTTGTCGTAGAGTTAATCCGAAATCCATCATTTTCTTCAACACAAGACAAACCCTCTCATCATGTTCTTGTTCATTCTTACCAGAAATAAGAACATCGTCCTGGTAACATCTTACCCCCGGTATTCCTTTGAACAGATCTTCCATAATTCTCTGGAATACCGAGGCTGCCGAAACCAGCCCAAAAGGCATTCTTAAAAACTTGAATGCGCCCATTGGTGTGATAAAACTAGTGAGCTCTTGACATTCTTCTTTTAGCGGAACCTGGTGATAGGCCGAAGCCATATCCAAGGTGGTGAAATAGCATGCCCCATCTAATGTAGAAACCAACTCCTCTATGTTTGGCAAAGGGTACTTGTCAACTATTACCTCTTTATTTAAAGCGCGGAGGTCAACACACAGCCGAATCTCATTATTAGGCTTCCTCGCGACCACAATTGGTGCGAGCCATTCAGTAGCTTCTACTGGTTGTATGACCCCAGTCGACAACAACTTCTCAATCTCTTTACCCACAGCATCCTTTACACAAATTGGAATGCGCCTTACTTTAGCAACAACAGGCACCGCACCCAACTTCAGTTTGATGTTGTGATTGTAACCCTTTATACATCCCAATTTTTCACTGAACAACTCTTTAAAATTCTTTATGAACTTGTTCTCACCATTGTCTACAGCCTGTACTTGAATAACTGGATGAGCATTTGGATTGAGACTCACACCCAATCTTGCCTGATGAGTCCAACTCAACAAGTTGTCTCCCCTGTTTACCACATACATCTTTGCTTCCCCATACCTCCCCTTATATTCAATGCAGTCAAAAAAGTAACCCATTATTTTTATGGGATGTTCTTGATAACCTGTTGGTCTTATATCCGGTTTACACAAAGTCTTTTCTTTTCCAAACACATTTTCAAACACTTCGTTTGAAATGAAAGTTACATGTGAGCATGAATCAAATTTCATCAACACACTTTTTTCCCCAATCAACACATAATCAGAAGGATGTTCTACAACATCATCATTAATCTGAAAACTAACTAACTTAGTCTCAGTCCTCGTATCTCTCCCAACTCTTGTTCTACAATTTCTACCAATGTGTCCCTTTCTACCACACACATTACAATTGAACTTAGGGGCAGGACACTCTGTCGCATTTGCCATATGCCCATATTTCCCACATCTATAACAAGTTCCTTGAAAAGGTGTTGTGAATTTCTTACTTGACTGTATTTTAGGAATACCACCGTCAACCTCCTCTTTAAAATTTTCACCCTCGCACCCTTCTTTTTTCTTTCTCTCATCATCTCTCTTTACAGCCTGACACACCACTTCTTGTGTTGAGGAACTACTAGGCTTTTCATCCTTTTTTTCCTTGCTCAGTTCTCCAACGCATTTTAACATGTGTTCAACCCTTTTTGCAATACCTACCACTTCTTCAAGTGCGGGCTCATCCTTTAGCCATAACTCTTCCCTTATTTTATCACTCACTCATCTCAAAACAAACTGATCCCTAATTCGTTCTTCCACCAAACCCCCAAACTTGCAACTAGATGCTAACTTTCTTAATGCAGTAATGTACTCCTCAACACTCTCTTCCTTACCCTGCTCTCGTAACCCAAAATAATACCTTTCCATGATGGTACTCACTTTAGGAAGATAATGTAAATCCAACTGCCTAGCACATACCTCATACTCATTCAATCCTCTTTGTTCTGCTTGTGGAATAACTGGAAGAGTCTCTAAAATCTCCTGGCCTTCTCCGCCCAAACAATGCATCAATAAGGCATGTTTCCTCTCACCCCTCAAATTTGCACCACACATCCTCGCGTAATTTTCAAAAAATTTCTTCCATTTCTTCCACCTAATCAGTGGTTCGCCAGGTTCCATCAGAAAGAAAGGAGGTGCAGTTACATTCTGCATTTTGCTGCCCTTATTCTACTTAACACACTATAACCTTATTCACCTTTGAACTCTTAATAACAATGTTCTTCCTCCCTTCCCTCAAAGTGGTGTGCCCATCACCGTTGACAGGCTCCAGGATCTCAATGTAGGACTAAAAAATCGAGTCTGGTTTTCCTTTTCAGCACCTCACGTCACTTCTTCAAGTGTGTGTCACTTACTCTGTCCAACAAGCTCCTCCAACATTGCTCTTCCTCCCGTTTTCACTCGTTTTTTTTTTTAGAACAAGTCTCTCAGTCCTCCTTTATCATTAGAATTGGTGTTCCTACGATGTCACGCTCCAAACCGCCGCTTCACCCGTTCTAGTCTTCTTGAAATTATAAGAAAAACGAAAAAAACCGAGAAAATAAAAAAAATCCAAAATGGCCGCCACTAATCCATCACAAACATTCAGTCTTGTTTCCAAAGTGGATTGATCTTCTTTTTCCTTTTTCTTTTAAACGAAGTCAAAATGGCCGCCACGAAACCAAAATGTTTCTTTCTTTGACTATTCGAGCTTGTTTTCTTTTTTTTTCGATTCAAAATGGCCGCCAAGAAACAATTGTATCACTTTTTGTCGCTAATCTCGCTTGTTTTTCTCTTATTGGAAACGCTCCCATTCAAAGATGTCAGCCAACTTTTTTTCAAACAAAAAGTCTTTTTTCTTAGGGAAATTTCCCTCGAAAATCGACGTCACTTTCAAACTCCGTTTTTTTCTCTATTTCCTTTAAAAAAAACATTGAAAATGACTACCTTTGCCGATTTTCGTCGCGTTTTCGCCTTTCTTGACTTTCTTCACCGCGTTTCCTTCGCTGAGCCACAGCTGACCCTTGAAGATGGGGGTTAATCTTCCTTCCTCGAAACAGCAGTCATGTGAGTTCTTTTCCTGACGTTCAGCTATTCACCTGTTGTTGAGGCTAACTTGCAAAAGTAGATCCTACCCTCCAACGTCGCCAGTGTAACAAAGTAGGATTTCCATAAGATTATGTTCATCAAGTAATATTTATTCAGCCCCAACCAACAGTCAGCTAACAACTGACACTTATGGAATTTACAAGTAGAGGAACATTGGTGTGATATGGTTCCAAGCTCTAGGTTCCAACATGGAACCGGAACACCCAGAGAGACAGGTCATCACACCTCTTTCCAAGGAAGAAAAGAAGAAGCCGTAAATTGGGCAGTCCGGAAAAAACAAGCGCCATCGGGAGAGGGATTTGCCCTGATTTAAGTCAATTCTCGCTACGCAGCACGTGGCCAATACTCTACAGTCAGCAGCGCCGCATTTAATCATACCTTTCACTGTCAAGTTTTGGAGCATCGAAATTCCTGGGGTCTCGGTTATGTTCGACTCCGGAGCTACGCAAAATTTATGCGACATCCGATATGTGCAGAAGATAGGAGTGAAATTTGTTAAAAAGACTGTTCTGGAGATCGTAAGAGCAGTGAATGATACTAACCTTTCCTCTGGTCCTATTACCCATGAATCGATAAGGTTGGAAGGATTAAACGGTCACCGAGAACAAATAATCTTTAATCTCATAGATGCTCCACAATTTCAATTGGTTTTAGGATTGCCTTGGCTGACGGAGCATAATCCTCGGATTGACTGGAGTCGTAGAACAGTAGTTATGGATTCCGCTTATTGTAAAGAAAATAGTTTTCATGAAAATACTGAGAAATGCCAGCGATTTTCAGCAGCATGTTTAGTGACAATGACAACCACCATATGTGCAGTGTGAACCAAAGAAATCCCCATGGAATACCAAGATTTAAGCAGGGTATTTGACAAAAAAGAAGCTGAGAAACTGCCCCACATAGACCATACGATTGAAAGATAGATTTGGAGTCAAAGGCAGTGTTACCATGCAGTCGGATATATGCCCTAACCGAGGCAGAAAATAGTTATCTCAAGGAATACCTGGATCAATACTTAGCTAACAGGTTCATTCGCCCTTCCCAGTCCCCAGTCTTGTCTCCCTTGTTTTTCATCCCTGGGAGGAAGGGAGAGCTATGCCCATGTATCGACTATCGGTTACTTAATCAAGCAACCACAAAAAATTGGTACCGTCTACCTTTGGTGTCTATGCTTTTGGATCAAGTCAAGAGAGGCACAATTTACACCAAACTAGATTTGAGAGGAGCGTACCACTTAATTCGCTTAGCTCCAGGAGATAAGTGGAAGATCACCTTCAGAACTTGTTTTGGCTTGTGTGAATACCAAGTGATGCCATATGGACTCTGCAATGCTCCAGCAGCTTTCCAACATTTTGTAAATGATGTCCTGTGTGAGCACTTGGATCAGATAGCTGTGGTTTATATCGATGACATCCTGATTTATTCCAACAATGAACAAGAACATGTGTTGCACGTCAGAGCGATATTGAAAAGATTATTGGATATTAATCTTTATGTCAAGCTGGACATGTGCTTTTCATGTCAAGAAGATAGACTACCTGGGATTGATTTTATCCGCTGAAGGAGTCAGTATGGACACAGCAAAGGTAAAAGCAGTGTAAGATTGGCCCCCTCCACAAAGCCTCAAATAAATTCTAAGTTTTCTTGTATTTGCGAATTTCTATAGAAGATTTATGGCCAATTTTTTGCAAAGAGTCAGCGCAATCACTCAATTACTGAAGAAAGGAGTCAAATTTGACTGGAGCCAAGAAGCAGACTCCGCCTTCCAATCTTTAAAAAAATCCTTCATCACAGCTCCCATTTTACTGTATCCAAATCCAGAGGAGTCTTATTATGTCAAAGCAGATGCGTCAAACTTAGCAATTGGAGGTATCCTCTAGCAACGCCATAAGATGACTGGTCAGTTGCACCCAGTGGCCTTTAACTCCAGAAAACTTACTTCACCAGAACAGAACTACTCAGTCACTGACCAGGAGCTTTTAGCAGTCAAGGAAGCCTTTCTGGAGTGGAGACACTATTTAATGGGAGCCCGGCATATGGTAACGGTGTACACAGATCATCAAAACTTGCAATTTTTTAAATCCTCTCGTATGTTGGCTGCTAGACAACTGCGATGGTCCTTGTATTTTGCTAACTATGATTTTGTTATCACCTACCATCCAGGAGCAGCGAATGGAAAGGCCAATGCTCTGTCTCGGATAAATACAAAAGAACTGAGGAGATTCCGGAAACAATCCCAATAATTCCCAAAGAAAAGTTTGTATTGGCCATTCAACATTCAGATTGTCTGCTGAGATAAAACAAAGCTTAACTAATGAGGAAATGAGAACTTGGGCAAGAGAGGTGACAGGAAGAGAAATCTAGGATGGCTTGCCCTATCTTTCAGGAGCCTTGTATTTACCCACATTGGAATGGCAAAGAAAAGTGTTACATCATAAACCAAATCGTTCTGCGCCTCATGGTTTATTAATGCCTTTGCCAACTGCTCCTCATCCCTGAGACACTGTTACGTTGGATCTGATAGTAGATCTCCCCCCCCCCCCAGCCAGGGTTACAACACCATCATAGTGGTTGTAGACACCTTTTCCAAAATGGCACCCATTCTTCCATTGCAGAGAATCCCTACAGCCGCTCATGTAGCACAATTATTCACTCACCATGTGGTTAGACTTTACAGAATCCCAAAGATCCTAATTTCAGATCATGGGTCCCAGTTTATTTCTAATTTTTGAAGGGCCTTCAATAAGAGGTTAGGGATTGATGCTCGCTACTCTACAAGTTACCACCCAGAGACACATGGGCAGACAGAGAGGGTCAACCAAGAGCTGGAACAGTACTTACAGCTCTATCTCTTTGATCAGGCTGAGGAATGGGCAGATTGTATTTGGGCAGCAGAGTTTGCATATAATAATGCCGTTCATAGCTCTACTGGATACACCCCATTTTATCTCCGTCATGGCAGGCATCCTAATATGCTTTTAGGGAAAGAAGAGAAATCAGTCCCAGCTGTTGAGGAAGTAGTAAAAAATATCCAGGAGTCTTATCAGATGGCAAGAGAACACTTAGAATTAGCTAACAAAGACTGTATAAAACGCAGGCAGACAAAAACAGAAAAGAAGGGCCAAACTTTAGGAAAGGATATAAGGTTTGGTTATCCACTCTACACATGCACTTAAAAAGAAACGCAAATTTCAACCAAGATTCATCTGCCCTTTTAAGGTAGATCGCATAATAAATCCAGTGGCAGTGAAAATACACTTACCTCCTTACTTTAAAGGTACACCCTGTTTTTCACATTTCATTATTAAAAAGTAGTTCTCCAGATTTGAGAGTAGTCACTTCCCCAGTGCCTATTCAGGTGGATTCAACAGAAGAGTTCGGGGTGGGACAGATTCTAGATTCCAAAATTCAAAGAGGAAAACTATTTTATCTAATTGATTGGAAAGGATGTGGCCATAAGGAAAGATCCTAGGAGCTTTCTTTAAATGTTCTTGCTTCAAAATTGGTCAAGGCTTTTCATAAAAAAAAAACAACAAGCCAAAAGAGAAGGATCAGTCTTTGAGAGGGGGTACTGTCAAGAATCAATGGCATTGTAATATAATCAAGTCTACCATTAGGGTCAAGAAATCAAAATACCTTCGGGTTCCCCATTACCCCATGTGGAAATGAAGACACCCAGGAAACAAGCTCTTGATCAGTATAATATTCCGATACATCCATGGCATGAATCGCAAGAATTTCAAGGTGGCCGCCAAGTGATTTGTAAGTTGTTCCAGACGGTCTAATGTTTCAGGCTCAATCAGGTCGAGGTGCGCGTGTGCAGAACAGGGTGCACTTTAACTGTAATACTGAGGAGAGCGTAGGTGTCTCATCAGCGCGCTCGTCTGAGGGGAATTAGTGTCTCCTCAGCACGCTGGTTCAGTGAAGATAGGGGAGGAGTTGAACAGAATCTCGGCTACCGCGCATGTCCTGTGAGCATCCTGGCGAAAAGCTACGACTACAGAACCTTGAATGGAGCAGCAGGTCATGAGTAGTGTCTTTGATACGCCATGAAGACAAAATAGTGAACTATGTTTGGTGTTACGAAGGAACTAAGCATACTAATAAAATTCCAATACTGAGTTAAAGTGAGTACTAGTATTTGAAGCCTGCAGAGTTTATTAAGAGAAACAAAGCACTTGTGCGAAATAGTATAATAGCCCAAACAACTCGAACAGAGACTGTATAATAAAAGGAAACATAAGAGCTTACGAACAGTGTTAAAGAGCAAGTTCAATCATTACCAAAAATATGTCTTCTTCATACTCAACTCTATATAAAAAAAAATATATATATATATATATATACACATATATAGCATCAATAAAACTACAAGAGTCAGTCTGACACATAGAAGTAAACAAGACTTTAATCCAATTCATTAAACTACTGAATTATTTACCATACAGCTGAAAGAGAACCGCAATTCCTCATTAGAGAACGGGTAATGGAATAGTAAGTCTAGCAAATTAGCTGATTGCGATCAGGCTGCCTGCTGGTCATTGGAGGCCACCGGCTTGCTGCAGGCCGCTACAGATAGGAGCTGTAGGGCACAAGGACATCGGTTGAAGTATCTGATGCCCTAGGACGCCCATGCGGTTGGCTGTTCACGGAACTCCCCATTCAGATGAATGAAACTGTCTATGCTGAATCCTGTTGGCTGCTGTGCCTAACTTACTATGCTTATGGATACAGCGGTAAGGTCCCATAGTTACACGCCTGTTTGACTTTTGTTGTCAAATCTTTTTATTTCATCCCCATAACAGGGGGTGGAAGTGGAGTGATTGGTACACAGCGTAAAGCCTACAACCCAACAGGGCCGGCCGCGTTACACCATGAAAAATGGAAAACCGTTGCCAGTACTCAAGCTCAAGGTTATACACAGCGGTTTACCTACAACGCATAAGGGCCGGTCGCGTCATATTCAGTCAACAGAGCCTGTGTAATCACTGCACAAGATAGTCCAATCCTCGGAACATCTGGAACCATTAAACCCAAGGGGTAGAACTATAGGACCAAGATGGTCAAAACTTCAGTAGTACGACAGAAAAAAGGGACAGCAAGATAGAGCAGACAGTAGGAGTAGAGGAAAGGTGTAGACGAAGAGAGAGAAGAGCCTCTGGATGTGTTATCCTCTCCGTCCTCAGGATCAGCTTGTAGTACAAGTAGGCCACCTCCAGATCTATCCAAGCCCCGAATGCTGTTAAAGCCGTGGGCTAGAGAAGGATCAGGTGAGGGCAAAATAATAAACAAAAGGGAGGAAAGGAAGGGGACTGCAGGGAGGGAGAGCTGTGAAGACAGAAAAGAAACCAATGATTGGTGGATCTCAATTCTCAATAACGTTTTCTTTCTGCAAATGCTACTTAGTAAATTCAACTGTGCTATACCTGTATCGGAAAGGCGAACTGTACTAACTTAGGTGATGCTTCTCTTCCATGGAGAGTACATAAATAGCGCCTGTGATTGCTTTCCCCTGTAAACACAAAACCTACTATTGAAACTGCCCGGGAGACCCATGCGTTAGAAAATACTATACTGGTAAGTATGGAGGCTACGTACCCTAATCTTTTTCCCTTTGCGTTCTGAAGGAAAGAAGACAATGTTCTAAGGAATGCAGCGTAAGTACACAGTACCTCCCGTAAACAAAATAAGGGTTACGTCACCCAGAAGTAAATGAGAATAAGGTTACCTTAGGGAAGTCGTTTTCAGGTACAGGAATAGACACTTCGTCCACCCTGGGACTTATCAAAGTAAATCCTCTGCAATAGCCGGTGAAAGAAGGCTCGCCAACAGAGGATTTATGGCGATGTATAATGCACAAACAAACAACTGTTTCCTCCGCAATAGCCGGTGCAAGAAGGCTCGCCAACGGAGGAAACGACAAAAACCAGTGAATGTGTCTTCCGCAGGAGCCGAGGAAAGAAGGCTCACCCACGGATACACAGGAGCCGACAGGTCGGCGCAAGGAAGACCGTCCTCCGCAATAGCCGGTGAAAAGGCTCTCCAACGGAGGACAGAACCGAACAAAGCACGTCGGAAAACAACGCACTCGACAGGATCCGCAATGCCGGTAAACACAGGAGCGCTGAAAACGCCAATCCGCACGGTCGTCTGGAACGCCAGGAACAACAAGCCAGAATATCCGACAACAGCTGCAGGAAATGGTCTTTACTTATACCCCGCCTCCTAGCCGCTAAGCATCTTGGGACATGTAGTCTTTCATTCCGGACCCATCATCTCCATGAGGCGCGACGGGATCTGACAGGATGCCAGGAGTGGGGGCTGAGAGGGGGGATGAAGGGGCACTGTGTCAGTCGTCAGGGCAATCAACGTCGTTGCTAATGCGCAAAGCCTCAAACACCCAAACCTCACGCCAGCAATCTACCGGGGTCAGGGGGAACCACAGCATCCTCCACTAATCACAACGCCCGCAGCTTAGGGGGCATGTGACGCGCCTATTCTGTGGTGCATAGATATTTCACCGGGGGTTGCCACACTGCTTTGTAGCGCACATCTTGGGCCTGCAGCCGGGCTGTGAGAAGCTCCATTGTCATGACATGCCAGAGACGCACAAACCACGCAGCGATGGGCAGGGCTTCTACCTTCTTCCAGTACAGAGCAATGAGCTGCCGAGCCGCTCCCAGCATTTGAAGCGCCAGCGCCCATTCGCTCCGAGTGAGGGCCTTCAATCCTGCAGGTTTAGCCTGTTTGACGTTTGAAAGACTACCTGCTCCCAATCTACCAGCAAGACTGAATACTTTAAAATGGCCTCCCTCTGCCCCTTTCTCTACTAACTGGGCCTTTTGAGGGACAACGCCCTCACTATTCTGGTTCCCCTCTAAAATGGCCACTCCCTACTCAGGAGTGCTATATCTGGGCCAAGTACCCCTCTAAAATAGCCACTCCCTGCGCAGTAGTGAGATAGCTGGGCATACTCTCACGACCCCAGTACCATGCATCCCTGACCTTTGCACATGACTTAGCAAATGGTTGTTTTTCTGCATTTTCCTGAACTATCCTTTCACTGATCATAATGGTTATTTAATGAATGCCACCTGCTCATCAGTACTATTTCAGGGTTGATATCTTAACTCCCGTCCCACACTATCAGGAATACCATAACTGGTCCTAACGTCTGACCATGACTCAGCAGACCACTGAACTCTCCAATAGGCTGCTCCCTGGACTCATGGGAACCCTAAAGCCCGCCCCCTGCTCATCAATGTATTTCCAGAACCTACTGCTTGTCTACATTATCTGTTCTTCTCCAAAACTGATAGAGGCCTGCTCTTATAGGCGCCGGATTACTGCTAACTAGACTTCCCTTTTGGATCAACTACTTTCATTGTCGCTCCCAGCCTAAAGTGGCAACCCTTGATTATAGTAGTATTCTGCGCCCCCAACTGGATCCCTGGGGTCTCTTCCTCTTCCCCTCCCTGACCTCTCTGCTATACACCCTTACAAAGAGAGCACCCTCACAACCACCCTACCTTAGTCCAAAATGGACTCCAGACTAGAACAATTTGGCACCTATTTGGCGCGCTATACAAAACGTATAAATAAATAAATAAATAAATAAACTGTATGATATGAAAATTGTAAGTAATTTGTCCTTAGTAATAGTTGTAACTTGTACTTTAGGCGCTGCCACAGAAGACTATTTCTATGTATCTAGATCTACAGGCTACTAGTACTTGTGCCACTATTTAGGTAATATATCTCCTGAATTTGTTTTCTTTTGTGTACATTAAGTTGCCTAAATTAGTCTTAACATCTTACATACTATGTTAGAGAACAACGTCCAAAACAAACAAAAATACGCATATGGCAGAACCATATTAATAACATCTTGGCTCTGGAGATTATGATGTAAATACATTACTCAACTATGGTTAATATAATTTCTTAAAATTGAAGTCGGTTTATTTAAAACATAAACCACAGATTTGGTTATAAATCTATCTGATGGGCCATGGCCCCAAAACCAGTTTCTTTATCCTTTTTGAAAAACAAAGCGCTTGAATAAATGAGTGTATGTGTGAAGAAAGTTGTGTTATAGTTTTGAATAGAAGTATTGTTATGAAATGATGTTCCCTGTTGGTCACTTAGTTGAGGTTATCCATATTCCTCTAACAGATCTCACCTAACCGGGAGTCTGTCCTAGGGAGTGCAACTATGCAGCATGGCATTGCACAGCCACAAGAAGTCAACCGCACAGTGATTATACTATTAATTAAAACTGATCTAGGATGTAAACCTAATGAACAGTAGAAAATGTATGTTATGAACACTGCAGAACCTATATTGTGTATATAGAAAAAGAGTCTAAAAGTATTGTTTTTATTTTCAGATTTTATACTTGTCCCCCTCCCAGCATATTGCCACTAGCCCTGACGAAGGTGTGGCCTTATTGGCCTGTCACCGAAACGCGCGTCGGCGTGTACTTCCAGGAATACGGCATACTGTCCTATATCCATCTGGATTCTTGTATAAACCATCTGCCACCTGGAATAATACTCTGAATTATGCAACACATTTTCTATCTCTATGTTGCACATACCAGGATCATATGAAGGAATGAAAGTTGAATGAAAGAATTTTGAGTTGAATGAATTAGACCTTGAAAGCATGTTAGTGTGATTGTAGTGTGGCGTGTGACTGGGTAGGTGAATATATAGGATGAATTTCTCTTCTCCTTTTTTAATCTTACCTTTATCTATGTATATTGTTGGTGTTCTGAAAAATGTTATGTGGATTTGACATATAATTTATTTTTGTACATTGTTTACTATATCAATTCAAAGAACATTAAAAAATAAAAATATATATGTATCTTTTATAAAAAATGTCTGGAGTATATTTGAGTTGACAATTCAGCTTGTTCTGTGCAATGCTAGCTCTTAGATAAATCACCCCGTGTATATTTTGTGGATCCTACGTTTAGGGCCATCAGATCATAAGGCAGGGTTGAATTCTTTTGTTCTATTTACAGTTTCTTCCCCCCACAGCCTGCCTACATCATTAAAGCCCATTGGGGAACCCCCTTCTTTTACTAAACTATACAGAAGACTATTTCCTCAATAGAAGCCACACTGTGGTGTAGAACAATTCTTGAGGAGTCTCTCTTTCTCCCATTTCCCCTTTCCCCCTCATTGCTACTTGAGGTAGATTTAAACACTATCTGTCTCTACTAGTTGTGTTGGGGAATTGAGGACATCCCTTCTGCTTATGTGGAATTAACATGAGGCCTTGACACCACTTGATTAGGCACCCAGATCGGTGGCAGTTTCCGGTGCTGGTCAGTGCATCGCTTCCCTCATTTCCGTCCGTGCTTGTTTTTTTGGTTTATTTTAAATTGTATTTAAGCCTTAAGATAGAATACAGAGTCAAATACTTATTCACCAGACAAAGCCCCACCTCCCTACCCTGGTCCATAAATATTAACAATAAAAGTTATGCATACAAGCAGTGGGAATCAACCAAATGAAAAGAGAAAAAAAAATAATTCAGTTTGACACTGTTTAAACAATAAATCCTGTTTAGAAAAAAACCGAGCTGTATTAGCAAAGAGAGCAAACAGAGGCAAGGAGCAAGAGGGAAGGGGGCGCCAAAGGGTAAGTAGAGGAGAGGGCGGGCCCAAGAGAGGGGGTGAGGGGAAAGACAGGGAAAAAGGAGCGGAAAGAAGGAAGACATAATAACATCATAATAGCACAAACCGATTACTGTAGTTCCTGCATATTCAGTGTATTAAGCCATCTGGTCAGGGGTCCCAGATCACTAGTCCCTTCTTTTGCATTTCTGCCTTTTTTAGCATAAATAGCATTCTCTAATTTATAGGTAGCTAATAGCCTAGCTTGCCATTGACCAAAAGAGGGAGGTTTTGGATCTTTCCAGTATGTAGCAATGCAGATCCTAAGGATAGTCATTGCGACGAACATTAATGCGCCCCCTGTTTTCAAATCAATCGTGTTATACAGTCCTAACATATTAGTGGTTAGTGTAAGTTGAATATCTAGTAGTAGAACGCCACTTAAAAACCGCTGCACTTCTTTCAATAATGGTTCTAGCTTTGAGCATGTAGCAAACATATGCACAGAATCTGCGCTATACTCAGCACACCTTGAGCAAGTTGTTCCACTGCCCGTACCCCATTTAGCAATCCTGCTAGGATCTATGTATAGAAAACATCCCGTTTTATAAAATTGTGCTTGCAATTTAGGTGACAGTAAATATGGTTGTGCAAACATCAAAGCTTCACAGAAGGTGTTAGGTGGAGCAGTTAATTTCAGCTGCCATTTTGCATCTATTTTATTTATATCATTGGGTCGTCGTTCATTTAGCATAGAATAAATACTTCCTATCCGTGGTAGGCTTGACCCGAGCAGTTCATCTAGGAGATCCTTCCTTACGAACCCTATTGGACCACCAGTCTTGTGTGTTTAATATCTTGCAATAGGTTGATACTGAAATATCTGATTGGTGCTCAGTTTATAACGGGTTTTAAGAGTTTCAAATAGCCAAATACCATCAGGGGTAATCAGGTCCACCAATTTAAAAATGCCAGCCTGATACCACTGTTGAAGATATGCATTTTTGAAGATAAGTGGTAGATTATCGTTATTTCTGATAGGGGTATAATAGTTTAATTTAGCCAGTCCAAGCAATTTGCGAATGTCAAGAAAAACCCTATAGACGCTCATCAAAATTTTAAATCTGACCCCCTTGTAGTAGCCAAATTCCAACTGACGCCAGAGGCAGCCCCTAGCACTTTCCCCTAAAAGTGAAATGTAAGGAGAAGGCAGTCCTGAAGGATTTAAGACACATGCTAATCAAATGGAAGGGGGAGAAGGAAAGTGCTGATCCCTCAGTTTCCTTAGGTAATTACAATTAATCAAGAGGGAGGGATCACTTGTCCTGCGTGAACCAGGGTATGCAGGAGATCGAACAACGGTGTCTCCAAATTAAACCCTCATGCACGTGTAGGGTAGCGTGGTAAGCGGTATATCTTGATTCTCCGCTCTTCTGACACGTGTGTGCATAATCATCGGGTTTTCGGTATGCAGCCTCCACCAGGAGGATCTTACCCTCGGTAAAAACAGTAGTGACCCAGTGATGTGGAGGGAGTGTAGGACGATAAAAATCCCCCGGAGACCCAGTAGTCGGAATTTTATTAAGTCTGGGTTCGGGTGGATCCCATTAGGGGAATGCTCCAGTAGTGTGCGCTCTATTGAAAAAGTTAAGTTTTCAGGACGCACTAGCATTCAAAATAATTTAAAATGGCCAACATGTTTCAGCCCTCTATGCCGTGAATCGGACTTTAGGGCTTTCTTCAGGACCCGTGGTGAAAGGTGATAGTGATGCTAGACTACTATATTTATAGCAAGCAGGTGTGTAGAAAAAGGGAAATTATCAACCTGTTTCTTTGTTCTCGAGGTCACGATGTACCTATAGTTCAAACATAATGATAAAAGACATACACAAAAAAACATACACAAAAAAGGGTAAGGGAGACACATAATGTAGTGAATTCACTACTAGACAATGCAGATTGTTGCAACTTAAAATAGCAATACTTCGTAACCCCCAGTAATTGGCAGTGTCAACTCTCTCTTTCTCCAACAGGCTAGTGCATGCAAAAAGTGGTTCATAGACAATGAATCATACTTATATGCAGATATGTAGGGTCCAGAAAATACCCCACTACTCAGAAGACTATCGTGGTAAGTCAAAAGTGGCAATTATTTGTCACGTGACATGCAGACAATGCTCATTCATAAGTGCAATTTCTACTGTCTTTAGCATGATAATGGTTGCCCCGCGTAGTGAAAATCTTTCATACCGCCGTGCTCTGTGCGCCAGATTCATACCTGAAATGAACAATAGTTACACCTCCTTCGAGTGTGACAAGGGCATATATACTCATATGCAAAATGCGTAGGGGTTAGATGATGCCCCGCCACTAAGATGACTATAGTGGTGAATCAAATATGTGGCAATCGTTTTTTACACAACGCATGCAAGATAACTCATTCGTAAAGATGTACAGTTTTCTACTATCTTGAGCCTGATAATGGTTGCCCCGCGTAGTGAAAAATCTTTCATACCGATGTGCTCTGTGCGCCCTGCGCGCCAAAATCATACCTGAGATGTATATTAGTTACACCTCCTTCGGGTGTGGCAAGGGCTTCGAGGGGGCTAGATAGAAGGAATACCGCAGTGTTAGCGTGAGGCCGGGCTCTGTATACTTGCGGTTTTGTAGCAGAAGGGTCTCGTGGCAGTACCTAACGCTCCTGTCCTCGCGCTTCGCGTTGCGCTTCTGCTGCCTCTTGCGACCCGGAAGTACCAGAACTGAGCTTCCGGGTCGGTATTTTGAGGTTTTCAATCGTGGAAATAGAAAGAGGACTGCGCCGTCCTACGTGTTTACACTATTGTAACTTAGAGAACATGGGTAATAGTGTTCTTAATGCCGCTTTTTTTGGAGGCACACTTATTTTTCCAAAATGAAGGTTAATGTTGGAAAAAATATATTAGAGAAAGATTTGAAAATCAAAAATTAAAAACTGAAAATTAAAAAGTATTTTCCAAATCATGGTAGTCAGTTGCAAAATTTGGCAAATTAATTAGTGAATTCGGTGGCAAGCAGTTTGTTGACATTTGGTACATAATTCATCTCTGATGTTTCTCACAATGCAGCCTACGTCCTACGTCTTTACACTATTGTAAATTGGAGAACATGGGTAATAGTGTTCTTAATGCCGCTTTTTTCGGAGGCACACTTGTTATTTCAAAATTGAAGGTTAATGTTGGAAAAGATATTTGAAAATAAAAATATTTGAAAATAAAAACTGAGAAAAGTATTGTCCAAATCATGGTAGTCAGTTGTAAAAATTGGCAAATTAATTAGTGAATTCGGTGGCAAGCAGTTTGTTGACATTTGGTACATAATTCATTTCTGATGTTTTTCACAATGCAGCCTGGGGATATCTTTTATTTGGAATATGCCTCATTCGCTTATGCTGATGTTAGTTATAGAAGGCAGTCTCATTTCAACACACTCAGCCACGGAATATTGTCATTCAGCCCCCTGGTATCTGTCCCCAGACGGTGGACCCAACGTTGCTCTTTTTCAAAGAGGATTCTTTCTGCGTTGCTGTCCTTAGTGTCCAGAGTTTCTAGGATGACCCAACTGAGGTCGTCCACTGTATGGTTTTTCTCCAGAAAATGACTAACCATCTTGGTTGTGATTTTCTTACATTTAACGTTGCTCCTGTGCTCAACGATCCTTTGTTTGGCTTTTCTGCAGGTCATGCCAATGTAGTGCAGTTGGCAGGGGCAGGTGATCATGTAAACTACATGGCTCGTGTTACAGTTGGTGTGTCTGAGCATTCTCCATTTAAGATTTGGAAGTAGTTGTAACTCTTTTGTTGGTTGGGTCAGTTTACACACTGAGCAAGAGCCACAGGGGTAGTGTCCAATAATGGGGGGGTTTCCCCACAAATTGGATTGTTGTCCTCGTTTAGTTACAGGTGGTCTCGTGTGCACCAGGATGTCTTTTAGGTTCCTACAACGCCTGTTGGCGAATCTCGGTTTTGGCCAAGAAAGAGCGCCAGAGGTGAGGATCCTCCAAATCTTATTCACAATTTTTTTGACTTTGTCAGTTACCGGACTGTAGGTCGTGACACAGGTAGTGAGATCTTCAGGTTCTGTTTTTGGGAAGGTCTCTAAAAGGCCTTCTCTGTTTTGGTGCTGTGCTCTTTTTTTGCATTTATTTACCACTCGTCTTGGGTAGTCTCGATGTTGGAGTTTAGTGCAAAGATCTTGTGCTTGTGCCCGATACTCGGTGTTCTTGCTGCAGTTCCTCCGCAATCTGAGGAACTGGCTGTAGGGAAGATTTTCCCTCAAAGGGCGAGGATGAAAGCTCTTGAAGGAGAGGAGACTGTTCTTAGCTGTTTCTTTGAAGAAAGTGCGTGTTTGTAGACGCCCGTCTTCTGCATATATTGTAATATCCAGGAAGTCTAAGCTTCTTCTATTCGCACTATAAGTGAACTTCAGACAGTTGTCTTTTGTGTTCAGCCATGCGTGGAAATCTTTTAGATCCTCCTCGCTGCCTGCCCAGATTAGCAGGATGTCGTCAATATACCGCTTCCAAAGCAGTATATGACGAATATAGGGGTTGGTTTCTGTGTGTATATGAATGCCCTCAAAGGTGCTTACATATAACCCAGCCACACTCGGGGCAAAGGTGCTGCCCATCGAGGTCCCATGGCGTTGTAAGTATAGTGTCTCTTTGTATAGAAAGTGATTCTCTGTCAACGCCATGCGGCAACATTCCAAGACGAAGTGTCTAGGGGTTTTGTATATCCAGTCCTTCTCAAAAAGAATTTGTTCAAGCATATCCAAGGTCTCTCGTTGTGGTAGGCTCGTGTAGAGACTTTCCACATCGAGTCCTACAAGCATCATGGTGTCAGGTGAATATTCGACATCTTTGAGTAAGTTCAGAAGGTGTCGCGTATCTTTTAAGTAGGTAGGTGTACTCTGGACCAATGGTTTGAGGTAATGATCAGCAAACTGAGAGAGAGGCTCTAAAACTGACCCAATGCCTGACACTATCGGTCGTCCTGGAGGTGGTATTCGGGCCTTGTGAATTTTAGGCAATGAGTAGAAATATGGAGTTTCGGGATTCTTTGCTACTAGGAATTCAGCTTCTTTTTTGGAAAGCCAATTATGAGCTTCCGCCTCTTCGATCATCATTTGTATTTCTCTCTGTAGCCTCGGGGTGGGATCAATGAATAGTTTTTTGTAGAATTTCTCATCTGAGAGGAGATCAAGACACTGCTTGTCATAACCCTCTGCAGACAAGATCACTACCCCCCCTCCTTTATCGGCTGGTTTTATAATGATTTGGCCGTCGTTCTTCAATTCGTCCAACGCTGTCTGTTCAGCTCTCGTTACATTATGAAACGGTTTCCGTTGGTCAGATGATAGTTCGTCTACTTCTCTCATAATGGCTTGCTCAAAGGTTGCGATTTCGATCGGAATTTGAGAGGGCAAAGGGCAAAAAGTGGACTTGTTCCTCAATGAGGTATCTCCCTCGGGGATGTACTTCGGTTGGTCCTTAAAAAAGGCTTTTAGTTTTAGGGTTCGGCAGAATTCCGCCAGTTCACATTTTATTTTGAAGACATCTGTTTTGGGGGTAGGGACGAATCCCAGGCCTTTATTAAGGACATCCTCCTGTTCCTTGGTTAGGACCTTGTCGGTCAGATTTACGATGAGGGAACAGTGTTGGCTTTTGTCACACTCCTCGTTTGGACCTGTCGGGTCTGGTCCGACCAGGTTACTCCTCGGTTCTTTCCTCGTTGTTGAGGTTGACCCCTCCCTAAAAAAGGAACCCTGGATGGAAAGTTCTGTCCTTGTTGTTGGGGTCCTTGATGGTTCATGGGCGGGGGTCCCGAGAAGAAGGGGTTCATCCAACCTTGAAAATGTGGGTTGAAGGGTTGAAAAGGAATTCCTTGGTGGTCTACTTGGAAGAATGGAGGACGCCATGTGCTCCTGCCTCGTCGGTTGTTCCTCCTGTTTTGTGGTCTTCCTCTATTATAATTGGGAGATTCATCTCCACTCTGTTCCGATCCATCAACTGAGGACCCACTGGTTGACCCATAGTTTGATGCATTGTCATTAAATTTGTGGTCCTTATTACTATAAGGGTGTATACGTTCAAGGGAAAACCTCTTCAGTTCTTTTGCTAGTTTTTGTAGCTTGGTCTGGGTGAGATATTCTTGAGTGTCGTCCATTTCCTTATTGATCTCTTCAAGCCTTTTCTTATAGATGGTTACATTCACCGTATTGTTCAGTTTTGTTTCAAGGATTTGAATTTTAACAGTGAGTTCGTCTGTTAGTCTTGATGCTGTCTTGATTATTAGGACTAAGTAGTCCCTTGTACACTTCCAGGATATGGCCGACCAGTCTTTTCTAAAGGCCAGATCTTTCAGAAAGATGCGTGGGGCATTTGTAACCCAGAGGCCTCTGGGAGCTGCATTTACCCTTAGGTATTCCGTCATGATAATCCCGTGGACGGCAGTTCTTACTTGTTCCTTTTTTATTTCGGTCAATTCATCCCAGTCTGTGGTGCTTGCTAGAGTCTGAGTGAGGTCACTGTCCAAAAAACGCGGAGGTTTTGCTAGTATGGCATCGATTTCTTCGGTTGTGTAGCTTAGTCCGAAGTTTTCAGCCATGGTTGGTTCGTGCCAAGGCAGAAGGCTCAATCTGGTAAGGTTTACCGGAGAGTCTAGGTCTTAGAATTCTCCCACAGCTGTGCGCTGCTTAGAATATGCTAATCAAATGGAAGGGGGAGAAGGAAAGTGCTGATCCCTCAGTTTCCTTAGGTAATTACAATTAATCAAGAGGGAGGGATCACTTGTCCTGCGTGAACCAGGGTATGCAGGAGATCGAACAACGGTGTCTCCAAATTAAACCCTCATGCACGTGTAGGGTAGCGTGGTAAGCGGTATATCTTGATTCTCCGCTCTTCTGACACGTGTGTGCATAATCATCGGGTTTTCGGTATGCAGCCTCCACCAGGAGGATCTTACCCTCGGTAAAAACAGTAGTGACCCAGTGATGTGGAGGGAGTGTAGGACGATAAAAATCCCCCGGAGACCCAGTAGTCGGAATTTTATTAAGTCTGGGTTCGGGTGGATCCCATTAGGGGAATGCTCCAGTAGTGTGCGCTCTATTGAAATAGTTAAGTTTTCAGGACGCACTAGCATTCAAAATAATTTAAAATGGCCAACATGTTTCAGCCCTCTATGCCGTGAATCGGACTTTAGGGCTTTCTTCAGGACCCGTGGTGAAAGGTGATAGT
The DNA here is from genome assembly GCF_964261635.1 of Lissotriton helveticus. Taxonomy (NCBI): domain Eukaryota; kingdom Metazoa; phylum Chordata; class Amphibia; order Caudata; family Salamandridae; genus Lissotriton; species Lissotriton helveticus. Next base: position 595,897,602 of record NC_136072.1, read on the forward strand.
GATGCTAGACTACTATATTTATAGCAAGCAGGTGTGTAGAAAAAGGGAAATTATCAACCTGTTTCTTTGTTCTCGAGGTCACGATGTACCTATAGTTCAAACATAATGATAAAAGACATACACAAAAAAACATACACAAAAAAGGGTAAGGGAGACACATAATGTAGTGAATTCACTACTAGACAATGCAGATTGTTGCAACTTAAAATAGCAATACTTCGTAACCCCCAGTAATTGGCAGTGTCAACTCTCTCTTTCTCCAACAGGCTAATGCATGCAAAAAGTGGTTCATAGACAATGAATCATACTTATATGCAGATATGTAGGGTCCAGAAAATACCCCACTACTCAGAAGACTATCGTGGTAAGTCAAAAGTGGCAATTATTTGTCACGTGACATGCAGACAATGCTCATTCATAAGTGCAATTTCTACTGTCTTTAGCATGATAATGGTTGCCCCGCGTAGTGAAAATCTTTCATACCGCCGTGCTCTGTGCGCCAGATTCATACCTGAAATGAACAATAGTGGTGTAACTATTGTTCATTTCAGGTATGAATCTGGCGCACAGAGCACGGCGGTATGAAAGATTTTCACTACGCGGGGCAACCATTATCATGCTAAAGACAGTAGAAATTGCACTTATGAATGAGCATTGTCTGCATGTCACGTGACAAATAATTGCCACTTTTGACTTACCACGATAGTCTTCTGAGTAGTGGGGTATTTTCTGGACCCTACATATCTGCATATAAGTATGATTCATTGTCTATGAACCACTTTTTGCATGCACTAGCCTGTTGGAGAAAGAGAGAGTTGACACTGCCAATTACTGGGGGTTACGAAGTATTGCTATTTTAAGTTGCAACAATCTGCATTGTCTAGTAGTGAATTCACTACATTATGTGTCTCCCTTACCCTCTTTTGTGTATGTTTTTTTGTGTATGTCTTTTATCATTATGTTTGAACTATAGGTACATCGTGACCTCGAGAACAAAGAAACAGGTTGATAATTTCCCTTTTTCTACACACCTGCTTGCTATAAATATAGTAGTCTAGCATCACTATCACCTTTCACCACGGGTCCTGAAGAAAGCCCTAAAGTCCGATTGACGGCATAGAGGGCTGAAACATGTTGGCCATTTTAAATTATTTTGAATGCTAGTGCGTCCTGAAAACTTAACTTTTTCAATAGAGCGCACACTACTGGAGCATTCTCCTAATGGGATCCACCCGAACCCAGACTTAATAAAATTCCGACTACTGGGTCTCCGGGGGATTTTTATCGTCCTACACTCCCTCCACATCACTGGGTCACTACTGTTTTTACCGAGGGTAAGATCCTCCTGGTGGAGGCTGCATACCGAAAACCCGATGATTATGCACACACGTGTCAGAAGAGCGGAGAATCAAGATATACCGCTTACCACGCTACCCTACACGTGCATGAGGGTTTAATTTGGAGACACCGTTGTTCGATCTCCTGCATACCCTGGTTCACGCAGGACAAGTGATCCCTCCCTCTTGATTAATTGTAATTACCTAAGGAAACTGAGGGATCAGCACTTTCCTTCTCCCCCTTCCATTTGATTAGCATATTCTAAGCAGCGCACAGCTGTGGGAGAATTCTAAGACCTAGACTCTCCGGTAAACCTTACCAGATTGAGCCTTCTGCCTTGGCACGAACCAACCATGGCTGAAAACTTCGGACTAAGCTACACAACCGAAGAAATCGATGCCATACTAGCAAAACCTCCGCGTTTTTTGGACAGTGACCTCACTCAGACTCTAGCAAGCACCACAGACTGGGATGAATTGACCGAAATAAAAAAGGAACAAGTAAGAACTGCCGTCCACGGGATTATCATGACGGAATACCTAAGGGTAAATGCAGCTCCCAGAGGCCTCTGGGTTACAAATGCCCCACGCATCTTTCTGAAAGATCTGGCCTTTAGAAAAGACTGGTCGGCCATATCCTGGAAGTGTACAAGGGACTGCTTAGTCCTAATAATCAAGACAGCATCAAGACTAACAGACGAACTCACTGTTAAAATTCAAATCCTTGAAACAAAACTGAACAATACGGTGAATGTAACCATCTATAAGAAAAGGCTTGAAGAGATCAATAAGGAAATGGACGACACTCAAGAATATCTCACCCAGACCAAGCTATAAAAACTAGCAAAAGAACTGAAGAGGTTTTCCCTTGAACGTATACACCCTTATAGTAATAAGGACCACAAATTTAATGACAATGCATCAAACTATGGGTCAACCAGTGGGTCCTCAGTTGATGGATCGGAACAGAGTGGAGATGAATCTCCCAATTATAATAGAGGAAGACCACAAAACAGGAGGAACAACCGACGAGGCAGGAGCACATGGCGTCCTCCATTCTTCCAAGTAGACCACCAAGGAATTCCTTTTCAACCCTTCAACCCACATTTTCAAGGTTGGATGAACCCCTTCTTCTCGGGACCCCCGCCCATGAACCATCAAGGACCCCAACAACAAGGACAGAACTTTCCATCCAGGGTTCCTTTTTTAGGGAGGGGTCAACCTCAACAACGAGGAAAGAACCGAGGAGTAACCTGGTCGGACCAGACCCGACAGGTCCAAACGAGGAGTGTGACAAAAGCCAACACTGTTCCCTCATCGTAAATCTGACCGACAAGGTCCTAACCAAGGAACAGGAGGATGTCCTTAATAAAGGCCTGGGATTCGTCCCTATCCCCAAAACAGATGTCTTCAAAATAAAATGTGAACTGGCGGAATTCTGCCGAACCCTAAAACTAAAAGCCTTTTTTAAGGACCAACCGAAGTACATCCCCGAGGGAGATACCTCATTGAGGAACAAGTCCACTTTTTGCCCTTTGCCCTCTCAAATTCCGATCGAAATCGCAACCTTTGAGCAAGCCATTATGAGAGAAGTAGACGAACTATCATCTGACCAACGGAAACCGTTTCATAATGTAACGAGAGCTGAACAGACAGCGTTGGACGAATTGAAGAACGACGGCCAAATCATTATAAAACCAGCCGATAAAGGAGGGGGGGTAGTGATCTTGTCTGCAGAGGGTTATGACAAGCAGTGTCTTGATCTCCTCTCAGATGAGAAATTCTACAAAAAACTATTCATTGATCCCACCCCGAGGCTACAGAGAGAAATACAAATGATGATCGAAGAGGCGGAAGCTCATAATTGGCTTTCCAAAAAAGAAGCTGAATTCCTAGTAGCAAAGAATCCCAAAACTCCATATTTCTACTCATTGCCTAAAATTCACAAGGCCCGAATACCACCTCCAGGATGACCGATAGTGTCAGGCATTGGGTCAGTTTTAGAGCCTCTCTCTCAGTTTGCTGATCATTACCTCAAACCATTGGTCCAGAGTACACCTACCTACTTAAAAGATACGCGACACCTTCTGAACTTACTCAAAGATGTCGAATATTCACCTGACACCATGATGCTTGTAGGACTCGATGTGGAAAGTCTCTACACGAGCCTACCACAACGAGAGACCTTGGATATGCTTGAACAAATTCTTTTTGAGAAGGACTGGATATACAAAACCCCTAGACACTTCGTCTTGGAATGTTGCCGCATGGCGTTGACAGAGAATCACTTTCTATACAAAGAGACACTATACTTACAACGCCATGGGACCTCGATGGGCAGCACCTTTGCCCCGAGTGTGGCTGGGTTATATGTAAGCACCTTTGAGGGCATTCATATACACACAGAAACCAACCCCTATATTCGTCATATACTGCTTTGGAAGCGGTATATTGACGACATCCTGCTAATCTGGGCAGGCAGCGAGGAGGATCTAAAAGATTTCCACGCATGGCTGAACACAAAAGACAACTGTCTGAAGTTCACTTATAGTGCGAATAGAAGAAGCTTAGACTTCCTGGATATTACAATATATGCAGAAGACGGGCGTCTACAAACACGCACTTTCTTCAAAGAAACAGCTAAGAACAGTCTCCTCTCCTTCAAGAGCTTTCATCCTCGCCCTTTGAGGGAAAATCTTCCCTACAGCCAGTTCCTCAGATTGCGGAGGAACTGCAGCAAGAACACCGAGTATCGGGCACAAGCACAAGATCTTTGCACTAAACTCCAACATCGAGACTACCCAAGACGAGTGGTAAATAAATGCAAAAAAAGAGCACAGCACCAAAACAGAGAAGGCCTTTTAGAGACCTTCCCAAAAACAGAACCTGAAGATCTCACTACCTGTGTCACGACCTACAGTCCGGTAACTGACAAAGTCAAAAAAATTGTGAATAAGAATTGGAGGATCCTCACCTCTGGCGCTCTTTCGTGGCCAAAACCGAGATTCGCCAACAGGCGTTGTAGGAACCTAAAAGACATCCTGGTGCACACGAGACCACCTGTAACTAAACGAGGACAACAATCCAATTTGTGGGGAAACCCCCCCATTATTGGACACTACCCCTGTGGCTCTTGCTCAGTGTGTAAACTGACCCAACCAACAAAAGAGTTACAACTACTTCCAAATCTTAAATGGAGAATGCTCAGACACACCAACTGTAACACGAGCCATGTAGTTTACATGATCACCTGCCCCTGCCAACTGCACTACATTGGCATGACCTGCAGAAAAGCCAAACAAAGGATCGTTGAGCACAGGAGCAACGTTAAATGTAAGAAAATCACAACCAAGATGGCTAGTCATTTTCTGGAGAAAAACCATACAGTGGACGACCTCAGTTGGGTCATCCTAGAAACTCTGGACACTAAGGACAGCAACGCAGAAAGAATCCTCTTTGAAAAAGAGCAACGTTGGGTCCACCGTCTGGGGACAGATACCAGGGGGCTGAATGACAATATTCCGTGGCTGAGTGTGTTGAAATGAGACTTCCTTCTATAACTAACATCAGCATAAGCGAATGAGGCATATTCCAAATAAAAGATATCCCCAGGCTGCATTGTGAAAAACATCAGAAATGAATTATGTACCAAATGTCAACAAACTGCTTGCCACCGAATTCACTAATTAATTTGCCAATTTTTACAACTGACTACCATGATTTGGACAATACTTTTCTCAGTTTTTATTTTCAAATATTTTTATTTTCAAATATCTTTTCCAACATTAACCTTCAATTTTGAAATAACAAGTGTGCCTCCGAAAAAAGCGGCATTAAGAACACTATTACCCATGTTCTCCAATTTACAATAGTGTAAACACGTAGGACGTAGGCTGCATTGTGAGAAACATCAGAGATGAATTATGTACCAAATGTCAACAAACTGCTTGCCACCGAATTCACTAATTAATTTGCCAAATTTTGCAACTGACTACCATGATTTGGAAAATACTTTTTAATTTTCAGTTTTTAATTTTTGATTTTCAAATCTTTCTCTAATATATTTTTTCCAACATTAACCTTCATTTTGGAAAAATAAGTGTGCCTCCAAAAAAAGCGGCATTAAGAACACTATTACCCATGTTCTCTAAGTTACAATAGTGTAAACACGTAGGACGGCGCAGTCCTCTTTCTATTTCCACGATTGAAAACCTCAAAATACCGACCCGGAAGCTCAGTTCTGGTACTTCCGGGTCGCAAGAGGCAGCAGAAGCGCAACGCGAAGCGCGAGGACAGGAGCGTTAGGTACTGCCACGAGACCCTTCTGCTACAAAACCGCAAGTATACAGAGCCCGGACTCACGCTAACACTGCGGTATTCCTTCTATCTAGCCCCCTCGAAGCCCTTGCCACACCCGAAGGAGGTGTAACTAATATACATCTCAGGTATGATTTTGGCGCGCAGGGCGCACAGAGCACATCGGTATGAAAGATTTTTCACTACGCGGGGCAACCATTATCAGGCTCAAGATAGTAGAAAACTGTACATCTTTACGAATGAGTTATCTTGCATGCGTTGTGTAAAAAACGATTGCCACATATTTGATTCACCACTATAGTCATCTTAGTGGCGGGGCATCATCTAACCCCTACGCATTTTGCATATGAGTATATATGCCCTTGTCACACTCGAAGGAGGTGTAACTATTGTTCATTTCAGGTATGAATCTGGCGCACAGAGCACGGCGGTATGAAAGATTTTCACTACGCGGGGCAACCATTATCATGCTAAAGACAGTAGAAATTGCACTTATGAATGAGCATTGTCTGCATGTCACGTGACAAATAATTGCCACTTTTGACTTACCACGATAGTCTTCTGAGTAGTGGGGTATTTTCTGGACCCTACATATCTGCATATAAGTATGATTCATTGTCTATGAACCACTTTTTGCATGCACTAGCCTGTTGGAGAAAGAGAGAGTTGACACTGCCAATTACTGGGGGTTACGAAGTATTGCTATTTTAAGTTGCAACAATCTGCATTGTCTAGTAGTGAATTCACTACATTATGTGTCTCCCTTACCCTTTTTTGTGTATGTTTTTTTGTGTATGTCTTTTATCATTATGTTTGAACTATAGGTACATCGTGACCTCGAGAACAAAGAAACAGGTTGATAATTTCCCTTTTTCTACACACCTGCTTGCTATAAATATAGTAGTCTAGCATCACTATCACCTTTCACCACGGGTCCTGAAGAAAGCCCTAAAGTCCGATTCACGGCATAGAGGGCTGAAACATGTTGGCCATTTTAAATTATTTTGAATGCTAGTGCGTCCTGAAAACTTAACTTTTTCAATAGAGCGCACACTACTGGAGCATTCCCCTAATGGGATCCACCCGAACCCAGACTTAATAAAATTCCGACTACTGGGTCTCCGGGGGATTTTTATCGTCCTACACTCCCTCCACATCACTGGGTCACTACTGTTTTTACCGAGGGTAAGATCCTCCTGGTGGAGGCTGCATACCGAAAACCCGATGATTATGCACACACGTGTCAGAAGAGCGGAGAATCAAGATATACCGCTTACCACGCTACCCTACACGTGCATGAGGGTTTAATTTGGAGACACCGTTGTTCGATCTCCTGCATACCCTGGTTCACGCAGGACAAGTGATCCCTCCCTCTTGATTAATTGTAATTACCTAAGGAAACTGAGGGATCAGCACTTTCCTTCTCCCCCTTCCATTTGATTAGCATATTCTAAGCAGCGCACAGCTGTGGGAGAATTCTAAGACCTAGACTCTCCGGTAAACCTTACCAGATTGAGCCTTCTGCCTTGGCACGAACCAACCATGGCTGAAAACTTCGGACTAAGCTACACAACCGAAGAAATCGATGCCATACTAGCAAAACCTCCGCGTTTTTTGGACAGTGACCTCACTCAGACTCTAGCAAGCACCACAGACTGGGATGAATTGACCGAAATAAAAAAGGAACAATTAAGAACTGCCGTCCACGGGATTATCATGACGGAATACCTAAGGGTAAATGCAGCTCCCAGAGGCCTCTGGGTTACAAATGCCCCACGCATCTTTCTGAAAGATCTGGCCTTTAGAAAAGACTGGTCGGCCATATCCTGGAAGTGTACAAGGGACTACTTAGTCCTAATAATCAAGACAGCATCAAGACTAACAGACGAACTCACTGTTAAAATTCAAATCCTTGAAACAAAACTGAACAATACGGTGAATGTAACCATCTATAAGAAAAGGCTTGAAGAGATCAATAAGGAAATGGACGACACTCAAGAATATCTCACCCAGACCAAGCTACAAAAACTAGCAAAAGAACTGAAGAGGTTTTCCCTTGAACGTATACACCCTTATAGTAATAAGGACCACAAATTTAATGACAATGCATCAAACTATGGGTCAACCAGTGGGTCCTCAGTTGATGGATCGGAACAGAGTGGAGATGAATCTCCCAATTATAATAGAGGAAGACCACAAAACAGGAGGAACAACCGACGAGGCAGGAGCACATGGCGTCCTCCATTCTTCCAAGTAGACCACCAAGGAATTCCTTTTCAACCCTTCAACCCACATTTTCAAGGTTGGATGAACCCCTTCTTCTCGGGACCCCCGCCCATGAACCATCAAGGACCCCAACAACAAGGACAGAACTTTCCATCCAGGGTTCCTTTTTTAGGGAGGGGTCAACCTCAACAACGAGGAAAGAACCGAGGAGTAACCTGGTCGGACCAGACCCGACAGGTCCAAACGAGGAGTGTGACAAAAGCCAACACTGTTCCCTCATCGTAAATCTGACCGACAAGGTCCTAACCAAGGAACAGGAGGATGTCCTTAATAAAGGCCTGGGATTCGTCCCTACCCCCAAAACAGATGTCTTCAAAATAAAATGTGAACTGGCGGAATTCTGCCGAACCCTAAAACTAAAAGCCTTTTTTAAGGACCAACCGAAGTACATCCCCGAGGGAGATACCTCATTGAGGAACAAGTCCACTTTTTGCCCTTTGCCCTCTCAAATTCCGATCGAAATCGCAACCTTTGAGCAAGCCATTATGAGAGAAGTAGACGAACTATCATCTGACCAACGGAAACCGTTTCATAATGTAACGAGAGCTGAACAGACAGCGTTGGACGAATTGAAGAACGACGGCCAAATCATTATAAAACCAGCCGATAAAGGAGGGGGGGTAGTGATCTTGTCTGCAGAGGGTTATGACAAGCAGTGTCTTGATCTCCTCTCAGATGAGAAATTCTACAAAAAACTATTCATTGATCCCACCCCGAGGCTACAGAGAGAAATACAAATGATGATCGAAGAGGCGGAAGCTCATAATTGGCTTTCCAAAAAAGAAGCTGAATTCCTAGTAGCAAAGAATCCCAAAACTCCATATTTCTACTCATTGCCTAAAATTCACAAGGCCCGAATACCACCTCCAGGACGACCGATAGTGTCAGGCATTGGGTCAGTTTTAGAGCCTCTCTCTCAGTTTGCTGATCATTACCTCAAACCATTGGTCCAGAGTACACCTACCTACTTAAAAGATACGCGACACCTTCTGAACTTACTCAAAGATGTCGAATATTCACCTGACACCATGATGCTTGTAGGACTCGATGTGGAAAGTCTCTACACGAGCCTACCACAACGAGAGACCTTGGATATGCTTGAACAAATTCTTTTTGAGAAGGACTGGATATACAAAACCCCTAGACACTTCGTCTTGGAATGTTGCCGCATGGCGTTGACAGAGAATCACTTTCTATACAAAGAGACACTATACTTACAACGCCATGGGACCTCGATGGGCAGCACCTTTGCCCCGAGTGTGGCTGGGTTATATGTAAGCACCTTTGAGGGCATTCATATACACACAGAAACCAACCCCTATATTCGTCATATACTGCTTTGGAAGCGGTATATTGACGACATCCTGCTAATCTGGGCAGGCAGCGAGGAGGATCTAAAAGATTTCCACGCATGGCTGAACACAAAAGACAACTGTCTGAAGTTCACTTATAGTGCGAATAGAAGAAGCTTAGACTTCCTGGATATTACAATATATGCAGAAGACGGGCGTCTACAAACACGCACTTTCTTCAAAGAAACAGCTAAGAACAGTCTCCTCTCCTTCAAGAGCTTTCATCCTCGCCCTTTGAGGGAAAATCTTCCCTACAGCCAGTTCCTCAGATTGCGGAGGAACTGCAGCAAGAACACCGAGTATCGGGCACAAGCACAAGATCTTTGCACTAAACTCCAACATCGAGACTACCCAAGACGAGTGGTAAATAAATGCAAAAAAAGAGCACAGCACCAAAACAGAGAAGGCCTTTTAGAGACCTTCCCAAAAACAGAACCTGAAGATCTCACTACCTGTGTCACGACCTACAGTCCGGTAACTGACAAAGTCAAAAAAATTGTGAATAAGAATTGGAGGATCCTCACCTCTGGCGCTCTTTCGTGGCCAAAACCGAGATTCGCCAACAGGCGTTGTAGGAACCTAAAAGACATCCTGGTGCACACGAGACCACCTGTAACTAAACGAGGACAACAATCCAATTTGTGGGGAAACCCCCCCATTATTGGACACTACCCCTGTGGCTCTTGCTCAGTGTGTAAACTGACCCAACCAACAAAAGAGTTACAACTACTTCCAAATCTTAAATGGAGAATGCTCAGACACACCAACTGTAACACGAGCCATGTAGTTTACATGATCACCTGCCCCTGCCAACTGCACTACATTGGCATGACCTGCAGAAAAGCCAAACAAAGGATCGTTGAGCACAGGAGCAACGTTAAATGTAAGAAAATCACAACCAAGATGGCTAGTCATTTTCTGGAGAAAAACCATACAGTGGACGACCTCAGTTGGGTCATCCTAGAAACTCTGGACACTAAGGACAGCAACGCAGAAAGAATCCTCTTTGAAAAAGAGCAACGTTGGGTCCACCGTCTGGGGACAGATACCAGGGGGCTGAATGACAATATTCCGTGGCTGAGTGTGTTGAAATGAGACTGCCTTCTATAACTAACATCAGCATAAGCGAATGAGGCATATTCCAAATAAAAGATATCCCCAGGCTGCATTGTGAAAAACATCAGAAATGAATTATGTACCAAATGTCAACAAACTGCTTGCCACCGAATTCACTAATTAATTTGCCAATTTTTACAACTGACTACCATGATTTGGACAATACTTTTCTCAGTTTTTATTTTCAAATATTTTTATTTTCAAATATCTTTTCCAACATTAACCTTCAATTTTGAAATAACAAGTGTGCCTCCGAAAAAAGCGGCATTAAGAACACTATTACCCATGTTCTCCAATTTACAATAGTGTAAACACGTAGGACGTAGGCTGCATTGTGAGAAACATCAGAGATGAATTATGTACCAAATGTCAACAAACTGCTTGCCACCGAATTCACTAATTAATTTGCCAAATTTTGCAACTGACTACCATGATTTGGAAAATACTTTTTAATTTTCAGTTTTTGATTTTCAAATCTTTCTCTAATATATTTTTTCCAACATTAACCTTCATTTTGGAAAAATAAGTGTGCCTCCAAAAAAAGCGGCATTAAGAACACTATTACCCATGTTCTCTAAGTTACAATAGTGTAAACACGTAGGACGGCGCAGTCCTCTTTCTATTTCCACGATTGAAAACCTCAAAATACCGACCCGGAAGCTCAGTTCTGGTACTTCCGGGTCGCAAGAGGCAGCAGAAGCGCAACGCGAAGCGCGAGGACAGGAGCGTTAGGTACTGCCACGAGACCCTTCTGCTACAAAACTGCAAGTATACAGAGCCCGGCCTCACGCTAACACTGCGGTATTCCTTCTATCTAGCCCCCTCGAAGCCCTTGCCACACCCGAAGGAGGTGTAACTAATATACATCTCAGGTATGATTTTGGCGCACAGGGCGCACAGAGCACATCGGTATGAAAGATTTTTCACTACGCGGGGCAACCATTATCAGGCTCAAGATAGTAGAAAACTGTACATCTTTACGAATGAGTTATCTTGCATGCGTTGTGTAAAAAACGATTGCCACATATTTGATTCACCACTATAGTCATCTTAGTGGCGGGGCATCATCTAACCCCTACGCATTTTGCATATGAGTATATATGCCCTTGTCACACTCGAAGGAGGTGTAACTATTGTTCATTTCAGGTATGAATCTGGCGCACAGAGCACGGCGGTATGAAAGATTTTCACTACGCGGGGCAACCATTATCATGCTAAAGACAGTAGAAATTGCACTTATGAATGAGCATTGTCTGCATGTCACGTGACAAATAATTGCCACTTTTGACTTACCACGATAGTCTTCTGAGTAGTGGGGTATTTTCTGGACCCTACATATCTGCATATAAGTATGATTCATTGTCTATGAACCACTTTTTGCATGCACTAGCCTGTTGGAGAAAGAGAGAGTTGACACTGCCAATTACTGGGGGTTACGAAGTATTGCTATTTTAAGTTGCAACAATCTGCATTGTCTAGTAGTGAATTCACTACATTATGTGTCTCCCTTACCCTTTTTTGTGTATGTTTTTTTGTGTATGTCTTTTATCATTATGTTTGAACTATAGGTACATCGTGACCTCGAGAACAAAGAAACAGGTTGATAATTTCCCTTTTTCTACACACCTGCTTGCTATAAATATAGTAGTCTAGCATCACTATCACCTTTCACCACGGGTCCTGAGGAAAGCCCTAAAGTCCGATTCACGGCATAGAGGGCTGAAACATGTTGGCCATTTTAAATTATTTTGAATGCTAGTGCGTCCTGAAAACTTAACTTTTTCAATAGAGCGCACACTACTGGAGCATTCCCCTAATGGGATCCACCCGAACCCAGACTTAATAAAATTCCGACTACTGGGTCTCCGGGGGATTTTTATCGTCCTACACTCCCTCCACATCACTGGGTCACTACTGTTTTTACCGAGGGTAAGATCCTCCTGGTGGAGGCTGCATACCGAAAACCCGATGATTATGCACACACGTGTCAGAAGAGCGGAGAATCAAGATATACCGCTTACCACGCTACCCTACACGTGCATGAGGGTTTAATTTGGAGACACCGTTGTTCGATCTCCTGCATACCCTGGTTCACGCAGGACAAGTGATCCCTCCCTCTTGATTAATTGGATTTAAGACACAATCATCGTGCAATAACTCGGAGCTGTATTGCAGAGCGGCAGCCCAATAATATAATTTTAAATTGGGAAGAGCCCACCCTCCTCTATCTCTAGGTATAGAGAGTAGATTAAAAGCCCTTCTCGGCTGTAAGTAGGCCCAAATAAATTGAGAAAAAACTTGTTAAAAAATACGTAGCATATTATTACTAAATTCTAGCGGGATTGTCCTAAAGAAATAAAGCAACCTGGGAAAGTAAGTCATTTTTAAAACATTACACCTCCCTACTATTGTCAGATGTAAGTTGTTGATATTTTGGAGTGACTTCTTCATGTCGGCTGCTAGCGGGGTCAGATTTTCCTTTACTAATAAATCTAGGTCTGAGATTATGTTGACCCCTAAATATTTGGCTTTCTTGGTGATTCTGACATTAGCCCAAGTTATTTTCTCATTTCGTCGTGGTAAGGAGAACCACCCAGCTTCCCCAGGGCTCAAAGCTTCTAATGGTCAGTTCCTCAATGATGGTGCTTCAACCTTGACAGGGGATAGGCGGCGGTGTAACTGATCACAGAAGAGACGTGAAATTCACGGATCTTTTAGAAAATTAGTGGGATATTTGGCAGACGTTAGACGGTTGAAGCAAACTTTGGAATGCACCACGCCAGAGCATAACATTAGAAGATTTGGGACAGACAGAGATTGCAACGATCAGCAGAACTATAAGAGTGATATAAGGACCTTGGCTGGTGATATACCATTATTGAGGAACTGACCATTAGAAGCCTTGAGCCCTGAGGAAGCCGGGTGGTTCTCCTTACCACGGCGAAACGCGTTGGCGTAAGAGATTGGAGTCTGATGATATTAAAAAAGAAAAAGAGCAACAAGAGCCCAACTGATTATTCTTTGATTTTCATTTTCTCAATTGTGATTTGATATTTTGTGTGCTCCAAAACATTGTTGAAATATTTTCTCATTGATGACTATCTGCGTTTTTGCTTTATTAAGGGCATATCCAGATATCACTCCAAATTCCAGGGCTTCTTGTTCCAGAGCCCTAATAGCCGATTTAGTTTCTGGTGGTATTATGGCCAGGTCATCGGCGTAAGTCATAATCTTTGTGTTAGTGCCAAACCTACTCACTGCTAATATTTCGGGATTCAATTGAATTTTTTTAATCAGAGGGCCAATATACAGGGCAAAAAGTAACGGGGAGCAGGGACACCCTTGCCTCATCCCTCGTGATATCCTTATCTGTTTTGACAAATGTCCATTAATTTTATTGTAGCTGTAGGATTTTGATATAGTGCCTGTAATGCCTGGACTATCCTGGGGCCAAAGCCAATCCGCCGCATGACAGCCCATAGAAATTGCAAGGAGACCCGATCGAACGCTTTTTCAGCGTCCAGAAGGATTAATGAGATCGGGTCCCCTGTCACTCATGCGGCGTCAAATAAAGTGATGGTTCGGCGGATATGCTTGGCTGTGCCCTTTTTCGGAATGTACCCATGTTGCCAGCTGGAGACTAGTGGTTCAATATTTGAGGATAGTCTAGAGGCAATGACCTTGGAATCAGTATTAATGAAGGTTATAGGTCTATATGATGACATCTCCAGGGGTGATTTATCTTTTTGGGAAATATTACAATTTTTGCGGTTGACCAAGAACTCGGTGGAGAGGCCCCGTCAAAGATAGAAAGTACTACATCAGTGAAAAGATCTTTTATTTGCTGCAAAAAAACTTTATAAAATTGAACCGGAATGCTATCCATTCCAGAGGCTTTACCATCTGGAAGACTTGCTAATGCAGTTGCAATTTCCTCCCAGACTGGAGAAATTTCCATTAAATCGTGATTATCGCTATAAAGTTCGGCTATCGGTGTTGCCTCTAGGTATTCGATAATCTCAATTTCTCTATCTTCTATAGACCTTTCCATCTCTTCTAGATATAGTATCTCGTAAAATTCCTTAAAAGCCTCCTCTATTTTTATAGGGTCAGTACTTATCCCTTCGGAGTATGTTTATATTGAGATTACATTTGCAGTTATCTGTTGCCTAGTGGAGATAGCTAATTGATGGGCAATAAGCTCGCTACATCCGTAAAAAAATTCTCGTGAAGATGCCCATTTTGCAGCTATTCTCTCTGCTAATACGGTCCCCATCTCTGCTTTTGTAACTGTTACCATTGTCAGCATCTATCATTTGCTTTTGTAAAAGATTAACCTGTATTTTCTCTATTTTGTTCTTTCTAATGAAAAATCAGAGTGTCTCCCCCCTTATGCCTGCCTTTAATGTGTCCCATACCACCATTGTTGGTGCTGTCCCGATATTTATGTCCAGAAACTCTTGGATCCAACCCATCATATGTTCTCGATAGCTATTTTCGTATAAAAGCCCTTTTACAAATGTCCAGTTCGAAATTGGTCCCCTATCGACCCATCCCTCTAGATATAAAATGAGTGGATTATGGTCCGACAGTAATCGGGGGCAGTTTCGATACAACAATCATGGCCTAATGAAGACGAGACTAGAAAATAATCAAGCCCTGTCAATGATAAATGAGGGGCTGAAAAAAAAGTAAAGCCATCTTGATCAGGTTTTAAATGAGCCCAAACATATTTTAAACCATGAGTGCTTATCAGGTTGAGGACTGCCCAGAAAACCTTAGGTTTCCTTCCTCTATAATTCCAGGATTTATCAGATTTCCAGGTACTAGGCAAGTTTAGATTTAAGACACCACATAAAATTACAGGCAGCAGCCAATGTGCTAACTCTTCGTTTATACAATTGATTACCCCTGAATCATCTAGATTACATGCATAAATAGAGCATAACGTAAAAGCCACATTCTAGGGGAGAGAGCACCCTACAATCACCCAGTCAGGGAAACCCTGAGCGATGGTGAACAAGTGTGAGTCCCAGTCGCCAGCCTACTCAGCTTTTATCTATTAGTCAGCAAGTTTAGGCTAGTCTGACCTACCAGTGAAGAATAATCTTAAAAAAGGAAAAAGCAAGAGACTTTGGTAAAAGATAGCAGTTAGTGCCCCCATCAAAACTGTTCAGGTAAGCCGTATCGAAGTCTTTGGCTTCATTCATCATTTTTTTTCTCCCCTAATATCCTTTAGGTGTTCCCCAGCTTTGATTTCAGACAGGAAAACCCGGGTCGCCCCTTCAAATGTCACTTTCAGTCTTGCTTGGTTCATTAGATATACTTGAGCCCCTTGTTGTTGCAGAGGAGTTATCAGTTGACGCAGTCGCCATCTGCGCTCGACTGTTGCATGGCAAAAATCTGGCTTGGAAAAAAAATTCTACCGTCAACTTCCTTTTGGGAGTTAGGCCTGGCCTAGTCATACACCAGCTGTCTTAAAAAAAAGTTCCCAAAAAAACTAAAAGTACCCTGGGTTTCTCGTTTCCAAAGTTATTACCATCTCGCCTCTGCTTCAAGTTAAAAGGAAAACGATGTGCCCTTTGGACCTCCTGATCCCAGTTCCAGCTGGTTTGTGATGGAAAGGCGGCCCGGAGCAGCTTGACAATATACCCTCTGGGGTCCTCACCCTCAACGCCTTCCGATATCCCCAGCCGTATCATGTTTTTTCTCCGTAGCCTATTTTCCTGCTCCTCTAACTTAGACATTAATTCAGTGAGACAGGCCGCATGGGAAGCTCCTTGTTCCTTTACTTGAGTTACTTCTGTTTCCAGGGTCTCTGTCCGTGCTTCAACCATTGAGACCCGGTCGCCAATATCAGTGCAGATCTTATTCAGTTTCCTGATGCCGCCTTGAAGCTTTTTGGACGCTCCCTTGGCGGCAAGACTATCGGATCTTGCTTCTTCTTGGAATTGTTTAATAGAGTCAAAAAAAGAGGTCAGAGAGGGCTCAGTCAGATTTCCAATGTTAGCTGTGGGCTCACCTCAGGTTGAAGATAGGGGGCCCCCAAGGGAAGTGACCCATATGCATCAGAGTAGTCCCACTTCAACTGGCTACGTTTTATGCTCCTAGCCTTTTTTTTTTGTTAAATGGTTCTAATTGTGGGGTCACATTCATTTTCTTCTGATTTACTACTTTCTGTAGTTCCAGACATAGACCCATCCGAGACAGAGAAAAAGTTTTCAACCACTAAGTCTGGGGTCTGCGGGTCTGGGGTTGCTATTCTCCTCCGAGAAAATACAAGTCTGGGCCCCTCTATCCACCCGGGGAGTCTTTTCAGCGCCTTCATTGTCAGGGGTAGTTGTGGTAGCCGTGGTGGTATCAGGGGCACAAGTAGTAGGTTCTGGAACCAGCGCTGCCTTATTCATTCTGATCCCCTCACCAGTGTCACCCATAGCTACCCGCAAAGTTGGAGCGTTCGGTTGTGTGGCCCTTAGCTCTGAGTTCATCTGGCTAGTCTGCTTTGGGTTCTCAATGTTACTCCCGGCGGGTGAACTTGGGTCTATGGAGGTGGAGGTAGATATTGATGGCCCCTTAACGACAGAAAAGTGTTTGGCAATAGATGGTGAGATCCCTGCACCTCCCGCTGCATTCTCTTTTAACAAGATTGTTCCTTCTGGCCTCCCCATGTTTTTAGGTTTCGCCTAGCGAAGGCTGCGCTTGCGCAGTCTCGCTGGGAGAAAACTGATGTTTCAGAGAACGGGGCTTGAACCTGCCCCTCTTCTCCATTGGCTGGCTTCCTAAACGGAGGCCAGCCATTGGAGGAGAGGGGCGTCACTCCGTTCAAGCCCCGTCTTTTTGGGATTGAGGGGTGTGTTTTTTCGTTTCTTTCTCTTTTTCTTCCCATTGGCTGGAATTTTACATTCCAGCCAATGGGAAGCGGAGAGAAAGAAAAACACGCCCTTCAATCCCGAAAATGACGGGCATTTCTCCGAGGCATTTGTGAATGACCTCGGAGAAACATGGTGGTGTGGAGCGCTCCTCCCTTGCCTTCCGATCTCCGGAAGGCAAGAGAGGAGCGCTCCACACCACCATGTTTCTCCGAGGTCATTCAGAAATGGCTCGGAAAAATGCCCGTCATTTTCGGGGGGGGGGGCGAGTGCTTGTTGGAAACCTTCGGATCCCACCGTCCTTCACTCCATTCACTACCCCTTCTCCTGCCGCGGTTGTCAGCGCTCGTCGCACTGAGTTGGCTTGCTGCCCCATGAGTATCGATACTCTCCTGGGACAAAAAGAAGTTCTGGTACTCAAGCGCGGAACATTTAAAGCACTGGTTTACACTTATTATAGGAATACTTCTGTGAGATGAGATGAGCGAAGATACCCTGCGTTTACTGCCTTCTCTTTTATGTAGCTCTTTCTTCCGGCTCCAACCCGCGCACACCATATGGCTTGGTCCTACCGGCTCCTTCCCTATGTCACAGCCCCAGCTAACGGCCGCCGGGGGAGTTGCCTGGGCGTCGGTGGGTGGGCGTAGTCTGGGAGCTGCACATGTCTGCTGTAGTCTAATCCTGGTCTCTACTGTAAACATGTCGGGGCTTCCGTTGCTGCTGTGCAGGGCCCGAGGCGCACACATCCCGGGCTGCAAACCTATCATACGGACCGTGGAGTGTACGCCTACAAGCCCGCAAGGCGGAAAGTGACGTACAAGGAGCCATCCCCAACATCTCTTACCACAGCAGGCAAGGTACGTGCAGAACGTGTAGCGGAGGCTTGTGAGACTCCTAGCACAAACCATTGGGGAGAAACGCCTGTCATTTTCGGGGGGGCGAGTGCTTGTTGGAAACCTTCGGATCCCACCGTCATTCACTACCCCTCCTCCTCCCGCCGTTGTCAGCGCTCGTCGCTTGTATCCAGACTGACCTTTGAACCTTCTCAGTCACTGGGCTTTGTAAACAGCGACAGCGTGTCCCCGGAGGAGACGAGCAGCCGATACCAGCTGAACACAGAGATCCCCGTCCACAGCTCAGACACGGGGCGCGCTCTCCTCTCCCCCCTGCCCGGCCAGGCACAGAGCACAGCCGGCGGCAGAGCGCACCTCTCCCCGCGGGGCACTGGTCTCTCCCCCCATCACTGATTCTAGTCAGTGCCTCCCGCTCACCATGCTGTCCTACCTAAAGTCTTTCCTGCCCAGCCTGCCCTGGGACATCTGGAGCTGCAGCCCCCTGGACTCCTTCCTGCAAGGTGAGGCACGAGCCCTGCTGTTCTCTAGGATATTTTATTATTATTATTTTTTTTATGCGTTTTTATATAGCGCTGAATTTACCCGAAGGTGTCAGAGCGCCTCACAACAGGAACAATAGTGAAACATGAGGAAAAATTACAAGTGAGCATGTTACAAAAGCAAACATTACGTTACATAAGGCAATAGTGACAATTGTGCATGTATCAAGAGCAAACAAAATACAAGAGGTAGCAAACGATACGTTACAAGAGGAAAAAAAGTGACATGTGTGTATGTTAATCTGTGCGCAGACACGGCGGTGCTTTGAGGTTAACTGATGAGGTAGCCTACCTCAGGTAGGACCTTTTTAATCGTTGAACATATAACACAACCTGGCCACCCTTTGGAGCGCAGGTAGAGCTGTCAGACAGCCCAATGCTGCGAATCGGGCCGGCAGCCAATAGCACTGACTGACACTGAGCTGTTTTGGCCTACAAATCCCAGCATGCTCGATTGTTCTGTTTGCAGCAAAACATGGATTGGATGTAATTCTTTTGCTTCACAAGCAGTCAGTGGGCAGATTAGTCCTGGCTGATCTCAGTGGCACAGAACAATAATCTCCACACCACAAACACCACCTTGCAGGACGCAATGAGGACCCATCAGTCTCCCGTGTCTCACAGATATTCATTGCTTGGCCATGGGCTGAATGTCTGGAAGGGCCTGAAGGGCTGGCGGTTCCTCTGTGCTGCAGGGACACGCGTTATTCCCCTGACTGTCCTCCGGATTGTACAGTCCTGCGAGGAGAATGTGCATTGTGTCCAGGAGCAGAAGGAATGTCTGCCTCTGGGGCACGGATTATCCAGAGTCTGACATGGCTCCCGTCTGAGGTGCAGCACACACATACACTAATGCGTGCTGTGTGGACACAGTGGCAGTCAGTGGCCCCATGCTAGAAGGGTGACCTTCAGTCAGTTACTGTATTTCAGCCTACATCACTAAGCATACTGCTGATTGTAGGCCCAGGCCTGATACACCTGTCTTTAATATATCTCCATTCAGTCCAAGAATGAACTACAGGATAGTAGTAACAAGAGATGTCTGTGTCATTACCAAAATATTCCCCACATAGATTACACTCATAACCCACACCCTTTTAACTAAACACGATAATTTATTATACACTTGTGTTCAATCCTACACTCCAATACCCACGTTCTCACGTCTCCTGTAATATAAGGAACAAAGGGCCAGATGTAGGTCACCAAATACCGGTTGGTAACTGCCGAATTCGGCCGTTACCGACCGGTATTTGGGATTTGACATGTAGGGGGCCTCATATTTACAGAATCGGTATATTTACCAATTCGGTAAATTTACAGAATCGGTAAAATACCGAATCAGTAAATTTACCGATTCTGTAAATCCATATGTAGATGGCACTTCAAAGAGTGCCACAGGCCCTTTAGGAGTCGGTATTTACCACCCAATCCTATTGGGTGGTAAAATACCGAATTCCAGTGTACATGCACATCTGTGCATGTACACCTATGCCATATGACACACAGACATGCCCTTAGGGCATGTATGTGTGCCACAAGGCACACAAGCCTCCAATTGGGGTGCTACAGGGTGTCAAAGTGACACCCCATTCCCCCTGCCAGGATTCGGTATTTACCGATTCGGTAAATACCGAATCGGTATTTCCCATTGATTCCTATGGGCTTCAAGGCCCATAGGAATCAATGGGAAATACCGATTCGGTATTCACCGAATCGGTAAATACCGAATCCTACAGAATCTGTAATTGTGAAATCGGAATTACCTACATCTCCCTCCTTCCTATTTACCTACTCTTAAATACCGAATCGGTATGATTCGGTATTTAAGAGTAGGTAAATCGGAATTACCTACATCTGGCCCAAAGTACCCCTGCCGCACTTTCTAAGAATATTGCAAGTCACAGAGGAGTTCCATAGCCATATAGAGGAACGATGCTGTGTGTGTGGCTGTGTGTGTGGCTCCGTGTGTGTGTGGCTCTGTGTGTGTGGCTGTGCGTGTGGCTTTCTGTGTGTGTGTGTGCAAATGCAATAGGTCTCGCATTTGCGAGAGTAAGCTATTGGCATTGTAAATGACAATGCCAATGCCATTTATTTATCTGTTTTCAAAACCAGCACATCAATAAAAAGTTTGTCATTTACAATGCCAATAGCTCTAAATTTTGCAAAAGCGAGACCGTTGCATTGTAAATGCTTGTTTTTACTGTTCCCTGCATCCCGTTTACCTTTGGGAGGAGGGTCAGTTTTTTCTGTATTCTCTCCACTTTATTTTTCTCGGTTTCCTATTGATTTATCGCTGCTTTCAATTTGTAGGTATTCTGCCCCTGGGTAGTCATGCCGCGCTCTCTCCTGCGTGCTCTCCAGCACGTAGTTACAGGCACCTTTTCGCCGGTACTATTACCTCTGCGCAACACGCTCTGACCCAGTCAGTTGTAATCGCTGCCATCCGTCCCTTGGTTGCAGTGCCCCCCGTATAACAGGTGAAGCGCCACGAAACGGAGATCTGGATTTGGGTTTTTAAGCTTCTGTTGCTCAGAGCACAAGAAAAATCATCGCGCAATAACCACTCCACGCCATTAGCTTAGCGTAAAAGGCCATTTATTAGGACAGGTATGACAACCAAATTCAACATAACCTCCATAACATTTAACAATCCCCCCAACATCATGACTTCCAAACATCATCCATTCACATACTCCAATACTCACTCCCAATTCACATCACAACCTCTTCACGTATACCATTCACTTCCCCTTTCACTTTCATACTCCTCCAGCATCTTCATCCATCGCACTCCCGTCTACCACACCCCCCATCCTGCACCTGTAACCCCCTCCCCGGAAGGGTGATTCTGCCCGTCATGGACTCCCCACCCCTCCCAAGTCCTGCACACCCCCCCTCGAGTCAACCCGTCCTAAACTGGCACGCTGAACACTTTTAGCAAAAAACACCCCCTTTAATCCACTCCTGAAACTTGTAGGGTGGGAGGGCGGACAAAAACTAACCTATTCCCTGTGGCACTGGGGACAGGAAGAGGAAGAACTTCCTCCCCTGTCCCCTTAAGTAACCTCCCCAAACCCACCCCCTTAAACCCACCCCCTAACCTAAATCCCGCCTGCCTGTCCCTGTCTCGCGCGAACACCCCAGGGGAAGACTGGTTGTCGACCTCACTTCCCCCGGGGGCCGCATCGCGCAATAACCACTCCACGCCATTAGCTTATTAGGACAGGTATGACAACCAAATTCAACATAACCTCCATAACATTTAACAATCCCCCCAACATCATGACTTCCAAACATCATCCATTCACATACTCCAATACTCACTCCCAATTCACACCACAACCTCTTCACGTATAGCATTCACTTCCCCTTTCACTTTCATACTCCTTCAGCATCTTCATCCATCACACTCCCGTCTACCAACCCCCCCCCCCCATCCTGCACCTGTAACCCCCTCCCCGGAAGGGTGATTCTGCCCGTCATGGACTCCCCACCCCTCCCAAGTCCTGCCACCCAGGGAACCCCCGGAGGGCGGTTACCTGCCCCACCAATCGTGCAACTTTCGTACTCAATCTCGCCTATACCAGATAGACTCATTACACAACAGACTGATGATATCCCCCATTTCCATTAAATAATAAGCATTTCCCAGGTACGAAAGATGCACTCCGTCGTCCCGAAAGAGAAGTGGCTCCTCCAGCCGAAGACCTACATGAGCCAGCACTTTGATCCCATGGTCAGCACAAAAGAGTCTCCAAGCCCTATTTAATTTCCGCCGTGCCCTTTCGATGGCTGCCGGCTTAAGTTCCCCCCTCCAGATCCTACGAGGTATGAACTCAGTCCAAACAATACAGGCGCCAGCCAGATTGCTCCTCATTGCCTCCAAGTCCCGCTGCATTAGATGTAACAAAGACACTCCTGACTGCTTTACTAAGTCATTTTCCCCCAGGTGGAGGACAATCATATCCGGGCAGCCCAGCTGAGACACCTTCTTTGTCAGCCACGGCAACAACTCGCCCCATCGCATTCCGCTCTTACCCCCACCAATGCACCTCGTGATGACTGCTCCGCAGGCCCAGGCTACGACCGTAGACCTGTCTGTCTGCATACTTTGAGGCCCAATGCACAAAAGAGTGTCCAACAATCCAGGTAACCGTCTTGGTCCCCTGCCCCCGAACGCAACCTACGAAGAGAAAGAGATTAATATCCAACATAACAAAATTCCGCCAAACAACCGCAGCAGCCCCCGTCTCAACCCCCACGCTGTATCCCACACCTTTGCGCACATAGCGTTCGCAGCAGCGAGACCTCCAACGCCCAATCCTTCTAATCTCCTCCCATGACCATCCCAAACCCGCTGCCGCCGTAGCCGCCCCAATCCGAAATGAGTGCGTGCCAAAGCGCGCCGGGTCCCTGCCAACCCTACGCAATGTCATGCACAAAACCGCCAACAACTGAAAGGCAGTCAAACGCCTCCGAGAAGCATGCATGAAAATCTCCCCCAACGGCCTCTGCACCCGGCCAACAAACCCCATCCATTCACGCACCGGGCACACATCCGCACATCCACTCTCCTTCAGCCACACCCACTTGCCTCGACCAGCTTGGTCTGTCTTCGAACGCCCCAACCATATACCCAAACGGGCTCCATCCACCCACACATCCTCAAACAATCGTCCCGGAGCACCTCGCACTCCCAACAATTCCGATACCCGTAACGCTCACATCGGAATAAAGCTGTACTTGCCAAACCATCTTGTCCTGTGCACAATCCAGTGACACACAGTCGAAGTCTTCCAAGAACACCAGTCATACCCGCAAGTCCGACCGGACTCCCATCGTGACCCTGACCCTGTAGTGAGGGAGTACCGCCCCCGACATGGCCATGCCGAGGCGCCTGCAAAACGTCCTTCCTGCCCTCACCACCCTGCAAGCAAAATTCAGCAAACCAAGCAGGCGCTGAACCGACCTCAGATCAATCTTGCGAGCACCGAGCACCTGAGTAAGAACCACCTGCATCTCCGCCAACTTTTGCACCAGCAACCGCGCCTGCCATGCCACTGAATCCAACTCAATGCCCAAAAACGCCAAACAACAACTAGGACCTGCAGTCTTCTCCGTTGCCAATGGCACCCCAAACTCCTGTGCCAACAACTGGAACTGTCCCAGAGCCACGCCGCACTCTCCCGTCAGACCCTTCCCGACAAACAGAAAGTCATCCAAATAGTGTGACACCAGCCGGTATCCACTCCTCTCCATCAAAGCCCACTGCAAAAAGGAACTGAAGGTTTCAAACAAAGCACAGGAAATCGCACAACCCATTGGCAGCACCATGTCCACAAAAATGGCCCCATCAAACTGCATTCCCAACAAGGAGAAATCCGCCGGGTGAATGGGGAGGAGGCAAAAGGCCGACTTGATATCGCATTTAGCCAATTCCGCCCCCTTCCCACACGCCCTCACCAAACCAATGGCATCATCCACCGACGCATACAACACCCTGGAATCTTCCTCCGCAATGAAATCGTTCACCGAACTCCCCTCCGGCCACGACAAATGGTGAATCAGTCTGAACTTCCCTTGCTCCTTCTTGGGAACCACCCCCAAAGGCGAGATGATAAGGTCTGCCATCAGCCACGCTTCAAACGGGTCATCAATCCTACCTTCCAACACTTCCTTCTGCAATTTGCACGCTACCACCCCCGGCAATTTCTTAGCGGAGCACAAATTCTCTGATAACCAATCCGAAATCCTTCAACAAAACCCCAGTGCAGCTTCAGCGCAGCCTCTATATCAGGGTACCGAGAGAGCCATGGACCCATAGCCTCCACCTTAACCGGAGTAGTGGCCCTTTGGCCCAGCTTGTCCCCTGCCTTTAGTAATCTTCCACTGCTCGGAGGGGGTGGCAAGCGTAAGGCATTGCGTGACCGGGTGACGTCCCCCACACTTGGAGCACTTGTATTAAAACTTAAAGGGATGTCGTGTGCAGAAACCTTTGTTTAAGTTTCAGCAAGCCCCAGTGTTTCCGGGCTTGTACTGCTGCCCCGCTGCCCCTGTCCATGTACCCTGACTCCCTGACTCCCCGGAAGTTCCCTGACCACCCGCCCCAGACTGGGCGGGATGCGACTGAAACGGCCGATATGTGACCGCGAGGCCACTGGCAGTATGTGTAGATGCCGCCGCCTGTGTAGAGGACATCCATTGCACCCAGAGCTCCTGATCAATGTCCCCCGACGGCTTGTCCGGATTGACACTAATCCGCGCCCTAAACTCCTCGTCGTAGCTCAACCACGCGAATCCCCCAATATGCAACTGCGCCTTCCTGATCACATCCATATATTTAAAAAATTCTATTGCCCTGTCCGCATGTTTCTCACAATAGATACTCACATAAATTAAGAACGCCAAAGTCCAATTCTCCATAGTAACAGGCACCCTCGGCCGCCTGGTCGACTCCCATTCCTTCTCCTTTGAACCTTCTTTCGCCTGAATCTCCCTGTGTAACAGTTTGAAAATGTCCACATACTCATGCTTCCAAATCTTGGCCCTTGTCTTTTCTGACAAATGTGACCCTAGTAGCATCGCCAAACCCATATACGGTAATTTTTTCCTCAATTTGTCCAAACCGTCTTCCTTCCCCCCCTGCTCCTCAGTCTTGTCTGTCTGTGCACTGGCCGTCACGACCTGCTTCTTACCATCCTTCGGCACAGGCCCAGTCCCCCCCAAAGGCCCCACATCCCGCACAGATCCGTCCCCCACACCCACCGACCGGCAGGCCTTCTTGCGCCCCCCTCCAGTACCTTCGGCCCATGCGTCCCACCAGGCGCCCTCACCTGTTAAAGTCGCTGGAGCTCCCCGCTCCGTCCTTCGATTGTCCACCAGCTTCTGACTCCCCTTGACAGCCCGACCAGCGCCGTCCTGTGCCTCCTGGAAAACACCAAATTTGCCTGTTGCCGCTCTGTCCCTTGCCCAACTCACATCATCACGCACCTCACCCTCTTCCAACTCCTCATCCTCATCCTCATAATCCAACTGTTCCTCATCCACCTCAACAGCCACCGCTCTCCGCACCTCACTCACCACTCTCTTTGCACCTTTGCCTTTCACTCCCGGCACAAATTCACACTCCAACATCGCTGCTGCCTGCTCCCACGATGGAGGGCAGGCCGCCGCAGACCCCCCTGCTGCTTCGTTCCAGCATTTGGAGGCCGTTTTGCACCCCGCTGGCCCACCCCTGCCTCTGCCAGCACTCACAGCTGGCCTGTTCCGCCCCCCCCGCCCCCGAGCCGTCTGCGCCCGGGAGGGCTCCAGTGCCACCAGGGCTCTGCGCCGTCAAAGCAGTCCCTGCCCCTTCTACCCAGACCCACTCGCCCTTGGTCCCAGGAGTTCCCATGCCTCGTCCCCTACTGACACTTGCCCCGTGCACAGGTGCCAGGGCCCCTTTGCCCCCTTGAACCCCACCCGGCTTCACCTCCCTGGCCGCACATAAGCGCTGCCACGTCTGCTCAGACTCCTCAATGATGCGCTGTTGGTCACGAAACCTCTCCTCTTCTGTCATGAGTTCCCACCTCTCATACCATGAACTCTGCCCAGTGTACTACCCCAGCGACCTTCTCCCCCGCGGGGGGGCCGCGAGGCCCCCATCTGAAGGCTTCCCCTCCTGCTGGTGGTGCACCAACTTCAATGGGCCCTTCCCTTTGGACTCCTGCGCCCTCACAATGCCTTTCCTCCCCATGGAGAGGTCCACTGGCAGCTCAGCTGGCGGGGGCCCCCTGTCCTCCCCAGACTCCCCCTCCGACAACCGTAGTGTGAATTCATCCCCCGCCTCCACTTCAGAGCCACCCTCACCCTCCCCCCCCCACGGGCCTCACTGCTCTCCTCCTGTTCCTCGAAACCACTGCCCAGTCCATCCACCACTGACTCGCCATGGGCCGGGCTGCCTATATGCATCACCGGTGGCCCATGGGTCAAGCTGTCCCCCCCCCTTCCACCATGTCTAACTCCCCCCCCCCGGGCCTACAGACACCTCTACCAACCGCGCGGGGAGGCTCTGACGCCTGACGCCGCCCTCCGCGCTTAGAGGGCTCCTGCTGTTTCCTGCCCCGTCCCGACATACCAGAACGAGCCGGTGGCGGCTCATCTTTTCACGCCGCCAACGCTGCTGCCACCCCTGCAGAAGCAGACCTAGGCGTTCGGGTCATTCGGACCCACGCCTGATCCAAAACACTGGGCCGGAGGAGGTCATCCCTCCCCGCCCGCCCCTGCACAAGCAACGCTGCGTGGACAGCCTCTGCGTCGGGTGCTGCCATGACACCACCTACCAACGTGCGTTGTTCGCTGCAGCGAAAGTCCGTGTCCTCACTCGCTCCCCTGTCCAGGACCGCTCACTGAGGCACCAGCGGCGTCCCCACTCCCAAGTCCACCAAAAGCTACCTATCCCTAACTACTCCCGTACTCCTCACAAAAACTAACCTATTCCCTGTGGCACTGGGGACAGGAAGAGGAAGAACTTCCTCCCCTGTCCCCTTAAGTAACCTGCCCAAACCCACCCCCTTAAACCCACCTCCTAACCTAAATCCCGCCTGCCTGTCCCTGTCTCACGCGAACACCCCAGGTTATGACTGGGGCATTCTTGGGCTGTATTCACTCGCGTATGGTTGTTGCCAGTGTGTGGCAGTTCGAGCGGACTTCCTCGTGGATCAAGGGGCGTATCCTCCAGTGGTGGCTGGCCGTAGCTCTCAGGCCTCCGCTGATGCCCTGTCCGTGCAGTCCACCCAGACCATGATCCAGGCTGCGGTGATGGTGGCATTTGAGGAGCCCGAAGGTGGACAGGGTCCCTCTTCCCCAGACGTCCACGCCTGGACCCCTCCGGTCTACGATTTCGATGGGGAGGATGCGGACCTCCGGGGTCGGTATGTCCACGCCCAGGAACTGCGTGATGTCCTACAACATAGTAAGGATTATGTGGTGTTTCCTGCTCCCACGGTCGATGAACTTTTGGAGGATTTCTTCTTGCAGTATCAGCGCAAGGAGCCTGAGTCCCTTCCTCTGCATTCTTCCATTAGCATTCTTCCATTAAGAAAGTTATTGACAATGGATGGTAGAAAACCAATAAGCAGGCTTTTCCTCTGTATCTGGCCAAGCGCACCCCATCCAGGACTTCACTAAGGAGTTCCCTCCCTCCGTGAAGGTGGACTCTCTCATGGCTGGTCTTGCCACTCAGGGCTCCATCATCTCCGAGGATGCTTCTCCTTTGGACCCAGTGGACAAACCGGTGGAGGACGCGGCCAAGCCAGCCTATGCTGCGGCGAACTTTTTCATCCGTGCTTTGGCATACTTGTACACCGTCTAGTCTCTATTGAAGGACTTCCAGTCTTTGGCAGAGTTGCTGGACCATGGGGCTGATGTTGTGCCTGCCTTGGTGCTGATGGAACAACAGACTCGACTTCTTTCAGATATATCTTTCGATACCTTGGGGGCCGCGGCCGGTGGCGCTGCTAATCAAACACGTCGCCAAGTCTGGCTCCAACACGGGAATGCTGATGCCTACCAGAAGGCGAACCTTATGAAAATCCCCTTTTCAGGTTCGAACCTGTTTGGCGCTTCCTTGGAGTACATGGTGAAGAAGTCTGCAGAGGGTAGGAAGCTTTTGGCGCCCAACCGTTCCTCCAGGGGCTGTTTTTTCGGCCCTAAGAGGGCATTCTCTTCCATGTCTGCTTCTAGGGGCAGTGTGCACCTTCGAGGAAGGGGTCGCGGCGGGTGCACCCCATTCTTCAACAAATCCTGGTCTCAGCCGGCTGCCTCTTCCTCCGCCCCTAAGCTCTGACTATCTTCTGATCCCGTCGGTGGGTGGTCCTGTGGGTGGATGCCTGCGCCATTTCATCTCGACTTGGGAGACGTCTATCATGGATCTCTGAGCTCTCCAAATTGTCCGGAACGGTTTTTCCATTGTGTTCAGCTCCTCTCCTCTGTTCGCTTTTCGCTCCAACTTGCTGCTTTCATCTCCTGTGAAGCGGGTTCAGGGGGAGGTGATTGCATCCCTGGATATTCTCGACGCCTACGTCCACCCAGCCTCACAGCGCTTCCTACGGTTCTGCGTGGAGTGTTTGCACTACCAGTTCCAGGTACTTCCCTTTGGTTTATCCTCTGCCCCGAGGGTTTTTACTAAGGTGTTGGACCCTGTGGTGGGTAACCTCCACAGGGAGGGAATCAGGGTTTTTCCTTATCTGGATGACTGGCTGATTTCTGCCTCTTCTTTTTCCAAGGGTACGCTGCACGTCGAGACAGTCTGCGAGGTTCTGTCCTCCCATGGTTTCCTGATCAATCTCAAGATATCACCCCTGTTGCCGACCCAGGACTTGGTGTTTATTGGGGTCATCTGGACACGGTCCGGGGGTTGGTGTTCTTACCTCTGGAATGATGGAACACCTTGTGGCGGGATCTGGGGTCTCTCCTGGGTCTGGATACCGCCCCTGTCCATCAATGGTTGAGGGTTCAGGTGTTGATGTCTGCTACTATCAATGTGCTGCCTTGGTCTTGCCTCCACTTGTACCCCTTGGTGAATCATCTCCTGGTCCATTGGGATCCCTGCTCGGGGGATTACGAAATTCTTGTGGTGGTGTCTCCGCAGCTCCGTACTCCTCCAACTTTCGGGAACTGTAGGCGGGTCTCTTGGCGTGTCTGGAGTTTGCGCCTTCTCTCCGGGGCAGCATGTGTTGGTTCTGGACAGACAGTCAGGTGGTACAGGGTACATCAATCATCAGGGGAGGGCCGGGTTTGCTCCCTTTGGCTGCTGACCCAGGAGCTGTTGTCCTGGGCGGAGCCTTCGGTCCTGTCCCTCAGGGCGGTGTATCTTTCGTGGAAGGACAATGTTGTGGCGGATCACCTCCTCTGCCTACCCTCTCCCTGAGGTTCTCGGTGTTCTGGCTTCTGGTGGCACGGTTTGGCCATCCGTGGATTGACTTGTTCGCGGACGAGTTTAATGCTCTCCTGCCTTGTTTTTGCACTCTCCATCCGTGCCCAGGGGCTTGGCGGGTGGATGCGTTATCGTTTCCTTGGCCATCTGGCCTCCTGTATGCCTTTCTCCCATTTACCTTGATCCTGCGTGTCCTGTGCAAGATCCACCTGGAGAAGACGTGTGTCCTGTTGGTGGTTCCCGTTTGGGTTCTCCTTCCTTGATTTCCTTGCCTGAGGGAGCGGCTGTTCAGAAGTGCTGAGTGGTTCCGGATCTGCCCTATCCTTTGCTGCCCCCCCACTCCCTGTGGGGATGTTGCGCCGGCTTCATCTGCAGGCTTGGCTCTTGACAGGGTGCCCTTGCTGGCTGAGGGTTGTTCGGTGGGGGTGGGGGTGGTGGCCCTGATGCAGGGTTCCCGCAGGTCTTCTCCTCTGCTCTCTTATTCCCGCCATTGGTCTTCCTTCTCTCGTTGGTGTGAGCTGAACGGGATCGACCCGGTCTCGGTGGATCCCTTGCGGGTCCTTGATTGCCTCACTGAGGGGTTTTCCCTGTGTCTGGCTCCTTCCACTCTGCGGGCTCAATGGGCTGCTTTGTGGGCTTTCCGCAGTCCGGGGCTGGACAACCTCAATCCTCTGGTGACTCGCTTGCTGCCGAGTTGTTTTTTGTAGCGGCTGCTGGCTATTTGCCTGGCTCCTCCCTGGGATCTCCCCTTGGTTTTGCGGGCCCTGCAGGGGGTCCTACTTGAGCCCCTGGGCTCAGTGGATTTCAAGTCTCTCACCTTCAAGGTGGTGTTCTTATTGGCAATTGTTTTGGCTGTTCGGATGGACGAACTGGGTTCCTTCCTTCGGTCGCCTCCTTTCTTGCAGGTTCTCCCAGGTCGTCTGGTGTTGTGCCCTGACCCTCACTTTCTTCTGAAAGTTCCTTTGATCGTTAACCGTTCCCACAAGGTGGTTTGGCCCTAGTTTCCTCCGGGAGATGTCTCGGTTTCTGTTGCTTTTCTGTCCCTGATGGATGTTTGGCAGGCAGTTATGGTGGATCTGGACCGCAATGCCGCCTTCTGTTGTTGTGACAATTTATTTGTAACATTTGGCCCGGTCTGGTCTGGTCACAAGCCTTCCGTCTCCACGTTGGGTCGTGGATTAAGCAGGCTATCTTGCTGGTCTACGAGTCCCAGGGGTCTAAGCTCCCGGCCGGGGTTCAGGGTCGCTCCACCCGGGGCCTTTTTGTGTCTTGGGCTTCGTTCAAGGGTGTCTCTGCTGAAGATATTTACCGGGCTGTGACCTGGGCTTCCCCACACATGTACATGGAGCACTACTGAGGTGGTTTTGGGTGGTTCTCCTACTGGGGATTTTGCGGAGGCGGTTCTCGGTGCTGGGCCCTCCGTCCCATGATTATGGCCTTTTCTGTGTTAGATAAACAAAGAAGGGGGAGAAGGAGGTTAAACCAGACCAGGTCGGCCTCCAGTCTGTGTACGAAATACAGGGACCTTATGTCAAAGGTCCAGAGACCTGGTGGGTGATTTTATGGTTACTGCTTACTGAGTCAGTATGTACCAAAAAATATATATAAGAAAGAAAAATTTCTTTCTAGAGTCCCCTCACTCACCGGGGTTTCCCCACGGTGACATGCTTCATCATTGGGGCCATCCCAGTTCTCTACGAAAAGGGGCGTGCTGCGACAAGGCGACTACGCTGGAGCACTGGTTTTGTGAGATGACTATGTGTGGTGCAAGTGTGATAATGGTGGAGTGGGTGTGGGATTAAAAATTTAAATTTTTTATACCACACTAGGAGCGAAATAAATTGTTGAGGCCCACTAGCACGGTATTTTTAATCGCCTTGTCGCAGCACGCCCCTTTTCGTAGAGAACTGGGATGGCCCCAATGATGAAGCATGTCACCGTGGGGAAACCCCGGTGAGTGAGGGGACTCTAGAAAGAAATTTTTCTTTCTTATATATATTTTTTGGTACATACTGACTCAGTAAGCAGTAACCATAAAATCACCCACCAGGTCTCTGGACCTTTGACATAAGGTCCCTGTATTTCTTTTCTGTGTTAGGCCTGTGTGTTTTGTATTTTTTGTTTTTTCTACTCTGGATTAAATCCTGTTTTGGTGTCATGTAATCATTGTTGTTGGTTTCTTGTTCACTATGAAGCCTCTTGGCTTGGGTATGTGCGCACTTCTTTTAGCATGTGGCGACGAAGACTTACAAGGAGATAATGCCCCTGTTAATTACCAGTAATCTTCTTTACTCTAAGTATTGTCTTCCTCGCCACATGAGTTCCCATCCCTCCCTCCCTGGGGTGCTGTCGGTTTATTTGTTGGGGCTTGGTAGTTCTTCAGGCTGGGTTGGGCCGACCCTCCTCTTATAGAGGTCAGGGGTGATATGGGTCAGCCATGTTGGGAAGGGATGGGATGCATGGGAGGCTAACTTTTGCTTTGGAGGGTTCTGTTGTGGAGCTGAAGCTCACTTCGTTTAGCATGTGGTGAGGAATACAATACTCGGAGTAATGAAGATTACCGGTAAGTAACCGGGGCAATCATTTGGTGGCTGGCTGGCAGGACTCTTCCAGCCTGCCACCACAGATGAGTTTTAGACCCCCTGCTAGTGCTCTGGAGAATTGCAAACAAAACGCCACATATCACTTGAGTTAAAATAGAAGCACTGAGGGATACAGGTGCAAGTGTCACCATGGTGACAGAAAAACTGATATCCCCAGAGCAGTACATAATTGGACAAACATATCCATTTTTCAATGCTGATAGCATTTCCAAGGTTCTTCCCATGGATATGGTGACCTTGGCATGGGTAGGGGTTACTGGCCAAAAGAAGGTGGTCATGTCCTTTACAATTCTGGTACAACGCTTGCTAGGTATTGATCTAGAGACCTCCGCATGAGCTGAAGTAGAGATGAGAACCTATGCAGCCATGCTGGGAAAACCTGAATGGGTGTGTGTGAAAACTAGATCCCAATGCAAATCCCTGGGTGAAAAAAAGGTATTGGAGCCTGGAATAATGGCCCAATCCTCCAAGAAAAAGGGCAAGTGAGACACAAGCTCAGGTACCCTCTCCTCAGGAAAAAGACCTATCAGCCTTTGAGAGAACTGAGCCTCAGGAACTTGGGTCTTATACGGCAGAGCTCCCAGGCCCAGGGGGACCCTCTAGGAAAGATCTTTGCCAAGACAGAGGGCCTGTCCCGCCCTTGAGAGCCTGATATAGCAAGCTGCTGACTAGAAAAAGGGAGATGCCAGTGGTTCCCAAAGGACCTACTGGAAGGAGGGACTCCTTTACACTGAGGCCAGAAACCCCAAACCTGGTGCCACTAGGAGAGTGGTAGTGCCCCAGCAATACAGATAATTTATACTCATCTTAGAACATGACATCCCCCTAGCTGGGCATCTTGGCCAGAGTAAAACCTGGAGTAGGTTAGTCACTCACTTCTACTGACCAGGCATGTCCAAAAAAGTGAAGGAGTTTTGCAAATCCTGTGTTACCTTTCAAGTCAGTGGCAAGACCGATAGCAAACCAAAGTTCCCCTTAATTCCGCTACCAGTGGTTGGGTTTCCCTTTGAAAGGGTATGGGTTGACATTGTTGGTCCCCTTGCCCCTCAAGCAGCATCAGGAAACAGGTGTATACTTGTCGTAGTGGAACATGCCACCAGGTATCCTGAAACATTTCCTCTTGGGACTGTCACTACTCCTGCAGTTGCCAGGACCCTTTTGAGGTTTTTTTTACTAGAGTGGGTTTCCCTAAGGAGGTGGTTTCAGACAGAGGTTGTAACTACATGTCTGCTTACCTTAAAGCAATGCAGAATGAATATGATATGACTTATAAGCTCACTACCCCATATCACCCACAAACCAATTGTCTGGTTGAGAATTCAACAAGACGATGAAAGGGATGATCATGGGACTCCCTGACAAACTCAGATGAAGATCGGATGTCTGCTTTTCGCCTACAGAGAGGTGCCACAGAAAGGAGCGGGCTTTAATCCCTTTGAGATTCTGTTTGGCCATCCTGTTTGGGGACCACTGAGTCTGAGGTAAGATTGGGAGGAGCCTCTCAAAGAGCCAAAACATGACATTGTGGATTATGTGTTTGGTCTTCGTTCCTTGATGGCTGAGTACGTGTAGAAAGCAAACAAAAACCTTGAGGCAAGCCAAGAGCTTCAGAAGCAATGCTTTGACCAAAAGGCGGCACTGGTTGAGTTTCAGCCAGGGCAGAAGGTATGGGTTTTAGAGCCTGTGTCGCCTAGGGCCCTCCAGGGCAAAGGAAGTGGTTCCTACCCTGTCCTAGAGAGAAAAGGAGAGGCCACCTACTTGGTTGATGTAGGTAGTTGCAGAAGCCCTCACAGGGTCATCCAGGTCAACCGCCTAAAACCGTTTCATAACAGGGCTGATGTGACCATGCTGATGGTCACTGATGAGGATCAGGAATAAGAGAGAACCTGTCCCTGGCCTCCTCTCCAACAACCCTAAAGATGGGTCTGTGAAGGCAGTTGCCTGTTCTGACACCAACACTGCCCAACAGCAAACTGACAGCAGGCAAGCCCTGGAGCAGTATGCTGAGGTCGTCTTTAATCCCTGGTCAGACAACCTGGTGTACACATGATGTGGATACTTGGGACAGCCTAAAAAACAACATTTCTGGGCAGTCTGATCAAGTCAAAGAAAGCATCAGAGCTGAAGTCAGCAAGATGCTGGAGTTAAGGGTGATTGAAAACTCTGAAAGTCCCTGGGCCAGCCCAGTTGTCATAGTTCCCAAACCACATTCCAAGGGAGGTAAATGAGAGCTGGGGTTTTGTTTGGACTAGAGAGGTCTCAATGCTGTCACTAAGACATATGCCCATTCCAAGGTCTGATGAGCTAATTGACAGGTTTGGAGCAGCCCCATTTCTGAGTCATTTGATTTAACATCAGGGTATTGGACGATTGGTCTGAGCCCATGAGCAAAAGAGAAATCAGCATTCTCAACTCCACATGGACATTACCAGTTTACTGTAATGCCCTTTGGTTTAAAGAATGCCCCTGCCACCTTCCAAAGACTGGTGAATAATGTCCTAGCTGGGCTGGAGACTTACAGTGCAGCATATCTTGATGATATTGCTGTCTACAGCTCCACTTGACAGGATCACCTGATTGGCTTGGGGAGGTCCTTGAGGCTCTGCTGAAAAAAGGACTCATTACCAAGGCAAGCAAATGCCAGTTAGGCTCAGTTGTATAAATGGGCTACCCGGTAGGTGGAGGCCAAGTTCAACCCTTAAAGCCGAAGATCCAGACTATTCTGGACTGGGAAACACCAACCACTTAGACTCAAGTTAGTCCATTCCTTTACTTGACTGGGTGCTACAGGAGGCTTGTGAAGTGGTATGGAATAATTGTGGCACCCCTTACTGAATTGACCTCAAAGAGGCAACCAAAGAAAGTAAACAGGACAGGGCATGGGTCTCTAGGGGCTGCAGCATGTATTGTACCACCCAAAGAGACCAACGCAAAAACTGCATGCAGCCTGCTATTGCAAGATGCGCAAAACGGTGCAAACCATTTTGAAAACACGACATGGAACACTCCCTGTGTGCCATGCCCCTGCGCACTGCATATACTATATGTACGTCACATCTACAGAAGACCTTAGAGAACTAAGACAGGGTACATTATATTATATGTGAGGACATATCTGCATGAGCAGAAAGGGAAACCTCCTTTACAACGCAACTTATACCACGCAGTGCTTTTACATCGCAACTTTTACAACGCAAACCATTACAACGCATTGCGCTGGGGGGCTCTCTAGGATAGGGAATAGATTTAATTTAATTTACTATCCAACACCTTCCCTACTATCCATGGGGACTGGAGTTGGAATAGTAAATTAAACTATTCACTATCCAGCACCCCAAAGCGCTAAGCGTTGTAATGGTATGCGATGTAAAAGCATGCGTGGTAAAAGCATGCGTTGTAATGTCATACATCCGAGCAGAAATGCCCCTGTGATGTCTGCTTTCATTGCCACTGCATGGCAAGTGATCAGGAAGCCACCTTAAGTGTATGCACTGGGTATTGGTCATTACGAATTACCCAGATACATAATGGCTTCAGTGAATATAATGGTGTTTGGTATCAAGTACCCTATCTTAATAAATCCACACTGATGCCAGTGTTGGATTTATTATGACATATATCAGGAGGGCACCTTAGAGGTACCCCCTAAAACCTACCAGTCATTTAGTGTGCTGGCTGTCTGGACTCTTCCAGCTGGCCACCACAGATGAGTTTCTGAACCCCTATTCGGGAGAGCCAACACTCTCAGAGGCCTGGAACAATGCCTGCTCTGGAGAAAGCGTTCACATCTCCTCCTGCAGGGTGGCTAGTGAATTAGCATACCAAAGGCCAGAAGCTTCAAAGCCTCTGCTGCCTTTGATATGCGATTCCTGGCTTCCTCCAAACCTAGAGAATGTCGCCCCGACCTGGTGCCCCTTTGGCATTACAACAGCTCAGGCAATTTGCTAGTCAATAGGCATGTTGCACTATCAGGCTAGGCACGCCCCTATGGTGGCCACCTGAAGTGGACACTCAAAGAAGAACGTTGCCATCTTGTTTTTGGTTAAACTAGGAACTCTTGGTCAGGTCTAAACCTTCTCTCCACAGGAATTGGTCATATAGGGGTGTAGTTACTGCTGGGGTACATAGCCCATTGCCTACTATCTTACACTCTGCTTAATGCCTCTTATTTCAGTTTTTAGGTGGTCCCTGACACCAGGAACTCTGATTTGTCTACCTGGGAACAGAAGAAGGACAAAGAAGAGCTAACAACGCAAGAACTGTGGACCAGAACCGAAATTGGTGCCAAACACTGCCTGGCTGCTGCTCTTCTGACAATTGCAAGACATGACTCGTTCTACCGCTAAACAGCCTACACAAACCCTTGGAGGACTGTCCAGTACTTCGCTAACCAAGGAGCCTTTCGCTTGAGGTGGATCTGCATCTGCAGGCACAACCAAATCTGCCAGGTTCACCGTGTTGCTGACCATCGGGTCCACCGAAGGAGCAACTCACCAGGAGGAGGGCATTGAGAGTCCAGGAGGTTCGCCCCATCGCTTCAAAAGTCTCTGGACGCCGACATTCCCAGAGCCTCCCTACACCAATACCGGGGTTACAAGAGCCCTTACAAGCGCCAAGGCTTGTTGTGTATCCAGCCTGGACACAACCAACGCCAACATTGACCTGGTTACGAGTGAGATCAGGATCTCCAAGGCCATCACTGAGAGTGACCCTGCAGACTTGTTGTTTTACCCTCTCCAGGCAATCAAATCCAAGTGAGAGCCTCAAACTTCAGCAACCCTTGGACAAAACACCTCTGCACTTGAGCCCCCAGCCTGGGTTCATGTAAAGCATCTGTGTCCCTGTGCTCCAGAGGTCCTCAAGAACTGAGTCCTCTATTGGGACAGACTTGTCATCATGTCCTCACTGTCTTTCTTTTGCAGGTACCTATGCCATCGACTTAAACGCATAGTCCTTGAGGCTACGAAGGCGACCAGCACCTCTGCATCCCGACTCACCAGGGCAGGGAAAAAGGAACTGCTGGTGGTTTCTTGGACCTTGGCCCCTAAGAACCCTAAGTCCCTAAAAGTATCCTTCAAGACTGTTCGCAAGTGTATTCATGCAGTGCATTTTTCTCCCATAGAATAACATGACTGCATTTGAGACTCGTACCTCAAACCTGTTTTATTACTGTAAATACTACAAAAATCTATAACTACTAAAGCACTTACCTGATTCCGATGTTCTTGGTATCTGAAATTATATAAAAGCCGTTATTTTTCTAATTTGTCTTGAGTTTCTTCTTGAATGTGTGTCTCATTTCATTTATTGACTCTGTTTGTACAACAAATGGTTATCAATGCCCTCTAATAAGTCTAAGCTGCTCGACCACACTACCAAAATAGAGTCCTTGGGATTATTAATTTAAGCCCTGTAAACCAATAAGGGTCATCTTTACTTTTTGCATGGTGTGCCTTACATTGGCAACACCACATAAAAAGTCAGCTTTCTACATGTATCCAACGTTTTAGACAACACAGGAGAACATTGTTTTTCTTCTATTCCAGTAGTTCCCATTTTCCATGAAGACTCTCATATCTCTTACATCCTTTTAACACTACTCATGTTTACATGTGGTGTCTTTCGCCCCAGATTTATCCATTCGACCCTTCGCCTGGTTTTTAACCTTTTTAGATTGCAACCATTGCTTTTTCCATAACCTCTGGCCCCCTTACCGTTAGTAAATTGATGGTCGCTAATTGACCTTGTTCCACATGGTTCTAAAAAATGATGTACTTCATCCAGGTTTTTGTTGGTATTTTTCATCTGTAACAATAAGTTTGGTGCTCCTTCCTGCAGATCTTATTCGGGTCCTTCTTTTAACTCTTTAGCGAGACCTGTTCTAAGCCCTCTTGAGGAGAAAGCACCCTAATCTATTATAAGAATGCCTCTTCTATATAATAAACATTCTCTAACAGGTTACAAATATATTATCAATTAAATAATGTCTTATCTGGTCCTTAGACTGCATCGGTTATGCTGTTTGGGTTTTAAGTAGATCACATCTAATTGTTAAGATTTCAGTTTCAATTCCTTCTAGAGTTTTAATTCTAACTAGCTGTTTGTTATTTACAGTTAATAATTTCTCTAAAATTCCTCACAGAGTTTTCATTAATGATGATATCCAACATGGTTCCTGTGGGTACATCCACATTATTAATGAGTTTGGAAATTTGAGGGTATGTCTATGTGACCACAGTGCTTCCCACAGTAAAGGATTTCACATTGCTTCCATGGACATCATCATTTCTCTAAACTTAATTTAGGGTATGACCTGTTCTAAGCCCTCTTGAGGAGAAAGCACATTAGGTGAGGAAGACAGCCATCCGCATGTACTGAATCAAAGACCTGAAGCATTAAATTAAACTACCAAAGAATCTCCCTTCTAAAAGCCTGCTTGTGATATTCTAATTCTGTGTTCTGCATTCTGTGTATACATGAAGTGTATGCATTCTGTATTCTGTTCTGATATCTGTGTTTTTTTGGATGTACATCTTCCAAAGCCTGGTTCCACTTTCTGTGTGCTTGCTGGTAAGCGTTGCCAGTTACCTGGGGAGTCGTTAGGAGGATCACAGATCTGGAAGGATGCTGGAGGATGGGCTCCACTTTAAGACTGGAGCAAAAGCTTCTTTACATATTCATAGAACCTGCTTCTCATTTCTACAAGTGTTTACCCACAACACTGCTACATCTGACACTGACTATTAATTTCCTTATAAGAGGGTATTTTTATAGATGTTTTAACATGTCCTCTAACCAAAGTGTAAATTGAATCAGTCAGAGGAGATGAAGAGGAGGAGGAGATGAGGTACTGGGTTTTTCAGAACCGGTACTGAACCGGTAACCCAGCGGTGTCAGGGAACACACCCAAAGACCTTGAGTCCTTTCCTGATTCAGACCACAGAAACTCAGAGTCTTCTAGGTAAAGTCAAGGATCGATTTTATTGGCTGCAACCAAGGTAACAAGCGCCCTAGAAGTACAACAACACAGGATGTATATTCTCAGGAGACTGCTGCAATTCACAAAGTCAGGCTTCTCCTTTTATACGAAATATTGTGCTTTAGGCAAACATTCTTCACATTTTACTATACTATTGAAATGTTTCCATTACAAAGAAAAAGCAGAGTCATGATGACAAGGCCATAGTTCAGTTTGTTCAGCCCACGATAAATTACCCGGCAAGGCCCAACATTTTCATCAGATATCGGTGGACCCCCAATAAAACAGGCACCTCCCCATCATAAAGCAAGTGAGAGGAGAAAGAGCAGGGACAGGTGTGAGCAAGATTCGGCAGGGTGTGTGTGCGATGAATGGGTTTATGGCCTGTTGAGCCTTGATGCTATCTTGCTCGGCCACTGGGAGAGGAACTGACCAAACAGGTTCGGCCTGGGGCAATGGTTCCAACTTGCCCAGGTCAGAGAAAAGTCAATCAAGGTGTACGTGTCCTTTGGAATCGAATTTAGCTGTATTATAAGCCTATGTAAAGGGCAACTCACAAAATGGCTGCCGTACACAAAATGGAAGCCAAGGGTTCAGAACGAAAATGACGATTTCGAGGTGAAATCGTCACTCGAATATGACGAAAATGCTTGTACATAGTGTACTAGCCATTTTCGGTCTTTTGATACCAAATTCGTCATTTTACGACGAAGTTTAATTCTCGAGTCCAGAGTTATTACACGAGTCCAGAATTTTCAGAACTACAAACCCTCCTTTTGCCCTTACATAGGCAATTAACCTAATCTCATGCTAATGTGAGTCCAGGTCTATATTCCTAAAGTCATTGAGATGTTGCTGTAACATCATTCTAGTACTTAGCTCGTCTCTTGATACAGGTTTCCTTACACATGATGTAACACAGAGGCCACATATTGCAGGAGCACACTGTACGCACAGACAGAACAGGAAAAGAATGGCTAAGACCATCCCAATGACCATCAGAATTTTCCATCCCCAGCCGGATATCAGTTCCCAGAACCATCCCATTAATGACCAATCTCCTTTGTCCACATGAATAGATTCGGAAATCTTATGCAGTTTAGAGATGGCCTGGTACACTGTTGGAGCGTTATCTGGGATGAAAACACAGCAACTCGATTGGATCAATCTACATACCCCACCTCGGTCTGCAAGTATGACATCTAAAGCGACCCTGTTCTGAAGGGTCATAAGACGATCCGACTGGAGCTCAGCAGTCAAGTTACTAAGGGCACCAGCAGTTTCAATCATGGTGGACTCAACTACCCTTGTCAATTGCCTTATGTTCCTGCTGTTAGCCATGGGTCCCCAGAACGGCAGAAAACCCTTTGCGAAGTCCCCAAATTCTTGACCCGCAGTGTCTTCTTTACTCAAGACACCTCTAACTATCCTTGTCTTGTGGTAATCTGCCGCTGCTGTGTAGGTGGGAGGCAACAGGAACGAAACAAAACATGAGCCCGAAAAGTCAGGGGGCAACCATGTATAGACTCTATCATGGCAGATGAAATAGGTACCCTTAGCTGCTAAAAACGCAGGGGAAGTCTGAGACCCAAAAACATACGTTTCAGTACAGACACTCTTCCCTAACTGAGCTCTGGGGTTCTTGCCAGTACCTTGCAGACACAAGTGACCCTGATGGGGTACAATCCAAATCGGGGAGGATCTCCTAGCTTGCTGTTTCTCACTCAGAGTAGTTCCATATCCGGCCACGTTCCATCCTATATAGGCACGTATCTCATCTTCGGGGGTAGTTTCATAAGAAATATCTTCCTTAATCATGTCGACTATACCCTTAACTAGAGCACTATTCTTAGGGTTGTCTTTTACAGAACGTAGGGGGTGGACTTCACAAGCATATATGAACATTGTTCTGTATGCCCACACAGAACCATTATGTCTGAAAGGCAGGACCAGATAAGGGATACCTTTATCCGTTGTGTGAGGCATAAGACCACACACCCAACAGTTAGTTGTGTTCATTACAAGTTGGTGTTGGTGCAAGAGCTGAACAAAGGAGTTATTAATGAACTCTAATCTCCTAGCTAATTCATGTTCAGGAAGGGGTTGAAAAGAATGAGAGGAAACAGTAGGAGGAGGTATGGGCGATGCAGTGGGTGCAAATGTTACTTGAAAAGAGAATAAAACATAACTTATTAAAAATATCATCATACTGAATAACATGAAAATGCACAATATCAAAAAGCTTTTTTTTGTCATTATTTTACATAATCTGTGTTTAAAGTTCGTTTTCTTGGCAGGTCTCTCCATCTCGAAAAACCCCATCCTCTCTAAAGTGCTGCCGTGATGGGAGGTTGATTCTGCTAAGGAATGCTTCTGTCAGTCTAGGGCAACTCCCTTGGACCAACCAGAACTGCCGACCTAACGTCGTCAGCTGCACCCCAAAGACTTTGGGCAATCGCGGCCCTAGCAGCGGAACCCGGATGGTGGTTCGAAAAACAAAAATAAGCAAGTTTCTCAGATGGGAGAGCTGCACTTTCAAAAATAGCACTTGGAGGGAAAAAGGTTTTATTTGTCCATAGGTCTCGGCCTCAAATTATAGCGCTTCTTTCCAGGTACTGTCTGATCCTGAAACAGGAGTTCAGGCTCAAAAGTGTTCAGTCGCTTTGATGGCGGCACAGCTTCTTGCAAAATGTTCTCACTTTCACGTTCAGAGTTAGTTCCTTTTACACGTGCATCACTGAAAGGCAGAAAACGTGGCACGGTGTCAGTTTCTGAGTCAGCGACACCCTTCTGGACCCACTGGTCATACGGCAGGGGTAAAGGGATCCTTTTACAATGGACCCCGTGGATCCAGTGCTTCTTCCCTTCCACTCGAACAGCTGATCTTGTGGAAAGAAGGACGAGGTGCGGTCCGGTCCACCTGGGCTGCTCGTTCTTGGTTCGCTGGAAGTTCTTCACGAGGACCCAGGATCCAGGGTCGATTGGGTGACCTGGAGTTTCAGAGACCGGAGGCAGGGTGTCGTGAACCTGTTGATGCAAAACACGCAATTTAGCCGTCAATTCGTACAGATAATCGAGCAAAACAGGGTGTTCGAGTTCGCTGAACATAGTGGGCCTTGGCACTCCCCATATTTTGGCCGGGCGGCCAAAGACTATCTCATAGGGACTAAGTTTCACTCGCGAATGCACAGTCATTCTGGTGGATAGGAGTGCTAAGGGTAGAGCATCGGGCCATTTAAGACCTGTGCTCGCTTTAATTTTGGCTAGTTTTAACTTAAGCGTGCCATTGTAACATTCTACTAATCCAGCTGATTGGGGGTGATTTGCAGCGTGGAACTTCTGTTGAATGCCTAGCCCTTCACATACATTCTTCATCACACGACCCACAAATTCACTCCCATTATCAGTCCAGACCATTCTAGGCATTCCAAATCTGGGGAAGAATTCTTTCACAAGGGCTTTCGCTGTGGACAAGGCAGTATTGTCCTTTAGGGGATATGCCTCTACCCATCTTGAGAAGGCACAAACAACAACGAGTAAGTATTTTAAGTTGTTGCACCTTTCCATGTGAATGAAATCTAGCTGCAAAACCTCAAACGGATACGTAGGAGGCGCAAAATGACCAGCTGGAGTTGGGGTTCCCCTACCAGGATTGTGTTGCAGACACACCATGCAATTCTTGACAACATTCTCTGCACACTTGGGAATCTCTGCATTTTGCCATACTGGAGCCAACAACTTGCAAATCCCTTTCACGCTGATGTGAGCCATTCCATGAGCCATTGTAACCACTGCAAGCACATACGCATCGGGTAGCAACCATCTCTGATGCTCTGACAATTCAACCCAACAACCATTTGCATCCATTCTAC
Organism: Lissotriton helveticus; assembly: GCF_964261635.1. Taxonomy (NCBI): domain Eukaryota; kingdom Metazoa; phylum Chordata; class Amphibia; order Caudata; family Salamandridae; genus Lissotriton; species Lissotriton helveticus. The sequence continues at coordinate 595,940,644 of NC_136072.1, forward strand.
CCGTACTTTCTCTCCACATGTTCAACTCTTTCTCTGTAGCCTCAGCTTGAATAGACTTCACACTCTCTATCGTGTCTTCCAACATCACCAACCCATCTTGCAGGACCTGCAACATACATTCGGCTCATCACATTCCTTGCAGTTTCTTTCGCGATTTCGTCAGCAAATGCATTTCCACGACCAACATCATCAGTCACCTTCTTGTGAGCACTACATTTCACAATCGCCACTTGCAGAGGCAAGGTCAGTGATTCAAGAAGCTCATTCACCAACTGACCATGCTGAATCTTAGCTCCATGCGAAGTCAGGAACCCACGTTCTTTCCACAATCTTCCAAAACTGTGAGCCACACCAAATGCGTACTGACTGTCGGTGTAGACAGTCACTTTCATTCCTTTTGACAACACACATGCTCTTGTAAGTGCAATCAATTCTGCTGCTTGAGCTGAATTATGTGGAATACGTGCAGCTTCAACAATTGTGTGCAAAGTCGTGACAGCATATGCTGCAGTCGTATCACCATTCGGAAGCTTGAAACATGAACCATCCACCCATAATGTACCTTCACATTCAGCAAGAGGAGTGTCCCTAAGATCTATTCTCCCTTTCGTTTCTTCTTCTGTTCTAAGAAAACAATCATGCTGTTCTGAAGCATCTAATTCCTCTACAATTGGCAACAACGTAGCTGGGTTTAACATGCTATATCTCTTTAAATGCACATGACTCGCTAACAATGTTAATTCGTAACCTGACAATCGAGCACTACTTAAGTGCTGAGTCTGGGTTCTGTTTAACAACGTCTCTACTGCATGTGGGACCATCACAACTAGTGTAGTATTCATTACTAGACCAGCAGACTGTCGAATAGAAACAGCTGCTGCCGCTGTGGCTCTTAAACAACTTGGCAATGCTTTAGCTACCGGATCCAAAGTCGATGAAAAATATGCACATGGACGCTGCTTGTCTCCGAATAACTGTGTCAATACGGACAATGCACAGCCTTCTTTCTCGTGGACATACAATGTAAAGGGCTTACTGTAGTTGGGGGTACCTAACACAGGAGCCGAACATAATGCTGTGCGCAATTCAGAAAAAATTTTCTGACACTCTTCAGACCAAGGAACGGAATTGGGTGTATCTTTACAAGTTAATGCCACTAAAGGTTTGGCTACTAACGAAAAATTTGGTATCCACTGTCTGCAATATGATGTAATACCCAAGAAAGCACGCACTTCTTTCTGTGTTCTTGGCACACTCAATTTCGCTATCGCCTGAATTCTTTCTGGGGTCAGTTTCCTTCCCTCCTTCGATAAGAGATGACCTAAGTAGGTCACTTCTTGTCGACAATATTGCAGTTTGGAAATTGACACCTTGTGATGCAAATCACACAGATGACGCAACAATGACAACGTGGCTTTCTTACATATTTCCTCAGTATCTGCAGCAACAAGCAAATCATCAAAGTACTGTACAAGAGTAGCACCTTCAGGTAAAACAATTGTATCAAGCTGTGTTTTTAAAGCTTGACTATATATTGATGGACTTTCACAGTAGCCCTGAGGAGCGCGTTTAAAGCGGAAGCTGCGTCCTCCTAAACTGAAGGAAAAAATATCCCTGCTCTCCTCAGCAATCGGGATGCTGAAGAAAGCATTCTTCAGGTCAATCACCGAAAACCAAGTTGCAGAAGCTGGAATCATAATTAATAGGGCAGTAATGTCGGGGACAACTGGAAATTGTGGCACAACTATTTTATTGACCTCTCTAAGATCAATCACAAATCTGTACACAGGTGGCTGAGAGGGATCAGTTCGTTTCAAAACAGGCAGAACAGGACTATTGCAAACGTTGCCTCTTGTTTCTTCAATGACATATTTTTCAATTAGATCGTAAACGATCGCTAGCAAAGCTTTTTCACCTTCACTAGAGATTCTATATTGGGGAATTCGTGGCATTTTAACATTGGCTTTCAATGTTACAACATATGGTGGTATTTCTAAAAGACCCACATCGTTAGAACCAGTAGCCCAAAGAATATCAGGAAGAAACGACAATTCTGTTGGAAGTTCATCCCTTGACAAATACATTAGGAAAACCACTCTCTTACCTGAAGTAAGTTGTACTCCTGAAGGAGAACAGTACAAAGTCGCATACAATCTTTTTAACAGATCCAATCCCAACAAGTTTTCACCACAACCTGTTGTCAGAATAAGGGGTGCTTCAAATTCACAAGGACCAACAGAAAGAGACAAAGGGTCAGAAATCGGGTTCCTAACCGGGGCGCCAGAAAAACCTACAGAAACATTCATTTCGCCAGACAAAGGTGCGCCAGGGAGTTTGGAGTGCATAATAGAACTCTTTGTAGCACCAGTATCCAACAGAAAAGGCTCTGACACACCTGATGTGATCACCTCAACGTATGGTCCACTCTGATCTACTGGAACTGAAACAACTCCCTCTCTTTGCCTATGGCTGTCCTAGCAATCATTACCTTCCCAATGCTCATCTTCTGTATAGTAATCATCAGCATAGTACTGAGCTGTCCTACCAGATGCGTTATTCTGCTGATCGAACCTATTCATAGAATTTTGAGGTGGAAGGGGACGAGCGTTCTGGGGGATGTTTCCACGTCCTCTACCTCTAGGCGCTTGCTGAACACCTCTACCTCTTGTGTTTGAAACACCATTCCCACGCTGTAACAGAATAGGGCAACTATACTTAAAATGACCCTCTTCCTTGCAATACGAACACTGATTGGTACCTACAGGAACACGTGGCTGATTATACTCTACTCTGTGCCTTTGAAACTGTTGAGGTTGCTGATAATTATTTTGATAGTTATTCTGACCACCATTATTCTGGCCACCACCACCACGTGGCGGATATGCTTGCTGTAACAAAACCTTAGTTTTCAGCTCCTTAGTTTTCTTTTCTGTGCTGAAGAGGAAACTGCCCAAGAACTCTCTGAATCCTTTAACTTTTTACACAACTCTGGAAGCAGATTGTGCACGAATTTATCGACGAACAAACGCTGACCACCTTCTGTGCTCATATCTTGACCACTGTGGTCGACAAACGTTTCTTCAAACCTGGTGAAGAAATCTGACACCGTTTCATCTTTCTTCTGCTTACATGCAGACAACTTATCCCAGTTTACACGCATCGCAGGCATTATAGTTTTCATATAATCAATGATCCGACCAGGAAGTTCTGCTACTAAAGGCTCAGGTTTAGAACCACCAATTTGTAGGGCATCTGCAGCAGCAATATTAGCCCATGAGTCACCTAACTCCTGATCATGATCTGTATGACGAATCTTTCCCCATAAAGGCTGTGGAACAACGTTCCCAAACAACATGTCTATGTCTGCTAAATTCATGATACATGACCCAGCAGTCTGTGACAACTCTTTGTAATACCCTGCAGGATTTTTACGGGGATCAGGCAATGTCTGTTTAAGGGCCAAAACTTCAGCTCGCTTCCATGGCACATGTACCCACACACGCTGAAAGTGTGGCAGAATAGGTGGGTTAGCATTTGCGTCACCCTCTCTCCATTGTGGGGGAACCTCTCTCATGGGGTATAGTCGCGCCTTTTTCCTACCGGATGCTTCACGCTCAAATAGTGATTGAGAAGTGCCCCCCTTACTCCGATACGACAACAATGTCTCAACTGCTTTCTTGACATCGGGACCTACAATCATGCCCTCTGCGAAATCGAACCGCGCACGACACAACTCGGGCGGGTTACATTCCAGATCATTGTCTTCCAAATCTTCACAGAGAAAAACACACATTTGTTCAAAAACGTATCTCTGCTTCGGTGCTTCCCATTGACGGAAGACTTCCATGACAGACTCTACATCATACCTTACAGTGTCCATAACCCATTTATGCGCTAAACGATTCAGTAAATCTCTTTCACTATGATTACCAAGGCAAAAAAATCATATTACTCTAACCAAATTGACCAAGCCATAAATTCAAGTAAACGCCTATATGAAATAACTAAAATCTTGGCAGGAAATATCTCTGACCTTGCCCCGGTTCCCTCCCAAGAATTCTGTGATGAACTGGCGAACTTCTTTTTTACCAAAGTGGATGACATTTATCAAGCCTTTACCTCCAAAACATCCAGGACGAACACCATCTCTCCTTGTCCATCCCTAGCCACTACACTGTCAAGTTTCCACAAACTTACAGACGACCAAACGAAGACCATTGTCTCAACCATTAAATCAGGCTCTGCCTTTGATCCCTGTCCAGTTTCAGCACTAACCTCAGTCATGGATTCCATTATACCGGTGCTGACTGAAGTTTGTAACGCCATCCTGTCCTCAGGGACCTACCCAATTGTCTTAAAAAAAAACATTGCTGAAACCTTTATTAAAAAAATCCGGCTTGGATAAAAGCGAGCTTAAAAATTATAGGCCAATTGCGAGCCTACCGTTTTTAGCTAAAGTAGTCGAGAAAGCCATGAATTTCCAACTTTCAGACTTTATCGAGAAACACCGACTGCTAGACGACTCTCAATTTGGCTTTCGTAGACATCATGGGACTGAAACCGCCCTTATAAAGGCCGCCGATGATGTCAGGGCCATCCGTGACCAAGGCGGGACTGCAATTTTAGTACTGCTAGATCTATCAGCAGCTTTCGACACGGTCGACCATAACATCCTGATCGACCGTGTCGAAAAACTGGGCATTTGTCATTCAGCCAGAAATCTCCTTGCGTCCTTCCTTGCAGATAGAACGCAAGCGGTCACCCTTGGACCTTTTCGATCTGCCCAACTCTCGCTGCCATGCGGTGTCCCCCAAGGCTCATCCCTTAGTCCGACACTATTCAATATCTATGTGTCGGACCTTGCCAATGTCATCAGGGCTTATGGGATGAGCCTAACATCGTACGCGGATGACACGCAGTTGGTGTTGGCTATCAAGGGTGATGGAGGAGAAGTAGCGCAAAACTTTAAAAACGGTCTGCTCGCAATTGGAGAGTGGATGGCAATCAACTGCCTCAAACTTAATTCGGAGAAGACCGAGGTAGTTATTTTTGGTCCGCTTCTTCCAGCATGGTCCTCCTTCTGGTGGCCAGCTGCCTTTGGTTCCCCTCCCACCCCCACATCAAAAGTCAGGAATTTAGGCGTCATTTTCGATGATGGACTTAGTTTCATGGACCACGCAAACAAAGTGGCTTCAACTGCACACTTTAGATTGAAAATGATCAGAAAGATTCGACCCTTTCTTCCGGAGACCTTAATCAAAACCTTGGTGAGTTCCTTAGTTCTAACAGCGTTGAATTATTGTAACGGTCTTTTCCTCAACGCTCAGGTTAGGGTCAAAAACAAATTACAATCAATTCAAAACACGGCGGCACGTCTGCTCTCAGGAACTTCAAAATTTGAATCCATATCAGCAATAATCAGGCAGTATCATTGGCTCACAATTGAAAATAGAATTAAGTTCAAGTCTTTGTGCATAGTTTACAAGGCTTTAAACAATCAAGGACCACATTCGCTTAAAGACCAACTGAAACTCTACGTACCTTCAAGACAGCTCCGCTCTTCCTCTTTGCATCACCTAGTGATTCCACGATCAAAGAAAGTTTCCTGGGGTGACCGTCGCTTCACAGTGGCTGCCCCCAAACTTTGGAACACCCTCCCGCACAACATCAGGACGAGCTCGTCCCTTTATCAATTCCGGAAACTCCTAAAAACATGGTTATTCAACCAATGAGCCTCATGCAACGAGTGTGGACTGGTGGAATTTACTAGCGCCAAGACGCCCTAGGGTAATCGTTGCGCTCTATAAATCTCAACAAATAAATAAATAAATAAATAAATCTCTCTCGATAGTCAGGCAGTTGACTTCGCAACTGTCTTCGTTCTGTGTTAGGGGTCGCATTAGGCGACCCGAGAAAAGGTGAGAAAAGATTAGTAACAGTGTTGGCCATTCTCTGTCGAACGGAAGGAGAAACTGACAGAAAAACGGGCAGAAAAACAGGGTGAGATAAGGCAGGAGCAGAGGCAATAGCAGAGGGAGCATTAGGAGAAGTGGAAGGTGCACTAGGCAAAGTCGTAGAAAGCACAGGTGAAGCAGATATGATCGGTGGGCCTTGAGGAGGCTGCACCAGAGGAGCAGGAGCCAGCTGAAGAGTAGCTGGTGGGTGCTGTGGAGGAGCAGGAGGCAATGCAATCACAGGTTGCGCAACTAAAGGTTGCGGAGGTGCCGTAGCGTTTTGGGCATAGGGGGGTGGCGAACTTAACAAATGCGATATTAGCGGATCTTTTTCAAGCTCTTTTGCTGCATCTTGCTTAAGAGGCGGCAAAACTGGATAACATTTATCTATTACCATTTTACGTTGCCTGTGCAACTGCTCACTCATCTGTTCTTCTTCATTGTCTTTAAACTGCATAGCAGCTTGTATTACCGAAATACCCCTTTCTCTCTTATTTTTCTTCTCTAATTTAATTTCTTTCTGTTTGGCCTCCTTACGCCATAGGCGGAAAGAGTCAAACATCGCCGGCCGGGCTTTCTTCTTGAAAAGTTTAACTTCAAGATTGTCTAGGATTTCCGTGTCAAAGCTACCATATTGGGGCCATTTTAAAACACCATCTTTTCTGGTGTATTTGATCCACACTTCGTTATATGTGATGGGGCCTACTCCATGTTTCACATATAATTCATAAGTTGGAGTTCCAACCGGAGGAACCGGACACGAGTCCTCCAATCGGGAATCCCTATTATTACAACCAAGACAAAACAAATTTCCAAGTCTAAGACAAGGCATCTTCGCTCTCTAGTCTAGCTCCAAACTTCAAAGGATTAACGATTACGATATTTCTCGTGAATACACGAGTCCTTCGGCTTTGGCACTTGCAAGTTCCAAATTGATCCCAAAGGATACCCAAGACTAAGGACCAACTAAGGACTGGGAGACGCTCCACTTATACTTAACTGAGATATCGATGACGTCACCAGAAGACTCGTCTTAGCGTTTCGCTCTACCAAACTTCAAGGGTCCAAATCAGGGCGATAGCCAGGGCAGCAGTCCTTTGTAGCCGTCGGGAAGCGGGGAACCTCGCAGCAAAGTCTTTCGGACCACGTCGACATGCAGGGGTCGATGAAGTGGATGGCCTTCCTCCAGAATTTTCTCACGAAGCTCCTCACGAAACTCTGGCTGGACCGGTACCGCTGGAATCGCCCCACGTTGGGCGCCAACTGAGGTACTGGGTTTTTCAGAACCGGTAACCCAGCGGTGTCAGGGAACACACCCAAAGACCTCGAGTCCTTTCCTGATTCAGACCACAGAAATTCAGAGTCTTCTAGGTGAAGTCAAGGATCGATTTTATTGGCTGCAACCAAGGTAACAAGCGTCCTAGAAGTACAACAACACGGGATGTATATTCTCAGGAGACTGCTGCAATTCACAAAGTCAGGCTTCTCCTTTTATACGAAATATTGTGCTTTAGGCAAACATTCTTCACATTTTACTATACTATTGAAATGTTTCCATTACAAAGAAAAAGCAGAGTCATGATGACAAGGCCATAGTTCAGTTTGTTCAGCCCACGATAAATTACCCGGCAAGGCCCAACATTTTCATCAGATATCGGTGGACCCCCAAAAAAACAGGCACCTCCCCATCATAAAGCAAGTGAGAGGAGAAAGAGCAGGGACAGGTGTGAGCAAGATTCGGCAGGGTGTGTGTGCGATGAATGGGTTTATGGCCTGTTGAGCCTTGATGCTATCTTGCTCAGCCACTGGGAGAGGAACTGACCAAACAGGTTCGGCCTGGGGCAATGGTTCCAACTTGCCCAGGTCAGAGAAAAGTCAATCAAGGTGTACGTGTCCTTTGGAATCGAATTTAGCTGTATTATAAGCCTATGTAAAGGGCAACTCACAAAATGGCTGCCGTACACAAAATGGAAGCCAAGGGTTCAGAACGAAAATGACGATTTCGAGGTGAAATCGTCACTCGAATATGACGAAAATGCTTGTACACAGTGTACTAGCCATTTTCGGTCTTTTGATACCAAATTCGTCATTTTACGACGAAGTTTAATTCTCGAGTCCAGAGTTATTACACGAGTCCAGAATTTTCAGAACTACAGGAGATGAAACATGATGCTTTTGCGACGGTTTCATCATGCATCATAATTTATTTTTCTACTGATACAGAAAGTAAGCACCATTTATTAGAAGATTCTGCAATCTCATAAACCAGGGAGTACACAACTATCATGCCACAACCACTTAATGTAATTGTGCTGAAGCAAAAACTATGGGGTTCCTTGCCCCTGTACTGTCAGCCCATTCATTGGCAATGCTCTTTACATGCTGACACGTTGTGTCACCTGGAGCTTTTTAGTACTCCCAACAAGCATTGCCATGGACCACCTTGAAGGAGAGACTTGTCTGGATCCTAAAGTGCTCTTGTGCTTCACAGAGCAGTAAGTCCCCACGCTCAAGTCTGTTAGCAAAATATGGGGCCTCATATCATTTGGCATGTTTAAGTATTTGCCACAAGCGCCGTCAGGGAGTGCCCTAAAGCGAAGACTAGAGTTGATCTGAAAGTGCACTTGTGCTTCACATGGGGGTAAGTCCCATGTTCAAGACTGGCAGCAAAATAACATTAATACCAAAAACAGGCTAGAGACAAGGCCAGAGATTGAAGACCCATGCCCAGACCAATTTTCCCAGGGCGTGTAGCCCTCCGGGTAGCCACACCTCTAGGGTGGGCTAACAAGCCCCACACAGGTGAGGGAAGGTTTAGACATCATGGGAGTGGCTGAAATAGAGTACTCTGGAATCACCAGATGCCACACACATTGCCGGAAAGTCATCACCAAGAGGGAGGGGACCTGGTAGCCCTTTGGCTCGTGACTGTGTTGTCCCCTCAGGGCTCTTTCCCTGGGATAAATATGGCATCCCTGGCACCCTGAACCTGTGATCACACATCGGAATTGGAAAAAGGATGGAAGAAGGACTGCCCTGCAGCCCTTGGACTGCACAAAGAGAGGCTGCACCATCTGCAGGATAGCACCTGCTGCACTTTGGGCTAGCGAAGTTAGGACTGTGTGTGTGGCTCCTGGCTCAGGGAAAAGTCACCCGCCAGCTCCAGACTGAAACAGTGACTCCAAGGGTCAGTTGTCTGGCCCCCTGAAACATCACAGGGACAGTAAAGCTGAAGAAGCCCAAACCGGCAAAGTGCTAGTCACTGGAGAAGATTTGCTGATACCTTCTACTTGGCACCTCAAAAGACAGATTCTCTGGCCAAAAGTTGCTCCTGAGTCAGCCTGATATTTGAGTGCCATCAGGGTCCAGCTTTGTCACCCAAAAGGGAGACTATAGCCCACTAAAGGATTTCGCTATGAATGCTGTGTAAGGAGACTGGTAGCCCTGTAGTAGATGGCCTTCTACAGTCTTGAAAAGAACTTTGCAAGACCCCAACGTCTGTGGCCAAAATTGCCCCACACGTCCGGTGGATCAAAGAATCCCTACAAAGGCACCCCCGTCGGCCGCAGAGCAACCAGAGAATCCTTGAGCATATTTTCATCCTGTATCCATAGCATCAGGGCTACTCTGTTATCGTCTATGGCGTTCATTCTGTAAAGGCTGGAACTGTTATGTTATGTTAGTTGGCCTTATTAATGCGCACACCTACTCAAGAGTGTCCTGGCACGAACACTTTAGGGGTGCAGGAAACTAGTAGATGAAAAGATAAGTTTTAAGATTTTTCTTGAAAGCAGACAGGTCTTCAATACTGCACAGAGCCAAGGGAAGTGCATTCCATGCTGCCGCCGCCCTCCGAGTCAGAGACCTGCCTCCCAGTCTCTGAAACTGAAATTGACCCCTGCTAGCCGGAGGGATGCCGATCGCAGCAGTCTTGAGGGTGCGTAGAATGTGGAACGTTTTTGCAGATAAGAAGGGCCAGTGCCGTGAAGGGCATCGTGGGCTAGTAACAGCGATTTAAACTTGACCCGTTCAGCCACGGGAAGCAAATGCAGCGAGCGCAAATGGTGCTGCACACTATGTCTGGATGAAATGCCCAGCAGAAGTCTGGCTGCCGAATTCTGGACAACCTGCAGTTTTTTAATCAGTTAGCCAGGAATCACTTTACAGGAATGAAAAGCGCATTGGCATAATCCATCCGAGACAAGATGAGGGCACAAGTGACCGTTTCTCTGGCTGCTTGAGGCAGGAGGCGGAAACATTTTCTCAGAGTCTTGAGAAGGCCAAAGCAGGTGCCGGCAAGCTTCGTGATGTGAGAAAGAAAAACTCTCATTAAACCAGACCCCCAAGTTCTTCGCCGGCTTCCCATCAAAAGATGGTAGGGGAAAATCCGGTGGCCACAGAGTTTCCCTAAACTTAGGAGGGAATTTTCCAAACAAAAGAACCTCCGATTTCTTTTCATTACATTTTAATTGTGCTCCTGAGAGCCACCTAAAAATAGAGGAGAGACAGTGATGAACAACGGCAACCGAATTGTCATCGCTGTCCCAGGTGAAAAGCAACTGCGTATCATCAGCATAAGCCATCACCTTAGCCTCCAAACTCTCAGCCAGGTAAACCACGGGGGTTACATAGATATTAAAGAGAAGGGGACTAAGAGAGGACCCCTGAGGGACTCCCGTTGCCACAGCCTGAGGGAGCGAGGCAGAAGGAGGCAGCCAGAGCTGCTGGGCCCGACCGTCAAGAAAGGACCTGAGCCACCTCCAGGCTGTCCCCGACAAACCTATCCTGGCCAAACGTGAGAGAAGGAGAGAGTGGGGGACCATATAGAACGCCGCCGAGAGGTCAAGCAGAATCAATGCAGCCCTCCCTCCGGTGTCCTAGCACTCCCGAATGGCCTCCACCAGCACAGATTCCGTGCTATGAACTGCACGGAATTCTGACTGTGCGGGATGCAGCAGACCCTCTCTTTCGACAAACTCCGTAAATTGATTGGTGACCACCTTCTCACACACCTTGGCCAAACCCACTAAAAGAGAGATAAGCCTGTAATTACCTGGACCGGCGAGTGTCTAAAGATGGCTTTTTTTAGGAGTGGTAAGATCTTAGCCTGTTTCCAGGACGCAGGAACGCTAGCTGTGAAGAGGGACAGATTGACAATGCTATTTACCTCAACATTAATAGTCTTGGCGGCTGCTGCTAACAACCTAGCCGGACAGGGATCAGAGGGAGAGCCTGATTTTAGACTCCTGAGGATTTTAAGTGAATCAATTAAGTTCACCGGAGTAAAGGCATTCAAGCCACGTGTACTATCCTCCAGAGGAGTCAGAGGCATCTATTCAGTCTCATTAGCACCTGGTGAGAAATCTGCCTGAATCACGCGGATTTTGTCCAAAAAAAACCTAGACAGAATCTCGCACCAGGTGACAGAGGATGGAGATGCACTCGCCTGGGCTAGAGGTGACATAAAGCTCTGTACTATCGAAAAAAATTATTTAGCATTTTTTTAGCAGAGTCGATGCGTGCGGTGAAGAATTCCCTCTTAGCCTGAGCTATGGCCTCATAATAGATTTTTTGCTTAGCTCTGAGCTTCAGCTTGGAGCGGGCAATAATCACTAAGGCGCCATGCTCGCTCCAGAATCTTGCATTCATGTTTCAATTCTCTAAGTGCTAGGTTATACCAGGGTTTTGAGGGAGAACTCCTGGCAGGCCTAATTGAACTCCGTGGAGCAAGAGAATTGACAGCCTTTGAAACCCAGCTTGTGAATTCCTCTAGTTGTCTCTCCAAGTCACCCGACAGAGTGGGTCTAGATGATACCAGGGTATGAATAAGAGCACTGGGGAGAATTTTGCCTAAAGCCGGTTTGCGAGTGGGGCACACTGGGGGCTTAGCATTACGCACCTCCCAAGAAAAATGTATCAGGAAATGATCAGACCAGGAGACTTGACATGGGTCCCCCATCAAGATGGGGAAGATGGTACAGATAGTGTCCAAGATGTGACCAGCCAGATGGGTAGGGAGCCCCACCTGCTGGGTTAATTGGGCTAAGTGCAGGTTATCCAGAAAGTCTAACGTATCCGTAGCCTGAACCTGGTTGAAATGGATGTTTAAGTCCCCCAGCACAACATACTTAGAGAATCGCAGTGCCCAAGTTACAATGGAATCCCCACAAGCTAGCAGGAATGGACCCGCATGCCCAGGGGAACTGGACTGGAAAATGCTCTGGTGGCAGATAACTGTCCAAATCTACCCCATTGGCCCACTAGACCTTCTCCCTGTCGGATTTGGTCACCAAAGCTGGGCTGGAATAGCCAAACTAACTTACAAAGTTTTAAAAAGTTTACAAAGTTTATGTTGACCACTGCTTGTTTATGGTTGAATTAAAAAGTGACAAGACCTTTAAAAATCTTAATCTCTGGAACCCTCTTGTGGAATTTGCTCATCAAGGTCTCTAAAATATCATAAAATATACTCTACTGTTATAAACTGGTGTTGTGTTTCTTTTGCGTTGAGTGGCTTTCTTATTTCATTGTTTGGTGCTGTTAAATGCTTTACACGAAGTTCCTTTGTGCAAGCTTTGCTGCTCAAAGCGATAGCTACCCAGGGTTGAGTTTAAGGTTGTTCAAACAAGCCTGCCTAGACCCAAGATAGTTTTTGCTAGTATATTCCACTGAAAGGCTACCCAGCCATACCATATAATACACCAAAATCCTCATAATTCTCTTCCGGCATTTGTCTATCCTACCTCATTTTTATTGAGCTTCCCATCAGCTTTCACCAGAATGCAGTCCGTAAAACCTCCTTTGCCATTCTTTAGTCACCTGATTAACAAACTACCATGTGGAGGGAATGGCGTAGGGATTCCATTATGTATTTGGGGCTATTGGGTGTTTTAAATGTAAACCTGATAGAAACAAATGTCGACTCAAACACTCACTAGGCAAGGATGGGCAAAATATTTTTGAACATCTGCCAATACATCACCCACAGAGAGAAGAGCAATGTGACAAGTATTAAAAAGCAACTACTAATCTGGAGAAACATTTCAGTGTACAACCCGATCTAGTCGTCAGGCAACATATGTCTTTCAGTAGGGTGCAACATGCTACAGAGCCAGTGGGCATGAATGTGGCTTCACTGATAAGTGGAAGTTTCAAGAATTTACACAATTGTTGATAAGAGACTGACTAGCTGCCGTGGTACACTTAAAAAGATGTTGCAACAGAGGCTCCTAGCATGCAAGATACATCATTGGGTGACACAAATAGTATTAAACAATCTAGATGGTATGCTATAGATTGGAGAAGAAATATTGTGTGTCGCTAAAACCAACAAAAATGTGTACAGACCAATCATCAAGAGAAAACAGGTCAATGATGGGACTTGTTACAGAGGTGGATCTACTCATCCTTTTGCCAAGCACAACATCTAGTCTTAAGCCCTTGCATGCTGCCGTCGGCCGTTGGCCGACGGGACCACTACCTCGCTAGTGCTGCCGTCGGCCAACGGACGACGCGGGCCCGCCCATTTTGCGAAAGTGCCGCACTGCCGCAAAATCGCGGCCGCGGCAAAGGGGTTAAAAACAGAGTTAAATGTGGTACAGCTGGGCATTTTACACATGCATGCATCCTGGTTGGCAGGAAGTAGGAGATTGACGCTGTAATGTAGGAGTCAGTTACAAGAAAGTTTGGGAAATCTTATTTTGATGGTGTGCCTGGATGAAAAGTCTTGTTGAGGGTTTTAGGATCTTTTGCATGGTGCTTCCGCTTCTCTTTGAAGTCCCAGATAATAATCATTTCAAAGTATATGCTGCACAGGTATGTGTTTAAAAGAGAATCATTGCTTCCAGACATAAATACCCCAAGATAGACAACACTTTAAAGAAATGTGCATGTGCGTAAGGTCTGAGTTTCCAAATCAGGGCCAAAAATGTTAGCGTGGCATCATTAGGGGTGTCTGGAAATTGTGCTAATGCCAGGACCAATGGAGCAGGTATTGTTGATCAACAGATTTGTTTTGCATGGAACAAACAGTAGAAGAATGTTCATACCTTCTAAGTTCCTTTACGTAAGCTGATTTGTACAGCCTTGCTGTAGCATATATTTGTTTAACCTCAGTCCTCAACTACAAGGTCGGCCCCCTGGTATTCGGATACCCTTAGAAAGGAGAAGTCTACATGCAGGGCCCTGGAGAGAAAGTGGAGGAAGTCGAAGGTAGAACCAGTTAACAACTTTATCGAACGGCCCATAGAACCTACCTAAACAGCTGTAATGCAACAAGAAGGACACATCTGGGTGTACGCATTATAGAGGCTGAGAACTCCTCTAAGGAATTATTTAAGATCTTGAAGGAATTTACAAATCCTAAGGTTAATAATGCGGCACCACCCCCCACCCAGGAATTATGTGACAATCTAGCCAAATACTTCACCCATAAGATTCTTGTGATTTATCAATCTTTTGACTTGGCGGGTGAAGAACGGGTGGAGGGATACTCACCCAGAGACCCTCCGCATGAAGCGGTCTCTTCCCCTGGGTTGGACTCCTTTGTGTATGTAACTGATGAGCAAGTGGTCTTGCTACTAAGCCGTGTAAAATCTGGCTCACCAGCAGATCCTGCACCACCGGCCATCATGTCGACACTCAGTCCAGTCTTAGCAGATGCGCTTTCCAAGGTATATAATATATCGTTGGATATGGCTACATTTCCAAGCAAGTGGAAGAACGCGCGCGTTAAACCACTTTTTAAAAAAGCGCTAGCGGAAGCTACTGAGTTGCAGAACTACAGACCGATTGCGCTTCTCCCCTGGTGTTCGAAGGTTCTGGAAACACTTGTGAATCAACAGCTATCCCTCTATCTGGAACAAAACAACCTTCTGGACCGTTCCCAGTCTGGCTTCCGTGTATCACATAGCACTGAGGCGGCACTGTTGGAGGTCACGGATACCATAAGGTTGACACTGGATAGAGGAACTCCAGTGATCCTAGTCCTCCTTGATCTGTCAGCAGCGTTTGACACCATCTCGCAAAAGATACTGCTTGACAGATTTGGGGGGATTGGGGTCAAGGGCAGGGCCCTCAAGTGGATACAAAGTTATCTGTCAGGGCGCACCCAAAATATTCAGCTGAACTCCTTTGCATCACAGACTATAGTGGTGGATAGGGGAGTACCTCAAGGATCGGTCTTAAGTCCCACTCTGTTCAATGTATATGTGACTCCCTTGGCTGATATCATCAGAGGCCATGGTTTCGAGACTATCTCATATACTGACGACACGCAGCTAATTGTCCCCATTGGGGAGGACATTATGTCAACTCAATTAAAATTTAAAAGCTGCATGTCTAGCATTGCGAGTTGAATGAGGAGGAACTTTCTACAGCTTAACTCCTCGAAAACGGAGATCCTGCTGTTTGGGAAGGCCGAAGCAATCTGGTCGCCCGAGTGGTGGCCTGCCGAGCTGGGTGAAGCCCCTGCGCCCAAAAGTTGGGCTAGGAACCTTGGCATCAGGATAGATGATAAATTAGCAATGGAGGAGCAGGTGAAGACATTGTCAGGCACCTGTTTTGGTACAATGAAGATGCTCAGGAAGATCTTTCCCTGGATCCCCTTTCAGCGAGAAAAACCCTCATCCAGTCGCTCTTGGTGAGAAGACTGGACTATCGTAACTCCTTGCTGGTGGGAGTAAGGGAAGATCTCCTATCAAGACTGCAGGTGGTACAGAACACAGCAGCCCGCCTCGCTCTCAACAAGCCGGCGCGTACCCCTTCCGCCCCTCTATTGAACCAGCTTCACTGGCTTCCGGTCAGGAAACAAGCTATCTTTAAGATGTTCTGTGTGGTCTTCAGATCACTACAGGGGAAAGGCCCTGCCTATCTCAGAAATAAACTTATATGGTATCAACCAGCCCGACAACTAAGATCTAGCAATGGCAACCTTTTTTGCATCCAGAGAATACACAAGGCAAGGATGGGTGGAAGAGACTTTTCTTATTTGGCTGCCAGCCACTGGAACAGTCTGCCACAGAACATTAGGGCCTGTGGGGAACTAACCAGCTTTAAGAAACTTTTAAAGACATGGCTGTTTTAGATGTGCACGCCCACCAAGTACCCATCTATCAAAGTGCCGAGAGATCCCCTTGGGGATGATTCACTTGCGCTTTATAAATGAATAAAGTAAAGTAAAGTTCTCATACCTGTCCAGTGATTGGTGTACAGTCTTTTTACAAGGAATAGATCCTGTGTTACTTAATATTGTTGACCACAGTGTACGGACAACCACAAAAGCAAATTCAATGAGATCCTGATCATAAAGACAGAGGGGCATATTTAGAAGAGTTTATCGACATAGGAACGACCCTTTTTATGACGTTCCTTTGGCGATAAACCCTTCGCCCTATTTACAAGGTGGCGTTAAGGCCTCCTTTTACTCAGTACTTATTTATTTATTTATAAAAGATTTGTAATGCGCATGGCTGCCTCAGTGATGAGGCGTCCCAGCGTAACCAGAAACCAAGGAGGAACAGAGAGACCCACAAGCATCCAAACATCAGATGGTAGGAAACAGCCAGGTTTTTAGAGACTTACGAAACGTCAAAAGATTAGGGATGACTCGGATGTGCGTTGGGAGGGAGTTCCAGAGTTTGGCCGCCAAGAGGCCAAACGAGCGGCCCCCCGACCTCGCTCTCCTTACTCGAGGGACACAGACCAGCCCATGATTGGCGGATCGCAGAGCACGCCTGGGCATATAGGGCTTCAATACGCCAGATAGCCCAATAGGGGCTTGGTGTATCAGAATTTTATAAGAGATGCACAGCACCTTGAACTGAATACATTCTTCAATTGGCAGCCAGTGCAACTTAGGGAGCACATGTGCCACCGACTGAGATCTTGGTAGAGCCACTAACATACGTGCTGCTGCGTTCTGAACCCTCTGCAGGCAATTAATACTAGCTTTGTTGGCACCCAGATATAAAGAGTTACCATAATCAAGCCTAGCAAGAATGGAGGCCTGCACAATGGTTTTGCGCACTCTGGGAGTAAAAAAAACAAGCAAGGGCCTCAATCCTCTCAGGAGCCCAATACAAACAGCGGCAACAACTCTTGTCTGTTTCTCAAATGTCAGTCCATTATCGAGCCAGACACCCAAGTTCTTTACCGCCTCCTTGGGTGACGGGGCGGGTTTAAGATGATCAGGCCACCACTGTTCGGACCAGAGCTCCTGGTCCTTCCCGTACAGTAGGATCTTGGATTTGCTGGCGTTTAATTGAAGATCCTCCTTGAACTTCTCCAGGTTGACGCAGCAATTTTTGGAGAAGGCGATCACCAGCTGGGTGTCGTCTATGTACGACACCAAGGACAACCCCCTACCTCTGCCCACCTCCGCCAAGGGTCTCACATACAGATTAAATAAAAGCGGGTTCAGGATAGAGCCTTGAGGTACCCCATGGCGCAGGGCATAGTCCTGAGAGTGAAAAGGTGGCACTGAAACTTGAAAAGACCACCCTACCAAGAAGGAGCGAATCCACTCCAGAGCATCATCCCTGATTCCAGCCGCCCAGAGGTGTTCGAGGAGGATCGCATGGGATACCGTATTAAAGGCGGCACTTAGGTCCAATAGGACCAAGGCCGCAGAGTCTCCCACATCCAGCCGCCTCTGGATAGATTCCGTTACAGCCAGAAGAGCTGGCTCAGTACTGTGACGAGGGCGAAACCCATGTTGGGAGGAGTCAAAGATGTTATGCTCATCGATATATTTGGACAGGATGGAATTCACGTGCGCCTCCACCAATTTAGCCATGAAAGGCAGCTGGGATATGGGGTGGTAATTGCCAGGGTCTTCCAGATCTAATGAGGACTTTTTTGTCAATGGGATGACTTTTGCATGCTTCCACGCCCTGGGAGGGAGGCTAGTTTCAGGGACAAATTGGCCAATTCTAGACCCACAGGGGCAATAAGTGGCTGGAGCTGGCGAAAGTGGGTCGATGACAGCGGGTCAGCTGGAGGGCCCGACTTAATTTTCACACTTAAGGCCTCAAACTCCTGGGGCAACAGCAAAGGAAAGACTGACAGACAGTTGTCCTCCCTAATGTCCATCTCTACAGGCACATCATTCTCAATAGGGGTAGTCCCTATGGAGAGGCCCTGATTGATCAACTCCGATGGTTCGAGGCTACGGGGGAGGCGCTAGTCATACCCGCACTCTTCATATATATATATATATTTTTAATTTGTTTTTATTTTGGAACAACACAGCAAGTAGGACAAGTCTGCATAAGACTATTACAGCAGTTATATAGACACAATATCGGGCCTTTCGCAACTCTTCATATTTTTAAGCAAGGTAAAAAGGGTCTTGGCGGGATTAGAGCTAGCCAAGATTTTATTGGCTACAAACTCTGCCCGTGTTTTGCGGATGAGCTTATGATAATCCTTGACTTCCGCTCGATATACTAATTTGGCGGGAGCCTCATAAGAGCGGCGCCAGGCACGCTCTAGCTGCTTGCACCCCTTCTTTGCCTGAGTTAGTGAATCAGTGAACCATGGGTTAGATGGCCCACGTCCCTTACTTCCCCGCTTGGCCGGGATGCAGCTATCCAGACCGGCCACCAGCCGATCGTGAAAGCACAAATGCGCCCCCTCGACATCTGGAGGTAACTGGGGTCTGTGCTCCGCTAACCAAGTAGCGAGCATCTCCTGGTCTAGCATATGGAGTAGTGTGGCTCACTGGTTAGAGGCAGCAGGCCTGAGAGCAGAAGTCAGCCCGGGACCAGGGTTCAATTCCCGACGCGGCAGGGTCGTGGACCTTGGTCAGCGGACTTGATAGTTCTCGCTTCGGTGCTTACTCTAATCAGGGGTTCCACTCGGCAACTCTGGGCATTAGCTTGCCTAATCTCCACAACGGCCCCACCAATTCCGGGGATGCCTGGCTCCACCTTGGGGATTCCCAGCAAGGGACCATCCCACAGGGAAAGCCAGGACGGGTTCCCCAGAGTTATACAGCGCCGGGACGCCCCGTTGCTGGGGCAGCTGTGCGCTTTACAAGTATACTACATTTACATTTACATTTATGCCAGGGCCGTTTTTCCACAAAAACTGGACGGGCCACATCAACTCTACCCTCTACTCTACTCAACTCTACTTAGCATGAAAGGTGCCGGTATGGGTGTTGTGGTGGGTGTTCCGCCGTAACACCCATTGCTTTTTGATGCTGCCCCCTATCTACAAGGGGGGGTATAAATATGGGCAGCACCTAAATTAAGACCAAAAAAAAACCTGATCTTAACATGGCAAAATGAGGAGAAATTATTAATTTCTCCTTATTTTTGC
The DNA here is from genome assembly GCF_964261635.1 of Lissotriton helveticus. Lineage (NCBI taxonomy): Eukaryota > Metazoa > Chordata > Amphibia > Caudata > Salamandridae > Lissotriton > Lissotriton helveticus. Next base: position 595,959,921 of record NC_136072.1, read on the forward strand.
TGTTTCTATGTGTGCTTACATAGAAATAGCAAATCGTCATGAATGATTGTTTATGTGCAGGAAGGTGTCCCTTCCTGCACATTAAATAATCATTCGAAAAAACAACAATTTGCCACTTCTATGTGTGCTGCACAATGCAGCACACATAGGAGTTACAAATCACCATTAGTGAATGTTTATGTGCAGGAGTGGACACCTTCCTGCACATAAACAATCATTCCCTCAATGCAGGCACCCTTTCACTATGGTGCAAGGGGCCTGCTCTGGCACTAAACAGCTGAATTACTCCCAGTGCTAGGGAAAACGCAGGAGTGCACAGTATCATTGTAAATACAGCGCATCCCTGCGTTTTCAGAGTGGCGAAGCGCAACGTTAACAAATATGGCTAAACGCCGTGCTCCGCCATTCTCTCGTAAATACGTCCTAAAGTGTTTGAGGATATGTTTGTGGAACTCATTGGTTTTGATCCAATACTACTCGTGGAAAAGGGAGCAATGTCTGTCAGGCACAAGCTGCATTGTGAGTTCAAAATTGTGTGGAACGGGCTGGAACATGCTTTGGATATTGTGCCAGAATTCTGTAATCGAGCCTATCAAAATGTCTCTGGGTTCTCTCTGAATCTGGTGCATGCACAAGAAATAATTATGTGTATGCATAAATCTGAGAAGTTCCAATCAGAGATGCTTGAAAAGCAAGGGCAAAGTGGGCATTTTCCCAGGTCCTCCACCTTCCAAAGAGTCCCTTGGTAAAGTCACTGGAAAAGTCAGAAATACCACTGAAATAACTGTAATAAAAATAGTTTCTCATCTCACTACTGCACTTGTCTCTACCTCACCTCTTACTCTTTCTACCACAACTCTTTCTTTATACTTTACATTTCTCTTCTTCACATCACTGTCCCTCCCTCGCACGTTCTACTCTACCTACTCATTATTTATCTTCCTCCTCTTTCTCCCTGTTTCTTTCACAGCTGTCTCTTTATTTCAACTTCTCTCCCTTTCTCTGCCTATCCCTCCCTCGGTCTTACTCTCTCTGCCAATCCTTACTTTGCCACTCTCTTCCTTTTCTCAACTTCACATATGTCTTGCAGTATAATTTCTCTCTCCCCATCCAACCTCGCCACTCTGTGCCTCTCTCTCTACTTTTTTCTACCTCCCTCTAACTTATTCTATCCCTCACCTCCCTCTGTCTATGTTGCTATTCCCTCAATCTTTGAACTCTACCTCATTTTCCTCTAATTCACCTCTTTCTCTGCCTATCTTGTCCCACCTCATCTCTAACCCAACAAAGTCTAAATATTGGTCCTTCTCTCTACCCAATTTGTCTATCTACCGTTTATGACTACCCCTAAGTCCCTTCTATCACCCCTATCTCTTTGTTGATTCATCTATCTCTCCTACATATGTCTTTTTTTATTTCACCTCTTCTACCCCACCCTTCTGGCTTTACCTATTTCTCTATTTTTGCATTTCTAAGCACCTACCTCCCTATCTCTGCCACAACTTTCTCTACCCCACCTCTTTCTACCTCACATTTCTCACAATACACCTCTCTATAGCCCGTCACCTTTCTCCATTAGTCTCTCATGACCTCATTTCTCTCTCCCATTCTCTATGCATACTTTTACATCCCACCTTGTCCCTCAACCTCTTCTCCCTCTACCAAGCACTTGTTCTGTACCTCACTTCTCTATGAGCATCTTACCTTCATGTATCCTCTCCACCCTCTTCACCTCTCTATCACCTCACATCTCTTTCTTTCTACAGCTCCTATAGATGATCTTTCTAACCCATTCTTATCTCTCTGGTCTCTAAATCTCCCCCTAACCCATGTCTCTCCAACCCACCATTCTCTATCTCACCTCTCTGTCTCAGCCTCAAATCTCTCTGACTAACCTGTAAATTTACCTCACCGTGGGCCATATGTACAAAGTACTGGATTTGCAAAACAGTATGTATGTACCCGCCAATTCCACAAATAGCGATTCCTATGGATTCGCATTTGCAAGTAGGAAATTGCAAAATAGGAAATGGAGAATGTTTGGGTGCAGAATGATGATGTCAGACAGGACGTGTACAAATATAGGGCGTGGCCACAAACCAGTGACCTAGGCAGGAAGTAAGGAGTGCTCCTGCATCACCACTGCCACTGAATAACACCATGCCAGAAGATTGGAACAAGGACTCAGGGAGTAAGAAGAGGAAGGTCAAATCTACTGAGAAGGAGCTGGAGCTCCTGACAGAGAGATGTGTGGCCCGTATGGACCAACTGTTTTGGGAAGGCCTCCTTCTTTATGCCAGAGGGCCAAAAGACATGGATCTGGGCAAGCTTCTTGGAGAAGATTAACTCCCTATGAGTCACCCAGAGGACCATTCTTGTGATCCGAAAATAGGTAGTATGACCTGAGATCTCATACAAATAAGAAGATGGCCAGCAGGATGGCTAAGGGACGTGAAACAGGTGGACGACACTCAAAACACCACACTCTGACTCCCATGGAGACACTCCTAGAGGAGACCCTGGAACCAGAGAGTGTGGTGGGAGTAGCTGATATCGACACCTCCAATCCAACAGGCACTATCCAGGGTAAGTCATCTTCCCTTTACTTACCCAACAAAAGATAATGTTAGCAAGTCCATATATCATACATTACAGCATGAATAACTCCATTGAGATGCTTGCCCCACCCTGGCAATTTATCATGGGAGTTGTAGTTCACATCATTTGCTTGCTGAACTGTGTGCTGCTGCCCAAATATATCTGTACATCATAAATATGTCACAAACACAATTCAGAGTCACAACAATAATGTGGGCAAACTTTATCTATTTATTTACATTATTTACATGTGTTTACACCGATCATAGCTCGAACGTATCAGGAACCATTGCAGCTGAAGGGCCTAATGTCACAGATGGGGTCATTGAGGAAACAACACTACCATCCCCTCAGCCCATCACCCCAACTCCAACTGTCAGGAGAGCAACCATCTCACCGCTGCCAGAGTTTGTGGACAGTGATGAGGGTCAATCACTGAGCAGAGACCCCACAGCATCAGAGGCCAGGATACATAGACACTGCATAGGGCAAAGATCAGCAGTCCGTACCAAGAATGTGTCGGAGGACATGTCGGAGAGTCCTCCTGTGTATGGTGGGTTGGAGAGGTCCATCGTCTCCATATAGCACCTGCAGACAAAACAAATATGAACTGCCAGTATGTGTGCAGAGACAATGGCACCGGCAGTTCCTGGCAAGGTTTGATTAATTTAGCCATCCATCAACCACCTGGCAGTACCCACAACAATGCTAGCAAGGCAAACTGTGAACATTCAGACTGACATGGGGCATTACTGTCAGGACATTACACGTTGGCTAGAGCACGCGACCACAGCCCTTGAGAATAACCAGACTCAAAAACTCTGTATCCTCAAAATTCTGCGCCCATCTGAATTCAAAGAAGGCTCTAGGTTCAGTGGCACGTCTGTTCAGCAGCATGCAGTGCCATATGTTCACGCAGACACACTTCTGGGACTGACATGTCACCAGTCCCACAGCCCAGTGTTGCTGACAAAGCACCCTACCTCAGAGGCCGAAAGAGGTGAACCACTACACTCAGAGAAATGAGTCAACTTTGTTTTGTTTAGCACTAGTTACTTTGTTGTTTATTTTGTAACAATGTTGCATCTAGAAGGATACAGTTGATCCTTGAGTGAAACAATGTTGTTATTGAATACATCTTAACAATACATAAATAAATAAATGAAACAATGTTGTTGGTGAATAAAAGGTGGTCTCTCAACTATGCACCAAGCATTACCATCATGTGTGATGTCTCATTTTAGAATGTTATGGTTTATTTTACCTCAGAAATAGTTGCTGGTGATCTTTGTGCATCATGCACCTCCCTCTGCTGCACCTGTGTCCTCCTGTTGCAGATGTAGCGGTGGTAACTCATCATTAGAGTTGGAATCTGGCTCTATGGGGATGCCGGGCAGACCCTTCTTCATTGCAATATTGTGCAGTACGGCACAAGTGGCGATTATCTTGCAGCATGTATCCGGTCTGTACAGTAGTTCCCCGCTGGTCTTGTGAGGCCAGCAAAAGCAGGTCTTCAGGATTCCAAAGGTCCTCTCGATTATTGAACACATTGTCCTGTGTGCCCATTTTTACTGCCTCTCACTTGTTGTCCTCGGAGTCATGTACGGTGAGACTAGCAACGGATGTAAGGCATATGCACGGTCACCTTAAAAGCATGAGAAGGAAAACTAGTAGGTAACATTACACCCACTATCCTGGCCACTGTATTCATTGAGTCTGTGATTCTCTTACTTTGTAGGAAACCCTTGCCAAATTTACCCGGTGCCAGTCAGTTTTGTATTCCACTGTGGCGGAAAATGACAGAGTCATGGGTGCTGCTTGGGAATCTGGCAAGGTCTGTTATGATATAGGAGGTACACACACTACCTGCACATTGAGTGAGTGTGAGCTTTTCCTGTTCCAGTATATGTATTCAGTTGCTGAGGTAGGGACATATGTGTGCAATCAACACAGGCAATGACATTGGGAACTAACTGTGGTACCCTGTAGAACATCACTTTGGTATGTTGCCATAATTGGGGGTTATTGGGGAATGACATATATTGGTTGACTTTGCTCACCATGATATCCAGGATATTGTGAAAGAACCTGGAAAAGGCACTTTGTGACACCCCTGCCACTGCTATGATCCCCTGATAACTGCCAGAAGCTAAGAGGTGTAGACAATACAATACCCGCAAATGTTGTGGGATTGCGTTGCTTCTGATTGTTGGGGCCTGTAGCTGAGGTTGTAACTCAGCAATTAAATCAAGTTTCCATCTGCTCAAGGTCATTGTGTACAATGGCGTTTTTAGATTCAGAATGAATTTTCCAGATTCATGCCCTTACATAGGTACAATGCACGTTGCCCTTATATAGGCATAGAAATCAAGCCCTTATTTAGGCATAGCCCATGCGACCCAAATACAGGCATGGCTACTTCCATCCGGTCATCAATGTCACAACGATTTCTTGGAAAACCAGACTCTTAAGCTGTAAGGGACTTCCCCTAGCCTAGATATTGATTTCTCCAAGAAACTCATTAGTATGCATGAACAACTATTCCTTAAGGGTTCATTCATGATGTTCATATGCCCGACTACGTCAAACATGGCATTCGTAAACACCTTCAAGGTATAAATATACCTACACTTGCTGTAGCAAAGGACGGTGGTTCGGAGCAGTTCAACGACCTACTTGCCCGACGCCGCTCACTACAGCAAGTGCCGAAGGAAGCCGACTTTCCAGCTCACGCACTGATCAGGAAGCTGCCCTCCTCTGCTGAGAAATCCAGCTCCAGTGTTTCTGACTCCCCTTGCAGGGTGTTGAGAAATCGAGTCCCCGAGACAGAGATACCAGACCTACTTCATTCTAAAAAGGTATGGAGCTGATTAGAACCTAGATAAACCTTTGGTAGATTCTTGGCAAAAACTAAACCTATGCTAAAGACCATACTTACTTCTTCCCACGTACTAGACTTAGGTTAGGTACATTGGGGTAGGCGTATTTCAGAAGCACCAGTTGAGTATTTTAGTCTATGTTATATATGTATGTATTTTTATATGGCTTAGAAACCATACAATGCTCTTACAGTATTATTTCATATTACTGTTTACGCTGTATGCATTATACTTTGCATTCTGCCTAACGCTTGTAACAGTTCACCTCTCTTGCATGAGAAAGAAGACTGTTCAATAAACCTTTTATTGAAAACGCCCCGTCTCCCTATTTCTCTGCAACTCTGTGGAAACAAAGCATGCACGATTGACTGAGTAAAATAGTTATCTATTGTTTCCACGACTCTGAGAGAGATGTTCTTATTTTTGGGGAAACAAAGTTGTCATGTTTATGCGGTTGTCAGAAACTAATCTTTTCTTGTGAATTCGAGAAAGTTTCTAGTGATCTCTGAGCTAGCTGGCACTCACTATTAAGTTTAGTATATTCGATAGAGACCTATTGACTTAAGTCCTACATCAAATCTATAGGATATATTATTCCATGCGCAGAGCCTATTGGGAATACAGGAACTAGACTACAACGTTTGGTGAGGCACTAATTTAACGCTAGATACTAAAGTAACTCAGTCGTGCTTTTCTCAGAGACCCCTTTTTTCCGTAATACTCCAATAGACGTCTGGAGTGGGTAAAAGGATAATATCCGCCATAGCTGTGTAGGACGAAAATCCTATGAATTAGCTTTTTGGTTTGTTCAACGTTGAAGGATACAGTGTTCCAAAATATTGTGCACCTTATCTTTGTTTCCTTGAAACTTGCTCTGCAAACTTTCAGTCAACAAAAATGTCGAATAATGGCAACAACACCGAGAACGGTGGAGCTGAGGCTGATCCAGCCGATGCAGCTTTTAACATAACAGGTTTACAAGAAACCGACGATGATGCCATAAGCATTCCTATAACTTTAAGGAAAAGCATCACTATAAAACTTATAAAAAATGGCCTAACATCGAGAGGCGGTAGGGTAGTTTTAGTGATAGAGGCACATGAATATCATCAGACAGAGATATTCTATTCATGGATAATCTCCCCTGAAGCAAATCCAGTAACACATGTATTTCACTTCTACAAAGAAGATGAACCACCAACGGAATACGTTCCTTTCAAGGATATAGAAATTCCACTAACTTACCAGGAGCATGCGCTCTGGTTCAAAGGCGCACTAAAACATATAAATCACATTACCAGGCTCAGTCCACTAGGTAGACCAGGAGCAACATGGCTAGCTTTAGCCAACTACAGACCTGACCCTGACATTGAAGCAATGTCAGACGATGAATTACTAAGTAATATACAGGATTTAGTAGAATTATACAGTTAAACCCCAACTGTCTGAAAGCCCATAAAAAGTATTTTCTAAAAACACTCCTACTTCTTCTAAAAAGAAGTGGGAAAATAGCAAACAAACTTCTAAAGAGAAGCGTTCTCAATCCCGAGGTAGGTCTCCTCAAAAGGAGCCCTCTAAAATGAGGTATAACCTCAGGAATAGAGATAAGTTGAGACAACCTGATAGATATCAAGACACTGATACATGTTCCTCTTGTACCTTTCAGACTTCGTCACAGAAATCCGAAAGAAGAGGACGGTCAGATAACAAGGAAGAACACGTGAAGTTCAAAGACGATCAACACGTTCAGAAAAACAAGAAACCTCAATTCACCAAAAAGAAAGTAGCAGGTCTAAAATTCAGACATGCCGAGGATCTTGAGGACACCACTCAAGAACGGGGAATGGGCTCAGACAATGTTGGACAGAGCAGCAGAAGTCACCATAGCTTGCAAGAACTTGATGGATCATCTGGAGACAGTGGACTTGAATGAGTACATTCAAGTTGAAACTGCAGATACCAGGGTTAGTTCTCCACATAAGTTATATGAAATAACACCCCGGATGGAGGGAGACATACCAAGACAGATAAGAGCATTCTTTTGGGAGCGACTCTCTAAGGGTTATGACATTCTTCTAGCTGAAAAAGACTGGCCACCACAATTTGTCAGGGAGTGCCCACATGGCGAAGACATCATTAAGCCAGCTTTCTCCAACCACATTTCAATTCATTTAAAATATACCTATGCCAGGAAATGGGCAGTAGCCCAAGCTCCCGCATTATACAAAAATCATGTAGGATGGGATGAGGATTCTCCTCACCATAAAATCCAGTTGAAAAATCAACTAACTGCACAAAGGCAGTACCCAGTTAAGCAAGAAGCTAAAAAACAGGTCAGGGAGATCTTCGATCAACTTGAGTACCAAGGGGTGATTGAAACATGCACCTCGTCAATGACCAATTCTTTGTTTCCTGTCTCCAAACCAGACAATACATATCGTCTAGTTTTGGATTACAGACATCTAAACTCTTGTTGCAAAACTTTTGCAGTACAAAATGCACACAATGAATAACATTGTGCATAAAAAATATAAAACAATATTCAATATTTCTAACGGTTTCTTCTGTCAAAACATTGCACCAGAAAGCAGGTATTTGACCACTTTCTCAATTATGGGGACACAGCGTCACTTCTGTCATCTCCCTCAGGGATTCAAGAATAGTCCACGGTTATTTTCAGCGAGAGTAACAGAGTTACTACAAACTTATGATGATGAAGCATTATCATACGTAGATGACATCTATCTAACAGATGATGACTTGGATAGGCACTTGAACAGGGCGAACACCATTATATTGGGATTTGCCTCAGAAGGGTACAAATTCAATTTAAAAAAATCGAGAATTGCCCACCTCAATGTCCTCTTTCTAGGATATGAATTATGTGACGGCAAAAGCCTGGCAGCAAACTTTCTAGAGAAATGTGCGCTGCTCCAATCTCCAAAACCACAAAAAAACTTACAGTTGATTCTAGGTTTCCTGAATTTCGGAAGAACATACATTCTAAACTACGCAGAAAGGGTTAAACCTCTCTACGAATTAATCAAACCTGATTTTAAAACTGTTAATTGGACACAAAAACACACAGAAATGTTGCGTTCATTGCAAACAGACATGTTAGCAGCAAAACATTTACAAACACGCGTAAACGTACGCAACTTAGTGACCCGATTCATTCCAGGACAATGCGGATTCACGTACTTAACTGTTAACGAAGGTGAAAAAGTACCATTAGCATACAAATGACACTTGTACACACAAGCAGAAATGAAATTCACTTCAACTAAAAAGATTCTGACAGCAGTTCAAACTGCTGTAGCCAAAGAGAGGGACCTCGCACAGGGTAAACGCATTATGGTCGTTACACCTGTACCTGCCTTAGAGGCAGTGACAAAAGCGAGCATTCCAAATGCCAAAGCTTTACATCCAAGGTGGATACAATGGGTTAAATCTCTTGCTGCAACAGACGTTGAATACGTTTTTGACCCATATTTGAAAACACAAGCATTTCTACAATATGAACAAGAAAGTCCTCTGCCTACTGAAATTCTGCCTCTAAAGCAGTATGAATGTATAATTTATACTGACAGATCAGCTCAACCCACTAGAGAGGTAAACAAGCCTATAGTGCGGCGTGCACGATCGTTAAAGTTCGCTGGCGCGATGGCAAATTCCGACCAATGGTCACTAAAACGCAATCTCTAGGAGATTGTACAGCTCAGCAAGCTGAACTACAAGCATTCAAGATGGTGCTTGTGAATAAGGACCGCGAATTCCCCACACTCATAGTGTGCGATTCGTATTATTGTGTTCCATCTTACAATGAATACTTGCAAAACTGGATTCAAAACGGTTACAAAGATGCAAAAGGTGGCACAATCAAGCATCAACTGCTTTGGGAACAAGTAGTTCTGCTACGACAAGGACTACAAAACGCTCACGAGATACATACACTGAGTCATCAACGTGATGGCGTTCACAATGCAGGAAATTCATTGACTGATGAAGCCGCTAAGGCAGCTGTGTAAACGGCTTTCGTAGCTGCAATCACTCGTTCAAGAAGTGGTAATATGTTACCAGAAGGCTTTCCACTCAAATACTCGTATATAACTGATGCGAATAATGTTCTGTTTGCTCGAATCCCTTGAGTGGGGGATAGAGTAATTCCAAACATGGAACATAGATTAGGACTAATCTTAGCAGCACATGATGGGCTTGCCTCTGCACATGCAGATGTTTCCGCCACAAAACAGAGATACTGATGGCCGTGCATGAGGAAACAGACCAGAAACTATGTTTTGGAATGTGAAATCTGTCATAAGATGAAAGTCTCTACAGTGAAACGTACTGCGCAGACGCCCCTGTTAATTTCAGATAAACCATTGGCTTGTGTTTACCTGGACCACTGCGGTCCCTTACAGAGGGATGGGAACTAGAAATATATCATGGTCGCAGAGGATTTGTGTTCAAGATTCATTTGGATGTGGCCTCAGCGCTCGACTGACGCTCAAACTGTTATAAAAGATTTGCTAGTCTTTATCGGCACATACGCAGTCGGCAGGCTACATTCTGACCAGGGTCCTGCATTTAGCTCTCGGGCTTACAAGGAGGCCATGGCCAAATTGGGTGTTGCATTGCGGTATTCTAGTCCATTCCTTCCTGAGGGAAATTCGGTAGTGGAGAGAAAAAAACGGGACATAAAGCAATCTATAACAGCTAGGGTATTAGGCTCGGGTGACGGGTGGGTCAAACATCTAATAAGTGTCCAACATAGTCTTAACAATCTGCCAAGAAGTTCTCTAGGGGATATCACTCCATATGAAGTCCTTTTTGGGACCAGAATGTTAATATCAGACCTCAGTTGTCAGACTTCAGTGGTAGACCAAAAACCCTTGGATATCAAATACCGTTTGGCTGTTTTACAGGACTTAAATGAAATAAGAACGAAACAAAGTAACATGTTCCTGAAGCCAACCACCACTGAAGAGAAACCGACCATCCCAGCAAGGCGTGTCTGGATTCCTAAGCTTGGGGATCTAGTCAGAGAAAAGATCGCGGACAAGAAGGAATTTGGGCCTTCTTACAGACAACCAGTACCTGTCCTAGCAATCCACAGATCAAGAACAGTATTACTGCTGCCCCTTGCTGGTAAAAAGGAGAACAGGTTTGTGTCCATCAACCTGGTCATGCCACATCATGTGGCCGATCATAAGCAGTAGGCCAAGTGGACTCCGACCAAGTAGCAGACGCCCTAATCTGGCTACTATCCAAGAGATTCAAACCGAGAGACTCATCACCTTTGAGGAATCTGCACTGCGAAAAGAAGGACTATGCAACAAAGCTATAGAACTTGTACCTGTTGAGACCCAACTAACAGTTCGTCAAGAAACACCTGTCTACAATGAAGTAACAAGTGATCAAGTGGTTCCAGCGATTTCAACAAATCCTGATGCATTCCCAACAATTGACAGAACTGCCTCTGGCTATTTCATTAACTTTGATACGTGTTCCAAAGATCCCAGCGAGCCTGAAACGACGCAAGTGAAAAGAACTTTCAAAGAACAAGCTACAGACTTTTTTCAACACCTGGAAAAGACTTATCTGATTTCACCATGGATTGAACTTTGGAGTGTGGTGGGTGTGCTTTTTCTTCTACTTTGGTTGACTCTGCTAATAACTTTGGGAATGCTGACATGTTAAAAAGAACACAGCAAGTAAGAACATCAACGTACTCCTCAAACCACACAAATCATCTCATCGTGAATAAAGAGACTTGTTATCAGTGAACATCACAGCCATTCCTATACCTGGTGGTATAGCTTGGGACAGAACTGATTATGACATTTTTGGCCCGGCAGAGTTGTTGAGGATTCTACACCAGTTCAAGATTTCCTTGAATGACTTTGTTTCATCTAGTACCTTTTCTGATGATTGGGACTTCGAGACTGTTAATAATATGATTTCAGACCTATTATGTCTGCAGTATTCACAAATCATGAATATTTAGAAGGTTCATCGGCTATGAACAAATGTATTGTTATAACCATTATGCTCATCATTTCTTGCACAAATCTGCAAATCCTAGAAATGTATTGATGTATAACCAATGAGAACATTGTCCTACACCACCAAAGGGTAGCTCAAAAATTTGGGGGGGAAAATGTCTATACTTTTCAGGTTTCAATACTTCCAATCCAGAATCATTTTACTTTAGAAATGTTATTAAGACAGGAATGAAGAGAATGTTGACAAATACCAAACAAATTTATTCTGCGGCCTTTTATGCTCAGCTGTCTTCTCTTGGTTTCTACTATTGGAAAGACAACATTGAGACAAACACTGTCTGGGGCACAAAAGACTGGCAAGTGCAGGGATTAGAAGCTTTATTTAGAGCCTGCATCATCCCAGAGCAAATTATGTTTTTGAATGACACTGTCCAACAGACATCTTGTCTTGGGTTAGCCGAGATAAAAGACCTAAACAAACCGTCCATACCTACACCTACACCTGATAGCAGTAACACTTCAGAGGGGGAGGTCGATGCACATACTATTTTGCATCACAACAGAACAGATCCCGATTGGAAAAAATGGTTAATCTGGCCCAGATAGATTCCTGAAAAAGACACAAGACTTCACATTCAATAGGCCAGATCCAAGATATGTTCAGAGACAGCATCCAGGAATAGTAACAACATCCAGTGTAGGGAAATTGTGCCTTGAATGGCTACATAGATCTACACTAAAAGATGTAAAACAATACTTATCTTTACTTAAAGATGGCGCTGATCTAAGGGACTTCTTGCAAGGACCTACTAAACCGTGTCATAAACGTTTTTTATATGCCGGTACCTATGCTGCTTATAATGAAGCATGGAAGATTACGCAAGCAGAGACTGCAGAAAGAATGCGAGAAATTGATCGTATTAATTTAGAGAAAACACTCTCTGTGGTTGACAATGGGTTAACGACACTGTCATTCACAATATATTTTTTGGACAGCATAGTATCCTCTGCCATAAACACAATGGAACAGGACTTGATCATGTTGCAACATGGTCAGTCGCAATTACGTTCTATCATGCTATTAGGCTGGACGTTACGAAACCTTTGTTCATGCTATGTGTCTTGGTGTGTAATAAATACTACGTCACTGTTTTCAGAATTCAATCTCACTGATAAACAGAACAAACTGGCACAGAGGAGAGCAGACTATACGGTGCTGAGCACTGAAAAACTTGAAAGATTGCCATTTACAGTCGCTGAAAAACCAGCCACTGAATGGATAATACACGGAACAATCACTCTGCCTGTTACAATTTTCCATTTTAAATATTGCCTAAAACACAAACCAGCAGGCACATATGAAAGGTTGGGTAAAGAATACATCAATGGAAAAACACACTCTATTGCAGGGCTAGAGGGATGTTTAGAGACCAAGCCTAAGTGTTATCCCCCATAAGAAACAACAATCAACAACAAACTTAGGGGTCTAGTTAGGAATCCAAGAGTGATCCTCTACTCATAGTAACTTTGTCAATAGTACTAGGGTACAATGATAGTAACACTAACAAACCAGATCACAAGATGTGAAGAACCAGTAACGTAAGTCACCCCTGGTTGAGGATTCCCATCAAAGGTCTTGTATGAATCAATATTATCATTTGGTAATCCTTATCGGGTATTGTGTCTCTAGATCATTGAGACCAGCATACCCAGATAGCCAGATTCGGGGTAGCGACCCACAATCACTCGGTACTACCACATGATGTTGATGTGATGGGAAGTGCAGTGTAAAATAAAGATAAGTGGTGATCTAAAAAAGGATAGGGAGCTCAACCAGAAATAATTTTAATAATTGTTGGCCCCTTCCCTATTAAAAACAAGAACAGTGTAGTATCATCATCGCAGTCCACACAAATAGCTGCGAGGAGACCAACATGTTTCAGCCACTAAAGGTTAACTCCTCAGGCTTTCGTCAGGGTCTCTGTTCTGTAAATATACTACTGCTTATAAGTGAAAAAAGTGTGAAAAAAATTATACAAAAAAACACACAAGTGAGAACCAGTAAAGGATATAGTGTTCCTTTAACTGTATCAACTCCTCTCTTCGGCACCTGGTTGGATAAATACCAGCGTGTCCGGGGAGTGGACCTCACCTCTTCCTGGACCTGGCTCAGGATATGTGAGACCCCGCTCTGTCCGTCGTTGTCTCGAGCAGTGACTGAGTCAGGGAAGGGGCCAACAATTATTAAAATTATTTCTGGTTGAGCTCCCTATCCTTTTTTAGATCACCACTTATCTTTATTTTACACTGCACTTCCCATCACATCAACATCATGTGGTAGTACCGAGTGATTGTGGGTCGCTACCCCGAATCTGGCTATCTGGGTATGCTGGTCTCAATGATCTAGAGACACAATACCCGATAAGGATTACCAAATGATAATATTGATTCATACAAGACCTTTGATGGGAATCCTCAACCAGGGGTGACTTACGTTACTGGTTCTTCACATCTTGTGATCTGGTTTGTTAGTGTTACTATCATTGTACCCTTGTACTATTGACAAAGTTACTATGAGTAGAGGATCACTCTTGGATTCCTAACTAGACCCCAAAGAATACATCAAGACATCCTGGGAATTACCGTACACACACAGATGTTGGAGTGGGGGAAGAGAGGTGTTTCTTAGTGGTAAAAATTGTGAAAACGCACTAAGCGGTTCTCTCCTTTGTCAGGGTATTAATTTACACGGGCCTGCAATGGTTCCTCTACCAACTTATCCTGCCACTTGCAAGGTTCTCCGGCTGCAGTGATTGATCCACTTTTTGGACAACTTTCAAATGGAAGTTACATTATGTTGAACGATCACAGCTGCTGTGGCATGTTGCCAGGCTTACCTTATCTCGTAACTGTGTCAGCCAGGGTCACTTGCCGTATGCAAGTATTGTTTCCAAAAACCAAGACAGACTGGGAGTCACCTTTATGGCCTTCACTGAACATCTCTTCTATACGAATTGATACTTTAAGCAGAATGAAAGCCATTCTTTTACAGAACACTGTGCCACTGACCTCGGCCTAAGAGACCTATGATCTGCAAGTCGCAAGGACTTCTGCAGAGATACATGCCCTCTTAACTATAAATTGCCTTATACATTTCTCAGAAATGTTAAGTCGTATCTTAAACATGTCTGATACGAGTGGTATTGTGCATGTATTTAAGACAGTATTTTCTGAACTGTCAGCACCTTTTGAAGCAGTCCTAGGAATATTTCCAAACTTTGTGCACTCTGTGTTTGGCGGATTGCCTCTCATTTTGGGACCCGCTGCAGGGATACTATTTTTGCTCCTACTGCTTCGATATGGCAAGCCAATCCACAAGCAACACCCAGTTCACCGTGGAGACTACTCTACTGGCGATGAAGTGTTGTGAGCGCATCGTCCAAATTTTGGGATTAACTCGTTTAAGAGAATTAAATACCACATGGTTTCTGTCATTCAGACCAATTTGGCAAGAATGCATCTTACCTATTCTACGCTGCCAGCTATGCGGAGAAGAATGCGTGTTAGACATCTGTCTCACACTCCCATCAGTCATGCCAACGGATGTTGATACTTTGTTTGAACCAGTAACAGCCCATGCACTGTGTTGTCCCCAGCGGCTACCAATTCTGATGAACTGGGGTGGCCGAGTGAGCTAACGAAAGGTGATGGATTAAACCCAGATTAGTTGAATGGGGGTGAGTGTTTGATTTGCTCAAACGCCCCGTCCATCATCCCCTTTTGTATCACCAATTCTGATGAAGGCAGTCATTGAGATCCCACAGACGCAAAATGCTGACGGTGAGGTACGAGAGGAAACAGGCACACAGGTATCATCCACTACAAACATTGCTAAGGCGACCAATGCTGACGGCGATCCTGCACATCTATGGGCAGCTGATCCTGCAGGGCACTATTCTATCACTGCTTGACTATGCCAGTTCGCTCCTGCTGGGGGCCAATCAGGCAGAAATCACCCGGCTGCAGCGTGTTCAAAACGCTGCCGCTAGAGCCTTGGTGGGTTTACCAAGGTTTTGTTCCGTGAAGGAAACTATACGGTCATTACATTGGTTGCCCATGGCACAACGGATCGATTTTAAAATTCTATGTCTGTCTTTTAAGATCCTCAAATTGTCCTCCCCCCAGATTTTGGAGAACCTTCTTATTCCTTATGTACCATCTCGGTCACTAAGGTCTCTGGGTCAAAATCTGGTGGTGGTTCCACGGTTTAAGCTCTGCCATGCTGGGGGACGTTCCTTTCGAGTTTTAGCTGCGAAGTTATGGAACTCGCTTCCATTTCAAACTTGTGCATTGGATAATCTGCTGGAGTTTAGGAGAGCCATAAAAACCCATTTGTTCCCTTCTGCATTTTAGGATTCTGTCTTCTGTCCATCTGACTCTCTGATGTCTGTTGTGTTGTGTTTGTTGCCTGTCCAAAGCGCCGGGACGCCCCTTTGCTGGGGCAGCTGTGCACTATACAAGTGTGTATAACATAACATAACATAACATCTTCTTAACGAGGTAATCCAACTCTCACCTACAATGGTAGACTAATTCTTTGCAGACTTAAAAGATTTGATGTTTTCTCCAAACAATAACACTGACTTTTGATTTGGCACACAGTGTTCTGAGAGACTCTGAATTCGACCTTCATTTTTCAAAACAAAGTTCTAAATTTGGGACTCTTTTTCCTATGATTTACTTTTTCTTTTTCCAAATTTGTATTTTTCATTTTTGGCATAAAGTAATCTGCTTAAAGTAGAACTATTCATAGAGAACTAGAATTCTTTAAAAACTTCCAGATACAATATTTGACCTTGTCCTAAGAACAAACAGTTTTATATAATCTGTCATGAAATGGTTTCGGCACCTTTTTCTTTTCTGTATTTACGATCCATTTCATAAATGTATTTTTGTGATTCATTCAGTTAGCATTTTGAAAATGTCACCTATATGCTTAGAATAAAACATTGCTTTTAATGCGTACAGCACAAATGCTTTTTCGTGTACAACCAGTACCATTGCATTTTTATGTATTTTGGGTGGGTTTTTAACACATCTTGTTTAGATATGTTTACCGTGTTTAGAACTTAGTAGAAGTCGTACACAAGAAAGTGGAGTGGGTGTTGTATGGCGTTTTTAGATTCCGAATGAATTTTCCCGATTCATGCCCTTTTATAGGGACAATTCAAGTGGCCCTTATATAGGCATAGAAATCAAGCCCTTATTTAGGCATAGCCCATGCTACCCAAATACAGTCACAACGATTTCTTGGAAAACCAGACTCTTAAGCTGTAAGGGACTTCCCCTAGCCTGGATATTGATTTCTCCAAGAAACTCATTAGTATGCATGAACAACTATTCCTTAGGGGTTCATTCATGACGTTCATATGCCCGACTTTACGTCAAACATGGCATTCCTAAACAGCTTCAAGGTATAAATATACCTTCACTTGCTATAGCAAAGCACAGTGGTTCAGAGCAGTTGGACGACCTACTTGCCCGACGCAGCTCACTACAGCAAGTGCCGAAGGAAGCCTACTCTCCAGTTGACGCACTGATCAGGAAGCTGCCCTCCTCTGCTGAGAAATCCAGCTCCAGTGTTTCTGACTCCCCCCAAAAAAAATTGCACGCCCTCCAACTCTGAATGCTGAACCCTTGGAGAGAGTAGAAGTATTTGACTACCTCGGCATTCGCTTATCCCATAAAATGCAATGGTCCCCACATTTGGATAAAATGCTATTGTCCCACAAGAGGATAACAGGAGCTATTTTGAAAGAACAACGCTCCTGCGTAATCAGACCAATTGCTGTTGTCCTCGATATTTATGTAGCTAAAGGGGTCAGTTCTGCTCTGTATGGGGCGGAGCTTTGGGGTTCATCTATTACTAATGATTTGCCTAGATCTGAAAAGAAATTCTGTAGGGCAATTATGTCACTCCCCCAGGGTACCCCTATGGTTCCACTAATGTTGGATCTAGGCTGTCGCCCTATTGATGACTTAGCAAAATTACGCCCACTCCTACTGTGGGCACGATTGTGGCGAGTGCCCGAACTTAGTAAATATGCGCAAGGCCTCTCAGAAATTATGTCTTTACCAGGGTGGCACAAAATCAAATGGTTGAGCGACATGAAAACCTTGCTACTTAACTTGGGCCTAAATGATGCGTGGGCTAATAGATCCTCTCCCCCAAAGGCAATCCTCAAGAAACTCTACTGGAACTGGATTGCGTTACAACGGAATACTAATGCTTCCATGGGCAGACTTACTGAAGAGTTTTTAAAATTTAAGGACCTACCAAAACGAGAACTCTATCTGGACGCTATTGGTAAACCATTTGATAGGGCACTTTATTTTAAATTTAGAGCAGGAACATTGCCGCTGTACACTTTTTCCTCACGATGGAAATTGCCTGCACAAACTGTAGAGCTTTGCCCAGCATGTCTAGTTAGACCAGAGACAGTGGCACATTTTATGTTTGAATGTGGAGAGTACACTTTACCTAGGAAGATATGGCTTAAACATCTATGTCGCCAACTGGGCACTAGGTGCCACTCAGACGCAATACGCATACTAATGTCTGATAGCCGTACCACCTATGTTTGTGCTCTTGCCAAATTTTTATCTTGGGCTTGGTCAATCCGAGCCAAAAGGCTTAAATCAATTGTTTAATTTTTTCTTAATTAATTTATGATGTGATTTTAAAAAAAACACTGAATTCCTTTTAAAAATAATTGTTCATGCATAGATTCTTTTTGTAATCTGTTTATCTTTGGTTTTTCTCAATGTATTCATGAATTTTATGTGAAGCTTTTATGATAATTCTTTTTATCGAAATAAAGCCTTTTTGACTTTGACTTTGACTCCCCTTGCGGGGTGTTGGGAAATCGAGTCCCCGAAACAATGATACCAGACCTCCTTCATTCTAAAAAGGTATGGAGCTGATTAGAACCTAGATAAACCTTTGGTTGATTCTTGGCAAAAACTAAACCTATGCTAAAGACCATGCTTTCTTCTTCCCACGTACTACACTTAGGTTAGGTATATTGGGGTACGCGTATTTTAGAAGCACCAGTTGAGTATTTTAGTCTATGTTATTTATGTATGTATTTTTATATGGCTTAGAAACCATACAATGCTCTTACAGTATTATTTCCTATTACTGTTTACGTTGTACGCATTATACTTTGCATTCTGCCTATTGATTGTAGCAGTTCACCTCTCTTGCATGAGAAAGAAGACTGTTCAATACACCTTTTATTGAAAACGCCCTGTCTCACTATTTCTCTGCAACTCTGTGGAAACGAAGCATGCACGATTGACTAAGTATAATAGTTATCTATAGTTTCCACGACTCTGAGAGATATGTTCTTATTCTTGGGGAAACAAAGTTGTCATGTTTATGCGGTTGTCAGAAACTAATCCCTTCTTGTGAATTCGAGAAAGTTTCTAGTGACCTCTGAGGTAGCTGGCACTCACTATTAAGTTTATTATATTCGATAGAGACCTAATGACTTAAGTCCTACGTCAAATCTATAGGATATATTATACCAATGCGCAGAGCCTATTGGGAATATAAGAACTACACTACAATTGATCCTACAACCATTGGACCATCATTAGATGATGCTCTTCTTTATCGCATAGTGTGCCCCCCGTTTAGTCCACTATGTACCTGCTTATTGTATTACTCTCCTTTGACCCATGTGTCTTGTAATTATGTGATTATTATTGCTTTTATTCCTACTTAATGTCGATATTGTATGTATCACCCTCCTTCCATCCTTTTTGTAAAGCGCTCTGATAGCCTTCAGGATCTTGTTCGCGCTATATAAAAGTTTAGAAATAAATAAATAAAATACGTTTTACCTAACTTCTCACCTCTTAATAATCTCCTCCTCTGTCTGTTCAAACAGGGAGAACCTCACCGTAAATATCTTCTCCTGTCTTCTCCTCCTTCTCTGCCTCACAACCAAAATCCTCATCCTCCTAGCTAGTATGTACAAAGCCGCCATTGTGAAAGAGCCTGATGCATTTTGGGTGTTTTTTATTTTATTTGCACCTGGTTACCACCTGATCTGAATCAGTGGTAATTGCATTTCCTTGATGGCCATTTTGCAACTAGTCGCAATTAGGAAATCCTTTGTACATGCGTTTAACGATTCACTATTTGGAAATACCTATGTGCGATTTCCTATTAAGCAATTTCCAAAATGTGATCTCTACAAGGTAAAAAATGTATTTTGCACCACCACAAATGCCTTTTGTACATACTGAAATGGCATTTTGCATTTCCCAGCAGCCCAAAATAGCGATTTGACCCATTAAGACATGCAAAATGCCTTTGTACATATGGCCCTGTGTGGGTAACTAAACTCTTCATCTCCCCCTCTATTTTTACCTCAGCTGCTTCTGCAACACCTCTCTACTTTACTAATTACTCTTCATCTTTCTTTCTCTAGCTCTCATTCTCTATTATAACATACTTTATTTGTCTATCTCTCTCATTTGTTTCAACTCACCATCTCTAATTCCCCACTTTATCTCAGTCTCAACCATGGTATCAACCTAACCTCTTTTTCACTCTCTCACCTGTTTCTCTACTGCACCTTTTTTGCCTCCTCACATCATTTCGCTTTCTACCCTTTTATCCCTCTCTTTCTACCATTCTGTCAAACTTACTGCATACTCTCTTTCCCTGACCTGCATTTCTATACCTTTCTCGTTGTATCCTCTCTACCTTACCACCCTCTTTACTTGCAGCTCTGTATTCTTCTCTCACCCCTCTGCATGTCCACCTCCAGCTACCTCTGCATCAACCTCACTACAACTCACCTACCCTAACACTCCTAAGTCTTTACCTCTGACATCTGCTTCTTTTCTCTCTCTACTTCACATCTCTCACTATGTTGTCTCTTTTCCTCTTTGTCCTTCTCCTGCCATCCATTCCCTTCAATTTCTTTTATTGAACATATCTGGAGTTTACTGTTTAGCCATAGTAGTGCGGACATTTAAAAAGGAGAGGAGGAACAAGACAGGGAAAAAGAATTAAGGAGAAAATAATCAGATTTTATTGGTGAAAAAACCCCAGAGCAGTGCTTTGATTTGCACTGTTGGGCCATATAATCCAAGCTGTGAAAAGAGGGTTTATTTGCAATTATGAATATCATGAATGAAAGTTACAATTTCAAGTGCTATGTGCCTATGTGTCACTTTATTATTATGCACTAGTCCACTAAACATCTAACAACTCACCCTTACTGTGTCTTTCCCACAGTGAGGGTTTCAGGCTAATTAGACCTGGAATACAACTAAAAATATTTTTGCGAAACAAATAAACACTACATACAAGCACAAAAATGAATGGTTTATCAATGCTTGTGCAAGCTTCCTTTTTGTATGATTTGGCTGCCATGAATGAAGAGCTTTCGACTGTTTTTGCATTCCCACGATTCTGTAATTCTGTCTATAATTCAATATTGTTTGGCATTATGAGAGCATTAAATAGATGGACATTGGTAATACAGTGAAAGCTGTTCCAAAGAAGGGCCCTAAAATAATTCCTCGAGATGGCACTGATTTCAATGGTATGATTTGGATTGTACGGCATCCCCTAACCAGGATAGGCAAACTGATGAGCATGTTGAGTGGAGTTAATATTTTTTCGAAGCTAGACTTGCAGGGGCGGCTCCTCCTTTAAGGCAGAGGAGCGTCGCCCCACTAACAAACGGTTGTATGTCAATACAACACAGAGGTTACACCGCACTACCATTACAACGCTGGTTTTACAATGCAAGTCGTTACCATGACTTGCGCTGTAGTGTGCTGGACTTAGGAATAGTAAGATTTACTATTCCAACATCAGCCTACGTACAGTAGGGAAGGTGTTGGAATAGTAAATCTACTATTCCTTAGCCTAGAGCGCCCTCCAGCGCAAGTCGTGGTAACGACTTGCGTTGTAAAACCAGCGTTTTAATGGTAGTGTGGTGTAAACACCGCATAGTAATGGATGTTCCCCCTAACAAACTTCCCCCAGAGATACAAAAATACAATGGTAATAAAGTTCATGTATTACTATTTTATTTTTCAAAACCCCGTCCCGCACCATGTGTCAGGATGGGGGCAGGTCTTTCTGCTGCTGCCAGTCAGGCAGAAACAGAACGCAGTGATAGGCAGGGCACTTTAAGTTTAAAGTGCGTATTTCTTATTAGCCGGCTGTGTTGCGAAGGCCAGCCAGACATGCACATTTTAGTCCTCTCTAACCCAGCTGTCTAAGGCAGATGCGTTAGAGACAGCATAGGGCTCCAGTGTCCTCGGGAGTGACAAGAGAGGCCGCCCACGTAAATCCTGGAGTTGCTCTCATGCAGCATGAGAGCAGCGCTAGGATTGGTTACTGCAGTTTCCTGGAGCCTGCCTGGAGAGAAGACTTGAGCAGGGAGGATGTCGCGCCAGTAAGGTATATGGGGTGAGTTTTTTATTTACTTATTTTTTCCCATGTCAGGTCACATCTAACGGCTTTTGTGATGCCAGAGAGTACGTACCAATTGTGCAGAATGTACTTTGGCCTTGCGTCCGCTGCACTTCAGCAGAATATGCATGTCATGCTTATGGGTATGAATGATGTGTCTGCATTTCAAGATGACATTTTGGTGTATGGTGGTGACTGCAAAGGTCATTGAAGTGATTGGAGTTGGTACTCGATTTATTGACAGCTTTAAAATGTGTTTTACGTAGATGCTTTGTGCCTATAACAGAAGGCGTGGAACAAAAAAAGCAGAACTCTTTTAATTTGAAATGTGGATGGTGCAATAAGGTATAAAATCAAACAGTGCTTTCATCCATTGCAAAGTTAATTTGCAGGTTGTATGCTTAATTGAAAATGTTTGTGTGCTTGGCATGAAATATGTTATTTTTGTTAGGAAGAGGTTCTAACTATTCTGCTATGTTGTAGCTGCTAACTGTTGTTCTGAACAGCGCCCGGACACCCTTGGATAATGTTCACACTACATAAAACTCTTCAAATAAAATAAAAAAAGTTTACAACAAAAGTAGTGGAATACCAAAGAGAATGTAGCTGCCTCTCAATTCAGGGTTCCGGGCATAAACATTTGGAAGTCTATCTAATGGTTACACTGTGGTTATTCGATGTATTAGGAGAGCGACACTACTAGGCTCTTGCTGCTTTGCACAGGGTGAACTGGGACATTAACAGAGTGAGGGCATCAACTCTCACTGACTGCTCATGGTTCTCACTGCAAATGTTAGTGAAAAGGAGGTTGGCAGAAATCCCCCACTGTTTGGTATGCAGTGCTGCCTAGTCTTAAACTACCTGATAAGTTAGTATTAGATGAAACCACCTAGGGACACAGAGAAAGTCTATATTTCTTTGGAGATTGTAGTGATATGCTTTGGCCTAAATAACAGGCAAAGAGCAGGACCGGCAAGATAAATCAAACCTAAACTATGCGAAAGGTGCAACGCCTTCTCTCAATGCACTTTAAAGTGCACCTTTTTGTCCACATCATTTTCAAACCATTTCATAATACAACATGGCTCCACAGCCTGAGGCCAAATTACACTGTCCTGGTCTTTTATTTAAGAAGTCTTTGCTTTCTGGTAGTTTTGGTGTGCGTCAACTGAACACACCTTATGACAATTAAATTGTTTAACAAATCAACCAATCAATCAATCAATCAATCATGGTGCTTGTAAAGAGCAACTACTCATAAGGGTCTCAAGGCTCTAGAAGGCCAAGGAATGGATACTGTGTACCCATGATTGCAGAAATAGCCTACCAAGTTTCCCAGGTGCATGCGTGACTAGTTAGTCCAGTTTCGTGTTTTTTTTTTATTATGTAACTTATAGTGCTGGTTTTTATGCTCGGTTTAATAAGACACATCTTATTGTGTTTGCTCGGTTTAATAAGACTACAAGTCCCAGAAATCTAAAAAAAAAAAGAGTCCCGGCCTAACTAGTCACTCATGGACCTGGGAAACTTGGCAGCTATAGGTTGGGCACAGCGGTGTCCTTACCTCGGATCCCTCTTTAGCCGTCACGAGGGCCCCAGTCTTTCTGCTGAATGAGGGAACAGCAGGCCGGACTGTACCAAGTGGTAGGCAGGCATACCGAATCAAGTGCAGGCGAGCAGGGGCTGGAGGCACAAACAGCCAGACTTCCGGTCGCCCCCTTCCTAAAGGGTGGGAGGGCTGTGAAACACTCCACCATGTAATAGGTGGAGGTCTAGTTGTTCACGCCCCCATACACCCATGACATTCACAGGCCAGGCGTGGCCTGCGGGGAAGTAATAAATGGGGACGGCCGCTCATGGCAAGTCACTTCCAAGTATATCAGCAGTGTGGCCTCCTTATGTGTGCAGAGCGCTCCTGACCCTGCGATAGGCCCTGCGCCTTATCGGGACCACGAACCGTCCCAAAGCCGAGACGCTACACTGGCGACGAGCGGAGGGGGCCCAACCCCTCGCTCCCACCTCGTACTGCCCCTGGAGGCTGCCGTCTGCCTCCAAGAAGCATTGGCAAAACCAGAGGCATTTTCATCAACAAGCACTAGCACATCCAAACAAACAAAAAAAAATAAGGTAGAAAAGGAGAAAGGAGGAAGATAATAACAAGAGAAAGGAGGTGACACGCAGCAGCATCTGGCACCCTACTGGAAATTCAAGTAAGGAGAGCACGGACACACCAGGGGTGGGAGTACCCTGAGAGGGAGGAGGGATCACAACTCTGCACCACGTGGAGCACTTGGACGCCATCTTTCTCCTTGAACCGGCCAAGACGTCTTTGAATAGTCTCCGTCAGGCACGATGGTAGACAAAAATAACGCCGCCGCGCCAGCCCGCATACCATTTCAACACGCTGCGTCAGGAGTCCTACCCCCTTACAGTGAGCTCGAAGCTCCCGCGACCGCCTCACCCTGGTGGAGAACATGGATCGACCACCGCAATAGCTACTTCATCGCGACCAGAGAGTCCGACGAGATGGTGAAAAGGTCCTTGCTGCTTCACTATGCAGGAGACGAGATCTATAAAAACTCTTCCAGCATCTGCCCAACACAGGAGCCGCTGATAACTACGACGCAGCGGTGACGGCGCTGAATGGCCATTTCGACACGCAACTGAACCCTGATTTTGAGGTCTTCAAGCTCGGACAAGCCCGCCAAAGAGAGGGAGAATCAATGGACATGTTCTACGCATGACTCCGGGAACTAGCCAGTACGTGCACTGATGAAGACCAGCCAAAAGAAATCAGGAGACAACTAATTCAAGGGTGCCACGACAAGACCTTGCGAGGCCTTATACTGAGAAAACCGAGGATTACGCTGGAAGACATACTAATACTAGCCAGGTCACACGACCTGTCTGCGGCTCGAGCAAATGCAATGGACCAAGCCCTAACCAAGTCCCAAGGAAAACCGGACTCCATCAAAACGGAGCGAGCTGATACGGTGAAGACCAGACCGAGAGGAGACACGTTCAAAGGACCGAGAGGAGACTCATCCGGATCAAGGTGCGGATACTGTGACCACGAGCCGCATGCTGCCAAGGACTGCCCTGCCCAAGGGAAGACTTGCACCAACTGTGAGATTCCAAATCAATTTGCGTCCGTCTGCAGGAGGCGCAACAAGACCAGAGACTTCCGAGGACAGAAAGCCCAATGCGAGCCGTTCGACAACTATTGGTAGCTGACACAGCACTGACCGATCATGCCCAGAGCAAACCTGCGAGGCACCTGCCAACCGTAGAAGACTCTTCAGAGGAAGACGATGAGGAAGTATATCTAGTTTCCTTCGCAAAGGAACTCAAGCAACGGCGCCGACCACAACCTACATGAATAGTCCAGGTCACGGGGACCGAAGTGAAAGCCGTCATTGACACGGGAGCAACAGTAAACGTCATGGGCCTACAACAATACCGAAGCCTACGACCTCGTCCTCCCGTGGTGCCATCCAGAACCCGCATATACGCGTATGGAGCTGAAACGCCCCTGACGCTGAAAGGGAAAATCTCGGTACCCATCAAAGCAGACAACCTGGAGGTAATGGCGACAATACACGTCATCGACAGGGAGGCAGACACCCTCCTGAGCAGCTACACGGCCGAAGACCTAAAACTAATTGCCTTTGCTGAAACGCCCCTGACGCTGAAAGGGAAAATCTCGGTACCCATCAAAGCAGACGACCTGGAGGTAATGGCGACAATACACGTCATCGACAGGGAGGCAGACACCCTCCTGAGCAGCTACACGGCCGAAGACCTAAAACTAATTGCCTTTGCTAGACGGATCAGAACATACCAGGTGGAAGAGCTCCTCGGGCAAATCCCCGAGCTATTTAAAGGCCTCAGGTGCATCAAATGCGAACCCATCAAGCTCCATATTGATAAGTCAGTCGCCCCATCGCCCTGCGGCACAGAAGAATCCCATTCCACCTGCGACCACTCGTAGAAAAAGAGCAGGAAGCCCTGGAAGAACAAGGAGTCATCGGAAAGGTGTCCGGACCAACACCGTGAGTATCCCCGATGGTCATCGCGGCGAAGCCCAAGCAGCCAGGAGCTATACGCCTATGTATCGACATGCGAGTGCCCAACAAAGCAATCAAGAGGGAGCACCACATAACGCCAACAATGGACGACTTCATAGCGGATGTCAAGGGCTCCAAATGGTTCTCGAAGATTGACTTAAACGCAGGTTACCACCAACTGCCCCTGGCCGAAGAGAGCCGATTCATCACCACTTTTAGCACCCACCTCGGACTCAGGAGGTACAAACGGCTGAACGTTGGGATATCCTCGGCGGCCGAAGTGTTCCAGAACACCATATGGGAGCTATTGTCCGGACTACCAGGAGTGCTGAATGTGAGTGACGATATCCTCATTCACTCTGCGACAGCCGCCGACCATCACAAACACCTCCGGGACACGCTAAAACGCCTCAGTGCGCATGGAGCCACTCTCCATCCCTCAAATTATTTGGCTATGTCTTTAATCAGGAGGGCATACAAGTAGACCCAAGGAAGTCGCAAGCCATCAAAGACACCCCCGCACCGACGACACCGACGGAAGTGCGGAGCTTCCTGGGAATGGCCACCTACTTCGGGCGGTTCATCCGCCTGGCCACCCGAAGTGAACCACTACGAGCCCTCACGAAGGCAGACGCAACCTGGCACTGGGGCCCAAAAGAGGAAGAAGCGTTCCAAGGGATAAAGGATGCCCTTCTGGGAAAAGCCACACTAGCCTATTTCAACCCAGCGAAGCGAACAGAAGTGTTGGTGGGCGCAAGCCCAGTGGGACTCGGGCAGTGTTGGCTCAAGAACGGAAACCAGGACAATGGGCCGCTCTGGCGTTCGCCAGCAAGATCCTCACCCCTACTGAAGCAAGGTATGCCCAGATTGAGCGCGAGGCGCTCGCCATCAAGTGGGCTTGTAACCATTTTCATTTGTATCTCCAAGGGCACCCGTTCACCATGGTTACCGATCATCAACCTCTGGTCCCCCTCTTCAAAGGGACAGCCCCACATCCACCCCCACGCATCGAACGCTGGGCGGTTCAATTGAAACCGCATGAAATGGAGGTCGTCTACTGCCCAGGGTCCAAAAACCCGGCCGATTTTCTTTCAAGACACCCGCTCAGTCGGAGAAACACGAAGAAGACGAGGACGGGGAAGAGTTTGCTCACTGGGTAGCTCTCACCTCATGCCCCCAGAATATATCCCTTGAGGACGTAAAAGAAGCTGCCACCACTGATGCCGTCTACACCAAGACACTATGCGCCGTTCAAGACGGCTCATGGACAAACTATCTTCCCCAGTCCTACACATGGACCCCGGAGGATCGGGAAACCCTCCCTAAAATGTGGCGAGTCCGTCTTGAACTAAGCGCCACAGGAGAAGGCATCCTGCTGAGAGGACCCCGGCTAGTCATCCCTCAGAGCCTCAAGCAACAGGCAGTCCAACTAGCCCACGGGGGACACCAAGGAACCACCAAGATGAAGGCACGGATGCGGGAAAAGGTCTGGTTTCCGGAACTTGAAGACATGGTGGAGGAATATGTCAGACGGTGTTTGTCCTGCCAGCTGACAAGTGGGCCCGAGAAGCCTCTCCCGGTCATCACTGAAAAGTCCTGCACCATCCCGTGGTCCAAAATAAGCGTGGATTTTGGGAGTTTCCCGGGAGGAAAACACACACTCGTCATCATCGACGCCTACTCTAAATATCCCGTGGTAGAACTTATCTCGTCGACATCGTTCAACCATGTTGGGCCAGTGTTGGAGAAAGTGTTTGCCATGTTTGGTTTCCCTCGAGAGGTACGCAGTGACAATGGTCCCCCGTTACAAGGAGCCGAGTTTGCCACGTTCCTCCAACAACGAGGCATATCGCATCGTCGCATCACCCCGCAGTGGCCCCAGGCCAACGGAGACGTTGAGCGTTTTATGCGCACTCTGAACAAGATGTTACGCATAGCAGTCATGGACCAAGTGGATCCGGAACAAAGACTACATGAGTTCTTGAGAGAATACTGAAGTACCCCTCACTGTACAACTCAACGGAGCCCAAGGGCACTCATGCTCCACGCCCCCCGCCGTGACCTACTCCCCACCTGCCCAGGGTGGTCTTCCCCTCCACTGGATGTTGAGGAAGTACAAAGACGGAAAGTGTGACAGAACCAGGAAGCAAGCACCCGATGCCGCGCCACCCCACGGAGGCTCAACCAGGGAGCGACAGTCATCCTGCAGAGCCGACTCCAAGGAGGAAAGTTCCAAACACACTACGAACCAGGCACATGGACCATCACGGCGAACCGTGGCACCATGGTAACTGCCCGAAAAGGGGCAGAAGAAGCACCCCGAAACACCTCGTGGTTCTTTTTTTTTCCATTTTTTTTTATTAGCAGCACAGGAAGCAAAAATATATTGACAAAACATAATAAGCAGAGCGAGGGAAGAAACAATGAAAAAATCTAAACATAAACAGAATTGACATTAAATCATTAACAAGTTCTAATTAAATCCATTCGAGCTAAATACAAATATCGTTACAGGCCAATACCATAAGTCAAAATGTTATCTGCTAGGATACTATCAAATAGAGACAGACCCCCCAGATCTTATCGAACTTGACTAAGGATTTAGTACCTCTAAGCTTAGCTAAAGCCAGTTCCATACAGTGGATTTCATCAAACAGTGACCACCATTCCATTATATGTGGGGAATTAGGAGAAATCCAAGCACGAGCAATTATATGTTTTGCACACAATAACATAATAGTAATTAAAGCTCTATGTGGAGCATTCGTAACATTAACATCTAACAAAACTAGCGCTGGATCTAAAGAAAATGTGCACCCTAGCTTCAATTTCATTATATTCTCAACAGACTTCCAGAATTCTGAGATCATAGGGCAAGTATACAACACATGCACCAAGTCGGCAGTGGCTAACGCACATTTGGGGCATTTAGATCTATCACTGTATGTGCTATTCGAAGCCCATTTGGATATTTTTTCTGGAGTATGGTAAAGCATACAAATTGTTCTAAATTGTTGCAGTTCTAAACTAGAAGAAGATACAGCTTTGTTAATATTACGTAGAGATGAACTAATCACCGCCGGGGTTATATTGCTCCCCAACATCCTACTCCATTTCTCTGCTAGAGTACTACCATCAATGTTTCTATAGGCGTTAAAACCCTTGTAGCAACAACTAATTAATGACTTATTTTTCTGCGAATAAAAACTGTCCCATATATTAGAATCAGAAATATTCTGAAGTTTCATTTTACGAATCAGAAAGTCATATATTTGCATATATTTGAACCTTGTACAGTCTGGAATATTGAAGAGTATTTTAAGTGTTTCGAAGTTCAGAAGCCCTTGTGCACCGTACAGATCCCAAGTATTTTTATTCCATGCTCCAACCAAATATTAGTTGATCCGTCACTGAATATTCCCGGTAGGCTGGGGTTTCCCCATAAAATCAACTTAGGATGGAAAAAGGTTACTTTACAAAAATCCTGTATGCTACGCCAAATTTTAACCAAGTCTCTGGCGGTCTTAAATCGCACCCTTTTGAAATAGTTAGGATCATTAATCCTCCATAGAAACATTTTAGCATCCAAGTTAAGCATAAATGTAAGAAAATAAGGTCGGTTATCTGCACCATCTAAATTAATTAAATATCGTAGGCGTCCAACAAACGTGGCCCAAAAGTATAATTTAAAGTCCGGGAAGTTCAATCCTCCTACATCTAAAGCCCTTTTAGGAGAGTCATGGATCTACAAGCTTTACGGTATCCCCAGATAAAACTACTAAAGACTCCATCAAAAATTTTAAAAAATGAATTACACAGTACCAAAGGAATGGACCGAAATAAATAAATACATTTGGGTAATATTATCATACGAATCAGATTAATTCTGCCTATAATATTTAAGGGGAGTTTATTCCATTTTTTTAAAAAAGAATTATGGTAGTTTTAACTAAATCGTCATAATTTAATTTGATTATATCCTTGATATTAGCAGATATCTTAACCCCCAAGTATATTGCTGCCTGACATAATCCCATAATTGCCCCCCTGATTTATGATTAGCTATTATTTGTGTTTTATTTAAGTTCAATTTATATCCAGAAACGTCACCGAATCTACTGGCTTCTGCTGTGATACCCTGCATTGCTTTTACGATATCAGTTGAATAAATGGCGATATCATCAGCATAAGTTTTAAATTTTAATAAATGAGGGCCAAACTTAAAGGGAATTATACCAGATTGTAATTGTAATGCATGAAGAAATGGTTCTATTGATAGTGCAAACAAAAGAGGTGATAGGGGACACCCCTGACGGGTTAATAGAGAACGAGGCTGATGATAAGCCTGCATAACTAATTTTGGCCGCAGGGTCATCATATAATGATTGCATCCATTTAAAAAATTTACCCCTAAAGCCAAAGCCAGTCATAACTTGCCACAAGTAATCCCACCCCACTCGGTCGAAAGCTTTTTCTGCATCAAGCATAATCATACAGAGTGGGATGGATTCTTTTTCCGCTATATCAAAGGCTGTCACGGCCATATTAATATGTGCTGTGGTGTCCCTACCTATTACAAACCCATGTATGTTTGGACTTACTATTTTAGGTATATGAGGTGCTAAACGGGTAGCTAACACCTTTGCAAATACTTTGGCATCCGCGTTGACTAATGAAATGGGGCGGTAAGAGCCGCATTCATCTGGTGGTTTTCCCTTTTTTAAAAAAATTTTTTTTTTACCTTGTTCCAAGGCCCCGGGGCTTTCCCACTATCCCCGATAAAGTTAATAACTTGGTGAAAGAGAGGTATGAGCTCCTCAGCAAATAACTCGTATATCTCTATAGGGATCGTGTCTTCGCCAGAGGCTTTCCCAGATGGCAGAGAGGAGATAGCATGTCTAATTTCAAGTTGACTAATAGGATTAGATAATTGTTCCAACTCTAGAGAGTCAGGTTTTTCAAGAAAATGATCCAGATAATTCTGAATGGCCGCTACTGTCGGATAAGTTTCTGGAGTATATAATTTTTTATAAAATATTGCGAAATGTTCTAAAATTTGTGCTGGTTGATCAATTTTGATGTTATTGGTGCCCCTCAAGTTTTTAATCAAAGTATTAGCTCTTTCGTCAGCTATTTTGTAAGCTAGTAGCTTTCCAACTTTGTCTCCGCTCTCATATTGTGTCACCTGAAATGTATGAAATTTTATGCTGCTTTTTTCCCAAAAAATAGTTTTTAGGGCCGACTTTAGCTGCCCTAAATGTAATTCCAATTCTACTGTGTTAGCAGCACGTAGGCGAAGGGCCTCCACCAGTAGTAATTCAACTGAAAGTATGTCATTAACCAAAGCTTTTTCCTTTTTACGATGCTCGGAGTTTTGGTGAAAAAGAAATTGTTGGGTGAACCCCCGGATACTTGCCTTGCAAGAATCCCAAACCATAAGGCATGTCGTGGAGTTAAGGTTGAGCTCAATAAAATCAGCAATATGTAACTTAAGTTGAGAAATAAATAACGTGTTAATAAGAGAGGAGCCTAGTTCGCGGACGTAATGGCCGCCTTTTAGCTCGGCTCCGTCGACCCTCCGGCTAACTCCGACTATCCTGTCATATATCCTGCACTGCGACGCTACTTCCATACAGAATTCGAACTTTGAACACCCACTCTTACTCACCGTCTGATCCGGAGGTCCCTGGGTGCTGTGGATCCGCGGCTGTGCCCTCGGTGAGATTGGGGCCTCCGGGCGCTCGAGACCGGGACCTCGCCTGCGGGACCCGACCGGCGGAGAAGAGATTCCTGCGGGACCCGACCGGCGGAGAAGAGATTGCCGGCCCCGGCCGCGAAAGTGAGCCACTGGTGGGAACCGTTGTGCGTGTGCCCCGGAGATCCTGAACCGGCCCGATGACTGGGCCGTGCGGCTGGAGGGGGACGAGCTGTGTTGGGGGCTGACCGTGTGGAGGGGTCCCTTCGCCTTTGTCCTGTCCGGCGGTCCTGGACCCCGCGCCTGGCTCTCGCCTGTGGGGCCTGCCGCTGTTCGGAGAGGATCCCCCCCCATCGGGCGCTCTCCCATCCTGTGCCGGTGAGGCCGTTGTTGAGAGCCTCCGGGGGTCTGTAAAGTCCTACATTTGGGAACTGTTTGGGGGCCCACGGCGGAGTGTGGGGCGGCGAAACTCACAAGATGGCTGCCGACAACGTGGGGGATACTCCGCTCTGCACCGATGCTCCTTGCCGGCCGGATTGTGCAGAGGCCTGGGTGTGTACTCGAGCGCCCCCGCCCGGAGATGTCCTGGACGCCTTGATGTCATTGTACGCTGTCTTGGCCCCCGGTGCCTCTGCTGACCCCGTGCGGCTCGCCGCCATTTTGGGCCGCCGCTCTTTCATGCACCCCTGTCGTCCTGATGCCGCCATTGCTTCTCCCCCTTCGGCTGCGCCAGGAGTTGCTGTTGTTGTTCTTCGGCCGCTTGATGGGCCGGTGACTTTTGACCCTCTGCTTCCTCGTCGCCGGGATTTCGAGGACTTCCACATGCCGCGGAGATCTGCTTCTTCCCGGGTGCCTGGGACTCATGGTGGGCCGCTGTTTGCTCCCGCTTTGTTGGATTCGAACTTTTGTCCTGGAGGGATACCTTTGTACTGTCGAACTGCGCACCTGGACTCCGGCTTGCCTTTGCTTTCCTTGTTGTTACTGCTACAATTGACTTGCTTAATTGACTTTTTGTATTCCCTCCGTACGAAAGCTCTACCTGATTTATATCATTGTCGTGACTCTGGACTACGTTATGATTATTTTTTGCTGGGTGGTCCGCTCCACATTATCCTTTATTGGGTTGGTTTCGTGATTAGGAAGGGTTGGGGGTGAGTTGCACGACATGATAGTTTGCTGATCTACCTGCCCGTTGCATTGATGTTTGTATTCTTGACACGGTGAAACGTTACGATCTCTCCCTCCTCCCCCTCCCTGTGGTTCTTGCTGTATGTGAAGGTGTAGTACTGATTTGATACTTATTCATTTGTTGGTCGGGGGAGGGTCGTGGCCGAATGTGTTTGATCATATCCTCTGGCTCCTCCCTCACAATTTATTTTTGTTTTGTATTTCCTCTCCTTCTCTTTTTGTCTTCTTCCTTTACTTTTCTTTCACTATATTTCGGGTTTCGGATTAGGGCGACAGGCACGCTGTTTGGAGGGTAGGCCGTAGCCTTCTGCAGGGGTGCGGGGTGGGACGGGTGGGTGGGGTCTTTCAGATGTTTTCTTTTGGTTCTATGGCCCTTTTCTATCCCTTTATAGCGGTGCCGCTTCTGTCCTTGCTTCTCAGGCTTGGGTGGGTTGGGGTCTATTGCTTTGCCACTTTTCTCGGTTTCGATGCTTCGTTGCGACTGCCATTCCCTTCTTTTCGCCAGCTACCACTTTCTTCTGTACTATTAGCCGCGGGTTGCTTGGCCCGGGGTGGCGCCCATCTCGCACGATTGTGTTTCTCCTTTTATTTTTATTTTATTTTGTTCTTCTCCCTTCCTTCCCCCCCCCCCCCTTTTCTGTCCTTTTTTGGTTTCCTCCCCCTAGTTTCCTTCCTATTTTTTCCCCCCCTTCCCTTCTCCCCCCCCTTTTTCCCCCCCCTTCCCTCTTTTTCCCAGGCTCGTATTGTGAGAAGTGGGCTTGATTCGTACATTTTTCCGTTCCCCATGCCTCCGTTAGCGTGTTATTGGGTGGGGGTCATTAGATCTTGGTAGCACTTGTATGCTTCTCCACTACTTTGTGCGTCTGTTTTGTGCTATGGTCGTAACATGCCCTTACATCCTCCTCCCCCCCACCCCCCCTCCTCCTCTCGTTCTGGCATGGGTATAATCCTGTTTCTGGGGTTTTCCGTATTTGTGAGTCAGCCATGAGCCTTGTCCCCTTATTATAAAATAGACCTCATTGATCCTGATGTTGGGCCGTTATTGCTTCTTATCCCATTTCTAGCATTGTTCGATTATGTTTGCTTGCCTGCCACCTGGCCTTGTGTCGCCTCTTTTGCCTCTTGATTGTCTTTGATTTGTGGCCGGCCGGATTGGTTGTAGGCCCATACATGTTTATCCTAATGATGCAAATAAAGGTCTTCAAAAAAAAAAAAAAAAAAAAATAACGTGTTAATAAATAAATGCCTTGGAAAAGAAAAAGTACGAGGTGTTGTATGAGTCTGTTCAGTATCAAAGGATAGTAAGATAGGATTATGGTCGGAATTAATGCTAGGGCAAAGTTCAATAGTACTAGAGTTCGCTACTCTATCCGATGCCCAAGCCATGTCAATACGGGAACAAAGCCTATGGGGGGCCGAGTAATATGTATGCGTTTTAGGAAAGACGCAGCGCCAAATATCTTTAATGTTATGTATACGCCCTAGCTCTAGAATAGCTGCCCGGGTTCTCCGCATACGTTGGAAGGCATTGCCCCTCGTGGTATCAAACTGATAGTCCATTATGCAGTTAAAATCCCCTATAATAATTAATTCTCCTACCCACTGCAGCAGTTCCACATTCAGTTGATCAAAGATAGAGGCGTCATCAAAATTTGATCCATAAACTACGCAGAAGACAAATTTACTTTTTTCAATCAGTAATTGAACAAGACTCACCTCCCTTTCTTGTCGCAAATGAATTTAATAACTTCAGCCTTAAAATGTTTATCTTTAAGGATAGCGACCCCCTTATTGATTCATTGAATGTAGAAAAGGTTATCACCTCATAACCCAGGTGGCCCAAGATTTTCCTGTCTTTGTGGGCAACATGTGTCTCAGATAAAAAAACAAAATTGGGTTTATACAGTGTTATCTCTTCCCGAACCAAGCGTCTTTTCCTTTTACTGTTTAAGCCTGCAACGTTCCAAGCCAAGCATTTTACTCGCGACATTTATTAAAGAAAGAATTTACGGACATCCTGTCATTCTGTAAAACTAAAGTACATAATGTACTTCTCTCGAGCTGCTTTAAATTCTCATCATCCTGTGTTGCTTTTTCCAAACAAAGAAAACCCTCCCCCCTGCCTCCCCCAAATCACCCCCAACCCTCCTGCCCCCTCCCTCCTCATGTGAGAGGGCACCCCCCCGAATACAGCCTGCTGCCGCTGTAGTGGCAGCTACCCTAAGAAGCAGCCTGTGACCGCACCCATTCCCTGCCCAACCGAATAAAACAAGAAAATAGTTTTCCATTTTGAATAGTATCCCTCTCAATTATGAGAATGAAGCTAATACATCCTTGGCTGCCTTTGCGTCTGTGAAGAAATAAGTATGTCCTCCCTTAATAACTTTTAGTTGGGCTGGTTCCTGCAGGTATACTTGCCCCCCCATAGATTTGAATGGATCAATCAATTTACGTAATTGCCATCGTCTGTCCATTGTGGCCTTACTAAGGTCCGATCTGACAAAAAAGGACATCTCACCTACCGTGATTGGTAGATTAGGCCTAGCTTTTAAAGAAACGGCCTGCCTTAACAGATAGTTCCCAAAATGGATTAGAAATAGGCATGGGAATTTATTTTGTTTGTTTCTCTGGATTAATGGTAGCCTATGGACTCTCTGTAGTTGGGAGTCCCAATCCCAGTCTGAAAGATCCGTGAAAGCCTTCTGTAGTAGCCCTACCATAAATGCCCTCAAGTCTCCCCCTTCAACCCTCTCCGGGATACCAAAAAGCCTGAAGTTGGATCGCCTTTGGCGATTTTCTAAATCTTCCACTTTTTACTGCAATGATAAAAGCTGGTCATCATGTTGGCAAACCACAGTGCCCATTCCTGTCGCCCCTTCCTCCATCTTGGCCACTCGTTGCTGTAGGTCCCCAATTTCCTGTGACATCCCCCCCATCTTTGCATTAATATCCTGTAGCGAATTCTGTAATTTAGTATTATCCTCTCTCAATTGTAAAAAATGGTCTTGCGCTTCCTTCCTATTATTAGTCAGTCTGTAGGATAATGTCAAATGGTGAGTTCGCATCTCCCCTCTCTTCTTCCAATATTCTGCTAGTACTGTTACTGTCCGTGCCTTGCAATAAATCGTCATCTAGAGAGACAGATGGGGATATTACCATATCATTTGGGACCATAGACCTACTACGGGGGATTTCTCAATAGATAGATCCATTTGGGAATTTGCCTCTTCTAGAGCTTCTGGAGCTTTTATTAAAACATTGACTGAATAATTGTGCCCTTCAGGCTCTTGCCGTGCCGAAATATTCAAGTCTGGTGCGGGCAGATGTAAAGCATCCTTTGCAAATGGGATGTCTTCTGTAGGCGTTGGAGAGAGTTGAGTAGCGATCTGTTCAGGCGAGCTTACACCAGAGAGCCTCAATGTCATACTCTTTACCAAGCCCTTAGCTTGAATCCACTTCCTAAGAGGACTTTTCTCAGCAAGAAGGGATTTCTTTACCAGTGGTACTGAATTCGTTATAGGCGTGCTCAATAATCCCAGGGCTTTCCTTTTCTTTTTGGTCTTTGTTTTATTTTTAGATTTAGCCTTGTCTCTCCTGCTGGCTAGGTATTTAGCATTATCTGACGAAGAACCCGTTGCAGTTAATTCCTCGTACTCGTCGCTCGAAACCTCATCCTCAATAGGTCCAATCTCCTCCGCAGACGGATTCTCGTTAGAGGGGCTATTTACATCCGCACCCAGTGCCTGGGAGTCATCTGTGTTCTCTACAGCAGTGGGGTGAGCTTCCATCGGGCAAACAGAGGAAACCATCACCGAGTTATTTACCCCTTCTTTGCTTCCCTCTCCTTCCACTTCTCCCATTGTGATTAGCCCCCCCTGGATGGGCGAGAGTATTACAGCAACCTCAGCCTCAGTCTCAGTCCCGTTAGCCCCGTTCATGGAGCACATACTAATAGCATTCTCAGTTGTGTCTTCAGTAAGTACGTTCACAGAACCGATAACCAGCACAGGGGGTCGGAGTACCTGTTTGCCCGGTAGCGGTTGTCGTGGCGACCCCCCCTCGTGGCGGTGAGTTTGTTGTGCTATTAGCCGCTGCTATACTTGCTTTAGAGACAACTTTAACAGCCTTAGATGTCTGGGTCACGGTGCTTGGTTTAGAGGTATTTAGTATCGGTGCCGTATCTGTGGCTCCTGATATCCCTGCCCCCTCCATGGCATTGACTTTGCTTGCTCTAGTTGCCCTCGGAACATTCTTAGGGGCCATCTGTAGGCACTTACTTCGTAATGGATCCGCGTGTGTCTGAACGTTGTCCACCCGCACCTCTGACCAGTGCCTTAGACCCAGACCAAACCAGCCGAGCGTCGTCCCACCGACCAGTCGCGGAATGAGGGGCCGGACAAGCAAGAGTTAAGTCTAAAGCAGCCGCTGCATGTATCCGTGTGTACCTCTGACTCGGATTCCAGCCCTTTACTCCCATCGCGTCCTACACTCCGTTTTCACCCGCTGCCTCGCAGAGCGGAGCGGGTCTCCCAACAAAGTCAGCGAGTTTCCACAGGTATTCTTTCCTTTGAAGTCAGCCACTTTTAGCCGTTTCTCAAAAAAAGTCTCATCAAAATCTCGATATCCCTGAGAAAAGAAAAAGGGCAGAACACCAAGAAATCCACAATCGCAGTTCGTAGTTTCAGCTAGCCATCATACATCGGTTCGGCAGGGTTAGGAGAGCTCACAAAGCTGCGACTTCACGGCGGCGTCCTCAGTCCGCCATCTAGTGCCGCGGTTTTCTCTGGTCTCCCTCTTCAAAGGGGCAGCCCCACATCCACCCCCACGCATCGAACGCTGGGCGGTTCAATTGAAACCGCATGAAATGGAGGTCGTCTACTGCCCAGGGTCCAAGAACCCGGCCAATTTTCTTTCAAGACACCCCGCTCAGTCGGAGAAACACGAAGAAGATGAGGACGGGGAAGAGTTTGCTCACTGGGTAGCTCTCACCTCATACCCCCAGAATGTATCCCTTGAGGACGTAAAAGAAGCTGCCGCCACTGATGCCGTCTACACCAAGTCACTATGCGCCGTTCAAGACAGCTCATGGACAGACTATCTTCGCCAGTCCAACTCATGGACCCCGGAGGATCGGGAAACCCTCACGAAAATGTGGCGAGTCCGTCATGAACTAAGCGCCACAGGAGAAGGCATCCTGCTGAGAGGACCCCGGCTAGTCATCCCTCAGAGCCTCAAGCAACGGGCAGTCCAACTAGCCCACGGGGGACACCAAGGAACCACCAAGATGAAGGCACGGATGCGGGAAAGGGTCTGGTTTCCGGAACTTGAAGACATGGTGGAGGAATATGTCAGACGGTGTTTGTCCTGCCAGCTGACAAGTGGGCCCGAGAAGCCTCTCCCGGTCATCACTGAAGAGTCCTGCTCCATCCCGTGGTCCAAAATAAGCGTGGATTTTGGGAGTTTCCCGGGAGGAAAACACACACTCGTCATCATCGACGCCTACTCTAAATATCCCGTGGTAGAACTTATCTCGTCAACATCATTCAACCATGTTGGGCCAGTGTTGGAGAAAGTGTTTGCCATGTTTGGTTTCCCTCGAGAGGTACGCAGTGACAATGGTCCCCCGTTACAAGGAGCCGAGTTTGCCACTTTCCTCCAACAACGAGGCATATCACATCGTCGCATCACCCCGCAGTGGCCCCAGGCCAACGGAGACGTTGAGCGTTTTATGCGCACTCTGAACAAGATGTTACGCATAGCAGTCATGGACCAAGTGGATCCGGAACAAAGACTACATGAGTTCTTGAGAGAATACCGAAGTACCCCTCACTGTACAACTCAACGGAGCCCAAGGGCACTCATGCTCCACGCCCCCCGTCGTGACCTACTCCCCACCTGCTCAGGGTGGTCTTCCCCTCCACTGGATGTTGAGGAAGTACAAAGACGGGAGAGTGTGACAGAACCAGGAAGCAAGCACCCGATGCCGCGCCACCCCACGGAGGCTCAACCAGGGAGCGACAGTCATCCTGCGGAGCCGACTCCAAGGAGGAAAGTTCCAAACACACTACGAACCAGGCACATGGACCGTCACAGCGAACCGTGGCACCATGGTAACTGCCCGAAAAGGAGCAGAAGAAGTACCCCGAAACACCTTGTGGTTCAAAAAGGTCCCGCCAGAACAACGCAGGGAGACCTCCAACAACCACGCAAGTCCCATGATCACGGCGATCCCCAAAGAAGGAACAGAAGAATCAGCGAGTGGCCAAACCTGCGAAGTCCCTGAAGGGAGCCATTCCCCGCCCCACGGAGCTGACTCCGAGAGCCCAGGCCGGAACAGCGCGGGAGGGCGTACTGGCACCCAAAGGTACAGTCTGAGGCCGAACCCCACCCAAGTCTCCGGTTGAGGGACTATGCCTGCTGACGAGGCCCAGGACCCACCAGCGGAGGCTCACGCAAGTATTGTGTGTTCATGTGATGGACAGAGAGACATTTGTGGACTGTTTAGTGAAAAGAACTGAGTTGGATAGGGATGTAATAGGTGGTGGTCTAGTTGTTCACGCACCCATACACCCATGACATCCGCAGGCCAGGCGTGGCTTGCGGGGAAGTAATAAATGGGGGACGGCCGCTCGTGGCACACAACTTCCAAGTATACCAGCAGTGTGGCCTCCTTATGTGTGCAGAGCGCTCCGGACCCTGCGCCTTATCGGGACCACGAACCGCCCCAAAGCTGGGACGCTACACACCAGTCAGCTCTGAGCCCCCCTCTCCTGGGACACTCAAGTCATAATAGTAAGCAAGAAACATGTTTGTTGAATATAAACGCTACAGTTAGAAAGAGACCAAAAGAAAAATTATCCGATCCATGACTGAAAGTAGCCTTTTAAGTAGGGTGAGCTAGCAGTGTAGCACTGCCCCAATTGCACTAATCCAGTCTGCCAGTGGTGTAGAGCCGAACTGGCCTTTCACATTTTTAAACACTTTTAACACTGTTCAGAACTACAATTGTGCTCATTAAAGTACTCCTTTTTGTTTATACTATAGAACTGTAGTAAAATTATGGATATATATTCTTGTTTCACTGAAACTTCTAAAATCACTTATTTCTGCAAAGAATAAGCTACAGTGATACGGTGATGGACACAGAAAGCCACAGTGCCATCTTCTGGAGATTTTCAAAATAACCGCTTTGTATAGCCATTTTTAGCTGGTAACAATTCTCAAGGGTGTTTGTTCTCAATAATTTTATTAGGAATAATTTTTTTCAGACGTGAACTTTCCAGCTCCCACGAGACCGATGCATTCCTTCAGTTAGTTTAAAACATGCCCGGGGCCTAAATATCTATTTAAATCCATCTGATCCCAATATCCATTCAGTATTCTCTCTCATAATGTGTCTTTTTGTTGCAATTGCTATTTGCCGAGATGGACTATGTTTTCTGTAGTCTTACTAGAGACACCTGGTGTAGTTGGGGCCACTAGAGGCCCTCAGCATGTGATGTGGAACAGGTGCAGCCCGAGCCTAGGGTTGCGCAACGCCTGCTAGCTGTGCGCCTGCCTGGAGCATACTTAGTTAGGCTGTGGCTGGGCTGCTCCAAATAATAATGACCTACATTTTAATTGCTACCTCTCAATACACGGAAAACCAAAGAATCAACACAAACAGCAGGTCTTTCAGGACGCTGATTTGCAGTGGCGTAGCTACATCTTTTGTCGCCTGGGCGATCCCTGAGCTTGCCAGTGACGGCCGGTGTTAAAATGTAATCCTGAGTGAATTTGTAATTTGTGTATATATATATATATATATATATATATATATATATATATATATATATATATATATATATATATATATATATAACTATAACCACTAGTATATGTAGCAGACCATTGTACTTACTACCACTCCTATGTGATTTTAGAGTTTATCTGTTTGTATCTCTTCCTTCAGTGACTTTGCATCTAGTACATTTGCAATTTTTTTCTGTTTATATCTCTTATGTAACTCTTATAATCCAAAGTCCTTATGTAACGTAACTGGTTCTTTTGTAAAGCGCTCTGACACCTTTGGGTAATGTTTGCGCTATATAA
This sequence comes from Lissotriton helveticus, assembly GCF_964261635.1. Taxonomy (NCBI): domain Eukaryota; kingdom Metazoa; phylum Chordata; class Amphibia; order Caudata; family Salamandridae; genus Lissotriton; species Lissotriton helveticus. The sequence continues at coordinate 596,000,951 of NC_136072.1, forward strand.
AATCGCATAAAATGAAATAAAATATAGTGCGGGTGGGGTTGGGGTCGGGGGAGGTGGGGGCAGAAGTCGACAGACAACTACGAGGGAAAATACAAAATGTAAAGAAGGAAACTACTTGCCTTGTGCTCACTGAAATTGCTCACCTCACGTGAAGAGCTACCGCCCCCCAAAAAAGTGCCGTCCGAGGCGGACCGCCACAGCTACGCCACTGCTGATTTGGAATTTCACCTCAGCAAGAATGGTGTCTGAACTTGCATATTGACTAATTCCTCCATAATGCATTAATCTCAGTGATTTAAGTGCCAACTTCAGAAATAAGTCTATAACCTACGTTGCATTCATGCTGTATGGATGTATGACATTACAACGCATGCTTTTTCAACGCATGCCTTTACAACGCTGTTTTTACAACGCATGCCTTTACAACGCATAGTGCTTTGGGGCGCTGGATAGTGAATAGTTTAATTTACTATTCCAACTCCAGTCCCTGTGGATAGTAGGGAAGGTGTTGGATAGTAAATTAAACCTATTCCCTATCCTAGAGCGCCCCCCAGCGCAATGCGTTGTAATGGTTTGCGTTGTAACAGTTGCGTCGTAAAGGCACTGCGTGGTAAAAGTTGCGTTGTAAAGGATGTTTCCCATGCTGTATCTGTATATGCTTTATGAGAGAGGGAAGCTCGCTGAATTGTACCTATTCAGTAATTCGCATGGTTTGTGCTGATGCTACTCCAGCTGTACCTGTCCTCTGAAGTTGGGAAGCTTGCACTGTTTCTGCCCAAAGTGCGCCGGTTCTATGAAGAAGGGTGTTTTCAAAGATGCTGCCCTAACTTATAAAAATACAAAGCATATTTTGTATTCATTTGCATAATATGCTCAGGCCAGTCAGAAGCTTTTATTGGATCCAGTGCAAACACTAGTTATGGAGTCCTGACCCAGAGACTCTGGTTTCAATCACAGCTTCCCAGCTTCTCCAAACTGTGTGACCTTGGGCAATTGATTTTCTTTCCAGGGAGCAAGTTGAAATTATTCAGTTCAGGATGTGTGCTGTAAAAAACCTCTTTCAAATTTGTTATAATAGACCATAATTTGGCTTCATCAATAACAGTAAAGGCCTAGTATAGGTGGCACTAGACAAGTGACTTGCTACCGGGGTCATCCTACTCTTGGTTCCAAAGCCCAGACATTTCTTTACGAAGAATCTGTGCACCTAACAAAATCTCATTCATTCACAAATAAAATTGTTTTTAGCGCAGAATGGTAAAGAATGTGATACCCATATGGGATCGGAAATGGCACAGCGCCCTCTCTTTACATCATTATGAAAGCTGTGTGGGGACGAGCACAGCACATTTTGCACGCATTTATTCGTAGTCACAGCAGAAACCTTAAAATTATCTAAAGGGAAGGTGTGCACACGCAATCCTACTTCTGTTTAGCAAACGCTATTATCTTGTCCCTAAAGCGGCGTGCACCCCTCGAGTCTATCTACTATTGAAACAAGCATTGGAAATGCAATTGGGCTCGGATTTATTTGAGTTTGAGCTAATGGCATTGTAAATGGCAATGTCTTTTCGCCATGTGTTATGGAGTGTGTGCATGTGGTGTGTAGTGGAATTATGTGGGTTAGATTGGAATTGTAGCAATGGTGGCATGCTGTGCTTTACATGAATATGTTTAAAAGTAAAATGTACCATACTGAGATTGCTACAATACTTAATTGTGGATGCGTTAACAATTGATGCATGCACTGATGGCTGGTGGTGTGTGTGACTGCCTGTAGAAATTGTGCACTGATGGTGTGCCTGGTAAAAGACTGCACTGCCAGCTGGAGGTGTGTGTGCCTGGTGGAAGGGTGCACTGACGGCTGGTGGGTGTGTGGTTGGTAAAAGCGTGCACAGATGGCTGATGGTGTGTGTGTTTGGTGAAAGCGTGCACTGACCGTTGCTGGTGAGTGCACCTTGTAAAAGGATGCACTGACGGCTGGTGTTGTACGCCTGGTGGTGTTTGTGGTTCGTGAAAGCGTGCATTGATGGCTGGTGGTGTTTGGCCCTGGTGAAAGCGTGCACTGACGGCTGGTGGTGTGTTGTTGTGTGTGTAGTGGTGAGTGTGTGGTGGTGAGTCTGTGGGGGTGAGTGTGTGGTAGTGAGTGTGTGACACCAATGTGGTGCACTGGTGCCACTGCACCTGCTGCACAATGGTAGCTACGCCACACTGGTGGTACTACACCTGCTGCGCAATCATAGCTAAGTAACACTGATAACACCTCACCTGCTCCACGAATGGTAACTATGCCACATACTGGTGCCACTGCACCTGCTGCACAATCATAGCTAAGCAACACTACCACTGCACCAGCTCCACCAATGGTAGCTATCACTCACCGGTACCACTGCACATGCTGCACCAATGATAGGTACGCCACACTGGTGCCACTGCACCTGCTGCACAATCATAGCTAAGTAACACTGATAACACTACACCTGCTACACAACGCCATCTACCACACACTGGTGCCACTGCACCTGCTGCACAATCATAGCTAAGCAACACTACCACTGCAACTGCTCCACCTATGGTAGCTACCACACATCGGTACCACTGCACCTGCTGCAGCAATGGTACCTACGCCACACTGGTGCCACTGCACCTACTGCAGCAATGGTACCTACACCACACTGGTGCCACTGCATCTGCTTAACAATGGTACCTACACCGCACTGTTGCAGCTGCTACGCCACACTGGTGCCACTGCACCGGCTACACTAATGATAGCTATACCACACTGGTGCCACTGCACCTGCTCCACTAATGATAACTATACCACACTAGTGCCACTGCACCTGCTGCACAATGGTAGCTACGCTACACTGGTGCCACTGCACCTGCTCCAGTAATGATAGCTATACTACACTGGTGCCAGTGCTGGTACTACTCCACCTGCTCCACCAAAGATACTTACACCACACTGGTGCCACTGCACCTGCTGCACAATGGTAGCTATGCCACAGTGGTGCCACTGCACCTCCTGCACAAGGGTAGCTATGCCACACTGGTGCAACAGCACCTGCTGCACAATTGTAGCTATGCCACACTGGTGCCACTGCACCTGCTGCACAATGGTAGCTACGCCACACTGGTGGTACTACACCTGCTGCGCAATCATAGCTAAGTAACACTGATAACACCTCACCTGCTCCACAAATGGTAACTACGCCACACACTGGTGCCACTGCACCTGCTGCACAATCATAGCTAAGCAACACTACCACTGCACCTGCTCCACCAATGGTATCTACCACTCACCGGTACCACTGCACATGCTGCACCAATGATAGCTACGCTGCTGCCTGTGATGTCCTTCTTGTGAGTGTGAGAAGCTTGCACCACTGCTGCCTGTGATGTCCTTCTTGCGAGTGTGAGAAGCTTGCACCACTGATGCCTGTGATGTCCTTCTTGTGAGTGATGTCCTTCTTGTGAGTGTGAGAAGCTTGCACCGCTGCTGCCTGTGATGTCCTTCTTGCAAGTCTGAGAAGCTTGCACCACTGATGCCTGTGATGTCCTTCTTCTGAGTGTGAGAAGCTTGCACCACTGCTGCCTGTGATGTCCTTCTTGTGAGTGTGAGAAGCTTGCACCACTGATGCCTGTGATGTCTTTCTTGTGAGTGTGAGAAGCTTGCACCGCTGCTGCCTGTGATGTCCTTCTTGTGAGTGATGTCCTTCTTGTGAGTGTGAGAAGCTTGCACCGCTGCTGCCTGTGATGTCCTTCTTGCAAGTCTGAGAAGCTTGCACCACTGATGCCTGTGATGTCCTTCTTGTGAGTGTGAGAAGCTTGCACCGCTGCTGCCTGTGATGTCCTTCTTGCAAGTCTGAGAAGCTTGCACCGCTGCTGCCTGTGATGTCCTTCTTGTGAGTGTGAGAAGCTTGCACCGCTGCTGCCAGTGATCTCCTTCTTGTGAGTGTGAGAAGCTTGCACCGCTGCTGCCTGTGATGTCCTTCTTGTGAGTGTGAGAAGCTTGCACCGCTGCTGCATGTGATGTCCTTCTTGTGAGTGTAAGAAGCTTGCACCGCTGCTGCCTGTGATGTCCTTCTTGTGAGTGTAAGAAGCTTTCACCGCTGCTGCCTGTGATGTCCTTCTTGTGAGTGTAAGAAGCTTGCACCGTTGCTGCCTGTGATGTCCTTCTTGTGAGTGTGAGAAGCTTGCACCGCTACTGCCAGTGATCTCCTTCTTATGAGTGTGAGAAGCTTGCACAGCTGCTGCCTGTGATGTCCTTCTTGCGAGTGTGAGAAGCTTGCACCACTGATGCCTGTGATGTCCTTCTTGCAACTGTGAGAAGCTTGCACCTCTGCTGCCTGTGGTCTCCTTGTGAGTGTAAGAAGCTTGCCCCACTGCTGCCTGTGATGTCCTTCTTGTTAGTGTAAGAAGCTTGCACCGCTGCTGCCTGTGATGTCCTTCTTGCGAGTGTGAGAATCTTGCACCACTGCTGCCTGTGATGTCCTTCTTGCGAGTGTGAGAACCTTGCACCGCTGCTGCCTGTGATGTCCTTCTTGTGAGTGTGAGAAGCTTGCACCGCTGCTGCCTGTGATGTCCTTCTTGTGAGTGTGAGAAGCTTGCACCGCTGCTGCCTGTGATGTCCTTCTTGTGAGTGTGAGAAGCTTGTACCACTGCTGCCTGCACACACTCACAGCAGGTACTGTGCCAAGGCAGCAGCAGCAATAGAGCATATATGATGTCCTTCTTGTGAGTGTAAGAAGCTTGCACCGCTGCTGCCTGTGATGTCCTTCTTGTGACTGTGAGAAGCTTGCACCTCTGCTGCCTGTGGTCTCCTTGTGAGTGTAAGAAGCTTGCACAGCTGCTGCCTGTGATGTCCTTCTTGTGAGTGTGAGAAGCTTGCACCGCTGCTGCCTGTGATGTCCTTCTTGTGAGTGTGAGAAGCTTGCACCACTGCTACCTGTGAGTATGAGAAGATTGCATTGCGCATCTCTGTGCTGTGCCTGTTCTTTGTAAGGGACTCTTGCTCTGTTGCTGCTGCTGCCTTGGCACAGTACCTGCTGTGAGTGTGTAAGGGAAGCTTGCACCGCTGCTGCTTGTGATGTCCTTCTTGCGAGTGTGAGAAGCTTGCACCTCTGCTGCCTGTGGTCTCCTTGTGAGTGTAAGAAGCTTGCACCACTGCTGCCTGTGATGTCCTTCTTGTGACTGTGAGAAGCTTGCACCTCTGCTGCCTGTGGTCTCCTTGTGAGTGTAAGAAGCTTGCACAGCTGCTGCCTGTGATGTCCTTCTTGTGAGTGTGAGAACACTGACCCTGCTGAGGGTGTATCGCCAGCCTTCCTGCATTACCCGCTTTCCTGTTTGCCTGTCCGGCCACTGCACCACGCTCGCAGGCTTGAGACTTTGCCAGTGTTAACTTCTGGGCTTCTACCCGTGCCCCACGGCACCAACGCGCACCGAGGGACTCTACAGCTGACCTCAGGAACAGAGGCGGGACTGCGAGGACCAGCGTGCTCAGCGGCGCTGATCGGCCGCAGCTGGTCCTCTTCCCGCCCCCTCCTCCAGTCAAAAACAGCGCGGAGAGAGCCTTTCCTGGGACTCACCACTGACCCTGCTGAGGGTGTATCGCCAGCCTTCCTGCATTACCCGCTTTCCTGTTTGCCTGTCCGGCCACTGCGCCACGCCTCGCGGCCCCCGCTCCGCGGGAGCCGCTCGCAGGCTTGAGACTTTGCCAGTGTTAACTTCTGGGCTTCTACCCGTGCCCCACGGCACCAACGCGCACCGAGGGACTCTACAGCTGACCTCAGGAACAGAGGCGGGACTGCGAGGACCAGCGTGCTCAGCGGCGCTGATCGGCCGCAGCTGGTCCTCTTCCCGCCCCCTCCTCCAGTCAAAAACAGCGCGGAGAGAGCCTTTCCTGGGACTCACCACTGACCCTGCTGAGGGTGTATCGCCAGCCTTCCTGCATTACCCGCTTTCCTGTTTGCCTGTCCGGCCACTGCACCACGCCTCGCGGCCCCCGCTCCGCGGGTGCCGCTTGCAGGCTTGAGACTTTGCCAGTGTTAACTTCTGGGCTTCTACCCGTGCCCCACGGCACCAACGCGCACCGAGGGACTCTACAGCTGACCTCAGGAACAGAGGCGGGACTGCGAGGACCAGCGTGCTCAGCGGCGCTGATCGGCCGCAGCTGGTCCTCTTCCCGCCCCCTCCTCCAGTCAAAAACAGCGCGGAGAGAGCCTTTCCTGGGACTCACCACTGACCCTGCTGAGGGTGTATCGCCAGCCTTCCTGCATTACCCGCTTTCCTGTTTGCCTGTCCGGCCACTGCGCCACGCCTCGCGGCCCCCGCTCCGCGGGAGCCGCTCGCAGGCTTGAGACTTTGCCAGTGTTAACTTCTGGGCTTCTACCCGTGCCCCACGGCACCAACGCGCACCGAGGGACTCTACAGCTGACCTCAGGAACAGAGGCGGGACTGCGAGGACCAGCGTGCTCAGCGGCGCTGATCGGCCGCAGCTGGTCCTCTTCCCGCCCCCTCCTTCAGTCAAAAACAGCGCGGAGAGAGCCTTTCCTGGGACTCACCACTGACCCTGCTGAGGGTGTATCGCCAGCCTTCCTGCATTACCCGCTTTCCTGTTTGCCTGTCCGGCCACTGCGCCACGCCTCGTGGCCCCCGCTCCGCGGGTGCCGCTCGCAGGCTTGAGACTTTGCCAGTGTTAACTTCTGGGCTTCTACCCGTGCCCCACGGCACCAACGCGCACCAAGGGACTCTACAGCTGACCTCAGGAACAGAGGCGGGACTGCGAGGACCAGCGTGCTCAGCGGCGCTGATCGGCCGCAGCTGGTCCTCTTCCCGCCCCCCTCCTCCTCTTCCCTCACTCCTTGATAAGCAGCCACAGTAACGCGCACGCGGGACGCGCGCGGGACAAAGGCCGGGGCGAAGACCGGGCAAAGAGCGGGCCGTTTAAGGCCGTTCAAGGACGGCAGAGGACGGCCCTGGCCCTGAACCCCTGCCTTTTGGTCCTCAATCATATAACTGCTAAGGTAGGCGGAATGGTGTCCTATATTTGCGTATTGCAACACCAGCGGCCGCCTTCCAGCTACATCATCATTTTCTATTGTCCCTGCGCTACAGATGTCGGCCATGCGCAATAGAACTAGAAGTTGTACAAAAAAAGCTACGGTGGTAGCACAGGTAACTGGACCCATAGACCTTTTTATTTCACGGGTGAATGAGACTATTGACCAAAGCATTGTTTTATTGGAAAAAAGAGTCTCCATGGATCTTACGAATGCCAAGCGCTCATCCTTGGGTTCTCTTGCAAATGCTAAATCACCCGCCCTGCAGACATTGAACAATTGTTCTCTACCCTTAACCATGCCTACTACTAGTGCTCTGACTGTACCGAATGCTGTTGATTTATCGGTTGCCCTATCAGACTCAGATCCGTCTTTTGTCGATCTGGAGGTCACACCAGATCTGGAAGCCTGTCAGTTACCTGGCATAGCGGCGCCGAGTCTGAGTGGGTTTAATGATGTGGAAACAGCTCCTGCACCTACAGACTCTGGGGGAAGGGTTACCAATCCCCCAAAAGTTACATCCAAGAGTAAAAACAAAGTAAAAGTTGCAGTTAGGAACCATAATCTGATTTCACCTACCCCGCAACTGGCATCAGGTATTCCCTGCTGGGTGCAAAACATGGTAACAGATTTAAAATTGGACCTTGAAGCCACAATAGCGGCACAAATTAAGCCTTTAATTTCTAAACTTGACAGGCTTACGTCTTTAATACACTCGAAATGGCCACATAAAACGAACGGGCAAAGGCCTGATCAGCCACAAGGGATCACAGAAGTAGCCCCTAAATGCTCATCTTGTGTCCAGCCCCCTAAAGATGTATTAAATAACGCTCAAGTAACTATAGCCCCCGGGAATCCAGTTTTATCTCATCTGTCGCAAACAGGGAATAATTCTGTTCAATCCACAGCTTTATCCACTCCGGAGGTGGTAGGTTCTATTCCGACTCACCAACACCCTGTTGTTGGTAACAAAACCACTACTCCTCAAGTAAAAGATGTTGTAGGAAAATCTAATACCCCTTTAGTACCTCTTCCTACAAACAAGACTGAAGGTCCTAAGCCAAAGCAGGCACGTTTTAAGTCAATTAATCTACCACCAGAAGTCTCCCCTTTTGTGGTTGTGCTGACAGCAGTTCCCCCGTTGAAGGAGGGAGCAAAAGAATCGTTTGTTGAGCTAAGAAATAAATGTGCCCAATGGCTTCACTTACATAAACCTCTACCTAACAATATGAACGGTGAAATTCTTACTGTGCGTAGAGGGGACTGGGTGGGCAGAAGTAAGAAAACAATAGTAGGGGATGTAATTACAGTTAATTTTAGGGATATAGGGGCAGCTAGTTATATATGTAATGCACCCAACAGCGGTCCTGCGACTCAAATCAATCCACTTCCCTTGTCTTATTTTTTTCCGATGCCATCAAGACCAAATCCTCCTTGTCCCACTTTTCAAAGTAACAGAGGATCTGTGTATCCCCCGCATCATGCTACCAAACCCTGGCAGCAACCACCACACCCCTCTTCTTTTTTTCCACATTATGCTAATCTTCAGCAGCAGCCATTACATGCTCTATCTTTTCCCCCGCATCATGTTAACCCTCAATGGCAACAACCTCCCCATTTTCCACCACCTTTATTTCAGCATGCCCATCAGTGGCAGCAACCTTTTCAGCCCCTACAACCAGCTAAATCCCAGTGGCAACAAACTTGGCAGGACTTGCCCCTTTCCCAAGATCCCTTGTACTCACAATTTGCCCATCCTAACAGATATGCTGCGTTAGACGAGGTAGATTGACTCAGCTCTGCTGAAGCTTTGGATTTAAACATCTTTACGTCCTATTTAGATATGGAAAGTGTTCCTCCAGTCACACCTTCATCCGCACCTCTTGAATTCCCAATGGTGTCATCGCTAATACCCCTCTCGCATATAGAAAACAGGGATAGCCTTGATGCATGTGCACCTTCTGTTACTCCCAGATTAAGCCCAGATATCAATCTCTGGGAAGATGGTCCTATTCTATCACGTGTAATTCAGCCAGAGTCGACTATTGTTGGCGATTCGGGTAAACCAGCAGGGCTCTCTCTTGTTTCCTGGAACATTGCTGGCCTTGCCAGCAAACTAGGTACACCCTTCTGGACCAGTTTTATGGGGGAGGGATTGGACCTGATCCTGTTGCAGGAAACGTGGTGTCTGGACCCCATTAACATCGAAGGGTACGCATCCTACTGTCTTAAAGCCACCAAATCTAGCTCGGGCAGGGCTAAGGGGGGCCTTTTGATGCTTTTATCCACTAAGTTGTGTGATTGTACGGTCAAAAGCAGCACGACAGTTGGGACCCATAGTCAAGTAATAAGGGTGGAGTGCAGGAAGAGTATTGATTTAGTTGTAGTAAATTTCTACAACAATATCTTTGATGCCACCAGAGGAGATATTCTACCGCCTCTAGAAAGGGAAATTGCCAAGGCCTTGGGTATTTCGAAAAGAAAGGCCGAGGTTGTCTGGGCAGGGGATTTTAACTTGCAGCCCTGCCATTTGTCTAACGGGAACATCTGTGGCTTTGGAGCAGCTATGAGTAGTCAATGGGGGGGTTTGGGAGTGAGGGAGGATTCTCCTCACTTCCAACATTGCAGTTACGGTTCTACATTAAATAACATGCTAGTCACACTAGATATGACCCTGTTAAACTGTAACATAAACAATCAGACAATAACATGTCCCACATTTACAGGCAGAGATGCAGGATCATTTATAGATCATATTCTTCTGTCTAGCTGTGGAGACTTTACTGATTTGTATGTAAACGAAGAAAGTCTCAGTGACCATAACAGCATTCGTGTTACCCTCCTAGGGCATGGTACCTCGACAGTTTCAGGCGATAAATGCTCAACTGACCTAGTACCTATAAGACCGAAGGGTTTTAGGATTAAATGGACTGGATTTAATTCTAAGGTTAAGCAGAAGGAGGTTCTTACTAGCTGTAAGAACCAAATTAGTACCTGTCTAGATAATGACTGTGATGCAGGCTGCTTATTAGCTCACTTTGTCTCCATGAACAGTATTATTGATGGTATTTTTACTAAGGCCCCGTCATCCAATAGTGGTCCGAAGCAGGGGTGGTTTGATAAGACCTGTATAGTCGCCCTCCGAGAACTAAAGAAAGCTTTAGGTACCAAACCACGTGATAAGAAGGATATACAATATTTCAGGGCTAGATATAAAATAGCACTTAATACTAGGAAAAGGGTATTACAGACTGAGGCGTGGGATAAGTTGAAGGAAGCAGCCGAGACCAAAAACTGCAAACTTTATTGGGAAACAATTAACAGCCCTTTTCTCAATAAAGAAGATGTTCCAGAACTAACATCTTATGTGGCATGCAGTGATTGGGTCAGTCACTTTTCAAAAAATTTTAATCCAGAAGGTTTATCCCCTGAGTCATTGTCATCTGAGTCTACCCCTTGGCTACCCCTCCCGCTGGGAATAACATTAGAAGAAAGCCATGAAGCTATTTCTATTAGCAAAGGAGGCAAGGCACCTGGCCCTGATGGGGTCCCGCTGGATTTATACAAAGATGAACCAGTTCTGTGGGCTCCCATCCTGGCGAGGATATTTAATTGCGCGGCAGAAACTAATTTCCCGTCTACCTGGGGTCAATCGGTTATTATCCCTTTACATAAGAAAGGTAACAAATCAGAGGCCTCTAACTACCGGCCAATTTCATTATTGGACGCCTCTGTAAAGGTAATGAGTAGGATTTTGCTCAAAAGGCTGGAAGATTGGGCAACTGATTTTAATATTTTAACCAGAGTCCAATATGGCTTTCGGAAAGGTTTGGGCACATTGGATCAATGTGTAAATTTGGACCTTTTAATTAATAAATATACTGTGGCCAAAAATGGCAACCTCTTTTTATGTTTTGCTGATTTGAGCAGCGCTTTTGATTTGGTCAACCATGCCATTCTTTGGGAGGTTTTGCTTGATGCAGGGGCTCCGAGGGAAATTGTGCATTTCTTAGCTAGACTTTATGAAAAACTCTCCTGTAAGGTCCGCTATGGCACCCTTGGCGAATGCACCCCGTTTTTTAAAGTGTCTCGGGGCATACGCCAGGGATGTGTTTTGGCCCCGCTTTTATTTTCCCTTTTTATTAATGATGTCGACCGTTCCTTGGTTGACATCCCAGCAGACGCCCCCCTGATTGGTGGTAAACCTGTCCCGCTGTTACTTTACGCGGATGACGCTGTTCTCTTATCCCGAACACAGATTGGCCTCCAGCGCCTAATTGATAATTTTATGCAGTTTATTCAAGTTAGGCGGCTCCGCGTGAACAAAACCAAGACGTATGTTATGTCATGCGGTCGGGCAGCTAAACAGTCAAAGCATACTTTTTTTCTGGATAAGGAAAAGTTGACTCATGTTAAGTCCTTTTGTTATCTAGGAATTACGTACAACAATAGCGGGTCTTGGACCTCGGAATTTGATTCTATCAGACTAAAAATGCTGCGGTCTACTAGCAGTATTTTTCGCTTTGCCTCTAAACTTGGCTCACGAAGCATTTTAGACATGATGAATATATACAATGTTTGTTGTGTCTCCTCTGCACTGTATGGGGCAGGTGTATGGGGCCACAGCGAGGGTATATCCCTGCAGAAGGAGGAAAATAAGTTTCTAAGGAGGTTGTTATGCGTCCCCCCTTCTGCCTCCGTTCAACTGATCCATGAAGAGGTCGGGGTCGAGTTCATTTCTGACTTAGCAGCAGTCCGGCCACTCTTATTGTGGCGTTCTATTTGGGCTAAGCCAGAGACTCGATTTACTCAGGATATTATTCTTGACTGTATAGGCTTGGACCACTCTTTACGCATACAGTGGTTGAGATACATTCATCGTTGGTATCTCCTTCTTTTTAATATCGATGTGTTCCGTGAGCCAGAAGAGGTTGTTTCTATCTCAAAAAAAGAAATTAAGACAACGTTTTTAAACTTTCGAAAGGCAGAGCGTGATAAAATTTCTGGTAATCTTATTACCGTGAAATTTTATAAAGATTTGAATTTATCTTCGGGGTTCCAACCCTATCTTGTGTTCGTGACCCGTCCCTCTCATCAGTATGTTTTAACACGTGTCAGATTGGGTATTGTCCACCATCTGGTTGCATTTCCAAACACAAGAACCAGTTCAGAGACATCCTGCCCGTGTGACAGTGTTTCTCGCCAGAGTGGTTGCCACTTTTTACTTTTCTGTAAATTTTTTCATTCTCTTAGGCTAAAATACCTTAAATCGATTTTTATTAAGTATAATATTTGTACTACAGAAACTGCACTGATATTTTTGTCCTCATTAGAGAATGAGGAGATTTGCTTTTTTCTGGCTACTTTTATTTTGAAGTGTACAGCTGCCAGGAAAAGTATTGTATTATAACATTTCTTATACTTACCTGTCTGTACCTATGTTATACAGCTGCCAGGAATTGTATTATGCTGCTATTACCTTTTACATTCCTGTCTGTATATATATGTTTCCAAGTTTTATATCAATTTTTGTAACTAAGGTATTATTTTTATCTGTTTATGTCCACAGTATATTATGATTATTTAAATTGTTATGTACAGCTGCCAGGAAAGGCCTACTAAGTAAACCCTACTGATTTCCTGTCTGCTTATCCATGAATGTCTTGCATTTTTGTAACAGTATGTTGATCTAAAATGGCAAGATTAGTTTTTAAATGTTGCACTCCAGCCTTTGCACATCTTCCTACCCCCTTTCTTATAAGTGTTCATATGGTGATTTTAAATATTCTAATTATGTACCTTTTTGCTTGTATGATTTGTATGTACAAATCGAATAAAAGCTTTTTGAATTGAATTGAATTGAGTGTGAGAAGCTTGCACCGCTGCTGCCTGTGATGTCCTTCTTGTGAGTGTGAGAAGCTTGCACCACTGCTACCTGTGAGTATGAGAAGATTGCATTGCGCATCTCTGTGCTGTGCCTGTTCTTTGTAAGGGACTCTTGCTCTGTTGCTGCTGCTGCCTTGGCACAGTACCTGCTGTGAGTGTGTGAGGGAAGCTTGCACCACTGCTGCTTGTGATCTCCTTCTTGTGAGTGTGATAAGCTTGCACCTCTGCTGCCTGTGGTCTCCTTGTGAGTGTAAGAAGCTTGCACAGCTGCTGCCTGTGATGTCCTTCTTGTGAGTGTGAGAAGCTTGCACCGCTGCTGCCTGTGATGTCCTTCTTGTGACTGTGAGAAGCTTGCACCTCTGCTGCCTGTGGTCTCCTTGTGAGTGTAAGAAGCTTGCACAGCTGCTGCCTGTGATGTCTTTCTTGTGAGTGTGAGAAGCTTGCACCGCTGCTGCCTGTGATGTCCTTCTTGTGAGTGTGAGAAGCTTGCACCACTGCTACCTGTGAGTATGAGAAGATTGCATTGCGCATCTCTGTGCTGTGCCTGTTCTTTGTAAGGGACTCTTGCTCTGTTGCTGCTGCTGCCTTGGCACAGTACCTGCTGTGAGTGTGTAAGGGAAGCTTGCACCGCTGCTGCTTGTGATGTCCTTCTTGCGAGTGTGAGAAGCTTGCACCTCTGCTGACTGTGGTCTCCTTGTGAGTGTAAGAAGCTTGCACCACTGCTGCCTGTGATGTCCTTCTTGTGAGTGTAAGAAGCTTGCACCGCTGCTGCCTGTGATGTCCTTCTTGCGAGTATGAGAAGATTGCATTGTGCATCTCTGTGCTGTGCCTGTTCTTTGTAAGGGACTCTTGCTCTGTTGCTGCTGCTGCCTTGGCATAGTAGCTGCTGAGAGTGTGTGAGGGAAGCTTGCACCACTGGTGCTTGTGATGTCCTTCTTGTGAGTGTGATAAGCTTGCACCTCTGCTGCCTGTGGTCTCCTTGTGAGTGTAAGAAGCTTGCACCACTGCTGCCTGTGATGTCGTTCTTGTGAGTGTAAGAAGCTTGCACCGCTGCTGCCTGTGATGTCCTTCTTGCGAGTATGAGAAGATTGCATTGGGCATCTCTGTGCTGTGCCTGTTCTTTGTACGGGACTCTTGCTCTGTTGCTGCTGCTGCCTTGGCACAGTACCTGCTGTGAGTGTGTGAGGGAAGCTTGCACCACTGCTGCTTGTGATCTCCTTCTTGTAAGTGTGATAAGCTTGCACCTCTGCTGCCTGTGGTCTCCTTGTGAGTGTAAGAAGCTTGCACCACTGCTGCCTGTGATGTCGTTCTTGTGAGTGTAAGAAGCTTGCACCGCTGCTGCCTGTGATGTCCTTCTTGCGAGTATGAGAAGATTGCATTGCGCATCTCTGTGCTGTGCCTGTTCTTTGTACGGGACTCTTGCTCTGTTGCTGCTGCTGCCTTGGCACAGTACCTGCTGTGAGTGTGTGAGGGAAGCTTGCACCACTGCTGCTTGTGATCTCCTTCTTGGGAGTGTGATAAGCTTGCACCTCTGCTGCCTGTGGTCTCCTTGTGAGTGTAAGAAGCCTGCACCACTGCTGCCTGTGATGTCGTTCTTGTGAGTGTGAGAAGCTTGCACCGCTGCTGCCTGTGATGTCCTTCTTGTGAGTGTGAGAAGCTTGCACCGCTGCTGCCGCTTATCACACTCACAAGAAGGAGATCACAAGCAGCAGTGGTGCAAGCTTCTCACACACACAAGAAGGACATCAGAGGCAGCAGTGGTGCAAGCTTCCCTCACACACTCACAACAGGTACTGTGCCAAGGCAGCAGCAGCAACAGAGCATATCTATGTATATCAAAAGCATGCTTTTAATATCAATTCCAGCGGTGGGGGCTGAAAGGACGAGCAGGCTGGGAGAGGCGATGTCAGAGGCTTCTGTGAGCTCCCAGCCTGTCGTTTCCAGTGGTGGGGGCTGCAGTGAGGAGCAGTGGGGGCTGAAAGGACGAGGAGGCCGGGAGAGGCGATATAGAGGCTTCTGGGAGCTCCCAGCCTGTCGTTTCCAGTGGTGGGGGCTGCAGTAAGGAGCAGGCGGGGAGAGGCAATATCAGAGGCCTCTGCGAGCCGGCATCTGTCGAAAGGCCAACACTTAAACATGAAAGGAGGCAAAGGAACGCGCGCACGCAAAACTCACGGCAGACTGGTGAACGCGCCCCGACCATCTGGATTCTATTACCGCAGCGCCCTGACAGCTCTAATTGTTAATTTATTGCACTGCCGTGCGCATAACCACACAGTATATGGCGGAAGTGCTGAAGCAGAAAAACATATGGCCTATTGCGTGAAGGCTATTAGAAACAGGGCACCGCGAGGACGAATTACCATGCACATGGCAAAACAAACTACTAAAAATCTAGCGCATTGAGGAATTTTTCCTGCACTATCCAGAACCCCCTAACAAAAGGAACTCGGAGCTCCGCCCCCTGCTGACGCAGGGGTGACGTAGGCGGAGCCCTAAAAAAAATGAATCACTGAAGATTTTCACTGCGGAGACAGCATCACATCTCTTGAACTCGAGCGAAGAGCCAAAGATGTCATCGAGTTTGGACTACGTTTCATTTATGTTCCATTTATATTCTATGATTTACGAGGGGTTGATTTGACTGTTCACTGCAAACAGAGGGATTTATTTTCATCTTGGCATCGTCATGTTACACAGAACCACCCACTTTTTGCGATTGTTTATCATTAGGTCATGTTCATTATATATTTTATTTTTTCATTTAGATTCTTCACTTCTTTTGGTAATTAGGTATCGTTGGGGATTAGAGCATTTGCTTTGGTTGACTATTTTTCATTACTGCACTAGTGCATGGTGGGAATGTTAGTTTCTGAAATCACAGCACAGAAAATGCAGGAGGTCACGGGGTTTCAATTAAGGATTTATTGAGAAAATGTGTGTAAGGAGGTTTTAAGAACAGTTTAGGCGCGAGGGTAAAAGCTGGTGTTCACGTTATTCAGGTTTACGTTGCACAAGAATGAAGACACGTAGTTGAAGCCACCGGTTACGGTAGCAAGGTAAAATATGTACTGTTTATTGGTACAAATGAGAGAACAAGAAGGGGTGTGGGGAGAGCATTTCATCGCTAATTTGTCTTGGTTTCTTGTTATGAACACACGGGAGGGAGAGTTAATGGAGCAATGGTTCTTAGGTAACACTGTTTGATTTCAGGCAGGCTGTAATGTAAAGGGTTGTGGGGCAGCATTTTATGTTAATTTGGTCCTATTTATTTAATGCGAGGGTTGGGCGAAAGGAATTTAGCATAAGGTGGCACAAGTGTTCTTTTTGATTCATTCAATGTACAGTAACTTGTTTATGGGTATTTGTTTACGTGGCCCTTTCTAATTTATTTCAGTACCCCTGATGAAGAACTAATGAAGAGTTCGAAATGCATTGGGTTTTATTCTGGCGTGTTCGAAGGAATGTTGAAAGCACGTGTCTATGTTTAAGCTTGGGCAACATATGACATTTGAAAATGCAAATTAAAACATTCTCGTTTCATCTGGCTGTCTCTGGAGTGACTAAATAATTGTTGAAGCACATGGATTACAAAGATGGGATACATTTACTGGTTTATTATGGAGTACTTGGGTTAAAATTTGAAATTATAGCTCAACTAAAAGGAGTGTTTCCTCATTTCAGCAGTGCAGCAGCTGGGGACGTAAATGGCGCCCTCTCTTTATAACATTGCCTAATCAGGACACCTGGTTTCAATCCTGTCTTCCACGCTTGACAAAACAGTGTGACCCTAGGAGATTACTCTTGTTCCCTGTCCCTCATTTTCCATGATCATTGAACCTGAGAGCACCTTCAGATAATTCACTTGTACAATAGTCTCTGTTGTCACAATAGAACAAAGCCAGACGGTGGGGGTCAAACCCTGTGTACACTGGAGAGTCTATCACAGGAATTTTTTTCCTCTTTTATTCTTTGATAGGAACGCTCAACTTCTCATGGCCCACCGTCAAAACCACAGTTTCACACGAAAAATGTCAATACTCGAGAAGGAATGTCAAATTTATACATACATTCCACAATCAAATATTGGAGTCCAAAAAAGGGATCCTTATGATGTCTGCTTCATATTCTGTTCTTTATTTTGCATAGAGTCATGTCATCAATATCATCCAACTTCAAAACAGTTAAGGATTTACACAGGCAACACATTTCGTCCCCCTCTGGGACATCATCAGGGCTGTAAAGCAAAAACACATCATCAAAATCCAGTACTCAGTACAAAATCAAAAATAAATTAACAATGTGGGAATAGTACTATCAGAACAATTATTCAAGCAACCTGCCTAGTTAACAATCTAAATATACATAAGGAGGAATCTCAACAAATAATGACCTGTATTTTGATTAATATGAATTGGAAAACACAACATTACATCAGAAAAATGCTAACTGAACACATATACTCTTTATCGCAGATCTGAAATCCTCCCCAAATTCATGCTTAAAGCCAGTTCCCTCAGTGTGGCCTGATTATTCATACTCCTAAATAAATTTATTGAATCAATTGGAAATTATATCTCTCAAATTGGTGGTTCCTACAACAAACCCACCCTCTGTACTTAAACATTTTATTTAAACTTCTTATTCTATCTTAGCTTCATTAAAAAAGGAAAGAATTATTGTCTAACAGAAGACTGAAGTTTGAGCTTCTCACTTTCAATCTGTAAAATTCTTTATATCCTCATCCTATTCATCAGCGAACAGCCCATGTTACATTACTTCCACCATATACAAATCTGTCAAAAATTGATATAACACCAATAAACACCTTCAAAAGAATTTACACCTTTAACCCCAATCACATAGTATCTCATTATCTAAGCCACACTGTGCTCTCCTCTTCTCCAAATTTCCCTTTCCTCAAAAAAGCCAATTCCTTTCAAAGTAAAATCCTCGGTCCTTTATAGTATTAAAATCTGTATTGAAAAAAATATTTTAAAACCAAATTATAATTAATGTCCCCTATCAAAATATGATTACTAGTAACACATCATAATCCTCTAATTATATAGTGAGTTACCAAATAATTCCTTCCGTACCTCATAAAGTAACAATAGTTATTCTCCCAGCATATCCAAAACGTCCTCAGTCCGGCCCGATAAAGCCGGAATGAGCTGAAGAACCCACCAAACTCCGTATTTAAAGTGCGGATTACCCAATCAGGTGCTCGCTTTAGAATGTTAGTAAATACGGAAATGGTTAGGTTATGGCTGCACGATTAGAGAGACAGTTGAGGAAATTATAGTTATCGGCGTCGTGATTGGCAACTAAATATTGTTAGATAATGTGTGATTGGAGGATTTCCTCACGTTGATACTTTTTGGGTAATAGTTCAGTGCCGATAGTTAGAGACGTCACTGGCGGACCAGAGAGGACACACTAAGAACGAGTTGGTCTGTGATTTGCGGATTCTAAAATCAGGTGGTTTCTTTACACCTAATGTTTTTCTATTTTGACTTCAAAAGCTAACTAGTAATCATACTTGATAGGGGGCATTAATTATAATTTGATTGTAAAATATTTTCTTCAACACAGATTTTGATACTATAAAGGACCGAGAATTTTACTTTGAAGGGAATTGGCTTCTTGAAAACGGTTTCTTTGGGAAAGTAAGATTTGGAGAAGAGGTGAGCACAGTGTGTCTTAGATAATAGTGGAGAAGTGTGGCTCACTGGTTAGAAGCGGCAGACCCTGAAGCAGAGGTCGGCCCGGGACCAGGGTTCAATTCCCGACGCGGCAGGGTCTTGGGTCAATGTCCGCGGACTCGATAATTCTCGCTTAGGTGCCTACGCTAACTATGGGTCCCACTCTGCAACTCTGGGCAACAGCTTGCTTAATCTCCACAACTGCCCCAGCAACGCCGGGGATGCCTGGCTTCACCTTGGGGTGCCCTCTCACAGGGAAAGCCAGGACGGGTTCCCCAGCGGTATACAGCGCCAGGACGCCACGTAACGAGGTAACAGCGCGCTTTACAAGTATACATACATTACATTACATAATGAGATACTATGTGATTGGGGTTAAAGGTGTAAATTCTTTTGAAGATGTTTATTGGTGTTATATCGATTTTTGACAGATATGTATACGGTGGAAGTAATGTAACACGGGATGTTCGGTGGAAGTAATGTAACACGGGATGTTCGCTGATGAATAGGATGAGGATATAAAGAATTTTACAGATTGAAGGTGAGAAGTTCAAACTTCAGTCTTCAGTTAGACAATAATTATTTCCTTTTTTAATGAAGTTAAGATAGAATAAGAAGTTTAAATAACATTTTTAAGTACAGAGGGTGGATGTGTTGTAGGAACCACCAATTTGAGAGATATATTATCCAATTGATTCAATAAATTTATTTAGGAGTATGAATAATCAGGCCACACTGAGGGGACTGGCTATAAGCATGAATTTGTGGAGGATTTCAGATCTGTGATAAAGAGTATATGTGTTCAATTAGCATTTTTCTGATGTAATGTTGTGTTTTCCAATTCATATTAATCAAAATACAGGTCATTATTTGTTGAGATTTCTCCTTATATATATTTAGATTGTTAAATAGGCAGGTCACCTGAATAATTGTTCTGATAGTACTATTCTCACATTGCTAATTTATTTTTGATTTTGTATTGAGTACTGGATTTTGATCATGTGTTTTTGCTGTACAGCCCTGATGATGTCCCAGAGGGGGACAAAACACATTGACTGTGTAAATCATTAATTGGTTTAAAGTTGGATGATATTGATTACATGACTCTATGCAAAATAAAGAACAGAATATGAAGCAGACATCGTAAGGATCCCTTTTTTTGGACTCCAATATTTGATTGTGGAATTTACGTATATATTTGACGCTTCTTCTCGAGTATTGAAATAGTCTCTATTGTTTTTTTTTTTTTGTTTGTTTTTTAAAAAAAACCTTTATTGTGCATAGCCAGCAAACAGATACGGGCCCACAACCACACAGGCCGGCCTCGAAAGCAATCAATAGCACAAAAAGTACGGATAGTTCAATGCAGCAGTCCCCATGAATATATAAACAGCAATTGCCCAAGACGCAGCTAAAGGAAAGCGGGACCACCAGGCCGAGGAGAAATGAGGTTAATTTTAAATTTTAGTGGTAAAGAAGGATCAGGTGCATTCAATCCATCGAAAACTATGGCAGGTAACCAACGAGTCATTAGCAAAACAAGGAGCAAAATAAAAAGCAACAAAGGATAGTGACCATCAGGATAATAGCAGAATAACACAGTACATGTTGGCCATCGCCCGCCCCACGGACTCGGAACACCAAAACCATAAAAAACAGAATCGAACACGGAGAAAGGAGGTGATATTACCCCAAAGCACCTAACAACCCTAAGGGAGGAAAGAAAAGGAAAAGGAGAAGACAAGAGAAAAAAGGCCCATAGAAACTAAAACTAAAGCAAACCCCTACCCCCACCCCCCCACCCTGCACGTATGCGGAGGCTACGGCCTACCCCCCCCCAGCTGCGCGCCTGTCGCCCAGAAACCGAACCCGAAATTTAGAACAGAAAGAAGAGAAGAAAAGAAGGAAAAAAACCTAATCCACAAAAGGCCGGAGGAGGGCCATCGAATTTCCCCAAAACACCATAATGTTGCATTCCGGCCGCCCGACCCCCGACCCCGCGACCAGTACAATACCCATCTTCGATTGCCCCGGCAGTCCATTAGTGTCCCAGTGATGCAAGTGAAACAGTCCCGACAGAATGGGGGGCGCTCTCAGCCCTGCCCCCTGCGATGCGAAGCAGCAACACAGTCCGGCCTCACGGTAGACATCTTGAAGGAGACAGGCGAACCAAATAACCCGACATGAATGGAGGGACGATCAATCAAGTCCATCAGAGACTCAGCAACGTAGGAGTCCGCGGCACAAACAAGAATAGCGCACATCCGTGATCCCCCGGGATCGGGAGGCCCAGTCAATAGGAGTCGCATCAGGATGAGAAATCGAGACACGCTAGGGACCTCGGGAGGAGAAGCAAAACATGGCGCCCAGCTACGCTGCTCCAGCCGCACCACACGTCCCGAAACTGCAGCCTGCTCCAAGGATAGTACAGCCGGCATCATGACCACGATTGGGTTCCGCACCTTCAATTTGCCAGTGAGAGCCGGAGTGGAGGGGCAACAGAAGGTAGCGTCAACAGTGTCCTGCTCCCGGCGGCGTCCACATTCAAGCAATGGTGCCACAGGGGAAATCAAAGCCAGCCGGTCTCCCAGCACACGAGCAGCCGAATGTAGAGCTTCTCCCAGAGTAGCCAAGGCGCACATCACGTCACTGAGCAGTACTGGTTCACCGTGATGAGAGGAATCAGCAGTCCTCCGCACGCGGGGCAAACAAGGGCAGCACTGCCCGTCAAGCCATCCACCATTACCATCCGCAGCCAGCCGGGCACCACACAGATCCGAGTAATGGCGCCGCCAGTCTTGAGGCTCAAAAGAGGCACACTGCATGGGGACGGAATATGAGCGTTGGCGTGGGAGGACAGCCGTAGTTGCGATAGCAGCCCAGGGTCCGCTGTACCAGGAAGGGAGAACAGTCCGTAAGATGGCGCCCAGCCGACTCGCAGGGAGACAAAGTATCAAATAGAGTCTCGGCCAAGGGAAAAACACGATACAATGTGTTCCCCGTAGCGGCGATGTGAGAGCCCCTAAAGCAAGTAAGCACGCCACAGGGAGCAGGACGAAACTTGCGTCACCGGGGATGGTCCACCAGCCACGGCGACTGTGGTAGCGAGCGAGGCAGGTCCCAGTCGAGAACAAAGACCTGGTGGCAGCCGCGCAGTGCGAGGCAGGGACGGAGACGCTTCAATCGTTGAACCGCCGGGATCCAGCAACAAAACACACCGATAGGTCCGGGGCCCCTTCCCGTTTCCGCCGATACTTGAGAGTAGCAGGATAAACACAGGATTAGGCGGAAAACGGGAGAAAAGCAAGAGGGTCGGCGGAGCCGAGAGATCAGGCAGCCATCATGGTTGCTGGTTAGGCTCCTCCTCCATAGTCTCTATTGTATATGGTTTAATAGACCCTAATGCTTCTCCATAGGAGAAACAAGTCAACTGACTGGGCTATTGAGTCATGAATAAAGCTGTCAAGATGGAAAGGGTGTGGTATATAAGTTCTAATAAAGGCCCCTCAGCGCAGTGATATAATAGAAGGTGCTAACGTGAAACAATCAAAAATACACTTTTTATGTAAAAGTTCATACCTCAGCTATAAATGAAGTGGCAGTCAGCAACACTTGCAGGAGGCTATCTATGGTGTACCAGTCCTGTATGTGTGAGAGAATTGTTTTATGTTCCTTCTACTACTGCCACATGTCTTTAACTTATTATTTGTGTTAGAGAAGATTGTGCTGCTGCTATGTTGTACCGTTATTGTGTTGTGAAGTATCACAAAAGAAAAAAAAAAAATTCATTTTGCCAGTGTGATCAGAGTTCAACTTTGATTTTACATGTGAAACAAACATTTTTTATGGCATAGTCGACTTTGTAAAATTTAAAAACATAGCTGACGACTTTGTAACATTTTTACAACATAGCTGACAAGTGGCCAGTTTTGGGATTTTAACCACCAGCACTTTGTATACTGCGGGTTTGGAGCCCCACAATGCAGCATTCCCTTGGTTGAAGGAAAAAAAATAGATGATGGTATCCTCTGGCCTACTGTGAAAGTGCAGAGTTGTGAAATGCAAAATAAAAGTTAGTTTCTGGTTTTCTTTTACGCAATGAATAATTAAACAGCCCAGTGGGTGAGAGGGCAGAGAGCCCTTTCAGATGCAGTGGAAGTATTTCTCACTGTAAATCGCCTAACATTAACACCCCTTAGAAAACCTGCAATGGGCGCCATTTACCTGAACAATGTGAGCAGCTCCAGTTAGACATGTCTTAAAACACTCAGAAGGTAGAATAATGTCCTATCACCACTCTTCCCGAACACGTCCTCGGTCTCGACGGAAGTGGGATTAGGTGGTGGAACTACTGTGGATTGCCCTGCTTGAACAAGTGCAGCACAAGCTACAGGTGCTGCCATGGGAAGGCCTCCAGTGGGTAGGTCCAGCTGACAAGGAACTGCAGGTTCAGAGCAGCCTCTGGATATAAAGCTGATGCATGTGGTGCATTCGACGATAAAGAGTTCCCCGATAAATAATATACCCTACTTTGAACTCTAGGGCTGCCACTAAGTGAGTGGCAGAAGCGTGTGATCCCAGTAGTTACAAGAAAGTTCCACTGGAATTCTTCTCCAAAGAAAAGTTTCATTCCTTTCCAACCCTCTTTCCTTCTTTCCATTTTTCTATCATTCTTTACAACCTACTTGCATTCCTACTGGGTTCCTTCTATTTTGCTTTCCTAGGTTGCATTCTTTTTTCCTCCCTTCTTTCATGCTCTGACTCCTTTTGCCCACCACTTACAGTTTTCTCTGCACTTTTCTTCATTCCTCTTTCTCTCTGTAACAGTGTTTTGTGCCTTTGCCTCCCCTGTGCCCCACACCACAAATGTGTCATGTTATCTTATTTCTGTTATTTCATGACTTCTGCTTCTGTCTTGTGACCTCGGAGTTATAGTTCAAAGTTAAGAAGGGTGTTAACTTATCTGTCCATCTGACAACCTATCACTATGCCCTGTATTAGGTCATAGTATTTAACTCAGTGATGGTATCTTTGCAGGAGCTGACCCTCGACAAAATGTGGCCTCGTCACCACACACCATCTACTACTACTAGCCAAAGTATTCATCTTGTAGCAGTGCCTGACAGTATTGTCAGGAGTGCCATCTGATTCCATAAGAGCAAGAACTTCAGAATAATTTAAAGTAAGGATTTTTCAGAAAATATATCACAAAATAATGTCATACTTTGTAAGTTCCTTTTTCTAACATCAGGTGAGGTGTTTTTTTAATTAGCACATATATTTCTACTTAGGTCATACACCGTTCAAAGGATCAAGCACTCTCTGCTGACATTTCCTGTGACCTACAGACTACGAGGTTGAATCTTTCAGGGGTAACAGAGTTGTTAATCTTTTAGAGGTGGTAAATTAGGTACAATTGCATTGTGTAATAAACACTTACTATTTACGGTCCATAGAAACACTGCAAAGGGTGATACGGCACATTATATACAAAACCTAATTCATATTATTAGACGGAACACAGACAAATGTCTGTAGTAGTTTATAGAAAGTGGAGTTTATTCTATTGTTGTTGTTGGACACATGTTTGAAAGTTATTCTGGGTATGCAACCTAACAGAATTTTAATATTGGTTCATTTTCAATATTTAAAATATTCTTTTCAACATTTATAGAGGTTGCTTGAATATTTTGAGTTGTAATTGGTCTTGCCTGTAGCCACGCCTTTCCAGTACAGTTGTATTTTACTTGTTGATGAATCACCTTAAAATCTAAATAGTCTGGCTGTCTTCAATGTACATTTTGCCTGGAAATACGAAAGTCCACATTCTATTTTAGGACAAAGCGATAAGGATTAGAGCAGTATTTGAGTACTATTCAATGGATAACTTGTTCCATCCAATGGAGAGATCAACATTTACACTGTGTTTCGGGAATCAGGGCAAGGAATATGATTACTTAAAGCTTACCTCTAATTAGACTAGTTCACTGTTATTTTAAAATTAGAATTTCTTGAATTAGATTTGCCAGACCAACTGACAAGCCTAATAGTATCCTCCAGTTTCACCCTGGTTATAAATCATTTAATTCCCTGGATGCTTTTTCAGCTCAGGTAGTAGGTGTTAATCCTACTTGACACCCTTTAACCTCTAATATAGACACTAGTGTAGGCACGGGCACTTGGGTTAAGGATTTCCATCAGGAAATGAGCAACTGAGAACTTAAGTCTGCTCTGATCAGTCTTGTCACTGTGTTTTGCCTTGTACATTTCTGTGTCTTCGAACTGTGTGAGGTTAAATGGAATGTATAGGACAGCTGCGGAAGCAGTTGGAGTAAGCAACTGTTGTTTCAAGATCTTGTTATGTTATGTTATGTTATATATGATTTGTAATGCGCGCAACTACTCAGGAGTATCCTGGCGCGAATGGATGTAGGCAGAGAGGGCACCAATGAAATTAACTAAGAGGGTTGAAAAGATGAGTTTTGAGGAGTTTCAGGCAACAGGCCAGGAAGCTTGTTCCATAGAATGGCCACTTTTACTGACCACGATTGGCCGCCCATCCTGGAGCGGCGACATCGCGGAATGGCCAGTAGGCGATGAGAGGAGGAGCGGAGCGAGCGGCCAGGCTTGTAAAAGGCCACGCGCTTCCTAATGTACAAGGGTCTTTATGCGCCATGATCAAGATCTTAAATTGGACCCGCTGGGCCACAGGTAGCCAATGAAGGTCACGTAGCAGAAGCCTCGCACTGGAACGTTTGGCGATGTTGAATAGAAGTCTGGCCACCGCATTTTGAATCAGTTGGAGTTTATTCATGAGGTAGCCAGGGATGCCAATAAATAGGGCATTGGCGTAGTCAAGCCTGGAGAGGATAAGTGCCCGAGCCACCATTTCCTTTGCCTGCTGTGGTAGCAGAGGGAAGAACTTCCTAAAGATCTTAAGAGTGCCGAAGCAGACACCAGTCAGTTTTTTAATATGCTCGGTGAACCAGAGGTCTTCCCCAAACCATATCCCCAAGTTCTTGGCCAGGCTGCCAATCGACCGAGGGCATGGGAAGTCCGGAGGCACAGGGCCTCTCTAAACTGCGGAGGAAAGTTGCTGTACAGCAGTATCTCTGATTTTTCTTCATTACACTTAAGATACGCCTTGGCCAGCCAGGTAAACACAGCAGATAAGCACCTCTGCGCATTCCCGGTGTCCAATTCGGAACCTTTCCATGTAAATAAAAGCTGCGTATCGTCGGCATGTGCCATAATTTTGGCACCCAGCCCCTCAGCCAGGTCAATCAGAGGGGTCATATAGATATTGAAAAGTAGCGGGCTCAAAGTAGAGCCCTGCGGGACTCCCGTTCAAAGCTTCCTGGCTGAGGAAGAGAAAGGAGGCACCCAGACCTGTTGGGAGCGCTCCTCCAGAAAGGAACTCAGCCAAGCCCAGACTGCCCCAGAGATGCCAATGGCAGAGAGCCGATCCAGGAGAAGCTGGTGAGGTACCGTATCGAAGGCGGCAGAGAGGTCCAATAAAATCAGAGCCGCTCTGCCGCCCCCGTCCAGGCACTCCCTGATGGCTTCCGCTACCTCAAACAATGCCGTCTCCGTGCTGAAAGATGTTCTAAAACCAGACTGGGCTGGATGGAGCGCCCCAGATGTTTCAGCAAAGCCTCAAGTTGACGAAAAAACACCTTTTCACAAACTTTGGCCAGTGCCGGCAATAAGGAGATAGGCCGATAGTTAGAAGGCAGCAGGGGATCAGCAGTTGCCTTTTTTAGAAGCGGGAGAAGTTTAGCCTGTTTCCATTGGATAGGAACCCTCTGCAGAGTGAAGTGAGAGATTAATAATGGAAGTGACTTCAAGATAGACACTCCCCGCTACCCCTGCTAAGGCTCTAGCTGGGCATGGGTCCGATGGAGAGCCAGACTTTAAAGATTTGAGGATGGCAAGAATGTCGGAGTCTTCTGCTGGCAGAAACCGGGCGAACAGGGGTCGAGTAGAAATGTTAGACAGAATAGCTGAGGTAGAAGAGGTTGACATTTCCCTTACATCCGACCCCAAGCTATCTTGAATAGATTGTATGTTGCTAATAAAAAAGGAGGAGAGCTCCTCGCACCACTGCGTGGAGGCAGGAAGAGACTTTTGTTCCGTGCTAGGAGACATAAAACTTCTTACGATTGAAAAAATCTCCTTACTATTATTATTAGCCTTCAAAATACGTTCTGCATGGAAATCACTTTTCGCTTTCTTAATGGCGGCATAATAAACCCTCTGAGCTGCCCGAAGCACCAGTTTGGCCGCCGGACAGTAAGCAGCACGCCACTGACGTTCCAGTTCCTTACAACCCAATTTTAACTCTTTTAGGTGCCCCGAGAACCATGGCTTTGAGATGGACGATCTACGCTGACAAGTGGCTGAGGGTTTAGAGGAGGATTCAGCCCCCTGACCAATCCAAATGTTAAAACAATCCACCGCCTCGCCAAGGTCATCAGCAGGAGCCAATGAAGTGTTAAGCAAGGCCTCGGAAAAGGCTGGGATGGTAATCCTCCGCCTAACCGGACCAACGGATGAAGATAAGGTGGAAGGAGACGACCCCAAATCCCAAGAAAACCTAATAAAACAATGGTCAGACCAAGTCACAGGTAGGGGGTCCCGGATGTGCAAATCAAAATTCGAGCAGACCGAATCGATCAAATGGCCGCCAGAATGAGTTGGACCCTCCACCCACTGAGTCCGTTGCGTGAGGTCAAGTAGATCCAACAGAGCAGCTGAGTCAGAGACCTCTGGGGTATCTAAGTGAATATTGAAATCCCCCCAGGAGCAGAAATTTAGTAAAGCGCAGCACACGCTGGGCAATGAAGTCTCCAAGACTCTCCAAGAATGCTCCAGGAGGGCCAGGTGGTCGATACAAGGATATGCCCCCAGGGTAAAATGGGGTGACAGGATAAAACTGAAGTCCAGCGCCTCCACCTCCGCCAGTTCACTGACGGTAGTGTAGGTGAAGGCCCAGGCCTCCCGGAATATTACTGCCGTTCCACCCCCTCTCCCTGTTTTTCGGTCAGCGCGAACTATGTGGAACCCTCGAGGAACAGCAAGTTCAATTACCGGTGCACATGAATCGTCCTGATAAACAAAGCGTCCAGTTTATTGTCTGACATAAGCTCATGGATATTAAGTGCATGTTTCACCATTGAGCGAGCGTTGATGAGGCCACCAAAAATCTCATGACCCTTATCAGCTCGACTGCCCCCACCAAGTGGCATGGTGTAAAAACAAAAGTTACAGGTGGGGCATCTGCTGGCGAGGTTAGGGAGCACATCCCACTGACTGTTACCTGCACAAAGACACAGGTTCCATGCCAGCAAATCCTCGTGGCCATAAGTCTGTATGCCCCACAGGACAGCCTGCCCCCCACTAGTAGCATGGCCCCTCCACTACAAACGAGCCAGTACTCGCGGTGGACCGGAGAGAGGGAATGGAGTGCAGCAGGTAGGTTCAGTATTGTGAAATACGAAAAAAGTAGCAGCAATATTTATTTTTTAAATGAAAGTAGCAGCGATATTATTAAAATAATTAAAGGACTTCAAAGTTAAAAATCATAGCAGTACCCTCAGATCAGCGCGTTGTTGGTTGCTCATGCTACTTATAAATGGATTCTTCAACTGCACTGTGGCATCTGGATTTGTTTGAGGGTAAATACAGCTCAACATATAGCAACATGGTTGTTTTGGGTAGCAGCAAGCTTGAGTTCCACCAACCTATGAATATTCTCGGGCGAGAGCACACAACATAGGAAAGCACAACAACAGAGAATGTGGTAGATTACTTCAATGAGTCAGGTGTGCATCACAATATCAAAACAATAACCTACCCAACACCTTACAGACTACCACTGCCTCCTTAACATGTGTTGATCCTGATCAAAATGTCATATTTCAAAGAACTAAAACAACTCCCCAACAGCTCTCTTCAACTTTCTTTTGGAACACTTGGCCCTCGCTTCACAAGCTCCTTTTTATGCACCTCTGAACTCCTAAGATACACCCAACCCCTCACCCCAATCCCCCACGAGCTGATCCACCTGCCCACCAGCCTTATTGTGGCCTGTAAACCATCACCATAGCTGCCACTCAGGAAAACTCAAGCCTGCTGGTGTTTGTCTGCCCCACCACTAACATCCACTCAACCTCTCCCTTCAAGTGTCCTTGCTCCTTTTTACCTAAATGTATTCTTCTTATAAATATTCTTGTCAATGTTCTTCATTCTTCAGCTGCCACTTCCCTTTCCTCCTCTTCACACTCCTCCTTTGGTTCAATCCTCACCTCAGTCCCTAATGCTTTACCTATTTATACACTCTTCCTCTCTTTATCATATGATAGATCCAGATCCAAAACTAAGTTAGAGATGCAGTGGGAGTTGGATTTGGGATTTACTTGGACTCTCCCCTTTTGGAATAAGATTTGGGATAAACTCTATAAAACCTCAAGAACTGATTCTACTTCCCAATCTTTGTTTTTCCTCTATCATAGACTCTACTTTACCCCATCTTTCCTAGCAAGATTCTCCATGGATTCCTCTCCTAAATGTTGGTCTTGTGACCATCAATCTGGCGACCTTATGCATATGCTGTTCCACTGTCCTCCTACAATTTCCTTCTGGGAAAAGGTCTGGTCTCAATTATCCCAAATGTTTCATTTAAATTGTCCACTGAATCCCCTGATACTCTTTTCGGGTAGTCTATCTGAAGATATCCACTCGCCGCGCAGTAACTTACACTTGTTAGATCTCATGCTAGCTCTTTCCTTTCAACAGATCTCTATTAATTGGAAATGTGCCTCAAATATATTGTATACAGCCTGGTGGAATAATGTTTGTCATGATCACAGATTAGATACTGCCTTCTCCTATTTGTAGTCTCCATCTGAAAATAGAGTTTTATATTCGTTACCATTGACCTCTTTCTTAGATGTTGTTGCCCATAAATCTACTGTATGTATTTAATCAGAACATTTTAAACCACCATGATTTTTCTATTTCTCTGCCTTATTCTTTAAGTTGTTACTCCTTGTTTGGATTCTTATATTACATAATATTAATATTTTCCTTTTCAGGTAATTCTCTAACTTGTTAAATTGGTCTTCCTGTGTTTATAGTTCCCCCCCTTTCCTTATTATAGTCCAAAATTGTTAAACAGCTTCAATTCTTTATGATTTTTAGTTATTCTTAGATATTGCTGATTTTCCAATTTCTTGTAAATGCTTCTGCTATGTCATCATTTTTTTCCAATAAAGCTGCTTCACCTTAAAAAAATGTTTTCCCTCGAAGTGTTGTTTACCTTTATTGTGAAGCATTATTGCAGGAAATGTATCAGCTTTTGTGTGGTTTACCCCTATTGTTTGTCTTGTCTGTTACCCTGGCATTAGAATTATGTGCACCTTACCCCTTCTAAACAGGTGTGAAGTGCCTATGATCCACCTTTACACACTGCCAAATTGGCTTAAACCTGATTGGTGCAATTAACTTTCCCATAAGGCCATAGTATATAGTGCAGAATTACACCCATGACATGGAAAGTTCAATGCCACCTGTGGACTGCAGCACATATTGTGCTATCCAATACATCAGCAGCGAAATCCTGTGTAGCCTGACAGCAGCGGCTTGAGTGTAATTATTAAATAAGTCACCCCTAAACACACCTTGCTGACCACAAGGCAGGGTGCATAATGTTTAAGAGTGGAACAATGATATTATAAATGGTATCGTCCCCCAGGGACTAGGCCGAAAAAGACACTGTTACTGGGACATAGGAAAAGTAAAAGTATAGACTATACACTTTTGACCTGTATTAGCTACAAACCTACATTCAAAGACTTTTTTATAATTAATAAAAATTCTATCTAATGGTGAAGTTGGATTTTTATTGAATATATTGTAAGTTTAACTTTTAGAAAGTAACTGTTACCCTGTCTGAAGCTGCTGGAGCGAATTTGTATTAGCTGTCCAGTAACTGCCCAGTCTGTACTTGGCCTGAACGAGATATGAAAGAGCTGTCAAAACTGCTGTAAGAGCAGAGACAATGGCAAAGGTGTGGGCAGTTGTGTTTCTTCCCCTTACAGGAAGACCAGTTAGGGTGGACCAAGGAACTTCATTAGCTTGAAAGGTGACCTTCCCTCCCACAAGTAAATGTAGGACCTGGAGAAAGCAGCCCTGGTCCCTCTGGTCAGGTTGCCACCAAATCCGGTGGGAGGGAAGCTACCCTTAGAAATGGTTTAGAGTGGCCACAGGGAAGGGAACGGCTACTGTCCCACGCCACATCTCTGGGTGGGCACACAAACTCTATACAAGAGGCAAATAGTTTCTCCATCTCGAATTTTGGGAGTGAGGGTGATTGTGGGATTGTTTCCAGTAGGGCAAACGGTAACTGATGAAAAAGTGGATACGTTGCCCCGGGAACGTTTACCCCATTAGTTAAGGAAGAGGCAGTAGTCACCCCAATCACTATCTAATGCCAACTGTAAAGGTGGCACTCGAAGGCATCTTCTCCAGAATACTTACTGGATCTGCGGAAGATCAGAAGCGGACTGGACCTGCTGCATGTGATGTGAGAGGGGCCCTGAAGTACTGCATGTGCTCCCTATTGTACACAGGACCAACAAGTAGACTCTAAGGATCAGTTGGCTGACCTCCTTTATGGCTACAGGGACACAACAAACTGCAAGAGGCTTTTTCCCTGAAGTGCGCAGCTGACCAGTGGAAATTGGACGTGGACTGGACTTCGCTGGTAGCTTCTGCCTGATGGCCAGTGAGTTTTGCTTTTCCCTGAGGACCTGTGGTACTTAGAAGTGCACTCCTCTGCTTGTCTGGGCACCGGAAGAAAGTTTAGAAACTTTTCCTGCAGAGCTCCAGAGCTTCAACAGGAGCTGCTTGAAAAGTAGTGGACTGGCAGTTCCACAGTATTAGATTAGATTTCAGCTTCATCCTGGTCAAATGTCCCATACCTGCAAAAAACAACTAAGTCCCGAATTCAAATGGGAGTTAGAAAATTTTCCTTGAGAAATTTCTGAAGCTCAGGAGTGACAAGGGGACCAGCCTATTCAAGTATCGAGCCTTCAATTCCACAGCAGCAGTTCCAATTGTGTGGCATCCCTCGTGTGTGGATTTTTCTTCTCAGAAAATGCTGTTCTGCATTGGACTTTGAAAAATGTCAACATTTCTCTTCAAAAAACGTAACAAAGTCCCTTTCTGTAGTGGGGTTTGATCTTTTTGACTTCCAGACTTTCATAGGCCCCGATCCACTTGGTGTATGTAGCTCAGGCTCCATTGCGATCAGCCTCAGATCCCACCTAGGTCCCAGTCTACCACTTCCATAGGCTACCATTGGCGCTTGGTGCATTTTGTTTCCACTATAGTTCTTTATTATGTTTTCTATATATAACAGTACGAAACATCTAGGGCCCGTAGGCCCAAGGTGAATCAGAAAGAATCTGAGAATTACACTTATTTATTTATAAATATATGGATATCCAAGCTAGCATGTACCCATCAACCCATTGGTCCTTATCTGCCCAACATTCGAAACATCAACACCTAAAGTATCCAGGGAGTCCTCAGAGAGGTTTGTTATCTAATTTTGAGGCAATGGCTACCAGTACAGAATACCAATCAGTTCTAACCCCAGCTCTGCCAGTTCTGTGCCAGTGTGCTTTCAGAGCCTTGGACTCAGCCATGCTCCACTTTTCCACATCTCTAAGGCATTTTCAAAAATTAAGAATCCCATCTGACGTCTAACTCACGGCAATATTCCTTTTAGCGATCACTTGAGCTATACATCTACACAATTGTTTTGAACCTTTAGTCTTAGGTATACACTCCAAAAATCAACTCTCAGGGTCAACACTTAACCTCCTTTTGGTCAGTTCCTGCAGTAGTGTGACTATGTCTTCCCAGAACCGTCTAACATCTGACAATTCCCACACCATGTGAAAAAAGTCTGCTCGCACAGAACCACACCTAGGGCTTACATCAGAGGCGTCACTGTGCATCTGAGCTAATCTTGTAGGGGCCAAATGTCCTATGCAAATAATTAAACTGGGTTAATTTGAAGCTGGGATTTCTAGACACGTTTTTGTACATTCCAGTATGTATTCCAATTTTCTGTCTGTAAATTTTACACCTACTTGACCTCCATCTCAGCTTCAGTGAAGATGTGTCCAAGCAGAACGCTGGGGCAATCTCAGACTGCAGCATAATCGCTATATGTCTGCATGGCCCCCCTCACAAGAGTATAGCAAGTATCTCAGACCCAAGGGATTCAGTGTCTTTTTCGTCCCACGTCAGTCGAAACACCAGTATCGAAGCATTGCAAGGCATAAACTTCCCAGTGGTCAGATCATACTCTTCTCTCATAGAATCAAGTGTTCGAGCCTTACTCACCAGATGTAAATCCTCAACCAATGTAAACCCGGCCTCCAGCCAAGGCCTCTTGTCAGGGGTGGATTTTGATCAAAAATATGCCTGGGCACCCTAAAGAAAAGTGGCCCACATTTGAGGATTTCGCCTTTTCGCAAAACATTGCTTCATTGTTTTAAGTGTGATAAAAAGGAGGGTTGGTGTTCTCTAAATGAGGCATGTTTTCTTAACTTCACTGAGATAAAAAAAGAAATGCAAATGCTGCCAGGACTCTTTGTGCACTGATTAGTTCACAATGGTGAACCACACATGAATATAAGTGAGGCCGCTTCTGCTTAACCCCCCCTGCTCAATTTGAAAACATTAATGGACTGCCCATCGAGAGACTGAGAATGACACCTCGCCCAGTTAGTTTAAGAGAGGTAGAAAGAGGCCCATCTGCCTCTAGTAAGACCGCTCAGGCCCCCACTGCGCCGCTGGCGGCATCTGAACAGTCTTATGGACCACTTCCTGCTCATAAAAAACATTTTTGTGGAAATTCACAACTAGGGAAGGGATTCCCAAGGGGTTGTATGAGATCACTTTCCAATTTGTAAACGGTTTCCCCCCCTCCTCTGAGGAGGTAGTTAAATATTCATGTATTCTGACCAGATTTCGGTTGCAAAACTTTAATACATAGCTTAAAGATTTGGTATCTGGAAAGAACACCCTTAACACACCCCTTCCAACTACTGAATCAGCATTTATTCCCAATCCCAATTAGCGATTCGGAAAGATTAAGGGCCCGATGTAGGTAATATGGAAATCGGTATTTCAGATGTGGGTAAGAATTCGGTAAAAACTACCGAATTCTTAATATTCTTTATTACTGAATCTGTAATTGAGATTCAGTAATAACGAATACCTACCCATTCATTCCTAAGGGTTTGGAGGCCCATAGGAATGAATGTGAAGACATTCGGTATTACCGAATCGGTAATACCGGGAGGTATTTCAAGGGTGCCAGGGTGTCCAAAGGACACCTTGTTGTACTCCTGAAATGTTTATGTGTGCACATGTGGCACACATTCATGCCCTAAGGGCATGGATGTGTGCCACATGGCACATTTCAAAAAGCAAAAAAGTGCTTTTTGAAAGGAAATCGCTACTTGCCAGCAACTTGAAGTTGGTGGTAAATAGAGATTCCTTAAGGCTGAGGTGCACTGTTTTAAGTGCTACCTACATTGCATTTAAGGAATCGGTATTACCGATTCCTTAAATGCAAGGCCAATTAGGAATCGGTATTAAGGAATCGGTATTTACCGATTCCTTATTACCGGTTCCTTCCCTACATCCCACATGGCTAAATACCGGTATTTGCCCGCCTACATCTGGTCCGAAAGTAACATGTTACCGAATTGCTATTTCAGATTGGTGAATTAAAAAAGGCCATTTTGCAGTCGGAAACGCTCTGATGTAAGGAATCGGAGCCTTACCAACCATAAAATTGCTCCTTACATGATGGCCTAAACCAGTAGATACTACACCGTATTTAGAATGTCTTCCAAACACTAAAGGTATTTTGGTTAAATCAGGCACTGAGGCTTGAGTTTTGATGAGTATTACATGGTTACTCAGGGGGGGAAAAGTTTGGTAAATAAAGGGCCATAAATAACTCAAACCTAAGCTTGCGATAAGACACAGCTACTCACAGAAAATGCTTTAATAAAACACCCCAGAATATCCAAGAGTCATTCGTGTGTAAAACAGGAGTAAGAAACAACTACTCACTGACAATGCTATGCTTAAAATCAGTTGCGTGATGCTGGTATTTAAATAATCGTTCACTGCCTACCCCTGCCTGCGAGAGTTTCACTTCGTGTGCAAACCGCTTTTGGCAGATCTAATCTCTTCCTTCCTCTAATTCAGAAAAATATCTGAGCGGGTTTTGAGCACGATGAGAATTGCCGATTAGCCTGCATCCTAACCATATCCTGGTGTGTAGCAGCTCACACTCTGGTGTCAGATGCTCCACTTTCTCAGCCTATCTTCGTTCTGTGCTTGGGTCTCCTCATTTGAATATTGGACTCACAAGTGTTTTCTTCACAAGGCCTAGTTGAAAGGGGCACTTAGTGGCATGAGCAATGTGAACTGGGCAGCTGACATCACATATGCCAACCTTTGGAAACAGAGAAGAGGGAGAAACGTAATCAACAAATTGAAGTTGCATTGAAGTGGAGTTTTTTCTAAGCAGTAGAAGTAAAGTCACTTTTAGCTTAAACATTGAGAATCTCCCTTCTGAATAATGAATGTTGACTTATTTGCATTAAGAGCAGAAATCTATGTCTCGAGTGGAGCTGTGTTATTTTGGCTCCACCATTACAGGTCACAAATATGCAATATATACGTGCACTAAGCACATGTACTCTGTGTGTCCTAACAATATTAATGTAGTGTTAAACTTGACATCACTATTAAAGTGCATTCACTGTAGGATTATATTAACTGTGTGCCTTATCTCATTAAATGACATTTACTCTTTAGGTGATTGAATAAACTATCCTGGTCAGAGACCCGCTCTCTCCCCCAGCAGCTCCGCTGGTGTGCCGCTGCCGCTGCCCTGCTAAGGTAGGTGTTCGAGGTCCTCCTCCACCCGCAGGCTCCTGCCTGCACCTCATCCCTGTGGGAGAGCCTTGCTGTCTGTCTTGTGTTTTGTGCCCTGTTTCTTTTTTTCTGTCTTTTGTTTCTGTCATCTGTCTCTTGTTGTTGTGCCTTATATTGTATTATTGTAATTGTACCTGTAGTTTCTCTTCTTGTTCCTATGTCTTCCCTGCGCGTTTTTGCTGCCCTTTTCCTGCTGCTGCTGCCCCGCTGCCGCTTCCCCCTGCCATTTCCCGCTCCCGCCTCCCAGTTGCGCTTCCCTCTCCTTCCCTATTTAATGGAGTCCGTGCCGAAGTCACGCCAAAGGGAAGCCCGTCTGCGCCCTTCCACGACTCAACAGCGACCAGCGCCAGGGACCCTGGTTCTCTGACCACCCATCGCT
The DNA here is from genome assembly GCF_964261635.1 of Lissotriton helveticus. NCBI lineage: Eukaryota > Metazoa > Chordata > Amphibia > Caudata > Salamandridae > Lissotriton > Lissotriton helveticus. Next base: position 596,037,016 of record NC_136072.1, read on the forward strand.
ACAACTCAGCTGACCTCCTTGCACTCAACCCCGGAAGGAACAACAACTGCCAGCTGTCTACGCCGAATTTCACCCACGGGCAGTTCTCCTGCCGACACTGCCGCCAAACCTTCACCACCCTCTACACCCCCTATGGCCGCTGCTCCCAAGCCGGACGCCGGTACAAAAGGGGGTGGTGATGGACGGAGCATCTGAGCCAATCAAACACTCACACCCAGTCAACAGATCTGGGTTTAATCCATCAACATTCTTTAGCACGAGCCGGACGCCAGCACACCCGACGCCCTGAGATGCATCGTCCTCAACTTGCCCTCCTTGCACAAACAGGCTGTAGAGATCTGGGACCTCCTTGACATCCTCTCACCAGACGTTGCCTTCTTCACAGAAACTTGGACCAACTCCACCTCCACCACCGATATCCCCAACGGATACAAGATCCAGAGGAAGGACTGCCCCAACCGCCCGGGAGGAGGACTGCCATCGCACACAAGAGCTCCCTCTGACTCACCACCTCCAGCTCGAGCGACAGCCCACCCACCACTGAACACCTCCATTTTCAGATCCAGACCAGCCACAGACCAACCCTAAGAGGCACCCTCGCCTACAGACCTCCCGGACCTCGATCCACGTTCACCTCTACCATCGCCAACCTCATCTCACCCCACGCCATCCCTCCATGGACTACATACTCATCGGAGACCTCAACTTCCACCTCAACAACCTCAGCGACACCAACTCTCCCACCCTCCTGGACAACCTCGCCAACCTCGGACTGAAACAACTCGTCACCACCCACACCCACAAGGCAGGACACACCTTCGACCCCATCTCCGCAGGAGGTAACAACAGCCACTTCTGCCACACCACACAACCCCCTGGACGGACCACCACTGCGTACACTTCCATGTCAACAAACCCACCGCCCCCAAACCTGCACCCCACCCTCCTCGAAGGAGCTGGAGCAAGGTCACCGAGGAGCAGCTCAACTCCACCATCAACCACGATGCCCCCTCCACCTCGATCAACGCCAACCTGGCAGCCAAAGAACTTCACAGATGGATCACCATCTGTGCAGACAAGCTCACTCCCCTACGTAATCCCGAAAGACAGCGCACCAGAAAGGCCACCTGGTTTCCCACTGACCTCCAAGAATCCAGATGCACCTGCAGACTTCTCGAGAAGAATTGGAGAAACAGCAAATCCTCGGAAGACCGCACCATCTTCAAGAACACCATGACAGGATACCACCAACTCATCAGATCCACCAAAATGACCTTCATCCAGTACAAGATCTGCGCCAACTCCAGCAACTCAAAGGAACTCATCAGCATCATCCAGGAATTCACCAAACCCCCCAGTGAAAGGACGTCACCCCCTCCAACGACCTCTGCAACAAGCTTGGCTCTTACTTCCATCTGAAAATCAAGTTGCTCTACGACAACTTCAATGAACAGACGCCTGACCACTCCCTCCTCCAGCAATGCCAGCCAGCCCACCATATCCCCCTGGACCCCAGTCACCACCGAAGACACCAAATCGACCATGAAAGGCCGGGAAAGCCGTGCTTTCCCGGAAGGTCGAGACTGCATACAAAAGTCCTTCCTCCAGGGGGATCCGGCGCTTGCCAACTTCAAACCACACATTCTGTTTGTTTACTGGAGCCGTTACCAGAACCTTTCTGGCTTCTTACAAGGCATTGTGCAAGACGCGGTGGACGTTCTCCTTACAGGAAGAGCCTGTTTATGCGACTACAAAGAGCTAGCACTTCTATTCTGGGACTCATTCGAGCGCTCCAACATTTCTGGGATTACCCAAAAGAATACCGCATGAGGAATGTGGTACGCCTTTCAGTGACTCCCCCTGACTCGTGCCTTCACGACATGTAACAGGAGCGCTTTGGGGGTCATATTTGTACCTGAGTGCACGCTAGATTGCCTGATTACTTTCCTTTGCCTTTTGTTTTCTTTAATTCCAGCTGGGTTGGATCTTGGTTGCTGACTTCTTAATGGATACGAGTTGCATGTGTATCCAAGACTTTGTTTATTTTACTTTTCATCGACACTCCAAGTGAGGATTATTGTGCAGACAAGAGCTACCTCAGAGTATCTACGTGTTTGGCGTTTCCTTGCCTCCCCTAAGTGGATTACAGCAGCGTGTGAGACATTTCGCACCTATTGCTCCTCTTCCAGGGAATATCTGTAATTTGGATTGTGTTCATTGTCAAGGAGAGAGTGTCCCCGCGCACACCTTATTAATTAGTATTTGCACCCGCCTGGTGAGTTCTACCTACCTCTTTGGTCTGTCTTTGTGCCCATGGCTTGTAGGAGTACCATGCAAGTTTATGGACCAAGTGGGGTTACTAGTGACCATTCTTTTGTTACAGAGTGATTGTGTGTGTGGGTTACTGAAAGTAATTACTGTCCTTTATGTCATACACAGCATGCCGCATCCGTTGTATGAATTCCTCCTGGTGAAGGTCTATTCTGGGTCTACAAGGAACCGAGTGTCCACGGGTGGAGGACTGCTGCGTTCTGATTTCGTTATCCCCTTTTTTCCCCTTTCGTCTGGGTGCTACTGTGAAGGGAAGATTTCATATCTCCTGGGGAGTAGTGCTAGGGGGATAGGAGAACTGTTCATCACCCCTGCTGGATTTGTTTCTGAAGGTTAGTACATTTGCTAATCTTAGCCTGACACATCTACATGGCCCCACTTGCCGCCATCGTCAGACAGCACGGACTCAGAATAGTATCCTACGCCGACAACACCCAGTCATCCTCTCCCTCACAAAAGACCCCATCACCACCAAACTCAGCTTCCAGGAAGGAATGAAGGACGTCGAATCCTAGATGAGCAGCAGCTGCCTGAAGCTCAACTTGGAGAAGACAGAGGTCCTCGTCCTCGGACCCGTCCCCTCTGCATGGGACAACACCTGGTGGCCCACCACCCTCGGCAGCCCCCCACCCCCACGGACCACGCCCGGAACCTCGGCATCATACTCGACTCCTCCCTCTCCTTGACCCGACAGATCAACGCCATCGCCTCCACCTGTTTCATCACCCTCCGCATTCTTTGGATGGCCTTCAAATGGATCCCCTCCGAATTAAGAAAGACCATCACCCACGCACTCATAACCAGCAGACTGGACTACGGAAATGCCCTCTATGCCGGGATCAACAAGTCTCTGCTCCACAAACTCCAGACCATACAGAACACCGCAGCCAGACTCGTCCTCGGCATCCCTCGACATGAACACATCACCCAACACCTGCGAAATCTCCACTGGCTCCCCGTCGAGAAGAGAGTAACTTTCAAGATACTCACCCACGCCTACAAATGCCTCCATAACACCGGACCCCAATATCTCAACAAAAGAATCTCCTTCCACACACCCAAGAGAAACCTCCGATCCATCGACCTCGCTGAAACCCCGTGCATCCGCAGAGCAAGAACGGGTGAAAGAACCTTCTCCTACATTGCAGCTAAGACCTGAAATGAGCTCCTGATCAACATCAGACACGCCCCCACTTTGAACATCTTCAGGAAGAGCCTCACGACCTGGCTCTTCGACTGACTGGAGCTGCGGCCCCCTGACGCCCGAGCGCCTTGAGACCCCTCACGGGTGAGTAGCGCCCTTCAAAATTCCCTGATTGATTGATTGAACCATCCTTACACTATTAAAATTAATTTACTTTAGAAATGAAAAGGATTTATGTGAGACTTTCTCCAGATCCAATACCAGACAGGCAGACGGTGGCCAGCGGCCTGGCACCTGCTCCAGTACCCGGAAGAGGTGGCGGAGTTTCAGAGACGTGGTGTGGCCCGGCACAAAGCCATTCTGGTCTTTGTGGATGAGGAGCAGGATCACTGGTGCCAGTCTGTGCACCAGAATTTTCCCAATCGTTTTATTGTCCGCATTGAGCATTGCCAAGGGCCTGTAGGAGTCAAGGTTGGATGGGTGGCACCCTGGTTTAGGAATGGAAACAATCAGCGCTTCCTGAAGGGAATGCGGGAGTCAGGAGCACAAGATCGCTTAATCATACAGAGTGGCGTACGTTTTATAAAACTCCTGGGGGAGCCCACAGTTTTTTGCGATGCCAGCGACCGGATGGCTTTGCAAGACTCATAGGGGATGATTGCTGCATTAAGTTCTATAGATACAAACGCCTCGACGGCTAAGTCAGCGATCCCCTCCACCAGCGTGTAAAGACGCTCGTAGTACTGAGTGAATGCTGCATGTATCTCAAGCTGTGTAAGTAGCTCCCTAGTAAAGCACAATAAGGAATAGAATGGGGTGCTGTGGGTTGTCTTGTTTAATTAACCATGCTATTAGAGCGCCAGGTTTTTCTGCTCCAGAATGGGTCGGAGTGGAGTGCACAAGTTAATTAATGCGCGTAGGTGCTCCATTAGTGATGTGTGCTCCCGCCATGCCTTGGTGAGCAGATGCTTGCCCCCGGCCAAAGAGACACCCAACTTCTCAAGGAGGAGGAGTTAGCGCGCCGCCACCGCAAAATCCCAATCCAATTATTTTTCTTGTGCCCGATACTGCACTCATGCAGTGACCCCTGTTAGTGACTTTAAACGCGTCCCATTCGAGAAGGCAGGACGATGCATTGCCGGTATTTGTTTCAAACAAATTCAAAGCTGGAGGCATTCAGGGTCGCATGGAGTGCCACATTTTCAAGACCCTGAAGGCGGAGGTGCCATGTTGGTGAGGAAGGAAAAGTGAAATCCCAGCTGACCTGAACGCACCGAGGGTGGTGCTCCGAGTGAGTCCTCCTCAGGTAGTCAGTGTGTGTCACTAACGTGGTTAGCTCAGTAGAGCAGACAATAAGGTTGAGGCACACATGCAGGTCATGAGGGTGGTAGTAAAAGAAGTGCACTGTCCTCCACTTGCCTTGACACCATATGGCCACCAGTGCCCAGTGCTGTAGCCACATACTCAGGTATTTGTCATGAGACTGGTTGGGGGACTGAGGTAGAAGTGGGTAAGATATCTCCAATAGTGTGTCCAGAACACTGTTGAAATCCCAGCCAAGCAATCGGGGATTGCCTCCCCATTGTGCTAGGACCCAGGAAAGCTCAGCAAGAAGCGGGTTGCTCCGTGTTCAAAGCGTATATCGTTCTGAGCAGCAAGCAGTGCCCCTACAGTGTGCCCTCCACAAAGAGGTAATGGCCACAAAGGGAGTCCCTGCTCTAATCCAAAATATAACCCCACCCTAGCATAAGTGGAATAGTCAGTGGTGAAATGCTGGCCTCTCCAGCATGTGTGTCTCCTGTAGGAGCTCCATGTTAGCGTTGCAGTGATGTAGGTAAGAGTATATCGAGAATCGCCTGGAGGGGGTGTACATCCCCCTGATGTTCCATTTGATCACATTAAGGGGCGGCGCAGGAGGTGTCAGGTTGGGGCTTCAGGTCATTGCCAGTCACAGCAGGAGTGACTGAGCTCAGATGGAGAATGTGTAGGCATCAGTGTGTGAGGGTCAGGGTGCAGTCTAGGGCGGTAGAACAGCACTAGAAAGACTATGTGTAGGGCGCAAACAGCGGCCTGTCCAAACTTGGCATAATTATGCATCATGCTAACAGTGCAGTGAGGGAGGGCCAGTAGGCGAGAGAGAAGGAGTGCCACCGCGTAGGACCTTGTGCAAATATAGCAACCATGGTGAAGCCTAGCATCGCTGAGGCAAAACCACTGAAGGCAGTAAGGAAGGATGGCAGAGGACGCATAGTGGGCGCTGTAACCACAGTCCGAGTATGGAGTGAGCAAGGGGTACCCAATGTATTGCAGCAGGGGAGAGACTGCCAAAGAAAAAGTGGAGGATGTACTATATTATACCCTAGGTAGAGCATCTAATGTTGGCTGCCCGTGGTCCCCAAAGAGGACCCTTCTAAGAGGGCGGCCGCCTTAGTGCCACAAGAGGGCACACGAGTCAGTCCATTTGTTAAGGACCCACTAAAGGTCCGCGTGCCTCGTCACTTCCGGTAAGGGGTGGACGGGGATGCAGTATAAGTGCTTCTCCCCTCCCATCTGGCGGCCTCTTTGTGGCTGCCCTTTACGCAGTTTCTCTCCCTACCGCTTACCCGGCGTACGTGCAGGGTTTTGGGTGGGAGAAGTGTACTAACATGTTATTTTGTGTTCAAAGCGGAGTTACAGAGCGATCCAGAGGCTGTAGGGTACAGACGGGTACCCTCTGCAGGAGCACAACAAGGGTGCAAAAGCCAAGTATACCCAGGGATGTCCTCACTTTGTCCCCTGGAAGAGCGACGGCGCCCCGTTAGTCCTAAGGGTGTTTGTGGGCCTGAGCAACCAGGGGCTGCCTGGAACTCTCCGCCTCCTTTGGGGGGGTGTGAGTAAGGGCGTGGACTGGTGGTCTACCGCTGGGAGGGTTGGCCACTCCCAAAATTGGTAAGCACTGATTGGTCAACGGCCATGGTGTAATTTGGCTCATCAGGCGGGCAGGAAGCGGAGGGGCTCGCCTGCCCTTGTATCACCCGTAAGATAACCCACCATGTTTGGCATATTTGTTATGCAAATAAACCTGCAGCAATTTTCTCCACAAACAATGTGTTGTGTGGTTTATTTACTGATGATATTGCTGTATGTGGGATGGGAAGTGTTGCCGAAATTTGCACTATGCATGGAGGCAGGTCTGGAGGAGCCAGACACTACAAAGAAACCCAAACCGATGACTAATGCAAGTAAAAGAGCTTGTGAGGGGCGGAGGGGACACTATTCACTTAGCAGTGCAAGAGGGAAAAGGAACTAAGGGAAAAAGAGCAGGGAAATGGCCGAAGAGAAGAGGACGAGCACGAGCACGAGCATGCATTGAGATCAAAAGATTTCATCCTCCATCTGTGGTGTAAATGCCGGCAGTGTGATCGAGCTCAACAGGAGGGCAGCAATACCGCGACAAGCCACTGTCTCTCGTGGAGGATGACTGGGGACTGGTGTCTGAGTCCATGTCCCAGGTCAGCGGCATGAAAGGATGCTGCTGCCTACAAAGCCAGTTTCCTCTCACTGATAACTTGTTCCAAGTCAGAAGGTCTCAAAGATCGTTGCTGCTGGGGGCCACACGGCAATTGCGAGCGCACTGACGCTTATAAAATACAGTTACCCAGTCTGAGGCGGGTTAGCGGGGAAGTTGCTTTGCCACTGGTGTGTCTTTTCACCCAGTCCCAGGCTGCCCCTGGCTCTGTAAAGAAATACGATTTCCCATCAAGAACCACTCGCAAGCGTGCAGGGAAGAGCAACTAACACTGAAAGTGGAGCTCCTGCAGCTTGCACTTGACATGCTGAAATGTGGCCCTCTGGCACAGTTCCGTCAGTGTGTAATCTGAGCACAGCATCACACTGTGGTTGTCAACCATTAAGGGCCCCATGGCTAAAGACGCTTGGAGTATAGCGTCCAGTCCTTAAAGTGCACGAGCTTCAGGATTTCAGGGCATAGGCGGACCCTAGCTGAGGTTAGCGCACCCACTCTATGGCAACGAAGGGCAATAAGGTGCCAGAGGGTGTGAAAGATCGGAACCAATCTTCCATGTAGGCCACAGAGTCTCGTCACTCTGCAGTTTCAGGGAGGCCCACAACACGTAAATTGCTCCTTTATGAGAGACCCTCAGCATCATCTCCTCGGGTCCCCAGTTGTTTATTATGGTCTTGTAGCACCTGCAGGCTCTTATGGGTGGTCGCTGACACCAGCTGGAGATCAGCTAATTCGCGTACAGCTCCAGTCACTCTGTCTACTGGCTTCCTGTGACCGTCACAAAGGATGTTGAAATCACTGGCAAGGTACTGATTTTGTTTTCCATGGAGACACACAACCTCTCAATCAATGCCAGCACTATGTCAAACGTGTCTTTAAGTAGGTGTCTGCTTTGCCGGTGCATTCCTGGAGTGATCAGTCCTCGTCTCCGCAGGTGCGCAGTATATACAGTGCGCGGAGTCTGGGAAGATGGAGCAGAGTGGAGGCGCCCCATTGCAGAAAGTCCTGGGACCTCTCAAGCAAAGGAAAGCAAAATGGACATCCAGAGAAGGGCTCTGAGCAGTCCCAGGTATCAGGTAAGAGAGCCCACACCTGTTCCAGGAGAGGACCCCTGATAGGCAGGAGGCTCATAGTTGGGACACTTACAGCAGATCGAGGTGAAGCCACCCCATACAAGCTACAGCAGGCTTCAAGGTGGGTAATGGGCAGACAAGAGCCAGAGGCAGCCCCTCTTTGGGTCACCTTAGTGCCAGAATGCAGCAGTGGGGGACAGTGGCATAGGCAACCCCCCCACTCTAGCAGCTTAAGCGGGGCTGCCTCTTGGCTGAATGGGCTGGCGAACTGTGTCCCACTAGAACATTAACTCATTATTTGTGGGCCTCTTATGTATACCGAGAACATTTTCATATATATATATATGGTAGTAAAAAATACACACCAGAGGATGTGGCCTATGGGCTGCTGCACAGTAAAAAAAACTAAAAATGAGGAATAATGAAAATAGGGGAAAACAGGGCTAAGAACAAATAGAAAATGTAAGCCTGAGAGACAAAGATGGGTAGAGGTAAAAATAGCGGAAGAGTAAAGAAGGTTGGAAGGAAGGAAACTTGAAAGGAAAGAAGGGAAAAAGCAAAGTGATAATTGAAGGGTGTAAGCATGGATGAGCGCAATAGTGAAAACATGGAATGGTGGAAGGATGGATGTATGAGTGTAAGGATTCCTGGGCAAAAGTGTGAATGAATGGAAGGATTAGCAGATGAGTGAAATGATGGCAAAGGGCCAATGAAAGGATGGACAGTGAAAAGATGGAAGGCAGGATTAATAACAAATATATTGATAGGTGGGCCATTGAAATTAAGGATCTACATATGAGGGGGTAAAGGATGGGTGGATGGAAGAGAGTATGGTTTGATAAATGGATGAAAAAGTGAAGGGATTGACGATGGATGAATGAATAGATGGAAATTAATAGATGGGAGATAGAAAGGATGGATGAATAGAAGGGTGAAGGGAACACTTCTACAGAGGGTTGGGTTTTCCTGTTCAGGTTCTGTATGAATATAGGCATGGTTCATGTTTCAAGTGGGGGTATTTTAATTTTCTGGCTACTCCCTTGCTGGGGGAGTATGATGTTCTCCAAGTCACAGAATTCCTGGTGCACATGGCACCCCAACGACACTTCAAAGTCCAATTGCGCTATGCCTACAGGCATGTCCACAGCAGCAAAATAGAAACAAGGAAGGCCTGGGGTGGGGATTGGGGCGGACAAAGGAGGGAAAGCAGCATGTAGCTCCAAATCAGGAGGCAGCTTCAATGTCAGCAGGCGGTATGGAAGCAGCCGTTCTGTGTTGAGTTGTAGTTGGCACAGATATCCAGGCTGTCCTGGGTTCCCCACACTTTGGTCTTGAAGCCGCAAGTCATGGCCTTAATGCCAGCGATCGAAGTTGCAATGCATCTGACTTAGCGGCATCTTGCATTGACCCCTTCGTATGTACTGGAGCAGAGGGCAGAAGCTGCATAAGTCCTGGCAGATGAGGGGGGCCAGCTGCTGCAATGCCCGCGCTCTCCTTGGGTGCAGTTTACCACCCCACCCATGTTCCGCTCACCTTCTCTTGTTGCTCTCTACGCCTGCGTCGCGGGCTAGCCAAAAGGAATGCTGAGGAAGGTCTTCCAACGCTGCCCCACCTAGGATGCTCCCAGTGGCGTGTAGTTTTAGGCTGTATGTGGAGCCGCAATGCTGGTCCCTCTCCCTGGCCTGGCAGTGTCCAGCTTCCAATCTCTCAGCGCACCAACCACGGAAAAGTGAACTCCGCTGCTCCGCCCCTGTCGTAAACGCTGGTCAAGGGAGGTGAATGCCTACAGCAGCCGCCATTGGCTTATAAGGTCCCTGCCCCCAAGCCTCAAAATATTCAGCCCGCCATAGCCCATCAGGCCACCCCCCCCCCCCCACCCCAAGTTGTTGCAATCTGATAAGGCAGTGAATAGAATGGAGCTTGACGGGGAAGGCAGTTCTGAGCTTGTACTGGGAAGGCCTTGCACCAATTAATTTTTTTTTGTAGGTCCTAACTTGTAGAAGATAAGTATTGGAAAATTCAAGGTTCTGGATGTAGTGTATCTCACAAACACAGCTGCCATGTCTATTTTGGAAGGGGAGTAGAGAGCTTTGAGACAAAGAGGAGGAGGGGGTAGATGTGGCCTACTGGCTAGAGCTGTTAGCTTTGGAACTGTGGAGTAGACCCAGACTTGAATCTAGGCCTCAGCTCAACCTCCTGTGATTCTTGAAAACCACCAAATCTCCCTGTGCCTAAAAATGTGTAATGTAATCTGTGACTCTGGTAAAGTGGTCTTGGGTAACTTTGCGCTTTATAAAACTGTAAGAAAGGGAATTATTAGTTGGGATGGATGGTAGTTTACCACAAGTAATAAAGGCCCTGATTTAAATCTTGGCAGATGGGTTACTCCGTCACAACAGTGACGGATATTCTGTCCACCAAAATTTAAATCTTATAGGATAAAGTGGGATTTATCTTTCTGCGGACGGGATATCCATCACCTTCATGACGGAGTAACCTGTCCGCAAAGATCTAAATCAGGTCCAAAGTCACAAACCTGTTAGGTCTAGACAAAGTTTTCAGTCATTTAAATCTCAGCTCAACCCCTGGTAGCTATGACACAGTGCAGACTGGTTTAACTGAGTGAAAATGTATAAAGTATGTCAACGTGTTAGGACAGTTAAAAAGTATGAAATGCAATACAATAAAAATTTTACTCCAATTTATAAAAATAGAGTTACATTTAAGAAACAAAATGACATTATAATGAGAAAATTCAAATTAGGGGAACCCGAGAAATTTATTTTTAATGATTTAAGAGAAATAAGGCTTAGGTGGGAAATCAGGCTGATCACAGTGCAACGCAGCTTGGGTCCGCCAAGCAGGCTGATCCCAGTCAAATATTGTACCTTAGGACTTAGTGTCTTAATTGGAAGTAGAAATCGTCCAGCATGGCAAAGTTATGGCTATTTCAGAGGAAAGCGGTACAAAAGGGGGTGGTGATGGATGGAGCATCTGAACCACCCCCTTTTGTACCGCTTTGTTCGCCATAAGTTGGCAGGGTATGCTCAGACGTGAGTCCCTTGCTCACTTTGCCACTGGATTCAAGCAAGCCTGGCTGAAGACGGCTAGAATGCTAGAAACCGGTCCTAGGAAGCTTGATTCCGGTCCAGGGAAGGCATGGTTTGGCAGTTCGGGCTGGACTGTTCCCATGAGGCACAGGGTCAGACTGATTTGCATATGGCCATGTCTGAACTGGGGTGGCAGAGTGGGCTAAAGAACGGTGATGGATTAAACCCAGATCTGTTGACTGGGTGTGAGTGTTTGATTGGTTCAGATGCTCCATCCATCACCACCCCCTTTTGTACCGCTATGTCAGAGGAAGTCCTCTCAAAGCTGGATAGCCTTTGGATGGGGTCCTGCTAAAGCCACTGGAACTAGTGGAAAAAGCTCAGAGTCGGGAAAGCTCAAATTTCAAGCACTTGGGGATCAAGACTCACTCCAGCAGAGCCCACTAGCAGGGTCCAGTTCAGGTCCAGAAGCAACTGGTCAAATGGGAAAAAGTCTCCTGCAGCTTGTTGTGTCCCTGTAGCCTAACAGGAGGTTAGCCAACTGACCATTGGAGTCCACTTCTTTGTCTAGGTCGTCTCACAGATCTCAAACAACAGGTGCAATCCTTCTACACGTTATGTTTGGCACTTGCCAGTGGGTGAGTGTGACTCCTGGCTTCTTCCTAACCAATGGGGTTAAAGTTCCTAGTGACCTTTATAGTTTTCAAGGAAATCAGTACATTTTCTTAAAATAACCTTCACCCACCAAGATGTCCCATGGTGGCAAGGTTCATCATCGGATTCTTCCCGCCCTGCTGCGAGAATAGGTTGCAATCACAAAACTCTAGGAATACTTTTAGAACAGGCACATGGCTGTGTTTACAACCCAAGACTCTGCGGCAGTTGTCTGGCTCTGTAATGTTATACAGAAACTGTCCCAATGGATAAAAGAGGTTAAAAGATCCCTTCAGAGCACCACAGAGCTTGCGCATGTAAAGCACTGTAATCACTTCGTTCGGGTTGATGCTACCCGAACAAACTCGTCAACAACAAACCCATGAAACAGAAAAAAAAAACATTTTATAAGCGACAAAGACATGACACAGAAAAAAAAGATTTTATCAACAACACAATATCATAAAGAATGTGAAAATTTGTTAACAGTTCCATCAACTAGAGCGGAGCTAAACAAGCACGTTTTAAATATGCGCAGCCAGGGGATGATAAGTATTGATAAACAGCAAACACTGTGAAGCCCTTAACGTCCGTTATGGCCCAGTGAACCGCACCTGCTTCACCGTTGAAATCATGACCCTAGTGACTGCAAGGTAGCTGCACTTTTAACTGCCTGTTTAGTAGTTGAAGATAGCAATATTTGGCTTTTAGTGAAGTTGTGACAACTTTTGGCCATGGTGCCACTGCGCCTGCTGCATCATTCAAATCATAACCCTAGAGCCTACAAGATAACTGTACTTTTTGACTGCCTGGTTATTTGTCAAATATAGCAATACTCAGTCATGGGGTGCCAAGAGCTTTGGGTCACGGTGCCACAGCATGTGCTGCACCATTGAAATCATGACCCTAGTGTCTGCTAGATAACTGCACTCATGACTGCCTGTTTAATAGTAAAATTTAGCAATAATCTGCGTATAATGGGGTCCCTAGAGCTTTTGACCACGGTACCACTGCACCTGCTGCACCATTCAAATCATGACACTTTTAACTGCAAGGTGACTGCAATTATGACTGCCTGTTTAGTGATGAAATATAGACATATTAGATGTTTAGAGGGGTTCTTAGAGCTTTGGGGCCCAGTGTAACTGCACCTGTTGCACCATTGAAATCATGACTTTAGTGCATGCAAGGTAACTACACTTGTGACTGCTTATTAAGTTGTTAAATATAGCAATATTTGGTGTTCAGAGAAGTTCTGACAATTTTTGGGCCCGGTGCTACTACACCTGCTGCACCATTCAAATCATGACCCTAGTGCCTGCAAGATAACTGCATTTGTTACTGCCCGTTTAGTAGTAAAAATAGCAATATTTGTTTTTTAGAGGAGTTATTGCAAAGTTTTGCCCCCACTCCACTGCAACTGCTACACCATTTCAATCATGACCCTATTGCCTGCATGGTAACTGCACTTGTGACTGGCTGTTTTGTAGTTAAATGTAGCAATGTTAGGTGTTTAGTGGTGTGCCTAGAGCTTTTGGTCCCGGTATCACTGCACCTGCTGCGCCATTGTAATCAACACCCTAGTGCATGCTAGATAACTGCATTTGTGACTGTCTATTTAGTAGTAAAATTTTGCAATAATCTGGGGTTAATGGGGTCCCTAGAGCTTTTGGGCCCGGTGCCACTGCACCTGCTGCACCATTTAAATCAAGCCCCTTTTAACTGCAAGGTACTACATTTGTGATTTGCTGTTTACTAGTAAAATATAGCAACAGTAGGTGTTTAGAGGAAAAGATAACGAAACAAAAACAGTAAATGGTATGCAGCGTTAACCAAAAGAAAAAAGGTTCGACCCACCAATGTGGATGGGAATGAATAGTTAGGCTACGGGAAACTGATAAGAGAGACACAGAAGGGAGAACAGGCTACAAGCAGGGCCACAGGAATTATGCATCAGCAGATGGGCAAATTATGCAGCAGGGTTGAGTAAATCATGCAGAAAGAAAAGCCAAATTATGTGGTAAAATGCTGCACATTTTTTTAAAGCATTACTTCACTATTTCATAATTTTTAAACTTGGTAACACTATCTGGGCATTGTTTGCACTTCATAAGTATCAGTTTAACTCACAAATATAGCAATAAGCAACAGAAAGGTTATCAGTCCAGCTTTGCAAAGTGTCTTCCACTGCGCGGAGACACTTGTAGTTGCATTTTAGTAAATTTTGAACCATTTGAGGTAGAAATAACATTTCTTTTTCGTTAAAATCTGTAGATTATGCTGCAGATGATGGATTGTGTGGCAAATGCTGCAAATCTATAATTCTGTGAAAATCGGCGTGGCCACACAATCGCATAATTACAGTGGCCCAGGTTACAACCAATAGAAACGGAGGAAAGTCAACTGGCAAGCATACGAATCAATAAAAAGTGAAGGCAAGATGTAATCCCCTTTAAGATATATTAAAATAATAAATTGCAAAAGCACAGTGCAAGCGCTGTGCAGGCGAAACCTAAAATGGGTGTTGCAATAGTTTAGCCCAGATAGGATGCGATCTTATATCATCCGGGAAGTTTGCTAGCAATTTATGAGAGATAAAAAACAGTCACAGTGATTTTGTTATTTTGTCAGTTAAAGTTGAGGTTAACGCCACATTGACCCATGGATTCCTTCCAGAGGTAACAGGAGGAAGAAGGGAGGCAAGATGTTCAGGCTATCAAGCAGACAACCAAGCTGAAGGCTGTCGAAAATTATGGTTTTGGTTTTGTTGGTATTATGTTGTATGTCATTATCAGCCATTCATTTGGCAACTGGGCTCATGCAGTGCAGTTTTTAAACTGAAGCTTGAGTGCTGCTGGATCCCCATCTTAAGCAAGGGAATAAAACCTTAACCCAAATGGCTGGATGAGGGGAGCAAGAGGGGCAATGCGGCTATTAAACAGAGATGGGGCGAGGGCTGTCAGCTGAACCCTGTTCCACACTCATTCATTCATTCATTTATTTATGATGCAGAACTCCAATGAAGATCCATATAACACCATATCAGAAGAAAAAAACAGTTGTACATTAAACATGTTATATACCAGACTGCAAAAAAAGATTAAAAAAGGATCTTTGCGCCACCTGTATTACAGAGTAACCTCCAAAAGAAGTAGGTAATTAAAATAATCGGGACAGAAACCTTAAAAAAGTGTCATCGTGCATACTACGATACATAGCTTGTATATAATAGATAGGTAAATGTGGTGCACTGCATTGTACCTCCTTAAAGCTTCTACTAGGAAATTGGCCACTGCCCAGTTTCATCTCCCTTGGGCGTCAATTACTGGCCTAAACTCACATCACGCTAGTGCCAGCATATAGTTTTCCCTCAGAGATTCTTTATACCCATTAGATTAAGAATCGACTGTTTAGTATTGCTAAGACCCAGCTGAACTGCACCCAGACAGGTATCAATACGGAAGATTCATGGTCACCAATATCAGAGACCTTTCAGTTTGCTTCCTCAATGTCAACGGCTTATCAACTTTCATAAAATGGGGGAAAAAACAGAAACTTTTCTAGCACACAGGAAAATATATTGCTATACATCGGGAGACACATTTTACTAGAGAGAAGTCTGATATACTTTGGGGGGACTACTGGGTGACTAAAGTTATCTGTTTTGCAGGTTCTTGCCATCCGACCTCAGATTCCACCCAGCCGCAGGCACAAACCTCCTACAAGAAAGAAGAGTGGCTAGCCTTATTCATAAATGACTTCAAAAACAGATCCTGAAGACATGAAAGGGAGGCATGTTGTTGCCAAACTGAGCATTTAGAACTATTGCATCATAGTGGGTTCGATCTGTGCGCCAAACTCGAATAAGAGAGCCGACTCCTCAAAACTCAACAGACTTGGTGCTTAATTGAGGCAGACACGGTTCCTAATAGGTGGAGATTACAATGTGACGCTTGTCCCCGTCCTTGATCTATCCAGCAAACCAGTGCCTAATTTGAACAGGTGGTTTCCGTGCTCAGCACCGGTACTTAATTGTCAGCACCTGCACTCCTAACAGTCTGCCACATGGTGGCGCTGTCTGCTTAATTAGGAGATGAGCACACCAACAGTTGTTCAATAATTCAATATACCTTAAGAATGAGTACTACCTGCTGCCCAAGCCACTTTTATAGCTTTGAGACCCTGGCATTGTCTGAATTGTCACACTTGTAGGAGTGTGATGGTTAGTAGTTGTGTTGGCACTGTATTTGGCAGTGGCAATGGGTGGTGCCATCTGGCCTCCTAACGAGAGCCCTGCCACGTACTTTTTTTTTTTACAAATGATGCACCGGGGCAAGCCAAATTTCAACAATAACCGAGATAGTCGATGATCCGGAATTTGATGAGTGATAACAGGCTGCATGAGCTCTGGTGACTGTTTAGCCATGCGGACAGGAACCTATTTCTCCAACCCACACAAAACAGAGACGAGAACAGACTATTTCTTAATCAACAACAGCAAACTACTTCTGAAGGTAGGAGCTTATACAATACAAACAATAGGCATCTCGGATCCTGCTATCATCACAAACTCGTTAAATCTTCATCTGACTGGCCCTAAGATAAAGACGTGGAGAATGAACACTCTGTATCACAGACTAACCATGGAGAAAAGGCAGCCTTGTGAACAGGTACAATGAATGAATGAATGAAGACGTTTTTGTAACGCACAAACTTAGCCCCGAAGGGCGGCAAGGCGCGGAGACAAACAAACAGAAAGTCCAGGCTACCAACTGCATAACCATAGAGCACTGGGATCATAATCACTAATATGCCTGAGAGAAAAGCCAAGTCTTCAGTCGTTTTCTAAAAACCGCCAAAGAAGATTGACTTGAGAGCTCCAAAGGGAGGGAATTCCAAAGTTTTGGAGCTAGGGTGGAAAAAGCTCTGCCTCCCCATCTTGCCTTCACAAATCTGGGGACCGAAAGCATGTTCCTGGATGCTGAGCGGAGGGTTCTTTTTGGAGTGTAGACACATAGAAGGGACCTTATTCCCTCTGAGCCTGAGCCATGTATAGCGCTGTGGGCCAAACAGAGAAGTTTAAAAGAGACCCTAGAGGAGATCGAAAGCCAGTGAAGATCCCTTCTGGCCATGGTTACAGAAGCTAGCCTAGGGAGATTCAAGACCATCCTGGCCGCGGCGTTCTGTACCATTTGAAGACAATGGATGGAACACTTATTTATGCCACTGTAGAGGGCATTACAATAATCTAGCCTAGATGACACTAAGGCAACCGTTGCTTGTTTCCGGGCTGCCTGTTATAGATATGGGGCGATCTTCCTCAGTATTCTAATAGTGGCACAGCACGTAGACACCGTTCGGCTCACCTGTGTGTCGAATGAGAGAGCCGAATCAATTAGTACACCAAGGTTTCTAGCCGAAAGGGTGGGGAGGGGGCAGTCCCCCAGGGAGGGTGGCCACCAATCCTTTGACCATAGGTCTTGGCTGCCTCCAAAGACCATAATTTCGGTTTTATCACCGTTCAGTTTCAAATAGTTGCACACCATCCACTGGGAGACTGCCTCCATACAAGTTCTGAATTTGGGAGCCGAGTCACTTATCGACTGAGTGATAGATACCAAGATCTGGGTATCGTCGGCGTACGATAACACCTCCAGACCGAAAGATCTCACCAATTTGGCAAGTGGGGTAACATATATGTTGAAAAGTAAGGGGCTCAACGAAGAGCCCTGTGGTACCCCACATTGCACTTCTTGAGGGGCAGAGAAAAAATTGCCCATTTTGACTCTCTGCTCTCTATGATATAGAAAGGAGGAGAGTAGGCTAAGGGCAGTGCCCTCTATTCCAATATCCATAAGCCTGGAGATCAGGATTGAAGGGGACAGGGTATCAAACGCTGCTGTGAGATCTAATAACACTAGCAGCGTAGGATGTCCCTTATCCACCTCCTTACGGATATTGTTGATCACCACCGTAAGGGCAGATTCGGTGCTGTGAGCTGCCCGAAACCCATGTTGGGAGGTGTCTAACAGGTTAGTACTCTCTATAAAAGCAGAGAGGTTCTGATTGATGTGAGACTCCAGTATCTTGGCTGGGGCAGGGAGAAGGGAGATTGGACGGTAATTTTTAAGTACTCCCGGGTCCAGAGAGGGTTTTTTAAGCAATGGTCTGACAACAGCCGTCTTCCAAGATGAAGGGAAGATACCCTCACTGATAGCCAAGTTTATAACCTGCAATAGGGGAGGGAGAACAGACACTCTACAGGTCTTCAAAGTTCTTAAGGGACAAGGGTCAAGGGGCGAGCAAGACTTAGTGGAGTCAAGAAGAAGGTCAAGATCTTCCAGGGTCAAAAGGGGGAAGCAGGAG
This sequence comes from Lissotriton helveticus, assembly GCF_964261635.1. Taxonomy (NCBI): domain Eukaryota; kingdom Metazoa; phylum Chordata; class Amphibia; order Caudata; family Salamandridae; genus Lissotriton; species Lissotriton helveticus. The sequence goes on from NC_136072.1 coordinate 596,055,139, forward strand.
AGCTGCGGTTTGGAAGAAGCAAGGAGGTTCTCGGGATGGGGAAAGGCACCTTGCGTTGGCATGATGGGACATGCTTCATTAGCATCCAACTCATGGTTACGGATTTCAAGGGAGGCATGAATATCCGCAATCTTGGAGTGGAAGAAACTCGCGATATTATTGCATAGTTCCTGTGTTTCGATGGTAGGGTCAGCTATTTTAGGTGCCGATAAGGAGTCAATTATATTGAAGAGGTCTCTAGACGATTTAAGGGAGGCCGTCAGATTAGTAAAATGGCTCCTTTTTTCCTCAATAATGGCTTTCTTGTAGTCTCTAAGTAGAGATTTGTGAAGAGCTTTTCCCGATGAGTCAGGATAGGCGTGCCAAGATCTCTCCTGTTGTCTACACTTCTGACGAAGCAATCTTAAACGGTCAGAGAACCAGGTTTGAGAGGGACTCTTGCGGGCTGAGTAGTGCCGTTTAGCCTTGGCAAGAGTCTCTATAGCATTGGCTAGAGCATTAGAGAGATCGGAGGCAGCCTCGTTGGGATCCGATAGAGGGAGACGACTAAAAGCATCCATAAAAGGTGCCAGAGTATCATTATTAATCTCTTTATAATTTCTTCTGGTTTCCCACACGTTGCACTTGGATTTATTGGTAGGAATAGGATTAACTTTACAGTGAAAGGGGACTGCCCAATGATCGGACCAGGAGAGAGGGATTGGAGTACCAGTCGAAATTCTGGCGTCGTTTGTGAAGATGCCATCCAACGTGTGGCCAGCAGAGTGCGTAGCGTCCTTGACCAATTGGCCCAGACCACAAGCAACTAAACTGTCTGTTAGTGCCACCGTATCCTTGTTATCTATGGCCTCCAGATGGAAATTAAAATCACCCAGAATGCTAAAATGGGGCTTATCAACAAAGGGCTCTATTAGTTTAAGTATATCCTGGGGAAAGGTAGTTCTGGGACCAGGAGGTCTATAGCAGAGGATGCCAGCGAAGGAGGCTGAGGGAAGAAAATTTAAAGAGAAATACAATGCCTCGAAACTATCAGAAGGCGAGGAGAGAGGCTCAATACGACATGTGAAAGTGTCTCTGAAAAGAATTCCTAGCCCACCACCCCTACGCCTGGACCTGTCCATTCTGGACAGAGTGTAACCTTCGGGGACTGCCTCTACCAGATCCGGGCCTGAGGAATCACAGCCCCAAGTTTCAGTGATAAACACCCAGGGGGGCTTTGTTTGGGAAACAAAATCCCTAAATGCTACGTTGTTTCGAACTAAGGACCTGGCATTAATAAGCAGACCAGCCTCATTTAAAAAGTTAAAATCAGGCGGTGTGCTCTTATGTTTAGCCATATTTTTAGGGTGGTAACGAGAGCGTATTGATCTAGCAGCCCCTTTGCAACATTTGATCTCAGGAGATAGAGTAGAATGACAAGGCCTAAACGAAGGTTTGAGTGAATAAAGCATAGCATAGGAATACAACTCACAGAGTATTTAGACTTTACTGAAAACTCTATCGCACCAGCTCAAACTTATGGGCAGCAGGAAAGCGGTACATGAGGTGCAGACTAATCAAAGATGCTAGAAACCAGCGGAAAAGAGCACCTGCCCAGAAAACATATCTATAGGAAGAGGTCCTCTCCACCCCACCCAACATCATTACAGGATCTCCCCACCCGCTGAAAATCTCAGACTACGGATCAAAAAGAAATACAAACTAAGCATCTTAAACTCAACCGGTGTTACATAGATCACTGTGAGCACTAGACAATCTTAGAAGACTCTTTGCCATGCAGCTACAACAAAGAGAAACGGCATAAGCAATACAAGCAACACACAGCCTGTGTGGTCTCTCCTAATAGACCCTAGGTCTATCATGAAGGGATTTGCCTCTTACTGTGACTTTCAGTATTCCTCAGAGGCTCCGAGTAACACCGTAGAGTAAACGAAGACGCTTTCCTTACCAAACTGTGACTGTCAAGGTTGTCACCACTCCTCTGATCCAATTCGGAAATGGCAATTAGAAACCAAGAGGTTTCGGAAACCATAAAAGAGATGTCATCTGGCAAAGCACCAGGTGTGGATGGCGTTTTGATCAACTTTTATAAAACTGCAGGGCTGCTGATGACTCCTTTATTGCCGCAGGTCTACAGGGAAGCTGCTGATACAGGTAGACTATCACCGGAATTCAATAAAGCCTGTATAACACTTATTCTGAAACCTGGCAGAGATCCCGTCCATTACACCAATTACAGATGGATCTCACTCCTGAATTGTGATATTAAAATCTTGGCGAAAGTCTTTGCAAGTAGGCTTAAAAAGTGATATCCCACATCATACACAAAATCAAGTAAGATTGGTCCCAGGAATAACCTCCAGAAATCTCCTCTGGACAATGCTACCTATATTTTAGCAGTCTCGGAATGACCTAAAGAAGGCGCTGGCCCTCTCCCTCGATGCGGAGACAGCCTTTGATCGAGCGTACTGGGGATATCTTTGCCACAGAATATCCAGAATGGAGATTTGGCAGAGGTTCCTAAAAATGGTGAAGATCATTGGTCTTACATCTGGCCCCATGTTACTTAAACTTCTTAAAACACTAATTGAATAATGCTGTACTTTCTACCTATGTCAATCATGCTTTTACTGTGCTGACTTATCACTTCCTGAAATCTCTGTGACATTTTTCGAAATGTGTGCAAGATGCCCATTCATTCTCATTGACGAGTTTCGGTTTTAAGTGTCATGCAAAGCAAGATCAGCTTTTACGCTTTCTTGCGCATCTTCTGTATTTTGTATTTATTCGAATTATAGTCTTTCTTCTTTGGTGCACTGCGCCTAAAAATGTGATCAACCATCTTGAATTATTCTCGATATTAATTGGATGCTAAGGCACTTGAAGGATGGTAATGTAATTTCCATTTAAATGAATGGCAACTTCATGACGAGCTGAGCTCGTCATGAGCGTCGAAGGAGTTAAATATCCATATTTTCTTTCCATTTCTTCTTCCACAGCACACAGTTCTTCGACTGGAGACCAAAGAACAGACTCAAATCTGTCTCTCTTGCTTGGTTTGCCAGTCCTAGTATAACTTGAAGTTAAAGAACACACCCAGCCGCTCTTCACTGTAAAATGGCTGTCAGGTCATGTGAATATCTTGTTGAGGGAGCATTGCCGGCTACTTGTCGTCAGTCACGGTGGCCAAGTGGTGCAGTGGTTTCCAAACTATGTGCTTGGTGCGCATCTGTTGGTACCGCCCCAGGCTAGTTTTGATGGCACACTCAGTTGCCACAGTGCACAGATTGGGAACTGCTGTCCTAGAAGAAGCTGACAACCAAGGGATTAGACCTATGTGAACCTGAGTTTTTTTTACCTTCATGGCTGATCAAGAAACCAAGGTCTTAAGGGACAATCCACAAGAGCTTTTGCACCAGTGACTTCCACAGAAATTGTACATAACTATTTAGGAAGAAAACATCTTTTAATGAATGTTTGGTTTATTTATATACCAACTCTGTGCTGCCTTATATTGTAGATCCACCTTAAAACATCTGATGTTACAAATTAACTCTCTTATGGGACTCCTCATGGAAATGTTGGTATTTGAAGAAAGGGCGTTTGAATCAGTGACAGTTTGCAGTCCTGTCAAGTACCATGCTACGTGGGTGACAATAATGCATCTTAATGTGCATGTCCACATCACCGCACTAAAATCCAATGTCACACATTCCCATCAACTTTGCTCCTATGTGCAATGCTGATTGAGCCAGAGTGGTGGTGGCTCATGTCTCATTAGCCAGTGCAGTGTCAGCCAAGCCCAGGTCAAGGAAAAGTGGGTTGCTATGGAGATCTATGGCAGAGCCGGGTAGTTGTTTATGAAATTGCTACTGTAACATTTTAGTTGCTCCATTATCTGGCACTGTTCATATTTGTGTCCCCAGTGCTGCAGCTAGTGTGAATAGTAGAGAGAGCAGGGGGTGAGAGTGCTGCAGGTGACTGCACTCTGACCATGGATGTCAATTCAGCAAAATGCCTTTAACCTTCACTTTCACTCACACACATGTTGGAGAGGAAATGAAATTACGCTACAGTAGACATCAAGAGCAGTGCAGGCCTAAATTCTCGAGCTGATGCCAGAGAGGTGAAGAGTTCACTAGAAAATATAATGCATGACCTGCAAGGTCTTAGTTAAAGGAAACCCCGTGTTTGTAAGCTTGAAGGAATTTAAGGTCTCAGTAGAAGCAGTATTCTGTTGTACCAGTAAATTAAAAACATGATTGAAAAATAGGAGCAGGAGATTGAATTAGCCAAGAGTACACAGGACTTGATAGGAAGTCTTGAGAGCAGAATGATTAAACACACAGGCAAATATACATAAATTAAAAAGAAGTAAATACAAGGTATTTTAAACATTGTTAGAAATTACATTGAAGAATGTGTAGGAAATATGTTCAGAGGTTAGGAACACAAGTGACAAGATGTTGTCCGTATTCAATATGTTACTGCTAAGTAACTTATTATTTGACCTTTTATAAGCATTGTTCATGTTGCTGCCTGTGAAGCAGCCAATCAAGACTGACTGTTTACCTGTGTGGAGATAGCTGCTCTCCCTGCCACAACAGTAAAGAGCTGTGTTTGCCTTGGCAAGATGAGTCTTTTGCCGTTTTCGCCTGTGGCTTCCTGTGGGAGCAGTCGGGGGGGCGCTCTGCGCCCGTGAGGCGCTTCTGTTCCTTGCCTGCTCTGCTGTCCCATGGGGCGCTTCTGTTCCCTGCCTGCTCTGCTGTCCCCCCACGCCGCCGCTTACCGGAAACATCAGCGGCTGCCGAGCGGGGGGGACTACACTCCCCAGAACCACCAGCGCACCACAACCTGCCCACCTGAGCGCCCGGAGGCATACAAAACACCTGTGCACCCTACGCGCCGCGGGACGCGCCGCGGGCTAAGCCCGGGCAAAGGGCGGGCCCTCTGTGGCCCTCAGAAGCCAGAAGAGGTCGGGTCGGATCACCCATCTTGGTCTTCCGGGACTAACATCATGAACCAAGGTATGCTTATCCAGAAACTAATCATCTAGAGGCTGACAACGAACTTCTTTGTCCTCTCCAAGTAGCCCCATTGATGATTAAGATACCCACGGGTCCCATATATAGGTGTGTGCTTTTGGATCATAAGCTAGTTGCACCAGGACCCCCAAAGGGCCCCCCAAACAATCTTCTTCTCAGGGAGGGTCACTTAAGGGGACACTGGACCTGTATATAACAAGGGTAACATCGGCCATTGAGCCAATAGAACACAGCCTTCCTAATGATACCACATGCTGGGTACGATCCCCTTCGATTCCTACCGACTCACCAAACTCTTTATTACTTAGGGAACTTAATGCAATTTGCAATACTAGGTACATTAGAGAGCAGGGAACTGAACAAACCGGTTCCCCAACGTGCCCTACTGGTATTGGAAGCCCCGAGACTAGGAAACCGTATCAACCCAATAAAAGTCCCCTGGAAACTCCTGTCGCACCAACAGATAAATCTACCATTCAAGCGACAGCACATCTCCAGGTCACTTCACAGAGCAAAAAACGTAAAGGTATGGAACATAGGGGAAACCAGCAAAATACCAAAAAATAAACTCAAGCCCTCCTCCGGTTATTTACACCACCACCCTCGAGACACCCAAAGCACGTCAAACACCGGAAACCCCTATATCCCTCTTACCTTCTATTTTGCTGGTCCATCTAGAAGAACTGGTCAAAACCTTACTATCCCCGCTCATTGAGAGGATAGAGAGAATTGCGGAAAAGCTTTTAAAAATAGATGAAAATACCAAGCCAAACAACTATTCCCAGAGCAAAGTTGCTTCAAATAAGCTTGACATCAGTGTAAATAGCAACATTGCCCAGAGCCAGCTACTGGAACCCGTACCATTAGTTGTTAAAAGCAAGGAGGTACCCAAAAAATTGACAATCGCCCCTAGCTCTGCTTCAAGAGCAGGGTTGAACAAAGTAGAAATGAGTTGTGAGGGGTTAGCTGCAATTAATAAACGTATAAACTTACCACCGGAGGCAGCACCCTATGTGTGTGTTCTCTCGGGAGTGCCTGAGCTCACTATCGGAAAAATTGAAGGTCACCAAGACCTTAAAAACAAAGTACAGTTCTGGTTGACGAAGAACAGACCCCTTCCATTTAATATCGACGGAAGAATTCTAAATTTGAGAAGGGTGGGGTGGATAGGTTCCCGACCCAAGACCATAGCCGGAGACCTGGTAATTGTTAACTTCAGGGACAACCAGGTCGTCCCATACCTGCGTAGCTGGGAGCCACAAAGAGGAGATGGGCCAATAGCAACACGGGAATTGTGCGATTTCTACCCCAGAACTGCGTATTTTCCAACCATAAGCTGGAGTGTAGAGGAAAACCACTGGGTGGACAGGAGGGGCCCCGTAGCGATCAGCTACCAGCAGATATCCACATATAATCACCAAAACCTACTCCCTGGCTTAGATATGGTGATCCGATAGGACAAGGATATTGCCCCAATCAGTAAACATTAATGCACAGTTATTATTCTTTTTGTATGATGTACAGTATCGCTTTGCCAAAATGTAACGAACTTCAGCTTTTGTTTTTTATTGCTTTTTCCTTTAATTTGTAATTATTCTTGGAGGTGTTGATGGTTTATTCTTTGTTCGCAAGGAAAACTGATCTACATTTTTGACTGTGTGTAATATTTTAATGCAAATGAATTTTGTACTTTGTATGCTTTTATGGTTATTAATTTTAACCGAATAAAGTACTTTGATGATGATGAGTCTTGTCATTTTTCTTTATTTTAGTTACTCTGCAACACACGCATGCTTGCACATACACACACATTTACACTTACATACACTCTTGCTCACACAAACACACTCTAACCAGCAGGCACGGACAAAACATATATTTAAAAGCATTTTTTACTTACCTCAGCTGCCATGGAAGGTCATATTCCAGCTAATTGTATGCCACATTTTATTACACTAATGGTGAATGATAAAATATGATTCACTATTAATGTAATAAATAAATTGACAGAAAACAAAGAAAGTGGAGCCCCGACAGATGTCCATAAGGACGAGCTGATACAGTGTTCTTGGCACTGATTTTGCCACCTCTTAGGCCATGGGTCACAAAGATAGTGCCAGGGGTCGCAAGAGGCAAGCGTGGGGTCGCATCTGAATCCCCTGGCAACCCATAATTAATGCCCATGACCAGGCATCCATTCTAATGGAGGCTAGTAGGAGGCTAACCAGTCCTGAGTCCCTTCCTCAGCCTACCACCAAGACCAGGCCCTAGAGAAAGATAGTCCCTGGCTTGCTCTAAAGAAGAGATGCAGTACTGCAAGCACACTGAGAGCGAGGCTGGCTCAGGCTGCACAAACATGGTACTATCTTACCTGGCACAGGTAAGTCCAGCACTGGGACTGATTTCTTTTCAAACCCCAACTCCTCAATTTTGTTCTAGAAAATAACACACACTCCTACCCCTGTTGCGGCATAGTTAAAGAGGCAAGTAAATATGTGTTCATACTTTAAATTTGACCTGATGTAAAATGCCAAGAGAAGCTATCATGAGTGAGCTAAGAGAAATTTCAGTTTGTGGTTTTACAGCATAAAAGTGACAGAAGCATTATCTATAGGGTAGTATTATAGATTAAACAACTGTATATGAGTGAGGTTTTTGTTAAACATATGCATAAGGATTGATAAGAAATGTTATTTTAATATTCCAGTTTTTAGGTTGCAGCCTACTAGACAGGGCATCTGTCTAGTTTGCTAAAGACTTCTCGGGAACTTTCAGAGAGTTAAACTAGGAATGTATTCCGCCTGTTGATTACCTTTGGCTTTGTGGTTTGTAACTCAAATTTTCTGGCTTTCTATTCTCAGGATTTATTTGCTTTATGCTCTAAATTCTCACTCTGTCCCTACCTTGGCCAAAACTGTGTTTACAGTATTCTTCCACAAACTCTCTTTCTGTAAACAGGCCATTAAATCTTGTTCTTGACTTGTCACATTTGCTCTACCTTCAAAGACAGAGGTCAAACGTCAGGACCTGTCTTTCAGGGAGCTGGGTTGACTTTTTTTTCTCTCACTTCAAAGTGAGAGGATTTACGTGACAATCCTGCTGGGTACCCATGTGAGACAGAAAGGCTGTTGGATGTTAGGTGACTCTCTGGGGTGTGCTGTAAAACGTTATTTTGTTTTCTAGCACAAAACATAATTTAAATGTCTGTAAATGAACTGTGCAGTTATTTCAGAATATGGAAAGCACATTCTTTGGTAATTCAGAAGTGTGGTGGAAACAAATATGTTAATACAACCAAAACAAATCAATACACTCGGTGATAACATTTCCATGCAATATAATTAGTGCGCTGTATACTTTTCTTTTGTAAAACTGTATGTCTGTGCAAATGTAATCTCATTCTAATTGAAGATTTGTTGTCTTTAATGGTAGTGTATTACCTCACCATGCATACTCCGCTTTACCCCACTCTTTTCTACTCTGCACAACTCCACGGCACTGCACTGTTGTGTGCACCAGTCTACACTATGCCACTCCACTCTGTGTCACTGCACTCTACTATACACCACTCCACTGTATGCCACTTGACTCGACGCCTCTCTACACTACACCATTCTACTGTTTGCAAATGCACTCTACCCTTCACTACACCACTGCACTCTTTACCACGGCATCCTACGCCAATCCAATCTACTCTGCACCACTTACTCTACAACACTCTCTTATATGCCACTGCACTCTACGCCCCTTCACTCTACTCTGAAACAGTCTACTCTGTGCCCAATTCCACTCTGCGCCATTCCACTCTACGCCACTCCCCTCAATGCCACTGCAATCTACCCTGCGGTTTTATATCCCATTGCACTCTACACTACTATACTCTACTCGTTTTTAAATAAACAAGGGGACCCAATTGCAATGGTCAGTGACCTTGGGTAGTAGTAAGTTACAAGCACAGTAGTCCCAGACAGGAGAAATATGAAAGAAAACCAATAAATATAGACCTGGAATCAGTACTATATTGGGTCCGTCCAGCCGGACAGAGTGAATTTAATAATATTTCAGTTCACAAAGAAGGATAGAGTGGGACTCAATCCTGCATCCATCGCAATACTAAAACACAAATACACAAGTCACAAAGGCTCAGACAAATGGCTTGTTTGTTATAATAAAAATGAAACAAGCAAAGATAGGTAACAACACCGTTACATATAAATAATCATTTGAATTGCACTCTCTGTCACTGACGTCTACACCACTCTACTCTGTGCCACTGCACTATACTCTGCATCACTCTGCTCTACGCCACTCTACTGCACTCTGTGGCAATGCACTCTACGCCAATTCACTCTTTGTTACCTTACTCTATGCCACTACACTCTACGACAATCAACGTTATGCCACTCTAAGCTACTGGACACCACTGCACTCTACAACACGGCCCTCTAGGCCACTTTACTCTATGCCTCTTAACTTTGCCCTGCACCACTCTACTCTTTGCCAAGGCACTCTAAGACACTGCACTCTACTCTATGCCACTGCACTCTACGCCACTTTACTCTACTCTGAAATAATCTACTCTATACCACTCTGTTCCACTCTGCATCATTCCACTCTATGCCACTCCACTCTATGTCACTTCAATATACCCTGCGCTACTCCGCTCCACTGTACCCCACTACACACTACGCCACTGAACTCTATGCCAATTTACTCAAAACCAATACACTCTAAGCCACTGCACTCTATGCCAATCTACTCTGCACCCCTTCACTGTACGCCACTATGCTCTCCTTTGCATCACTCTACTCTATGCCACTGTACCCTACGCCACTCTGCTCTACACCACTGCACTCTACATAACTTTACTCTGCACCGCTCTCCGCCACTGCACTTTACACCAATGCAATCAATGCATCAGCACTCTAGATTATTGCACTCTATGATACTCTACTCTGCAACACTTCACTCTCTGCCACTGAACTCTATGCCACTCTACTCTGCACCACTGTACTCTATGCCACGCTACTGCACTCTATGCCAATCCACTTAACACCAATGCACTCTACGCCACCATTCTCTACGCCACTACACTCTACACCATGGGTACTCACAAACTTTCTATTGGGGGCCAAAATTACAGTGTGGTTTGTGGCCGAGAGCCACACTGGTAGGGATGGGGTCAGTGGGGGCGGGGCAAGAGGGAAAAAAATCAAACCTGTTTCAAAACATTAGACAATGCGACAATACTGTATTTCAAAAGCAGATGTAACTACAAAGAGTACATTTTGATAATATATATTTATTAGCAGACAATAGCAATCTAAGAGGCATTGCATAGCTTCATACACTCTTTGACCCCAATTCCATCACAGTCTCTCTCTCTCTATCAGTCAGTCAGTCTCTCTCTCTCTGTCAATCAGTCTGTAGTGTCTTGCTTTTCTGCTTAGCCAATCTAGTTATCATGTAGAATGTTGCCACTCATGTGATGTAATGGAATGTTGGTATGCTGGACTCTTTGGGCTGAGCAAGAATGAGGCCCTTCATCCTTTGCTTTACTTTTCTTATTTTTCCTATGTTTTTCGTATTGTGCTTCACATCTTTTTCACATTTTGTAATTCCTCACCCGATGTAATTATTGTTCTCTTCCCTTCTTATACTTGCTGTTCTCGTTTGTTGCTCTTCCTATAATTGTTTCTCATTGTTCACATTGTTGTTATTGTGTTATTGCATTGTTTATACCTTGTGCTTTTTGATGCCATTATAAAGGGAAAGATGTGTAGTGTCTTGCTTTTCTGCTTAGCCAGTCTAATTATCATGTAGATTGTTGACACTCATGTGATGTAATGGAATGTTGGTATGCTGGACTCTTTGAGTCAGTTGGGAATTGGGCTGAGCAAGAAAGAGGTTGCTCCTGGTGGGGTTTTTGGCATATACTTGGAATAAACTTCTAAACCTACGACTCAGTTTAATTCTTGATTCATACACCCTTCACCACACAGTCTCTCTCTCTGTCAGTCAGTCTCTCTCACAGTCAGTCTGTCAGTCTCTCTCTCTCTCTCTCTCTCTCTCTGTGAGTCTCTCTCTCAGTCAGTCAGTCTCTCTCAGTCAGTCAGTTTCTCTCTCTGTCAGTCAGTCTCTCTCTCAGTCTCAGTCAGTCTCTCTCTCTCTCTCTCTCAGTCATTCAGTCAGTCAGTCTCTTTCTCAGTCAGTCTCTCTCTCTCTCTCTCTGTCAGCCTGTCTCTCTCTGTCAGTCAGTCAGTCTCTCTCTCTGTCAATCAGTCTCTCTCTCTCTCTCTCTCTCTCGCTCTCTCTCTGTCAGTCAGTATCCCTCTCTCTGTCAGTCAGTATCTCTCTCTGTCAGTCAGTCTCTCTTTCTCTCTGTCAATCAGTCTCTCTCTCTCTCTGTCTGTCAGTCGGTCAGTTTTTCTATCTCTGTCAGTCAGTCTCTCTCTCTCTCTGTCAGTCAGTCTCTCTCTCTCTCTGTCAGTCGGTCTCTCTCTCTCTTACTCTGTCAGTCAGTATCTCTCTCTGTCTGTCAGTCAGTATCTCTCTTTGTCAGTCAGTCTCTCTCTCTTTCTCTCAGTCAGTCAGTCTCTCTCGGTCAGTCAGTCAGACTCTTTCTCAGTCAGTTTCTCTCTCTCATTCTCTCAGTCAGTCTCTCTCAGTCAGTCTCTCTGTCAGTCAGTCTCTCTCTCAGTCAGTCTCTCTGTCAGTCAGTCAGTCTATCTCTCTATCAGTCTCTCTCTCTGTCAGTCAGCCAGTCTCTCTCTCTGTCAATCAGTCAGTCAGTCTCTCTCCACTCTCTCTCCAGTCTCTCACCTCTCTCTCTTTCCACTCTCTCTCTCCACTCTCTCTCTCCACTGTCTCTCTGTCAGCCAGCCTCTCCCTCTCTCTGCCAGTCAGTCTCTCTCTCTCTGTCAGCCAGTCTCTCTCTCTCTCTCTCTCTATGTCAATCAGTCTCTCTCTCTGTCAGTCAGTTTCTCTCAGTCAGTCAGTCTCTCTCATTCAGGCAGTCTCTCTCAGTAAGTCAGTCAGTCTATCTCTAAGTCAGTCTCTCTCAGTCAGCCTCTCTGTCAGTCAGCCTCTTTCTGTCAGTCTCTCACTGTCAGTCTATCTCAGTCAGTCAGTCTCTCTCAGTCAGTCTCTCTCTTAGTCAGTTGTTGTAAATAGGATGGTGATAGATGACAGGATACTTCTAGTTGATTACATGTAGATTTATTCCAAGACACAGCTGAGTACAAACCTCGCCAGCTGACCAGACCATCAACTGACACAGGTAGAACACTCTGGTACAGGTTAGAACACTCACAGGTATTCTGGGAGGCTAAGAAGGTGAAAACACTAAGGAAGGGCTAATGACTACTGTCCGCCAGATTACAAGAAGAATCAATATACAACACATCTTCCTCCTTTACAGAAAAGAAATGAAACAAACATAAAAATGAAGCTTAAAGTATGGGAGACAGCAACAATGATAATAAAGACAGAAAGGAGGTCTAAGACGACTTGAACTAATTTTAGTTCATGAAGGCAAAAGAGCATTTTGGGGCAAAGAGTGTAAAAGTGAAGTGTGAGGTGAGACACAACACTCAAAACAACTAATAGGCATCACCACTACCTACTCCCCTTAGACTGACAAAACAAGAAAAGATAGTCCACTCTCTCCAATCCGTCTTTGACCAGCAAAACAAGAAGAGACAGTCAACTCCCTCAAATCTGTTTCCGTCCATCAACACTTTAAGCTCTGAGTTGAAGATAGACAGTTCAACGTACGCCTTCGTGCTCTACAAATACCACAGTCTTAGATACAATTTGAAGATTCCAAACATAGGTACTCTTTAAGATTACTAAGTACAGTATCACAATCGATGTAAAGAGATTCATTAGGTTTCGCCTGGCGAACAGCTGCGCAGCAGTGTTTCGCGCAGGCGAAATCTTATGTTAACAGTATGTGTGTGTTGTCCCGCCTCTCTGTTCCATTGGCTAGCTCCATAAATGGAGGCTAGCCATTGGAACAGAGATGCGTCACTCATTCCCCGAGCAGATTCGTGGGCGTTCCGGCGATTTTTACTCATCCCGCCCATTTTCGTGCGTCATGCGGCGGTGGGCGGTTGCTTTTTTTTTGTCACGTTTTGGTCAGTTTCGAAGTGTCTTTTGCAGGAGTGGGCTGCGAGATTGAAGTTGCCAGGAAGTACTTTCCATTTGCGATCAGGTAAGCAGCATTGTTTTCCGTTTCCGTCTTCGTCTTTGCCTCCGTGTGCCCATTCCCGCCCCCCTCCCGCTGTCCGTTCCCGCCCCCCCCTCCCGCTGTCCGTTCCCGCCCCCCCTCCCGCTGTCCCTGTCTCCGGCCCCACTTGTAAATGGGGTGAGAGGGCAGCTCTTGTGCCACTTGCAGTGCACTGCACACGGCATACCAACTACCTGACTCAGCACAAAGATGTGAGACGAACTAACAAACTTCTTCGAAGCCTCGCCAAGAATACATCCCTGGGTTGGCGTTACAAAAAGAGTTATATTGAAAAGGCTGACGCACCATGTGATATCAGACATGGCAAGCGCAGGGGCACAGGGATGGGAGTCGACACACAGGGTCATCGATCCAGAGAGCACCTTCTCTTCAAGGGCTAAGATACAGGCAGCTGACAGCAAGTTTAGTGTGCGCGACAGCGGCCCTTCTCTCCACCCGGTACCAGTCCCAATCCTGCAGTGCCTTCTCCGTCCTTACCGGGACTGCGGGCTCCGGAGTCCTGACCATCTACCTCCCGCCGGTTTAGGCTGCACACAGACGGCCTGTGATGTGTCAGGGGAGGAGGCGCTGCTGCTGCTGCCGTGCAGTGCCCGGGGAGCTCCCTTCAGTCCGTCTGTAACGTGCCTCCGTCCGCTGACTTAGTGCTAAACATCCCTCCGCCTGCCTCCTTTCCCTCACACCACCACCAGCAGACCACCTCCTGCTTCCTGAGCATACACCACTCCCTTCGAGGCAGACCCCCGACAAACACAGGCCTGTCTCCAGAGCCGAGCTCCAGCGGACAGGAAGCGTGCCTCTCCCAGGGCGACCACCCTTAGCAAATAAGGTCCTTCGGGTCCACCCAGTCTGCCGCGTTCCCACCGCATCTGCACTCACAGGCTCAGTCCCCACCCTTGCCATCGGTGATTCTGCCCCCCGTGTCAAATGGCCTGCCCATGCACCACCTGCTGCCGCCACAACCCTCAGAAGAGCACCCCTGACCCCCCCCGTAATAGGACGTGCCCTTTGCCCTTCCTCTCTCTCTCTCTCCCCTTGACCCACCCCCGTCCCGTCTTCCATCCCTGTTTCCCAGCGCTTGTACCTCTCTATGTCCCCCTGTCCATCACTTCCTCCCTTCTTTCTGCATGTGCCCTTGTTGCCCATGCCTCTGTCTGTCTCTCCCTGGCCCTTTCCTAATACCTGTCCCTCCGTTCCAGCCCCGCACGTCTCTGTCCATATTTCTCTCTTTCCTTTCTGTATGTGTCCCCGTCGGGCCCGTCGTTCTCTCTCTATCCATATGCCCCGGCCGGTCTCTCTGTTCCTGTCCTCCTATGTCCCGGTCCCTATCTGTCTTTTCTTGTCCTGTTCTGTGTCCTTGCCTGGTCCCACTGCCACCACTGGTGACATTTTTACAGTAATCCATCCACCTGCGCTTGTCCTTTTCCCTGTCTTTCCCCTGTCCTTCTGCCCACCATTTCCTGCCCCATTGTCCCTCCTCTCTATCTTTTCTGTCGCTGCCTTTGTCTGCCTCACTCTCTGTTCCTTTCCCTCACCCTGTCTCCCGGTTCCTGCCCCCTTGCCCTGTCTCCAATTCTCTTTCTCCTTCCCTTCTCTTGTCACCTGATGATTACAAGTGTGCCTACTTCTGCTTTCGATCTTTAAGCTGGGCCTCGGCCACATGTGTGCAGTTACCCCCATGAAGGGTCTTAGGGATGGAGCCCTTAAGGGATGCAGGAAATACCCCAGGCAAAGCGGAGCAATCGAATTGCGTTCCAACTCTCCCTGTGCAGGAAGGGAGGTATCCTCTTTCAACGCTTTAACCGGTAGCAAATCCCAAAGGTCAGTCTATTTTCTGAAAATACTCTGCGTAGTTTTGTTTTCGAAAGAGGATCTGATGGCAACTATGGTAGTCTCTGTGAGACCGCCCTCTTTAGTAGTTAAGTTTAAACTGTTGCAGCTTGCATGGCATGGTGTAAGCGCAACACCCCTTGCATCTCACCTACTTCTGCATCCGTTCAAGTTCACATTTCACGATTTATTTTATGTATTTAAAATATTACACGCTTTATTTGGCGGAGGTTCCCATTATTCATCTTCTCACACCCCTGTCCCTGTATGTATTGTTCAGGATTTTGATGACGTCATTCTTAATGGAATGCAGTTTTCTGACAGTAATTACATGGTAAATTAGGAGGTGATTAGGAGACTAACACTGAAACAGGTGGTGCATCATACTAGGAGGTAAATGTCCATGCCCGTGACAAAGGTATTGGGTATAAAAAGCCATTTAGCTTAGAAACGACACCATGGCCTATTTGAAAGTTTTAGCAAAGAGCAAGTTTGCCAAACGAATGTAAGACTTTAAAGTGCATTGTCGCTGTGCGTCGATTGCTTTAGGCTGGCAGGCGAGTATGTTATTGCTCCTGCTTTAACACCCGAACCTGTCATTTTTATTTACTGATTGGGTTTCCTTAAACTGCACATCAGGTGGGCTAAATTCCACCTGTTAAGACGTGCCATAACATTCAGATTTTGTCACTTTCTTCACCCAACACCTTAATGTTCCAGTATTTAACTTGCTTTTGCATCCGGCAGGTTTGACCTACCGAAATGTACTTGTGAAAAATTGGGACAGCAACATAACAATGTTTTTTTTATAGTGAACTTTTGTGAAATGTGGATTGCTGGCATCTTGCTAGATTGCTTACTGAAAGGAGACTCATTTGAGACAAAAATTTCTGCAAGATATTTCCAAGTGTGAACATAACTCCTGCGTACAAAACTAAGCATTCCACTATACGAAATTAAAAAAATGTGTGTGAATTTTGCACTCTTAATTAGAAGCATTAAAGCATATAATGTATTGGTAAAATATGATTGCTTTGAGGTGGCTTAAATTGAATTTGAACCTTGGTCAATGGACGTAAACTAATAAGTCAAGCACTCCGGCCACAATTGCTATGAATGAACCACATGGAGATAAATGATCGCAGATTTATTAGAGCAAACAATTCAGGTGGTCACTTACTCACTTTATTCGTATTCAATAAAAATATTATGATGCAACATATATTGATAATGTTCATTGCCTTCCGTGACGAGCACTTGCTGTGCGAATCTATGCTTTTGATTATATTTTGGTTAACCTTCCACTACAAATTGTAGACTTAACTTGCTAACCATCAGTTTGTCCCTGTATACCAGCCTCCAGGGAGGCTTGGGCTGTGAGTATGGACTGCTTTGAAAAGTAACCCATTCCTTTCTTTTTCATCTGGCCCTGTATACTGCAAACAACAATAGTTATTAGGTGCAGTTTTGGCCAATATATAACATCTATGTGGAGGCTGAATCAGCCCTTCGATCAGGTTAAATCATTACATAAACAGAGCTCTTCAGTTAACTCTGGGGATCTTCATTTGTTAACACACAGCAGAGATCTGTAATATCAAGGTGCTCCATAGTAAACTAGGAAGGCGATACAGCGCACTACTTGCAAATTGTGACAAGTAATAGAGAATGATATGACAACTCACTACGTATACAAAAGCTCGTCTGCTTATTAGGACATTTTGTATAAGACAATCTTAAGTAATTTGCCGTGCTTGCTTCCCTGCCCCCTCGCTGTGCTTGCTTCCCTGCCCCCTCGCTGTGCTTGCTTCCGTGCCCCCTTGCTGTGCTTGCTTCCCTGCCCCCTCGCTGTGCTTGCTTCCCTGCCCCCTCGCTGTGCTTGCTCTCCTGAGTGTGTGTGTGGCTCTGGGTGGTTGTGTGTGGCTCTGGGTGTGTGTGGCTCTGGGTGTGTGTGTGTGTGTGTGGCTCTGGGTAGGTGTGTGTGTGTGTGGCTCTGGGTGGGTGTGTGTGTGAGTGGCTCTGAGTGTGTGTGTGTGTGTGTGTGTGTGTGGCTCTGGGTATGTGTGTGTGGCTCTGTGTGTGTGTGTGTGTGTGTGTATGGCTCTGGGTGTGTGGCTCTGGGTGTGTGGGTGTGTGTGTGGCTCTGGGTGTGTGTGTGTGTGGCTCTGGGTGTGTGTGGCTCTGGGTGTGTGTGTGTGTGTGGCTCTGGGTGTGTGTGTGTGGCTCTGGGTGTGTGTGTGTGTGGCTCTGGGTGTGTGTGTGTGGCTGGCTCTGGGTGTGTGTGTGTGGTAGTAATTGCTGTCTGCTGAGCTCGTCCGTAGGGTACATTAGGTCTCACATTTGCGAGAGATTAAGCTATTGGCAATGTAAATGACAATGCCATTTATTTATCTGTTTTCAAAACCAACACATAAATACAAATTTTGTCATTTACAATGCCAATAGCTATAACTTTTCCAAAGGCGAAACCGTTGCATTGTAAATGCTTGTTTTTCTTGTTGCTTGAAGCTTTCACTTCAAAAGATGGATACATCGTCCTAGATGTGACTAACTTAGACGCAATCTGGACCACTGTCCATCCTCTGTGTTAATCCTGGAGCCTTTGTCCCAAATTCAGGCTTTCCGACCTTTGCCTCCATTGTGGACTTACTGTCCAGACTCTGACCTGGGACCTTTGTCCCCGTTTTGGACTTTCCGTCCAGACTCCGTCTTGGGACCTTTGTCCCCTTAGAAGACTTTCTGCCCAGACTCTGACTTGGAACCTTTGTCCCCTTTGTGGACTTTCTGTCCAGACTCTGACCTGGGACCTTTGTCCCCGTTGTGGACTTTCTGTTCAGACTCCGACCTGGGACCTTTGTCCCCATTGTGGACTTTCAGTCCAGGCTCTCCATCTTGATACTGGTATTGGAAGCAGGTCTGAGAGGCCATGTTAGGGACAATGTCCCACAATTTGAAACATAACGGAGAGCTTAAAAAACGGGGACAAAGAGCCCATGTTGGAGACAAAGGTCCCAGAACTTGATCCACAACAGGGACTAGGATCCCAGAAGCATTAGATTGTTGTGTAGGAGTTGGTGTTGAGTTGTACATGTCGATTTATTCCAAGACACAGCTGAGTACAAACCTCACCAGTTGACCAGACCATCAACTGACACAGGTAGAACACTCTGGTACAGGTTAGAACGCTCACAGGTATTCTGGGAGGCTAAGAAGGTGAAAACACTAAGGAAGGGCTAATGACTACTCTCAGCCATATTACAAGAAGAATCAATATACAACATCAGTCTCTCTGTCTGTCAGTCAGTCAGTCTCTCTCTCTATCAGTCTCTCTCTCTGTCTGTCAGTCAGTCTCTCTCCACTCTCTCTCTCCACTCTCTCTCCTCTCTCTCTTTCCACTCTCTCTCCACTCTCTTTCTCTCTCTGTCTGTCAGTCAGTCTCTCTCCACTCTCTCTCTCCAGTCTCTCTCCTCTCTCTCTTTCCACTATCTCTCCACTCTCTCTCTCCACTGTCTCTCTGTCAGTCAGTCTCTCGATCTCTCTCTGTCAGTCAGCCTCTCTCTCTCTGCCAATCAGTCTCTCTCTCTCTCTCTCTGTCAGTCAGTCTCTCTCTCACTGTCATTCAGTCTCTTTCTCTCTCTCTGTCAGCCAGTCTCTCTCTCTCTTAGTCTTTTCTAGTCAGTCAGTCAGTGTCTCTCTCTATCAGTCAGTCTCTCTTAGTCAGTCTCTCTAAGTCAGTCTTTCTCAGTCAGTCTTTCTCAGGCAGTCTCTTTCTAAGTCATTCATTTTCTTACTCTCTCTCTCATTCAGTCTCTCTCTCTCAGTCAATCTCTCTCTCTGTCAGCCTCTCTCCCCGTCAGTCAGTTAGTCTCTCTCTCTGTCAGTCTCTCTCTCTGTCAGTCTCTCTAAGTCTGTCAGTCTCTCTTAGTCAGTCTCTCTCTCAGTCAGTCATTCTCCCTCTCTGTCAGTCTCTCTCAGTCAGTCAGTCTCCCTCTCTGTCAGTCTCTCTCCCTGTCAGTCAGTCAGTCTCTCTCTCTCTCTCTCTCTGTCAGTCAGTCTCTCTGTCAGTCAGTCTCTTTCCACTCTCTCTCTCCTCTTCTCTCTCTCTCCACTCTCTCTCTCTCCACAGTCGTCTTTCTCCACTCGTTCTCTCCACGGTCTCTCTCCACTGTCTCTCTCCTCTCTCTCTCTCCACTGTCTCGCTCTCCACTCTCTCTCTCTCTGCTCTCCCTCTCCACTTTCTCTCTCTCTCTCTCTCTCTCTCCACTCTCTTTCTATCTCTCTCTCTGTTGGGCAATGGGTATATTACCTGCAAGGTCCGCGGGCCGCCAAGGAAGGCATGCTGGGCTGCTGGTGGCCCATGGGCCATACTATGAGTACCACGGCTCTACACCAATCCACTCAATGCCAATCCACTCTACGCCACTCTAATCTGCTGTGCACCACTGCACTCTATAGAGCTTCACTCTATGCCACTATCCTCTACTCTGCATCACTCAACTCTATGCCAGTGCACATTTTCAATCACCACTGCACTCTAAATCACTGCACCACTGTTATCTGCACCACTCGACTCTTCGCCAATGCACTCTACAACAATGCACTCTATGGCACTGCATGTGATAACACTACTCTATGCCACTACACTCTACACAACTTAACTACACTCTGAAACAATCTACTCTATGTCACTCTATTCCACTATGCGCCATTCCACTCCACTGCAATCTACCATGCACCGCTCCACTCCACTCTACACCACTGCACTCTACGCCACTCTACTCTGCGCCACTGCACTCTACACCAATGCACTCTACACCACTTTATTCATAACCAATAGCTCTAGACCAATATTTCCAGTAATGTTCACAGCACACCACTTATCACCAAATATATTATACAATAATTTTCACAAAAACATAGGACAATCCATTGGGCTCTTGATGATTCCTTCTTTCTTTTCAATTTATTTTCTAAACTCCAATCCCTTAAGCCAACGTTTTTCGCCGGGGTATGGTAACCCATCGGCTTCGTCAGGGCTGGAAAAGATACAAAATGGGCTTTTACAACTTTATCCCACAAGCGCTACAAAAAACTTTTACAGAGCCCACAGTTTCCAACACTCCTGTGCAAACATTACTATAAGGTTCATGTGTGCAGCATGCATGACACTTACAAACATAATGTCATGCTCTTCCATCGATTACAATATCCATATTGTCACATGTTAAAAAGATTCGAAATAATTCCAGTGTAGGTGAAAGGCCGTACCTCCAAACCAGCTGAGACCACTGTGTCATTTAAAGTTAAGTCGCCCGTTTAAAAAGAGCTAAATAAAGCTACATCCTTAGATGTAGTTACCTCAACTTTGTGTTACTTCTTCATACATGGTGTAAAACGAAATTTGTTTAGGACACCAAATTTTCCTTGACAGATAAGGCAAGGCTGGATACAATGCGCATTTGTTCAGTGATTAAAATATTAACAAGACGATTCCCTACCTTCTTGGGAATTATGCTTCACTTTCAGTGAGGATCTTTGGAGTTTCCATCATTTAAAATCGTATTTATCAGTATCTGTGCCATAAAATAAATAAGCGTTGTACTACCAACAGTATATTTTTCATATGAGAACAGTTGCATTATATCCAAGACCAGCATAGAGAACTTTATAGCCAGTCTTACCTGCCAACACCGAATATAGCGTGCGGTGAACGATTATCTAATACTGCCGCCTTGACTTGCTGAATATTTATGCCTCAATCCAATAGATCTGTAACCAACATAAACCGCTCTTTAGCTCATTTCTTACATATTACGATTCTACTTGTTCCCCAACAAAGTCTATTCCTTACACCTACCGGTGAATTGCCGATCTTGATTATAAAGTACGGTCCTTCCACCGCTGCCTGCTACTCAATGTGTCTCCCACTGTCAAATTACAAAACCAGAGCTATCGTCACTCTTCTAGAAACGCTACAAACGTGCGATTGTATAATTCCAAAATCCCCACTCCGTCCTCTTACCTAAAGTTAGGTGTTCTGCTCCACCCGAGTACAGGCAACCTCCACTTCTCTCCCGGTTTATATATAACCACGAGCTGCTTGTAGTCATAGAAAGCGGACTGCAATTTAGAGAGCAGGTCCGCCATCTCTGAACGCTAAAACTACAGAAATACTTCAAACAATGTCCACTACGCTTTGATACACGTAAATCTCAGTCTGCTATCGGTGGGCAAACAAATGTTAGAAATGTTGTGACCTAATTCCTAACAACCGTATGTGAATATTGTGATTACACCAAAACCGTCCCAATCCTTCAATTACCATATAATGGTTATTCAACAACCAAGACTCAATATAAGAGCATTATGACCTTAGCCCTAGTATTTTCTAACTATGCAACAATGATATAGATTGGGTCTCTATCAGTATCTTCACCAATGTCGAGCAATAGAGTTCCATAAGCCCTTACCTGTTATATGAATATACTTTTCTTGTTCAAACACTCCCATTCATATCTTAAAGCCAGGTGCTATACCAGGTAAGTTATCTCTCTTACTTTCCTTCTATTCATGTGAGAGCTCTCCCTTCTCATGCAATCCCACCCAAGTTATAGGTTCAATTGCTCCAGGAGTGAGTTTGCTTCAATATCCTATGCCCACTAAAGGTGAGCTTCACTCTATTTCCTGAAGCAAATGCTCAGTCCAACAATGCCACCCTTGATGCCCCATATTTAATCACCTAGGAAATATTGTAACTCCTGATCAAAATTCAAGCCGTCCTCCACGGCCCTCAGACGCATGATCCACATTGCCTCCTGTCTCCTCAGTTTTAGTTCTCTTTTCCCCCCTCGTGGGTCAGTGCTTATGTGTTCAATGCCATATAATTTAAAACCTCTACTTTGGTCCTGCATCGGACAGTTGTGCACATGTTCCGCTATTGGGTACCTCAAATCATTGTTCTTCACTGCTCTTAAGTGTTCGCTCATCCTTTCCTTTAACATGCGTATTGTGCTCCCCACATAGATTTTCAAACAATTGCATTCAACAATATAAATGACATACTTAGTACTACACGTAATGTTTGTTGTAATGTCATACATTTTGCTCTCATTGATCTGAAATCTCCTTGTTTTGTCCTTAGCACATCTACACATGCCACAATGGCCACACTTATAGAAGCCTTTCGAATGCTTATCAAGCCATGTCTCTGGTTGCTCCGACCGTGGATAACTCGGGCTCAGCAGAGATCCCAGAGTTTGTCCCCTTCTAAATGTAATTTTCGGTTGTGCCCCCACAAATGTATCCAATGTTTTGTCAATTTGTAGCACCTTCCAATGCTTATTCATACTCTGTAGTAAAACATTGCCCACGGTTGTTAGGAATTAGGTAACAACAACACATATATTGGAGGGTCTCAAACACAAACCACGCTCGGTATACCCCAAAAAAACAAAAATTAGAATAAACTCAAACCAATGTATCTAAACAAGGGTCATCCCTACAATGGTCATGGAAGGATGCCTATCAGTCACAATTTGTTGTGACAATTTATAGAGAACCCTGAGCACTCTAATACAGTCTCCAATGTTAAAAACTTTGAACATCTGATGTTTGACGATTTGCTAAACATCATTATTTTGCATTCGCTCGTTTTGACAGTTGTGCTCTAAGTGTATGTAACCAATAAAGTTGCAAGCTCTCATAGACCGGTTCTTGTGGAGTATAAAAAAGACGCAGTATCGTTTTGTGAACGATGCGCCCTGATTGGCTGGAGTCTGACTTGCTTCAGCCTATCAGAGACCACGGAACATTGCCGCGTCACGCGAGTCAGTTTGGCCACTCACGCGGCGCTTTATATCTGGCAGTCTCTCCACCCGTCGGTACCTCCCCGATCGGCTCGGACGCCGGTTTCGAGGTACCGACGGATAGGTAAGAGAGATTTTGTTTTTGTTTTATGGGCACTCATTAGATCTGAGTGCACTGTGTAGGCATACTGTTTGGATGTAAGGATTTTTATGCGCGGACGAGCGTGACAGTGTAAGCAAAATATTGAACGGCTGTATCTACCCTTAACTGCCGTTAATACTTCTTATGCTGCTAAAACTCTAACTAACAATCAGCCCGACGCGCTTTTTCATTGTCTATCCCTGTTTTCGAATGATGGTCTCTTTTATAACATGTGCGACACGAGTCGGTGTCATTTTAGTAAGCCTGTTATGGGGATTACATCGTAGATTCCTTTTGATTTCTTACAAACATGGTCTGGTGTTGCCGAGTGTCTTGGGGTGAGAGATGCTTCGGTCTGGTAGGCTGTGGCGATATGTACAAGTGGATGATGGATTTGACAATAATAACCTGTTGGTATATGTTTTCTGTCTCTCCACCATAGAGCGGTGCTTCCCCTTTCCCTGAGCCGTGGCCAGGTGGGGTGAGGTCTATACCTCTTACTAGCATGGTCAGATGGGCTTTTTTCGTTTCTTTCTTTGTGAGTCATAGGTATGGGCCCAATGATAACACAAGAGCACTTAATATGCAGTGAAATATGGAGACATTTAGGATTCCAGTTATTATCCATAAATATGAATATAATGAAATGCGCTGGTTTATCTCATGAATACTTCTTGGTTTAAGCTTTATATCTCTTTGTTTCCTTCTTTTAACAGAACTTGAACAAGAGGGAGATGAACACCTAGTGAAATCAGGTGATCTCTGTATCTCATTTTGATTTGAGCACTTATTTGTTTTCTCACATCACATTTGCAGTAGCCGTTAGTTGATTGGTCCTGAAGAAAGCAATGACAAGTCTGTCGCTATATTGCTGAAACATGTCGACCACCTTAAACATGCAGACAGTCTATAATCTGTGACTGTCATTTGACTACTTTTTTAGACCAGGAGGTCAGGGAACACCAGAATAAAGTTATAAGTAACCTCTCCATCCTGTTTTAGCATCACTTTTCTTAGTGTCATTTTTTAGTGTTCACCTTTTTTGAGCACTGCTAACATCAGTCCCCCCCTGGTTTTGATATTACAATCCTCAAAACATGAGTGGCAAGACCGTAGTTGGACCTTACTGACCGGCGGAGGAACTCCTTTTTAACATCTGGACCCCCGACCGTGACAGTTGAATGGCCGTCTTTGGCATGGTCTTGATGGAATCCCAAATGATGAAGGGCGGTTCCGTGTGGTGACTGATGGGCATCCTTCCATGACCATTGTAGGGATGACCCTTGTTTAGATACATTGGTTTGAGTTTATTCTAATTTTTGTTTTTTTTGGGGTATACCGAGCGTGGTTTGTGTTTGAGACCCTCCAATATATGTGTTGTTGTAAGTCTATAGGGAACATGTTGGAGCTTGGTCTTTAAAATTCCCCTGGGTCCTTCTCACCTGTTTGTTATTTAGGAATTAGGTAACAACATTTCTAACATTTGTTTGCCCACCGATAGCAGACTGAGATTTACGTGTATCAAAGCGTAGTGGACATTGTTTGAAGTATTTCTGTAGTTTTACCGTTCAAAGATGGCAGACCTGCGCTCTAAATTACAGTCCACTTTCTATGACTACAAGCAGCTCGCGGTTATATACAAACCGGGAGAGAAGTGGAGGTCGCCTGTACTCGGGTGGAGCAGTACACCTAACTTTAGGTAAGAGGACGGAGTGGGGGTTTTGGAATTATACAGTCGCACGTTTGTAGCGTTTCTAGAAGAGTGACGATAGCTCTGGTTTTGTAATTTGACAGGGGGAGACACATTGAGTAGCAGGTGACGGTGGAAGGACTGTACTTTATAATCAAGATCGGCAATTCACCGGTAGGTGTAAGCAATAGACTTTGTTGGGGAACGAGTAGAATCGTAATATGTAAGAAATGAGCTAAAGAGCGGTTTATGTTGGTTACAGATCTATTGGATTGAGGCATAAATATTCAGCAAGTCAAGGCGGCAGTATTAGAAAATCCTTCACCGCACGTTATATTCGGTGCTGGTAGGTAAGACTGGCTATATAGTTCTCTATGCGGGTCTTGGATACAATGCAACTTTTCTCATATGAAAAATATACTGTTGGTAGTACAACGCTTATTTATTTTATGGCACGGATACTGATAAATACGATTTTAAATGATGGAAACTCCAAAGATCCTCACTGAAAGTGAAGCATAATTCCCAAGAAGGTAGGGAATCGTCTTGTTAATATTTTAATCACTGAACAAATGCGCATTGTATCCAGCCTTGCCTTATCTGTCAAGGAAAATTTGGTGTCCTAAACAAATTTCGTTTTACACTAGGTATCAAGAAGTAACACAAAGTTGAGGTAACTACATCTAAGGATGTAGCTTTATATAGCTCTTTTCACAGGTGACTTAACTTTATATGACACAGTGGTCTCAGCTGGTTTGGGGTTAGGGCCTGTCACCTACACTGGAATTAATTTGAGTCTTTTTAAAATGTGGCAATATGGATATTGTAATCGATGGAAGAGCATGCCATTATGTTTGTAAGTGTCATGCATGCTGCACACATGAAACTTATAGTAATGTTTGCACAGGAGTGTTGGAAACTGTGGGCTCTGTAAAAGTTTTTTGTAGCGCTTGTGGGATAAAGTTGTAAAAACCCATTTTGTATCATTTCCAGCCCTGACGAAGCCGGTGGGTTACCATAACCCCGGCGAAACGCCTTGGCTTAAGGGATTGGAGTTAAGAAAATAAATTGAAAAGAAAGAAGGAATCATCAAGAGCCCAATGGATTGTCTTATGTTTTTGTGAAAATTATTGTATAATATATTTGGTGATAAGTGGTGTGCTGTGAACATTACTGGAAATATTGTTCAATCTTAGGATTGTTTAGAGAGAAGTGGGGTGTTCTCTTCTCCCATCTAGTTTGCAAGCACCGAAGGAGACTGTATTGGAGATTTATAAAAGAGTGTATTTCTACATGAGCGCTAGGGATCTCCTTAAACACCCAACGTTAGAAATAGCTCTAGACCAGTTCACTCTACAGTAATCTATTCTGTGCCACGATACTATATGCTACTATACGCTACTCTGCAACAATCTACTCTACGCCACTGCACTCAATCCACTCTTCACCATTCTAATCGACTATGGATACTAACCATCTAGCCGCCTGGACTACGGCAACTCCCTCTACGCCGGAACCACCGCCAAACTCCAGAAGAGACTCCAGCGGATCCAGAATGCCTCAGCACGACTCATCCTGGACATCCCCCGTCGCAGCCACATCTCCGGACACCTGAGAGACATGCACTGGCTCCCGGTCAACAAGAGAATCACCTTCCGTCTCCTCACCCACGCACACAAAGCCCTACACAACCAAGGCCCAGGGTACCTCAACAGTCGCCTCAACTTCTACACTCCCAAACGCCAGCTCCGATCGACCGGCCACGCCCTCGCTGCCGTCCCCCGCATCCGAAGAGCCACCACAGGGGGACGGTCCTTCTCCTACCTCGCCGCCAAGACATGGAACTCCCTCCCTACCCACCTCCGCCTGACCCAGGACCACCTCGCCTTCAGGAAACAACTCAAAACCTGGCTGTTCGAGCAGTAGCGGACCCCCCTCCCCTAGCGCCTTGAGACCCTCTGGGTGAGTAGTGCACTCTATAAATGCTTGGATTGATTGATTGATTGCACTACTGCTGTCTATGTCACTTCACTCAGTCAATCAGAATACTTTTATTAGGTCTTGCTAGACCAAGACCATAAAAGTAAGCATAAAAACACAATACATACTACAATCATTCAATAAATCGGATTAACATTAAAATCATTTTGTCATTCTGGCATCATATAATCCATAAACTCTTACAAGAAAATTTGTATTAAAAAGCTAGCAGCCTAAAATGGTTAAAAAGAAAATCATTACATGACTATAGTGGAACTCTGATTAATTGCACATTTAATGTAAACAGCAGTTAAGATGCAGATCTTCACAGCTGTCCCTGTTTGCGAATAGGCAAAAGTGGTTCTACAGTAGCGTATGCTAATGTGCCTTAAAAATGGTACAAGATAGCGCTTCCTCAAAGCTGAGTAAAACCTGCAGGAAAACATAAAATGCATTGTGCTGTGCGCACAGTGTTCATCACAAGGGCAAACAGGTACATTTGTAAAATAGGAGTCTTGGGAGGGGAAGGCGGCCAGAAAGTGCACCGTGCCTAGTCGGAACCTAACTAAGAGAAATCTGTGATGCTGACTGCTCACCCAAGATAGATACAGTTCAATCCCATCCTTTGGACATATATCCCATGTAAGCCTGGACAGTTGGCTTATCTGCCTCCCTCTATGTCTGGAATCCTGACAACTGGCTAAAGACTAATTTTTCAGAGAGCTAGATAGCTTACATCTAGGCTACCGGGGGAGTTAAAAAGATCTTCCCAGCCCAAGTTGAGGCATATAAAACTCCCATAAAAGAATGTTATCAAAAAATGATAGATGTACCGGGGAATATTTTGGCATTGGTCAAGTTTCAGGCAATCAGTGAGTACGGCTCGATTGAAAGAGGTTTGACTCATTGTCCAAATTCTGAGCCACAATAGGAGGGGTTGCACTTTAATACAATCGTTAATGTACCCTAACCCAACCTCAGAGTGGCAAATAAAGGAGCTGGTACTTTTGGGCACAGCAAGTAGACTTTTGATTAACCCATTCTTAATTCTTGCCAACCCCACTTGTTCACTGATGCCTCACACCCCAGCCCTGTAAGAGGCCTTAGCACAGCATTTGACTCTGTAAATAAACAATAAGTTACCTGGCAGGCTTGTTGCCTAGTCTATTAGAAAAACTAAAAAACAGCTCCATTGCCTTGGAAAAGGCAGTGGCTCAGCAGGTCTTTAAAGGGTTCCACGTAACATGTTTGTCAAAAGGGATTCCTCAATAGTGGGGACAGAGCTATCTTTAATGCTATTGATTGTAAAGGCAGTATTTTCATTATTCCTGGCACCAAAAACCATGACATGTGTCTTGGTCTGATTTACTTTTAAATGCAGACCCTTCATAAACTTACAAAAAAGGTCCAACAGGCGCTGCAACCCGATGGCAGTCCTGGCTATGAGGACAGTATCATCAGCATAGATTAAGGTTGGGTCACTACGATCCCCAACGTGGGGGCAATCTGTCCTGAGCTCTAAAAGATCTTCTTCCAAACCATTAATGTACAGTGAGAAAAGAAACGTGGCCAGGGCACAGCTCTGGTGCACTCTCCTAGAGAGGTTAACGGCAGCTGTTTCCCACACCCCCAACCCCGATCCCCCCAGCCGTAACTCACACTAGCAGTAACTTCATTGTGAAGTTCCCTAAGGAAGTTGATGATATATCGGTCAACTACCACATTGGACATGATGCTCCACAGTTTGGCCCTGTTGACTGAGTCAAAAGCAGAGCTCAGGTCCATAAATGCCAGGTAGAACTTGCCCTTTTTGGCCACTGCACCACTGTAATCTACTCTGCACCACTCTACTCTACACCACTCTACTGCACTCTGTGACACTGCACTCTACGCAACTTCATTCTATGCCTCTTTACTCTACACCACAGTATGCTATGCCAGTGCACTCTACCCCACTCTACTTTGCACCACTGCACTCTACAACACTGCACCACTCTACTCTGAACCACTCTAATTTACTCCAATGTAATCTATGCCATTGCACTCTATGCCAATGCACTCTATGTCACTGCAGTCTACATCATTGCACTCTATGACTATCTAATCTGCAAGACTGCACTCTCCGCCACTGAACTCAACACCACTTTACTCTATGCCACTCTACTCTGTGCCACTCTACTCTGTTCCACTGCACTACATGCCACTGCACTCTACTCTGCACAACTCAACTTTACGCCACTCTACTGCACTTTATGCCAATGCACTCTATGCCACTACACTCTACTTTGCATCACTCCACTCTACGCCACCGTCATTTATTCTGCACCACTGCACTCCACATCACTGCACTCTACACCACTCTACTCTATGCCAGTGCAGTCTAGCCCTCTCTACTTTCCACCACTACACTCTATACCAGTGCACCACTGTACTCTGCACCACTCTACTCTACATTAATGCAATCATCGCCATTGTACTCTACGACAATGCACTCTACATCACTCCACTCTATGATACTCTGCAAGACTGCACTCTTTGTCACTGAACTCAATGCCACTTAACCCTATGCCACTTTACTCTATGTGACTCTACTCTGTTCCACTGCACTCCATGCCATTGCACTCTCTTCTGCACCACACAACTCTACGACAATCTACTGCACTCTACCCCAATGCACTCTATGCCGCTACACCTCTCGCCCCTCTACTTTGCATCACTATACTCTACGCAACTCTAATATATTCTGCACCACTGTACTCCACACCAATGCACTCTACACCACTCTTCTCTATGCCACTGCACTCTACACCTCTGAACTCTACCCTGCACCACTCCACTCTACGCCACTTCACTCTACTCTGAAACAATCTCCTTTATGCCACTGCACTCTACACCACTGCACTCTATTCCACTGTGCTCTATGCCACTCCACTCTACGCCATTGCACTGTACCACATTGCAATCTACTTTGCACCACTCTACTGTACATCACTTCACTCTACGCCAGTGGACTCTACACCTCTTTACTGAAAGCCAATGCACTCTACGCCAATCTAATCTGCACCACTGTTCTTTGGCCTGCTACACTATAGTCCTCTCTATGATACTCCACTCTGACACTACACTTCATGATGCTCCACTCTATGACACTCTACTCCATTAAACTCTACTCCACCTTATGCCACTCCACTGTACAACACTCTCCACCACTCTACAACACCACTGCACAAAACGAGGCTCTATGTTACTCCATCTACACTACTCCAAGCCACTATACTCCACTTTATTCTATGACACACTACTTTTCTACTCCACTCTAAGCCACTCACTTCTATGCCATTCGACTCTGACATCCTACGCCACTCCACTCTATGCCATTCTACTCTATAACAATCTCTACTTTGCACTATGTCACTCTACTCTACGACTCTCTACTCAAGTCTAGGCAACACCCTCTATACCACTACAATCTACACCACTCCACTCTACAACACTTTACTCCACGCTATGCCATTCCACTCTCATTCACTACTCCACTCTATGCCACTACACTCTACAACAAGCTCTAATCCACTCTCTGTCACTCTACTCTACAACGCTCTACTCCAGTCTAGGAAACACCCTCTATGCCACTCCACTCTGCTTTACATCACTCTGTGACACTTTATTACACTCCACTCTACAACACTCTGCTCCACTCTGACATTCTACTCCGCTCCACTCTATGCCCTTCCACTCAATGACACTCTGCTCCCTCCACAACACTTCAAAACACTCTACATCACTTCACTCTATGCCACTCCATGACACTCCACTGTACTCTACACCAATCTATGCCACTCCACGTCACTCTATGCCTCTCTACGGCACTCTATATTACTCCACACTACTCCAGTTTGACACTCCACTCACCTTTACCACTCTAACTTTTAGGGATTGCCGAACAGCTGCCACGCAGGTGCACATAATGGCTAAAACATATTTGCAAAGCTAAAAGCTCTTGTATATGTGAGATCTATTGGCTTTGGCAATGCTTGTTTAACTTAGCCAATCTGCTTCTCAAGTAATTAGTTCTACTGGAGAGAATATGTAATTCGAAGTAAAGTGCCTCTCAGAAGTACACTGAAGCTATGGAAATGTCACACGTACACAAACTGAAAACTTGACAGCTAAGAGTTAGTGTAATAGCGGTTGGATTAACAGGGTGTGCCATGCCAGAGTTGTGATAATAAACCACCTTTGAGGTATGGTTGGTTCCCTGATTAAATATCGATGTAATAAATATAGACATTTACAGATATCAATGCAAAAATATAGAATACAAAAATATTGATTTCCTATACTTAAACAGGTAAGTACAATAATATCGGATCAAAAATATCGAAGTAAAACATGTAGATGTAAAAAATATCAACTTAAAAATATATATAACTTAAAAAATATATATTAATAATATTAATATTTTTAACAAACTAAATTACATTTAATATATATTTTAACTAAATATAACAAATAAACTTAATTAAAAAAATATAAACACACAAATATAAAAATGTATACATCTACATATATTTACTTAAATATATTTTATTAACTATTATCTTTATTTAATTTCTAAACATTTTCAATTATATACAAATAAAACATATATATATCAATAATTTAAAATAAAATAAAGCATTCTATAATTAATTAAAACATTAAACTATTAAAATAAAAATAAAACATACATTTCACAACACAATAAATACAACTTTAGGGAAAGTGTTGGATAGCGGTGGGATACAATTACTATTCCCACTTAAGTGATTGCAACAGCAGGGAAAAATAGGATAGCGGACGGGTGAACATTAGTATTCCCACTCCAGTGAGTTCAACAGCAGGGAAAGTGTTGGATAGTGGAGCGGTAAAATGTACTATTTCCACTCCAGTGAGTGCAACAGCAGGGAAAGTGTTGGATAGCGGAGAGGTAAAAATTACTATTCCCACTCCAGTGAGTGCAACAGCTGGGAAAGTGTTGGATAGCGGAGGGGTAAAAATTACTAATCTCACTCCAGTGAGTGCAACAGTAGAGAAAGTGTTGGATACCACACCAATAAAAAAAAAATCAACATTTTTAAATAAAATGCTATTTTCATAATTAACATAATTAATATTGAATTTAGAAATATTATTATTAAAAAAGATAATAAACATTCATTAATTACACATTCTCTAACACTATAATATCCACAACACACACCTAAAATTAAGTACACAATTACAATTAATAATTACGCATGAATTTACATTAATAAACAAATAATTAATAATGTATGATTACAAAATAAATTACTTCCCACCCTTTCCACCATTTACACCTATAAACACCACAACACACACCTAAAATTAATTAAACAATTACCATAATGAATTAATAATTATTTTAAATAAATTAACAACCAATTATCAAAAATTATTAATAGATTAATTTACACTTTTAACTCTATAACATCACAATTATACAAATATGATTAAATATAAATTATTCAATACATTTCATATAATCAAATTACTTCCCACCCTATTCCCCTATAAACCCACAACCCGCTACGGAACTAAAAACGCAAAATTAAATTAAAAAAAATGATTAACTACTATAAATAACATGTATATATTTAAATTACTTCCCATCCAATTCCCCTATAAACCCACAACTCACTACAAAACTAAAAAGGCAAAATTCAATTAAAATGTTTTTATTAACTACTAAAATGTTAACACATATAATAAAAATACAAACAATTCTCATACAAAAAACAAACGGAACACACATATAAAATATGTACTGAAATACATAACATTAATAAAAAATTCGATATTTTTACCAACTATATTTTTACAAACAATATTTAACACTTTGATATTTTTTCAATCGATATTACTTACCTAAAAATCGATATTCTTGACCACGATATTTTTCTGTCAATATTTCTGGCCCACAATATTTTTCTATCAATATTTCTGACCCACAATATTTTTACATCGATATTTTGGCTCTGCACCGTACGGTTGGCACTTAGCTGGAGTGTTACCGGCGTGATAAGAGTATTAATGTCCCAGTTGATACAAAAACTAGGAAAATAACAAACATACATGCCATATGTTGAGATTGAGTTTGTGTGACATTTTCATGTTTTCAGTGTACTTATGAGTGACATTCAACTACCAAATGTGTGACACTTAGAGTGACACTTTCTCATGAGCAAAACTAAGCAGTGAAGTCCATTGCACATCCTCCTCACCTCACCGCACATGATTTTACACTTCCTTTCACCACTACAGCTGAGCTGCTTGCAGTAGCATGGACAATTTATAACATTCATTGGTTTCTCTGTACAGACAGTGTACAATTACTAGGCCATTGTAACTTGGCTAAATAAACACCTTTTATCACAATTTAGAAGTTAAAATTCAAACTCCTGACCTCTGTCTATACAGTACTACCACATTAGTATGATATCAATCTCAAGCAGCACAATGACAGACATCACTGACTTACACTCTCAGGGCCGGCATTAGCAATGGTGGTGCCCAGTGCTACAATGACCACCTTGTCCACAGATTCCCTCACTATCACGCTCCACCGGTGCCCTGCATCTCTCCCCAGCCCCTCTCTCACATCCATATAATTTGTTTTATAGGGCTACTCATACCAGTTTAGGCTGTCAGAACACTTTAATTCACACACACATTAAGCAGAGACAATGAATCATACATGTGTAAATCAGTCTAGGAAATGGCACATAAGACAAAGAGGATTACAAGATGTGTGAATCACATGTCATCCATACTAGCAGACCATGTGTTAAGAGTGTTTGACTGGAGAAGCACAAACACAGGATTTATTACCAACCACAGTGGTTGGGGTTGGCTTTGCTAATAGGAATACATTTCTACCCAAACAAACCCCTTTTAGCAACATTAGGATAATGAAAGCCTGGGGAAAAACATAACATTCTAATCTTTATATGGAGTTTACATGATGCTGAACTCTTTGATGACAGTGTATAGATCACTGTGTTATTAGGTTATTACAACTAATGAACTGCAAGTATCAAAATCATCTCTGAGATAAAAGCAATAACCCACTGCGCTATCCACTTACAATGCAGTTCCATCTGCATGGTACACATTCTGCAGCAGGCATTTAATTAACCTATCTATGCTAGTTTATCATGAGTCAAAACTGCTACTAAAATGTAGATCTCTCTCCAATAGGAACATTAATCACAACAGTTATGTCAATCTTCACTGGACATTTTATTGTAGCCTGAAAACTGCTGGGCACACAACTGAACTCTGCAGAGTCCTTTCTGTAAAGATGAAGGTCAGTCAATGTCAATGTCAATGTCAGATGTTTTTATATAGCGCGCTTATCACCAAAAGGTCTCAAGGCGCTTTGCAGAGGAAAGGCATTAACCTACCAGGGTGAAGCACATACACAGGAACTTATTGGGGAAAGAGCCACGTTTTTAAGCCCCTTCGAAACTCCAAATGGTTGGAGAGGGGCAGAAGATGTGTAGGTAGCTTATTCCATAGTTGGGGAGCCACATATGAGAAGGATCGACGTCCATTCCTGGACGTCCGTACTCTAGGCTGAAACAACAGAAACTTAGAGCTGGAGCGCAGTGCTCTGGTCGGGTTATACCAGGCTAGTTTTTTTATTAGATAGGAGGGACCGATGCCGTGAAGAAGTTTGTAGGTTAAACTTAAAATTTTAAAATGGCATCTTTGGCGCACAGGGAGCCAGTGTAGTTTTTTGAGAATAGGTTTGGAGGCAGACCTGGGAGGCAAACCCAACACTAGCCTTGCCGCCGCGTTCTGAATAGTTTGTAGTTTGGTTAGTAGGTTCTCATTAATGGAGGCAAACATGGCATTTCCATAATCGAGCCTACTAATAATCAGTCCCTGGACCAGGGGCTTTCTAGCTTCAATTGGGAGCCAATTAAAAAATGTGCGCAGTTGTCGAAGAATACCAAAACAGGTCCCGGCAACCTGGTTGACATGAATCTTCATTGAAAGATCCCGGTCAAGCATGATCCCTGAATCTCTTGCAGCTTCTTTAGGCTCTGGGCAAGGCCCTAGATCAACGGGCCACCAGTCCTGCGACCAAAAGGTTGTGGCTTTCCCAAATAGTAGGATTTCAGTCTTACTGCAATTGAGTTGAAGCTTATTATCACTCATCCAGTTTTTAATATGTGTCAGACATTGTTTAAAACGAACACAGGTTTCATGGGAGTTTGATCTGCAGGTAATAAGTACCTGCGTATCATCTGCGTAAGACACGGTGGAGAAGCCATAAGATTTTATTATATGGGCTAAAGGACAGAGATAAACATTAAATAAAAGGGGTCTGAGAATGAACCAGTCAGTGATATACATGAAGGTATGGTGACAGTATAAAGTTTATTCAGAAACTAGCAAGTTCACAGGTACAAGTCCTGCCATGGTATAGTAAAAACTGCCACCGCCTCCCATTTATACAATACTCCCCAGGGTTTGAAAGATGTTCCGCCATGCGAGCCAAACCACTGCTTAAACTCACGAGCCTGCATCTTATGAAATAGACAGGAGAGTAACGCAAGGTGTCCTGCTCCTGTCTACTTCACACAACAACAACGCACAAGCAAGACAAGAATGACATGCTCGTGCATACAACACACATTCCCCTTTTACATTTTTTTTATGTTAAGACAAAATCCTTGAACTTCAAGGGTGTTCGTTGTGACCTAGTACTTCTAGGGGCAACCATGACCACATCTGTTCCAGCTAAACCAGTGGACATGCCCATTCATGTGTTCTTCAAACACTCCTTTGCAGACACATCCCAAAAAAATTACCTCCTGAATTGTCACAACAGAAAACTCCACCCTCAAATAGTGACACCCTGTTGAGATTCCAGACACTGCCCTATCCACTCATACAGCACTCCTCAAAACTTCAATGACACGTAGGCAATCTGGCCAACCAGCAAATACCATAGTTTTAGACAGACATGTTGCCAACCATCACCACTTGCCTGCTTCCTGCTCCTTTCCTTCTTCTTGAATCCTCTATCATTTACGCTTTGTAATCCCCCACTCTACTTCTAATTCCTTTAAAATCCACTTTGGCTATGTTATCCTGCATTTTTACTTTGTTTTCAACCACTAATCTGGTGCTGGGTTTACGTCCCCTCAACAACTCAAGGGGGCTCACAGAGATCACAGAATTAGGTGAAGTCTGACAAGCTAACATCATAGATTGCAACTCATTTCTCCAACTCAATCCACCTTTCACAGATAGCTGGGTAGCCTTCTTGACCATGTGGTTGACTCTCTTAACATGGCCATTTGCTTTGGGGTGAAACACAGCAATTATCCTATGCTCCACCCCACACTTCTCCAAATAACTTTCTGTAAACTTACTGACAAATTGGGATTCATTGTCGGTTACTATTTCTTGGGGAATTCCCTCCCTGCAAAAAACTTCATCCAGAAATTCCACCACAACCTCTGCAGTAACATCTCTCACCATTTTAATCTCGGGCCATTTAGAATAGTAAGCAACCAAAAGAATACAGAAAGCATCTTCTTTTGGTAATACTGCAAACAGGCCAATAATGTCGAGACCCAACTTCCACCAAGTTGCCATGGGAAAATCCACGGGTTGCAGATCGGTAGACAAAGCCTTGGCAAACTTGTCACTAGACACACACTTCCCACACATCCTCATCTAGTGTTCCACTGAGGCATCTACCTTTGGCCACCAAACATTCACTTTAACACACCTCCTTGTGCCTGATATACCAAGATGACCATCATGTGCCATAACAACTATAGTTTTCCTCAAATTAAAGGAAGGAATTAATTCAGCGGGCACCTTCCTTTCCTCAGGCAACCCATCCTGAAATACACTATAACACTGTTCATTTCACCATTCTTCTCCATCACCTCTTCCCATTTAGCTTCCTGGACCATATACAGACCCAAACCCACCAAATTGACATCCTGCATAGTAAATGCTACTTCACATTTGTCCCTATCTACCTCCATATGCTCACTTCCAGGTAATGGTAAATTAGACATGCTATCAGTGTGCATATTAAACTTGCCTGGCACATACTCCTACTGATACCGAAAACTCTGCAGATGAGAAGCTAACCTGGCTAATATCTCAGACATTGTACGCCCCCCCCAACCCGGCACCATCATGTGCACAAGGGGCTTGTGATCCATCTTGATGATGAATTTAGTCCCCCACAAAAAAGTCCTAAATAAGTTCCGCTCCCCATACGCAGGCCAACAATTCTCTCTCAATCACTGAAGAGTTTTTTTCAGCATCTCGCAATAACCCTAGATTCATATGCCACAATCCACTCCTTTCCATTGTCCCTCTGCATTAGCACACCACCCAAACCACAGTTACTAGCATCAACCATAACAACACATTGCTTCTCAACTATGAAAAGTTTGAGACATGATGCATTCACAATCAAGCCCTTCAACACCTCAAACGCCGCAGATATGTTATCGGTCTGTTCAAACTTAGCATTCTTTTCTAGCAAACACTTGAACTGATTCACTTTGTATGCATAGTTGGAGATAGACTTGGCATAAAATTCAGTCATTCCAAGAAAAGCCACTAACTGCTCTTTGCAATTTGGAACTGGAGCTTTGTTAAAGTTTTCCGAATGGTTGCTCTTGGGTTTCATGCCTGTACTGCTGATGCAATGTTCAAGGTACTCCACTGCCCATTTTTTGAATTACCAGTTTTCTGAATGTAGCGTAAGCCCCTTTGATGACAAGGCCGTCATCACCTTCTTCAAATTGCGTTCATGCTCTTCAGCATTTTTACCAAACACCAATATATCATCTTGGAAAGTGACAGTACCACTTAAGCCTTCCAGTTTCTCCTTCATTAGCCTCTAGAAACAGAAGCCACGCTAGCCAACCCAAACAGCACACAACAGAACCTAAATAACCCCTCTGGAGTAATAAATGTTGTGAGGTTTTTGGATTCCTCATCTAAAGACAACTGATGGTAGGCACTAGCCAGATCTAAACACAAGAATACCTGTGCAGCTGGCAAAGTGGTCACCATCTCATGAAGATTAGGAAGAGGATGAGCATCGACCCAGATGGCATTGTTAAGGCTGCGCAAATCAACACAGAGCCTCAATTCCCCTGAAGATTTAGTCAAAACCACCACTGGAGAAACCTGTGCTGAAGATTCCACAGGTTCAATAATATTCTTCTCACATAAGTCTTGCAACATTTCTTTAAGTTTGCCACTGTGTGGCAATTATATAATTCTTACCCTCTGGCGCAAAGGAGTAACATTGTCATGTAACTTGATACGGTTCTTAAAACCCTGATACTCCCCCGATTTGTCACTGAAAACACCAGGAAATTGTTGCTTCAGCCCCTGCACAAAATCAGAAACACCACTTGCACCAGCAGAATTTTCACATGTGACATTGGTGGAGGACCCAATGGTGTACTCAGGAGGATCAGGTCTCAGGTCTCATCTGACACCCATTTCTTCCTGATGTGGCCAACCCAACAAAGACGGTCCACTTTTAGCCACATACATTTTCCCATAAGTACGGCACCTGCCAAACTCTATGTTGGCCCAAAAATAACCTACTAAATCAATTTTATGGCCTCTGTAAGCACCCGGAGAAACATCAGGTTGTAAAATATTTTTGCTAGGCCATTTCATTTTGACCAAATCATGGGCAATGATGGTATACCAAGCACACAAGTCCACTAACACCCATATACCCACACCATCTACTGCAATGTCACATGAGGGGAATTTAGTTACACCTTTGCCTCCACTTATATTCAATACAGCGTTGATGTGCTGTTCGTATTAGTCATAAAGGGAATCACAATCATCATAACTTTGCACAACATTCACTCTCCTGGGTACTGCTCTGCACACTCTCACAAAAAGCTCACTTTTCTTGCACCTGGATCACATCTTCTCTATTGCAGGACACATTTTTGAATTACCCAAATTACTACCACATCTGTAACACAATAATACCCCACCTTTTACCATCAGGTCTTTGCCATTTGGTTTTCACCTTCGGTTTTTGCAAATTCTAATTTTTGGCACAGAAATTGTCTTTGACTTATCCCCATCATTAGATACAATATGGAACTCACTCTTCTTATTACCCCTTATTCCCTGTACAAACTTTTCCGAATGCTCAATTGCCTTAGCAATTTCGATGGCCGCATTAAGTGACATAGTGGTTAATAGCCTTTCTTGAATATTCTTATTATTAGTTCTCATTAGGATTAGGTCCCTTAATACCTGCTCATACACAATATGTTCAAAATCACAAGTCACGGCAAGGGACCTAAGAGTGGAAACATAAACCTCAACGGATTCATCAGAGTAAATATGAGCTTTTCCTTGACCACATTTATTTATTTTCCATATCATAAAGATAACTGTTTAGATGCATATTGGTACACCTTAATGTTACCTGGATTTACCACAACTGCGAGATTCTTAAAATCTTTTAACCCTATCCCTCCCAAACAATGTTTAAGTAGAGCTAACATGCTCTCTGGTTCGAACTCCTTCCCCTTCAAAACTTCCACATATGCTAAAAATACAGCCTCCCACATTTCCCAGTCTATGGGAGGCTCGCCAGGAGCTGTGAGAAATGAGGGAGGTGGAGCAATGCAAGACATGATGGTACACACCCTTAATATGACTTGCTATTGCCTACAAGACTAGCAAACTAGCATATGTGCATAAAACAATACACAAATAGCACAAAAGTCATGCACAATACCAAAAAAATAAGAAAAGAAGTCACTGATGTCACTCTAGCAAAGATGTGTGTATCACCGTAAAGAGACATGCTCAGATGCTCTCCATATGATGTGTGCGTCACTGTTGGCAACACAGCCACCTCAATGACAGGAGACTACTCCCCTACACACTCAGCAGACACAAATGGTGTGCATGTCACCGTTTGGAAACGCACTCCAGATGAGGAACAACCCGCTGCCAAAACTGCAAAGCTTTCGTGTACAACCGGCCTGCAAACCCAAACCCCAGCGGCAATGAAACTGAGTCCACCCACCAGGATACCTAACAAACGAATCCGCCGGAAGCTGGGTGTATCCATCAATCGCATGCAGGAAACCAAATATCAATTAGGAAAACTTCCAAATTTCTGGATGCACACAAAGCAATCTGACAGCTGCACAGTAAAACAACAATGAACTTCCCTGGAGAAATAAGAACCAATGAGGTTGAAGCGTCAAGGTGCACAACCAATGGCAGATCCTCATAAAATCAGGAAATGATTACTACACAAAACTTGTTGCTCCACACTAGTAAATTTGTGCCCGATCATTGCCAGAGTAAAGATGAAATTCGGTGACACAAATGAAGGTATGATAACAGCATAAATTTTATTCAGGAGCTAGCAAGCTCACAGGTACAAGCCAAGTAATGATATGGTACAAACTACCAATGCCCCCCATATATACAACCCTCCACAGGGTTTGAAAGATGTTCTGCCACGCGAGCCCAACCACTGCTTAAACTCACAAGCCTGCATCTTATGAAATAGACACGAGTGTAACGCAACGTGTCCCACTTGTGTCCGCTTCACACAACAACGCACGACAAGCATGATGCGTTAGAGCATACAACACTTTCCACAGCAGCACCCACCAGTTTAGCGCCAGGTGCAGCCGCATACCATCTGTCATATTTGATCTCCCTCAAAAGTCGACCCCTGCATGCATCAATAGGGCTGCCTTGCCCGCAGCCGGAGCTCTGTAGTTTGAACTACTCTCTGTCTAGTAAACTTAACTGGCTGCAGTTAGATTTTCATTAACACTTACCGAAAGCAGTTTTTGAAAGGAAATCGTGTTCTTTTCTATTTTAAAAGTAATGCTGCATTTTTGGCTTCCTGTATTACCCAATGTTCTTATGTGAAATAGCAAGTGTGCTGGGGCAATTATGGCCTTATAGTCCAATAACGCTGTTTTGCAAAAACAGACAGTCAATTTACGGAGCTGCGCTGAACACTGCAACTTTCTATAGCACTAACCGTCCACAAAGTTTGAAAGTGGGCCGCTTGTAGTGAAATCAGTTACCAGTAAAAACATAATGATTACGGTCTAGCATGCAATTAGAACCAACTATCCAAGTTAAGCCAGCATCATTCTTGCAGCTACACTGGGCTCACGAGGCTCTAACCTCTGCTGCTCCTGACTGAGTCATTCTGCGGCTACTAAGGACAAGACATACAGGGCAGGCTAGCATTAAACTGTCCCATCCAGCTGTTCCCGGGGTCACTGCTGACAGGAGATCAGCAGGTCATAGACCAACACACACAATTAGCATGCTGGAAGATCCTGCAGCCACACATGGGTTTTAAAGAGGCTGGGCAGGGGGCCTGGCAGAGGGAGCGCAAACTCTTTTTGTGCACAGGAAAGAAACAATGTATCCCTGTGTGCCATGTAACCATGACAATGAGCCCTCCAGGCCCAGCGCAGGAAACCTAAATACCTTCGCAGGCAGAGTCCGCGTGTTGCATACAAGGCTGTTTTTGGAGCGCCTCATGATCCCCAAAGGAAGTCAGGCAGCTACATATGCATGACCCATCCATTTTAATGTTGTGATGCGGACACCGGCATTAAAATGCGTTATTCTAACTCCTGATGCATGGTACTTGGCAGGCGGTGAATGAAACTTTATTTTCACCCTTCTCATTACATACTTACAAAAATAATCATCGAATAAAGCAGTTTAAAAGGTAAATACTAAAGCTACCTTAATAACCATCTGGCTGATAATTAAACTAAATAAAACAGAAAGGGCATGGTAACAATTAGAATAGTTGATTTTGGTTAAAGGTTGAAGTATGCTGGGCCTTTACAGAAACTTAAAACGTGAACAATCGCAAAGAGATGATAAACGTAGCGCTGAAACTTTTCAGACACTCACCCCCAGTCACAGATCTAGGTTGAATCCATCATCATTCTTTAGCTCACTTCGCCACCTCAGTTCAGACCCAGCTATATGCAAATCAATCTGACCCTGTGCCTCATGGGAACAGTCTAGCCTGAACTGCCAAACCAGGTCTTCCCTGAACTAAAAACCAGCCTCTTGGAGCCAGTTTCTGGTATCACCTTTAATCAGTAAGGCTTGAATCCAGAGGCAAAGTGAGCAAGCGACCCACATTAGGGCATACCCTGCCAACTTAGGGCGAACAAAGCAAACACAAAGAGATGATGGACGGAGCGCTGAAACTTTTCAAACACTCACCCCCCCAGTCGCAGATCTGGATTGAATCCATCATCATTCTTTAGCTCACTTCGCCACCTCACTTCAGACCTAGCTATATGCAAATCAGTCTTGACCCTGTGCCTCATGGGAACAGTCCAGCCCAACTGCCAAGCCAGGTCTTCCCTGAACCAGAAACAAGCATCCTGGGACCGGTTTCTGGGTAACTCCCTTTATCAGCCAGGCTAGCTTGAATCCAGTGGCAACGTGAGCAAGGGACCCGTTGGGGCTGGACTGTTCCCATTGGACACAGGGTCAAGACTGATTTGCGTATGGCTGGGTCCAAACTGGAATGGCATGGTGAGCAAAAAAAAACGATGGATTTAGGCCCAGATCTCTGTACTGGGGTGAATGTATGACGTTCTGCATTCTGTCCATCAATTGTTCTTTTTATATTTTTATCTGGGAAAGGTGAAAACCTGTACTAATGTGTGTTCCTGTTTTGATGTATGTCTTTAATAATATTTAGAATGTGCCTTCACCTTAGGTCTGATAGAATCTTTGTACAGCGTGGATTCTTACTTTGTCAATTAACGTGACTGGAGAGAGAAGGATCACGTTTCATCTGGTTTCGTTTACGGTTTCTCTACCCGTTGTGGTTGCTTTATCATGACACAACCCTACTCTGAAGGTATACAACTGACTGATAGCTATTAGTCTAAAAAATGCGAGTGTGACTTTAATACTGTCTTTCCATTTGTTTTTGCAACCAGGTGCACAAACTTCCTGCAGACTATGCTTGCGCTAACCTAAGCCACCACAAACAGGTCAGGCGGAAGTGTTCGGTATAAACACAGCGCAGGTCAGGGATATTTTGTCACCGAATGCCCTGCCCTTTCCCACCTATGGCAGCGCGGTGACGCGCCTGGGAGGGCGTGGCCGGGCGCAGGGGGCGGAACCTGGTGCACGGGGCACCG
Organism: Lissotriton helveticus; assembly: GCF_964261635.1. NCBI lineage: Eukaryota > Metazoa > Chordata > Amphibia > Caudata > Salamandridae > Lissotriton > Lissotriton helveticus. The sequence continues at coordinate 596,098,147 of NC_136072.1, forward strand.
TGCAGGAGGGCGGTGACGCCAGACATGGGGCGGGGTGGCGCGCGGCTGGGTTTCCAATGGCCTGAAGTTGGTGTGTGTCGGCAGGCTAGAATCTGAAGTCTGGTCATGGCGGAGGAAGACGGGGGAAGCTGGAAGACCCCCCGCATTTTGCAGAGCCTCAGGGGCAAGATATGTAAGTGTGCCCGGGATGGGAGAGGGGTATCTCCCGCTGAGGTGCGGGATGGAGGCATTGTAGTAGTCCCAGCGCAAATGGGGAAGTGACGGGCCAGCGGGGGAACAATGTGCCCCGTGTCAGCGCCCCCATGTGCCGCCAATATTTGCTCACTCTTTCCTCCCCCCCCCAAGGAGTGTAACGCGGCCCTCGGACCACCGGTGGGTGCTTCGGTGGAGGGACCAGGCAGAGGTGCAGCCAGGCACTGGGAGAAGGTGGGGGCACTTCCTGCCAGCGCCTGGCACAGCTCGCGCCCTCAAATGCAACTCCTAACAATTCCTTTCTTTCGTACTGCCCCTTAACGACTGTCCACCTTTCAAAGGCGCGCCAGTATCGTGGTGGTAGTTCATTTTTTTATTAGCCTCTTTTGCATTCAATTTGACCGTTTTACCAATGATGTTAACTTTTGTCTTACAGTTGATGTTCTCGTGCCACATTTGTGGAATTTTACATTTAATATGTTCTCGTATTAGAGGGCTTGTTCCGTTTACCAGCCCGCTTTCTTTCCAGTCAGCTGCATCATGTCGTATTCAGTCACTGCCCCCTCTTAATTGATCTGCCCTGAGAGCACAACTGACGTATGCATGTTGGTACTCATTTGATAAAGTATACAATCTGTGTGCACGCGAGGATGGCAGTGTTCACCTCATTCTATTAGATGTTTGGTGTACTGGTCCACCTCCATCATGGAGTACTTTCGTTTCAATGTATGAGGGACTATTTTACACTTAAGCAGTACATCCACTCATACAGAAGGAGTTTGAGGTTTACTTTCATAGGCAGGCTTTACAAACAAGTGTCTATTCAGATTTCAGGGCATTCGAGTCTTATTGCTGTTCTGAATATGGGGAGGTTGTAGTTGATTGTTAATCACTATAGGAACTTGATCGAAGCTTTGCATGCTCGCACACAAATATTATTTGCTGCTCTTGTGTCTTTGGGACAATTGTGTTCCATTCGTTCATGTTGTGTCTTAATTTCAATGCTCACCTGCCTCTATTCTTGCTTCCGTGGTCATTCTCTTTCCTCCTCTGGTGCTCTCTCCTTGACACTTTGGCCATCACCATTCTTACTGTGTGTGGGGCATTAGTTGAATCCTTGTGTCTCTCATTCAGTAACACATGTCTAGAGTTACCCACAACATTTGGCTGTATATCTGTGGCTGGACCACTTCCTCCATTGCCGATCCCCCCTGCCAGTCTTAGTGTCACAGACGTTGTCTATTTGTTTCAATCTTATTCTCAGTGGTCAATTCTTAACCTTTTGACTAATGTGGGTCCTTACTGAGTCACTACTGAAAACCAGCGACCCCAACCTAAGCAATTTCTATGCTTTGAACCTCAAAACTGTTTGCAAAACACAGAAATAAATATAAAAAAATGCAAAATTATTAAATATTTGATTTAATAAGCACACCAAAATATATAAAAATCAGTTTTAATGGGAAGGTCGGAACTTTTCAAAATCTGTTTTTATTTCTAAACGGCAAAGCTATATGCTAGACTAGCTTATCAATCAATTTGTTCTGTATTCGATCCAATAGGTAAGATCATAAAGCACAAATAAAAGAATAAAACAATATAAAATTCCAATTCATCTTTCATACGAGTTAATAGCAGCAGTTTTCTTTCACATATAATAAAAAACTCTTGTTGTTTTAATAGACCCAAACTGTATTGTGCAAATTTGCCGCATAATAAACCCAAAACTATTTACAACCCCACTTCCTCTTTTTCATGCACGCCTTTAAAAACTTGGCTACCAATAAGCAAACCAGAGGGTCAGACAACGATTTGAAAAAATAATGTGCCATCCGACATTGTTTTAAATTTTGGTGCTTTAAAATCGGGACAAGGTAGTCGTTCCTTTCTTTCTCATAGAGCCCGCAAAACTAAGTGTAGCTCAGTTTGAATGGAGAGGTTATCGCACAAGCAAATCTGAATGTTAATGTTTTTTCTGGGTAGCCTAACATCAACGGTATCATGTTCATGAGAAATGTTAATAATATGAATTTGTGTTGTGCACTAGCGACGTTTGGCAAGTCGGAGTGCCGTCCCTCTATCAAAGGCGGGCTCAGGCGATAGATACGAACTGCCTGTTTGTCCCGATTTGTTTCCATCCAGTTGCATTCTGCAATCAATAAAAAACCCTGTTCATTACCTTTTTGTTTTGAGACCTTTCTGCAAGCTAGTGGATCCCTGAATAAGTCGGGGAGCCCAGTATCATTCAACACTGACTCAACGCAGTTAAGCCACCTGACCCTTCTGTGGTTTTCCAATTGTAAGCAGTTTCCTATTATACTTTGAGTCAGGGTCACAGTGTCCCTCTGCCAGATTGAGTGCCACAGTAGGATCGGGGCTAGCCAAATTGAGTCTGATATATAGGGCAAATCCAGTTCTATGTGTAAAATATAGTTGGAGGAAGAGGGAGGCAGGCCCACTAGAGACTTTAAAAAGTTGTTTTCAATCAGTTGGAGCTCAGTCATAAGAATAGATGGTAGCAAATGGAAGCCAGATAATTTTCTGTAAACAAGAGAAAGCATTCACACACATTGGAAGAGATCAAACTACTGTGGCTGTGAAGTTCTGCACCACTTAAAGCATGCTGACATTGAACTTCAAGGTCCCTGCTAATAAAGCATTCTATAAGTGGATCCAGCGACTCTCCTTGACATGGGTACTCTGTCTTAAGACAGTTATTTGTGTAACTTATGTTAATGCATTCAGTCTTGAGTAGAGGTCTGAAAAGTATGATTCAACAGTGGGCTTAAAAAAAAAATAAGTAACCCCCTAAGCTCTTCACTTTATTAGGTGTAGTTTGACAGTACAGCTGTCACTATATCTTGTGTGATCAACAGAAAACAAGCTCTTAGAGTACTACTGAGAGATAGACTTTGGCTTCACCCGCTTTTTGATAACTGTGAGTACAGCATCTAGTTGGGCAGATATGTGGTTTCACTGAAAAAGAGCGCTTGTGTTGCACTTTCTTGAACATGTAGGGAGTCTCAGATACCAATGTGTACTGCTAACTCCTCGTCGCTGTTGTGACCGTATGGGAATTTTGTAATGAGTTCAATAATGTAGCAAAAAGGAGTTGCAGTTGTTTCTTGTGATCTGCTCCTCTTAAGTTTTGTTCAACTCTTTCTATGCCAGAATATTTCAAAAGAGTATTTTCCCCTTTGTGCTTCAGATGAAAATTTCTGGCCACTGGGTAACTGGAGTCATTGTGCCATGATGAATTGAATGGGCCGGGTTACAAAGCTGTCTAAATACGACCAATATTATGTCTTCTATTTGTATGCTGCATACCTATAATTGTGCAAAGTAGGCATTCCATTAAATCATCTTTTTGGTGAAAGTTAAAAGAAAGAAGTAAATATGATATAGATATTATTTAAAAATGAAATTAAAATGACAACTTCTTTGTTAATGAATCTTGCCCTTTATGTGTTCGCAATGGGAGCTTGTTCGCCAACTTGACAAAGGCAACAGCAGTAGCCGAAATTCATGGTGTTCGAAATAAACAAACTGGAGTCTAAGGAGTTGGTGTGACGCTGTGTTCTTTTCCCGGTGGAAGGGAAGTTTCACTTCAGTGATATTGTAGACTGGCCGGCGCTGCGTGCGGGGACACAGACCGACCCCCCCCCCCCCCGTAAATTTCCATTTGAAGAGTGTCAAAAAAAATTGAGTACTATGAAAACAAATTGAATATTAAATTACCACAAGATGGTTTTACTTGTGTATTTATCCTCATTGGGATGATCAGGTGAGGTTTGTAAATTAATACATGTTCTGTGCTCATTGCCGGATCATTAATATAACAAAAAAAAGACATTTAAATTAATTCGAGTTTTATCAGAATGCCTGGTCAAAATGTATACAATAAAACAGTGAGAACTGTATGTGGCCGAAGTGAGAGCATTTTTAGGCTGTACAAAACGTTGCTTAGACTTTTGTATTAAAATCCAGAAGTTATAATTTGATCAACTCAGAAGATACATTGAAATTATTTTTTTTTAAATATATTTTTATTGCAGATTAGTATAGTATACACTTATTCCGGTCAACATCACTACTACCCGTGCGTGCCAGGCATATGGCATTGGACCTCATATTACACAGACATTTAGCCCACAACCCGGAGGGCGGGCGGCATTACTCAGGAAGAGGTCATATGCGTGCATGACATATACCTATAACCAAGACCGGTCCACCATAGGACCTTGCATCTGCGTTTCTTTTACTCCCACCCCCCCCAACAAACCAAAGTAAACATATCACTGGAGCCAATATTAACTTAACTGCACTGCTATTCTTTGGCATCTTTGTTTCGGTTGTCCCTCTTCTATTTCCCAATGCACGAGAAGCATACCATAGTTGGCTAATGCAAGTATCCTAGATTCAACAATTTTCATCTTCGCAACGTACACCAATCAACAGTAACTCCCCCCCCATGTCAGCTCTCACTACCCCCCCCCCCCCTCAATTCCCTCCCCCCCTACAATAACGGCGGTGTGGGCAGTTCGAAAGATACATTGAAAAACAGATTATCTTTAATTGATAATCAAAACACATAATTACAATGAACAGATTAATGAAATAATCAATAAGAACCCCACAAACAATATCACCCAAATAGTCCATTCATTAAAAAATCAAGCCTAGTAGCAGAATGAGGGTCTTCAACAAACCGGAGTAAGTGTCTTAAGCATTCCTTCTGCCAAGCCACAGTGGCCCAAAAAAAAAAATTTGGGTGGACATCCTCCAATTATCCGCCCATCTTCATCAGGACCAAAAGTAAATAAACATCTTAGATCATGCTTCTCATAATTAGGACTCACTAAGGGTCATGTGAAGTTCGAGACATCTAACGCAACAAGAACCAATGAAGCAAGGTTCTACAAACAGCAAGTAAGCAATTCTACGAGGCACAGTTTGAGCAACATAAGGAAGAAAATGCATGATGCTTAGATACAAGGTACAAATAGAATCAGAGCTTGTAAATCTTATCTAATAAACAGTTCAGTAAATAGCAGCCTACGGAAATGCGGTGGAAGAAGTGTGGCGGAGCAACGTACTTCGGACTCAGCAGGCAGGACATTGGGACTCCAAGCCTTAGCTATCTAAGCACCATCTGGTGTGTGTCCATCCCGGTATGTTAAGATTTACAAGATGAGATTCTTTTTGCAACTTGAATCAACGCTTCATGAGTTTTTAGTTTTTTTTTCTGCCTTCGATTGGGTGATGCAGATTCTGGGGTTGGATACTGCAGAAAATTAAAATCTGCACAATAATTATTATGCCATGTTGTGATAAGAGTAATTGGAAAAAGATCTGTTACCAGGTAGGGTTATCTTTTATAGGGTTGAGTACGCTTACTATGGTCCTTAATTCTAAACCAATTGTACAATATACCCAGGCCAAAAGACCTTTTACATTAATTTGGCAGCAATGCATCTGTGCTTGCAGAACTTTAGTTATAAATATAGCTACCCCTCTATGGGCTGCACTCACTGAAGAGAGACATTCAAATTGTGACAAATTGTTTAAACATGGTAAAAGTTGACAGACTACATATGTGAATGAGAGCCTACTGCAGAAAAATAAGAGCTGGATTATGTGTAAAAACCCATGGTTTAATGGCCTGTAATTTACACCAATCGAGCATATTCACATAAAATAAGAACCGCTAGTAACATAATATGAACATAACGTGTATTTGTAAAGCACATGTTCACTGAAGGGTATCTTGGCACTGAATAACAGATGTTTAATGTTACTCAACAGTACTCATTTTATCGCCTCCCCTCCCCCCCCAAAGGATGAAAGGCTGAGTGACCTTCCAGGATTTGAACCTATAACTACTAAGCTGGCTGACCCGCATAAAATATAGTCCTATGTGTATCCTTGCTGAAATAATTAAATGCCCGTTTAGGTGTATTTCATCCTCAAGTCCACTATCTTAAATACAGATCGATTCAATAACACATTGATACATTGGCATGGCAGCAAATGCGCTGGTCCGTTATTATAAAGCGCTATGTGCTTATTTCCAATATGATGAATAAAGTGCCAATCTAAATGTAGCGTTGCATATCTCTCTGTCCATACCACCCCTTCAATGCAAAACATGAATAAAATACCCTGCTTGACTTCATTTAACAAAAAATAGATCAGTTCCACGTGACAAAATGCACTGACCTATAGTCTTAATTGTCAAAAGCTAAGTGCTTGTTACTAATATAATTATAATATGCCAAAAACAGTGTGATTCTCTGTCCCTGGAGCAGGGCCAGCTCCTGCTAACTCCAAAGGTGCCTTCCCTCGGGAGATAGCGGTTTGCCTTTATATGGCGGAAGCTATGACCCCTCGTTCAGGCAAAAGCAAACAATATGCTTCCAACAAGTGGAAGCTGTCAAAGTGTTCCCATTTGCTGGAAGCAGAGTTTTCATATCTTTCGCTGCCCCCAGAAATGCGGGATGGGAAAGAGATGAACCGATTGCTCTTGCACGCAGGATGCTGCATTTCCTGCAGGTCCCTGTGTGCCAACAGTAATGCCGGGTCCCGCAGAAGGCGGGAAGCTGGCTGGGACCGCTGGGGCCTTGAAGCTTCCCCGCAGTCCCCAAGATGCACACTGGGTGTCCTGGGTGGGGCCTGGGCACCCAGGGAGATGTGGCTGGGCCCTGGGGGTAGGGAATTCCAGGGGTTAAAGCCGGCCCAGGGAGAGGGGCTGCTTGGCCCCCCTCTCCTATTGAATTTCACCAGGCCCTGGGGGATGGGTTCCCAAGAACCGAAATCACCCGTGGGAGGGAGGGTGTGCGGCTTCCCTCCCAGTTTTCTTCAGTAGTATGCAAAGGTCTTCTAGCCTTTTCCCACTTTGTACAGCTTAACAAAAAACCCCTGAGCGCGTTTACAGCCAATTTTTGTGACCCGTTATTGATGCAAATTAATACAAGGATATCTCCACAATGCACTTACTTCATTTAGTGAAGGGGAACTTCCTGTTTGGTGGGTTTTCACCTCTTTGTAGTCTCGTCAACTTCTCCTGACGAGGATTCATGCTATCACAGATTTCTGGATGAAGATGCTCGAGGAACAATTACATTGCTGATATTAGATGCACACAAGTTCACTGGGAACTTTACCCTGTGGTCCTTTACGTAGCTTTAATGCAGACTATGCATGCAACATTTACCCAACAAAGTATCACTTGCTAATTAACCAGATTGAATTGCTTCAGTTGGGTAGATGCTTTTGGCAAAACTGGCTACTCTTCTGGGTAACAATGTAGGTTCAGGTGCTGGAAGCACATACAAATATAAACATAGCAGGTGCGCAAACGTTCATAACTTGGGCTTGGCAAAGGCAAATCAAATGTGTTTCCTCACGTATTCCATGTTGGGAAATTGTTTTATCCTTAATGGAGGTGAATGCGTCCTTGATCTAATGGAGCACAATCTGATCTGTAGTGACTGTGACAAGTTTACAGGTTTCAGTTAGAATATAAAATAAAAACACTGTAAAAATCCACTAAAAAAAGCAGAGGTTACAGGGACCTAGTAGTTAGAAAATGCAATTGAAAATACCTTAGTAATCACACATAACATACACCTTGTTAAAAAGAAACAATTATTTGACTACTAATCCCATAATGGGTACAATGAGAGGTGTGTATATAAGGTGAAAAGTGACGATGGACTCGCAATACCGCAAGCAAGACCAGTTTGGTTGAAACACGTCTGTGGTGGTCATATGACGATAAATGTACTGGATGAATACATTGAAGTAAACATCCCTTTCTGGAGTGTGGCGTTATTCATGTTTTGATGGAATATATATTTTCTTAGGGAAGGTTTCTGGACATATATCTATAAAAGGTTAAAGTAACGTTATAGTTAGGGGAATTTCTCAGTCACAACATACAAATTTTGGACTGGAAAAAAAGCCTGGTAAATTTCAGTGTTTATTTGGGAGTTTAAAACGTTACATTATCACCGAAATTCTCACCTAACTATAACATTACTTTAACCTTTGTTTTTTTCAGTAAAAAAAATATATGTATACACACACTCAAAATATATGTGGATGGAGATCGCTATAGATATAAACATAGAGAGTCTACTTGTCAACCCTCTTCTAGCACAGGTCTGTATGAGGTTCACTTTGAGCTCGGGTTCCATCCTTAACAACATACAGCATGGCACACTGGTTCATCCCACTTCAGCCATTGGCTTTCTTACCTTGTGAGTGACTACATTTGTCTGAACATAAGTGAATATCAATATGAAAATGAGGGTGCTCCAATGCCAGGGTTAGTGGGTCAGTTTTTCAGTTTCTCCAGTGTCACTTTTTATAGACAGCAGAACGACACTTGGGATTTCTCCGGCTGGTGGGGTACCGGACTATTTCGTTCTTATTCGTCAGAATATTACTGAGATTCTGAACTCTTGACGACCATTGCACCTTGCCGCCAGACCATTGAATATATGTATTGGATATCACTTGAGGAATATCTTATGCTCATGAGAGTCAGATTATTACTGAGATTGTGAATCTCTGACGACCATTTCACTCTGCCGCTGGACCATTGAATATATATATATCGGATATTACCTGAGGAATATCTTATGCTCATGAGAGCGTTTTTTGGTATTTCATACATGGGGATCTCATTCTAAGACCACTGGGCTTATATTTTCCAGATATTGACGGGACCATAGCAATTTAACAACAAACTGGAATTAAAATCAACATTTAGATGAGCTTTCCAAATCCAAGTTGAACTTTTCCATCTTGCCTCTGGACTATTGTATTCAGAACAGATGTGCCCTGATCCATCCAACCAGATGATTTCGAGTCATTGCATTGAAACGAATCAGAAGCCTTGAAAAAGTCGCAAACGGCGACGAAACACGTGTCGGCTGTAGCTGTATCAAAATTACATTTATGGAACAACTGTCATGAGGATTGTATGCTGAACGGAACACATTACTGATTGTGTATTAAACTAACTTTGCTGGTTGGGATCAATCAGCTGTCTACTTATCTTGTGTTGTGCCATGTCTAAATTGGCGAATTTCACTTTTTATAGATCCCATTTCATTTCGTTTGCTCTCCTCTTTTTAGTTCCTTTTTTAGCGCATAACACCACATGCTTGCTTCTCATTTCCTTTGCAGTGCACTTCATCCTTCATGACCTCTGCTTGTAAACCAGGCGATCATTGTGGAATTGTATATCCATAGTGCATCTGTGATACACCATTCCAAGATTGCCAACATGTTTGTTCTGAATGTGTCTGCCGAGCTGAAAACTCATAACACTGATACACTTTGTACAATACCATTTCAAGATAACTACCAGCTGTTATGTTTAATTGCATACATTATTGCAAGCATACGCCACCATATTCAGGCAGCAGTATGTTTTCTTATTTTCTACTTTGGTTCTTGTAATTTGTCTTGCATATGTTGTGTGTGTGTTTTTTATTGTGGATGTGTAAGTGGGTAAATGCTAGAATGAATCAGTGGGTGGATTAATGGCGCAAGAGTGTAAGGATGTGTGACAGTGTGTCTTATCACTTCTTGAATGCCTAAAGCCATCAGTGACTGAAGAGTCACCTTTCATTTACAAGCCAGGCCTATCTGCATTGCCAAAGCTTGTTTTTGACTCACAGGTCCATATGTAAGGCAAAGGAAGTAACAGTGTTTTGAGCCGCAATTTCCTAGCCAATTCACACTAATAATGAGGGGAAAAACTTTGTTTCTTAGTTTTTTAGGTGTTCAGGTAGTCTAACTCCTGTAAATTAGTCATTAAGCACTAGGTTCTTTTTCCACCAATTTGCTGATGAACCCAATGACTATAAGGATTGGATCCACTGGCAGTTTTTGATCACATGACTAGGTATGAGTCAGTCATGGGAGTCCTAAATGAACCTAAAGATAAAGAGTCACAAAAGACAATTTCTCCTACGCTCCTGTTTGCCAAAGCTTGTTGATGAAGGGGGCAGTCAAAGTCAACATCTGACTATAATTTGCTAAATCATGTAAATACAGACATTTGCTAAATGATGTTTGAATGCGTTGCATGCACCAATGCGGTTTAGCAGTGTATAGCCAGAACTATTGGATTTGCCAATGCTAGGGGAAAAAAGGAGCAAAAGGGATTACATTCTGTATAGAATGGATATAGAAGATAAAAAATAATGTGATAACCAGTGTACTGACTCAGTGTGCTTTTCAGATGCAAATTAGTTCCTCATGCAATCCAATGGGCGCACTTCCAAGAAGACAGAATGATGAACTGAACAGTCAGAAGCAGGAGGGATGAAAGAAATGCTCCTTCCGGCGGAGCTAAAGCACACTCTGTATAGTTTAAAGACTTGGCAACAATGGGTCTTGCAGACAGCTGCACTATCAAGACAGTCCCTAAAACGCGTGGGAATCTGCCTAGTGTTTTTCTGCTCTGAAATCCCTTAGCTTTGTCTTTGACTCTGTTTTACAGGTCTCGTGTTGAAGGTATAGCATGAGCATCGGATACCAATAACATGCTCATTCTGAATTAGGCATAAATAGAAGTTTTTACCTATTTATGAGTACATGGTGTACAGCAGAAACCACACACAGTACTTTTCTCCATTCACATTTTCACAGGAAAAGGTTGGTGAAATCTGACTGAGGAAATATGCTTAGAAAGAGGACAAAACATGCAGAAATCAGTGCACAAAAGTTAGGTTCTGCGTAAGTCATACCTTATTCCGAGCAGAAAAACTCGGAATGATGCTTTCATATCACATCTAATAAATACCGCACCATGTCATATTACTTGTCATTATTACCAAACCAAAAATGGCTGCACTCATATAATGAGCCCCTCTGACGGCTACATAACATTCAGAACGAATATTTGCCACGTAACGTCGCTGAGAAAGGTCTTGGCAATTAGGACAAGCCATGGCCATTTCACTCTTAGAATATTGTATTTTGCTCCTTACTGGGCTTCCCTAAAAACATGTTGCTACTCTAAATGCTTGCTTTGTCAAAAACTATTTTCGATTCACCTTTTCCCCCATCTTTACTTGCAGTAAGTGGCTTCCTGTACCAGTTTAGAGTACTAACAAGATGGTTTGCACCACCTACAAGGTCTCATGCTTGAACACTCCAAAATACTTCTCCTAGAACTAAAGATCTTGACGGGGGGGGGGTGGGGGAAATACTTGGGATTGGGAGACAAAAAAAATCCTGGTATTGTATTGTAATTGCATTTATGTAGCACTTACTACCCATGACGAGGCGTCAAAGTGCTTTTTCGGCGAGTAGCAAGCTACTCTGGCACCCATAAAGGATTAGTGTTGAATTAGTATAGTGAAACATGAAAGTAATTAAAGTGGTGGATGGGTTAGTCAGTTATTTGGATTCGGAAGGATCGCTCAAGGATAGAAGAGGAAAAAAGGTTTATATTTACATAGAGCCTGTTACCCCTGATGGGGTGTTGAAGCGCCTCTTTTTTTTTTTTTTTTTTTTTTTTTTTTTTTTTGCCCAGTAGCACGCTACTCCAGAAACCCATAAAGGATTAGCGGTGAATTAGTATGGTGAAATATGAAAGTAATTTGGGTGGTGGATATTAGTCGGTTATTTGGAGTGAGAAGGATAGCGGAGGGATAGAAGGAGGAGAAAGGTTTGCATTCATATAGCGCTTGTTACCCCTGCAGGGGTGTTGAAGTGCTTTTCTGCGAGTAGCACGATACTCCGGAACCCATAAAGGATTAGTGTTGAAAATTAGTATAGTGAAATATGAAGTAATTTCAGTGGTGGATATGTTATTCAGTTATTTGGATAGAGATGGGTAGCCGCAGGATGGAAGAGGGAAAGAGGTTTGTATTTATATAGCGCTTGGAGCTTTATTTGGTGAGTAGCATGCTACTCTGGAACCCATAAGGATTAGTGTTGAATTAGTATAGTGAAATATTAAAGTAATTTGAGAGGTGGATCTGTTAGTCGGTTATTTGGATTAAGAAGGGTTGGGGAGGGGTAGAAAAGGGAAAAGGTTTGCATTTATATATCGCTTGTAACCCTGATGGAGGTTTTGAAGTGCTTTATTGGTGAGTTTCACGCTACTCCGGAACCCATAAAGGATTACTGTTGAAAATTAGTGTAGTTAAATATGAAATTAGTTTGAGTGGTGGATGTGTTAGTCAGATGGATAGTGAAAGGTAGCGGAGGGATAGAAGAGGGAAAAGGTTTGCATTTATATAATGCTTGCTTACCTCTGATGAGGTGTTGAAGCACTTTTTTGACTATTAGCACGCTACTCTGGGACCCATAAAAGATTAGTGGGGAATTAGTATAGTAGAATATGAAATTTGAGAAGTGAACATGTTAGTCTGGTATTTTGATTGTGGAGGGATAGGAGAGTAGAGGATTTCAATATTTATTTTTGGGAGGTCATAGCAGTAGTAGGAGGCTTTTGGATGAGTAAAAAGGGGTTGTGGAGGGGAAGAATCAGAGGGAAAAGTTTGGGATTGGTATAGTAAAAGAGGTGTCCTGATGCAAGGAGGGGTAGAGTAAGGGAGAGTCTAGAAGGGTTATTTTTGGGATCATATTAGTGGTATGGGGTTTGGGATGAATGAGAGAGTGGGTGTGGAGGATATATTAATAGATGTATAGGGTGAGAAATAGGGTAGTCCATTGGAGAGAGTAGTAGAAAGAAGTTTGAGATGAGTCCGAAAGTTGGGTTAGAGGATATCTTGAGAGAAATATAGGGTGAGAAATAGGGTAGTGCATTGGATATGCTGAATTAGAAGAAAGTGATAAATGTGTACATCCATAAGTACATTGAAAGTATATAGATGCAAAAAGGAGGTCGGTATATGCAGATTAAAGATATTGCTAGAGGTACAGGATGAGAAGTAGGGTAGTGCATTGGATATGCTTTTCAGGAGGCAGGTAACAAACACACAGATACAAGTACGTGGAAAGTACATAGATGCACAATGGAAGAAGTACATGTAGATCAAAGATGCACCAGATAAACTCCGATTTTCAAGTGTTATTGTACTTGTATGTTTGCAGTGTCTTTGCATCAAGATCCCCTATGACACAGCTGGCTTTGTTTCATAGGCGTTTAAACCATGCCTAGAAAATTACGCTGCAGCTTTCTTTTTATTTGCCAATTTGAGTTGGATTGGCAAATAAAAAAAAAAGTGCAAAAGTATTTTTTGAAGCATGGGTTTGGGTAGCAACACAGAGAGCATGCTTGAGGGTAACAGTATGGAGGATTTGGATATGGGGAAGCAGTTGGGGAAGTTGAAGCAATGGTCAAAAGAGAAGACGGGTGCAGGTGGGGAAAGCAACACAGTGGTTGGGGAAAAGTAGCAACACAAAGGTAAGGTGGGGTTGAAAAGCAGTGGATGACGGAAGGTGGGGTGTGAGGAGGCAATAAGGAGATCGTAGGGACAGAAGAAACACTGGGTGGGTAGGAAAAGCAACTGAACAGATGGCGACATGGAGCAGGCGAGCAAAAACAGCTGGGCGAAAAGGCAACGGGCAAAGGACATAAGTGTGATCGCAACATGGAGGAGGGCATTGAGAAGCACACGGGGGACAGGGGGCAATACAGCGCAGGGCTGAAAAGTGCATAAGGGAGACAGGCCAGGTCTCAAGAAATCTACCCTTTCACTGGCTATGGCGAGTCCGATTTTATCAAGGTGAGCTATTTTTTAGAGCCTGCTGGTCCAGTCTGGTGAGAGAGCTTAGCCTGGCAAAGAACAGGCATTCTGCTCATTCAGAAAGTGAACGAGAGGTAAAGATTCATTTAAATCTTGTTTTCATCTTGTCATATTTGCTGTGCATTCAAAGACGGAGGTCAGATGTCCACTTATGTTTACTTACAAATTGAGGCTTATTTTATCCTGGAGATTGGTGTTTACAAAATCCTCTAACTTTCTAGTCCGAAAGAAAAGTAATGTGAACTCTCTGACAACTGTGCTGGGGTACAGATAGTGTGAATAAAGGCGTGTACGACGCAGTTTCTTTCTGTTCGTTTTTTCCTGGCACACAACATTTATATAGCTTGTAATTGAACTGTACACCTATTTTAAAATATATTTCAGCAGTAATGAGAGCACGTTTTGGAATTCTGAAGTTTCATGGAAACAAATATTTTAATAGGAACAAATCAACACACTTTACTTGGTAATGTGCTAATGACAAATATTTGCTGAAACCAGATTTCTATACATTACCATTTGTAATCTTTATCGCTTTATCAGTAAAACTGCATGGCAGTGGGAAAGCTTGTGGCCATTTCAATGAAAACATGCGGTCTGTAGATCACCGTGCATTACCACAACATGCTTTGGTCCGATTTATTAAACGTGAGTTTTTAAAATGCCAAGAGACACATTCTTGCCCACACCTTGATGACAATGCTATTAGTGAACTAAGAGACAAGTCAGACGCAATATGTACCCTGTATGTGGGCTATATTTTTATTATAGATGGAGCAAAAATCAAACAATTTTTTTTTGTGCAGCAGATATGCTGAGCTCACAGATTTGAAGGTGCTCTCATGCGTGCTAATGAAGAAATCACCACCCCTTGTTGTAAATAATTTTGTCCACCCTAAGCGTGGAAGGGTATACTCAGATGTGAGTCCCTTGCTCATTGCACCATCAGGATTCAAGCAAGCCGGGCCGAAGACGGCTGAAATGCCAGAAACCGGTCCCCGGAAGCTTGTTTCCTTCCCAGTGTAAGAATTGGCTTTTGTAGTCTGGTCTGCCCTGTTCCCATGATGCACTGGGCCAGGGACAGACTAATTTGCATACAGCCAGGTTCTGAAACTGGGATGGTGCAATGAGCTAAAAAACGGTGTTGGATCTAGCCCTGATCTCTTGACTGGGTGAGAGTACTCTGCTTAATTCAGAGACTCTGTCCATCACCACCCCTTGTTGTAAATAATGAAGAAAAAGACGTCTCTGTGAAATAAAATTTAAGCCAGGATCATACAATTTGCGACCAGTTTTTGAGTCGGGTGCATTACAGTTAGGTCGAGTAGATTATTCAAGTCACTAGACCTGCAGATCTGGTAACATTTCTATACGTTTTAAAGGCTCTTTCGGAGTGCTTAACCAAAAATAAAAAGTGGAAGCAAAGAAGCACGCCAATTAACCCATTTCGTGCGTCAAACGTTCAGTGCCAGTGCTGAACGTTCTAAGAAACGGGTGGGCCCGCGTTGGCCGTTGGACGTGCGCAGCACTACGGAGGTAGTGCTCGCAACGTCCAACGGCCGACGGCAGCACTAAAGGGGTTAATAGACGGTGAAAAGGCTATCCTTCATAGGAGGGACAAACACAGGATTGACAAGCTATCACACAAATGTGAAGCAGGCAAATGACCGGCAAGAAAGCCAACCAAGCCCCTCTATGTACTTCGTAAGCATACAGTGTGTGCTGTCTGGTAAACTCAACCTAAAAAGGATCTCACACCTTAGCTCCTGCTCCCCCTCTCTCCCCAAAACTCATTCATTGAGACAAGATAATGCAACCCCCAATAACTTACTCATTAAAACTGGATAGCTCACCCATCCACCCTCTTCAACACATGAATTGAGATAATATAGCTCAGACGTCCCTTCCGCTCCCGAGAACTCATTCATTGAGCTTGGGATTCACAGTCAAAAGGCTCTGCTAGTACAGCTTCAGAACGCTTTTAGGTATCTAGGGTAGTGGCTCTTATGCATTAAGAAAGAAGCACATTTGTTTGAACACATATAGCGATAGCACAGCTCTGTGAGCTCATTCAAGAGAGTTGTGGTGCCAATATTCTCTGTACGCTGTCAGATGGATGCTACGTTATTTCTTTCTGAACGTTTTCAAATGAATCCAACATTGCATCTTCCAGAATCAGTTCAAGCAGATAGGATAACTTGTTGCACCCATTCAGAGACGTAGAATAATAGAATTGTCTACTGGGAGTCACTCGTTGCAGTGTCTGATTTGCCTAGTTTTTGGAGGGACATCTGTGTCTTTGTGATTAGGTGGATTAGGGGTGGATGTTAAGCATAGTATGCTTTTTATTTGTGGTTGTCAGTTGAAAAGTTACGTAGCAGGACTTGCAAAATGTCTTCAATAACGCTTGCAGTCTTCTTTGAGGGCAGGAACTTGACATAAAAAGGATATTTGCATTGTCTTATATGCCAGGTTTACCTCAACGTACACGCCATGCACCGGCACCTGCCTCCTCGTTGGCTTTGAAAGAGGTCTCGAGGGCACGACAACGAAATACTCGTGTGACTTTAGATGATTTCAAGAGTAGAAGCAGGATATTGTGGCTTCCTACCAGACTCTAGGCAGGTATATCGGAACTGCTTCACCACACTAGTTGCATATGCAGCAGTTTTTCTTTTAAACTTAAAAAAAAAATGTTAAGTACCTTTTGCTGGCTTTGAAATAGTTTCATCAAATGTAAAGTGATGACCGATATTGGGATACCCAGTGCATATATTGAAGTCTTTAATTGTGCATTGAGTGATTTACATAAAACAAAATTTCTCTTGCCCTCTTAACAAGTTTAAATGTATTTATATAGGACAAAATTTCAATTGTTTTGGGACATTGCACTCAGAAGGCGTTTCCTACCAGTCAGGAATTTAGTGTGTTCTCTGCAAAAATATATACATCCATACTTCTCGTATTAGAATACACAGCTATTTTTCCGGTTTGAATTAATCCTGTTGATTAAGGATCAGAGATACTAGGTATTAAAAATCGCTTCTCAGCAGAAGAAACACATTTTCAATATTAAAAATAGATAAATGTTTCTCAAAGCATACAGTCCCTCACCCACACTAGTTGGCATGCTTCATCAGTCAGTCAAAGTTATGTTTATTTAGATCATAGTCTTTAAACAAGTGCAAAGAAATAATTACAGGTTTAAAATATTCTACAGCAATACAGAAAAATAATTACAGGTTAAAATATTCTACAACAATATTTATAAAACGTTCACACAATGAATACGTAGTTTAAAAGCAGGTACCAATAAAAGCATCACTTTCTTTGGGTGGCCCTACTCTTTAAAAGTTATTATCACTTATAATCAACCTTTTCTCTTAGACAAGCTATATAATTCATTTATTTGTAAAATGTCTAAAATTGTTACTCTTATATTGTTAGGAATCTTTGTACTACCTTTATATAGTTCCCTAGAGCAATTGCAATTTCGATAGAAGGTATTTCCGTAAGGAGGTTGACCTCCTGTGTCCGTGTTCTTATATCATATTTTACAAATATTGGACGCAGACATAGTTTACGCTGTTCTAGAATAGTTATACAATCTAACAGGATGTGCACTAAGTCGCCTTTTGTGCCCAGCCTACACTTTCAACACCCTTTGATTTGAATTCTTTACCAACCACGGGTTAATCCCAATTCGCATTCTTAATATCCCCTGTCTATACCAATGATTCGGTAAGGATTTCACCTTCACCAGTGCTAGGAGGGCTCCTCCAGAACGCTTGGAGTCTTTTAGGAGGGGATGCACTTGCTTTCTAATTGTGGGTGGTCAGCTGTCCCTGATGTTAGAAACCTTTAGCCGGTGGCCCATCTGCCGCAGAGCTATTGGATATACTGAGCCTTATTATCCCTATTTAATTTTTTTCGAGATTTCGTCCTAACTGTGGTAGTGCCAAATTGAAAGTTGCAGAAATGTCCCGAACCCACTGGGGGGGAAACTTGCATCACATCACAGACATTTCTGGTTTGCATTCTAGAAGCAATCCCCCTATTTTCAGGGTTTGGTTTTCTTAAACAACCATGCCGAGCAGACTGCCATCGACTCGAACAATAAATGGCGGCTCACCGGGGTCGATTTGGGGCCTGTTTGTGACTGAATGATTCCACTCTGTTCAAAATGGGTAGGAAAAGCAATATTCTTCTTCAGCTACTCCCCAATATGCCTTGTCTGCTACCAGGCAAAATGTTTTCTGTATTCACAGATATACGGCCTCTATTATATCTGTATTTTCCTATTTCTGATTACATATTTGTCGACGTTTAGTTTTTCTCAGTCATGCTTTCCTCATAAACAGTTCAAGCTTCTATGAGCTTATTTTGTTACAAAGTTTGCTAAAATGTGCACACAGGTCTTGAGGCTAGATTCTTCATAGACCACCATCAACAATCGAATTGTATGTTTGCACTTGAGTTAGAAAGCTGTTCTTTTTTTTTTTTTTTTTTTTTTAAACCTTTATTGTACAAAGAGGGCTCACAAATACGGGCCTACAACCCAACGGGCTGGCCACCACACAGTAGAAGCAAAATGAGCAAGAGAAGTTTGTCCACAGGATATGACAGCAAAAACACAGGAGATAACCAAAAGCCATAGAGCAATAGGCAGGGACAGGATATTTGAAGGTCGATTTTCTTTTACGGGAACGGGGAGCACAGGATCGTGATGGGCAGTGAGTCAAACAACAAGGGAGGGGCCGTGGTGAGCCGCGATCCGGCGACCATAAAAATACAGGATAAGGCCAACACTAAGGAAACATATCGATAAATACAAGCACAATCGGAGTACGACAAGGAGAGGCAAAGGCATTCGCCGTCCAGCGCCCACCCACCACAGCAACAACCCGACGTAACAAACATAAATAAAAAGACCCCATCGTAAAAGGCAATACGATACGCACCCCAACAAAAGGAAGGAAATCCCCCATGAAGGGAGGGGAAGGAAAAAAAAGGGGACAAAAAAGAAGGGACCCCTACCCAGCCACGCGCCCCCCGGCGACAAAGCAGGAAAACAGAAACCGGTACACGGCATACATTAAAGGTCGATGACAGAACACATAGCGAATCATAATCACATTACGACCGGAAGGTCAATGCATCAGAAACACCCCAGGGGGACACATGACGAGACAGAGTCCCGAAAAAGCGAATACTCAAGAGCCATAGAACAAAAAAAGGGAGAAAAAAAGGGGGGAAAAAGACCCCCCAAAGTGACAGACCCCCCCCACCCACCCCTCAAGCCCACCCTGCACCCCTGCAGAAGGCTATGGCCTACCCCCCAGCAGCGTGCCTGTCGCCCTAATTAGAACCCGAAATATAGAAGAGCAAAGAAAAGACGGAAACAAAAGACAAAAACGGAGGAGAGGAGGGGAAGGGAGAAAGGGGAAAAGGGAAAAGAACACACACGGGAGAGGGCCGAGAGACAGTATTATCTGCACCCACCCACCCGCCTGAAACAAAGGGCAGAGCCCTCGGGAAGTCAAAAAGTATCAGGATACACTCCAGGAGTACCATAAAGTCCCATATAATCATACCGTTACATGCTGATCATCCAACCCGTACAAGACTACCGCACACAGAGGCAAATTTGTATCAGCCCTGTCCTTGTTTGTCCAAAGTTGTAGCGGTCCGATCCACTAAGAACCAGACCGCGAAGAACCGAAGGCATAGAACAGGGAGATCAGACGGCAGTCCAGATAAGACACGTGGAGGAAAACACGGAAGATCCAGGAAAGTCATGGAACATCGCACACAATGCAGGCACAGTCTCAGGGACAGTTCAAGAGAGGCCGACCCAGCTGGGTTGGCACAGGAACCATGGCCGGTCGGTCGAGGCGAAAAGAGGCAGGAAAAGTCACTGAGTCCAGGCCAGACGGAATCCGGCCCCTGGATCAGCGGCAAAGGAGACAGCACAGGACGATGAAGGGCAACGGAACTCCGCACACCCACAGACGTAACTGTCGCCGGGACCACTTGTCCTAGGATAGTTCCAGCCGCACCCTGCAACGGTGAAGCCACACCCGGTTTTGTGGGCCCGAACGGCCCGAAGAGAGGATCCACCTCCAGGGTGACGACGGGTGCAGCCACAGAAGCTCGCCAGGAGTGCAAGGCGTCCAGGATATCCTTAAGTGTAGGAAAACCTTTACAGTGTCCGGCACCCGGGCCATGCGGCGGGCCTCCAGCGCTCGTCCAGGCCCGGCCGAGACACCCAGGGTCGGCCGCCATCTTGGAAGCCCGGCGAAGCCGCGGTGGCCGTCAACCTCCGTCGGGGCAGCAGCAAGGCAAATGAAGACCAGCCGACCGGCGGCAGGGCACCTCGGGGCAGGAAGGGGGGCCACCAGAAGATGGGGACTCGCCGGCTCCCCAGTGCCGCCGGTCCCGTTCTCCGAGTCCGGGCGGAGGAAATCAAAATGGCCGGACCG
Source organism: Lissotriton helveticus (assembly GCF_964261635.1). Lineage (NCBI taxonomy): Eukaryota > Metazoa > Chordata > Amphibia > Caudata > Salamandridae > Lissotriton > Lissotriton helveticus. Next base: position 596,118,563 of record NC_136072.1, read on the forward strand.
GAGAACAAAGGGGGGGAGCAGCCGGATATACGAGTAGCCCCGTCAGTGGAAGGCAGCGCCTTCACCCAAGGCCACCGGCCCACCGGAGCCGGCCAGCAAGCACAGCCGGCCTACACGCACAACGGCCTCCACGACCACTGCCACTGCGCCATCAAGGGCCGATCATCGTGCTCCGACCCGTCCGGGCGCCGCCGAGAAGGTCCAGGCGAGCCCGCCCCGGAGGCCCCGAAGCGAGCGGGAGCGCAGCACAGGATCCACGGCACCCAGGACCACCGGAGCAAGAGGTGAGTGCCTGCAAGGCGTCTTAGCACTACAGCACAGCAAAGAGGGCTTCCCGGGGCAGGATAACGGCAGGATAGATGATAAAAACAGGCAGGCGAACGGAGCCGAGCTAAAACGCGGCCATCTCAGACGCAAGCTTGGCTCCTCCCCCTAGAAAGCTGTTCTTATTGTTTTTTCAGTTTTCTCTCTGACATTGTTTGGTGAAGGGTATTAGTTTGGTGGTGTTTTATTTAGTGCATTTGTAGAGCGCATTCATTACTCCTATTTGAATTCTCGCAAAGTGCTTTTGGAATCTTGGCACCTTCCACAGTTCTAGGATTCTCATTGACCAAGTCACAGAGGCCCGTTGAAGTGTATTTGGTAGTCATTCCTATTTTTTTGGGTGAATACTATTGAATAGTATCCTGCAGGGTTAGAATACCAGCTTTGTCGATGTCTAACTAAATCAGAGTGGCAATGCTACCACAAGTGATTAAAATGTTTAGTGTGTTTGTGTTCCATTATGGTGAAAGACTGAATCAGAAGTTTTGCATGTTTCAAGTCATAAGAGTTGCAAAAAAGAAATGATTAATTAGCCAATTTTGAGTTTTTGTCCAGTATCAATACGTAGTCCCATTGTAGCACTTTGTCTTGATTTTTGGGTTGCTTCATTATAACTCTTGGATTACACATCATCAAGGCACTGGTCGTCCATCTTTAACTGTCTGATTGGTCATTGTGCCACTATATAGTTTATAGCCATACAAGGGAGTGTTGCCGTGCGTAGGTGATTGATGGTTTCAGTGCAGGTCTTTCACCACAATAGGTCGCTGCATCATTCTAGTTAATTGATAGCCACAAAATGAGGAAATGTCTCATTCTAGTTAGTACCCTGCTCCAGCTAGAGGAAATGGATTACTCAAAGTAGACATTGATTGTTCCAGTACAGTTCATACCTCTGACTGGGAAGTTACCGGATATACAGCAAATTTTTGCCAAAACAAGAAGAATTGTAACTGCAGAATATGTGGGGAGTTGTCTTGCTGCAAGTCATTTTTATGGCACTTTGTTGTTTCTCTTGTTACTACATTGCCATCCCATTACACTGTGTCTTAGCCTCTGTTTGCTGAAACATTGGTAGCCGCATCTTTTCCCTTGGTCCCTTTTCACTGTAGCTTGGATTTCTCCAACTGTGTCTTTCTACACCCCATTTTCTGTCTTGGCACACGCCTCTAATTTCTTGCATAGCCCTTGCATTCAGCCACATGAGAGAGCTAAACTGTCATACGGTAGAGATTATTAATATGATCTTCCTGCTGGTTCTGGTACCACTGGTGTGCATCTGGCGGGTCCAGCCTGCTGACCAACTAAGCGTCTGATGTAGATACTTCAAAGTCCTGATTTGGAATTGTGTGGAAAATATCCAGTGTCCGCACATGCTTAAAGTAGGGCTAAGCCCCTAGCTTCACATAACTAATATAGATGACACACTTACATTGCGTTCTGGTCTCCTCTTCCTGCAGCTTTGCTGTAGTGCGGAGAGAGGTATAAATAACTGCTAGTCTTCTGGCAGTCCTGCTTTTACCTGTGCCCTACAAGTCACAAATTGTATCATGTAAGCCTAAAATGACACATTAGTTATTAGTGTATTGTAAACTTTGCTTGCTTTCACTGAATCTTTAAGGGTAGAATTCTTCTGTAATATTTACATAGCGTTTACTACCCTTATAAGGGGTTCTGAATCTCGTTACTGCACGGGCAACATGCTAAGCTATGTGGAGTGTGTGGTTGGAAGGATGTTGTCCTTGTTTTGGGTCTATGTATGAGCCGGTTCCATGTTCATGGGGTGTTTGTACGTTTCAGTGCACCTTGATGATTACAGCATAGGATTGTCCATTCTGAGTTCTTATGGACCCAAGCATTTATGGGTGGGCGGGTAGAGGGTCTGAGATAATAAGAATAAGATTGCGTTATGGTCCTCTTTTCTTTGAATATCATTAGATGTTAGGGGTGTTTGTTACCCTTAGTTGTGATTAAAGTATAGTACTCAAATTGTGGCACTGGACTTTTTGCAGTTATCTCTGTGGCAGAAAGCTTTGTCGAATGAAAACTTTGGAGTGTTCCCATTCCCCCATTGTAGCAAGGCATCTCAAATTTAATGTCCACTTGGCTGGACCATCTCTCTTCCGTTGAGTGGAGGACAAAAAATTTGTAATGAATGTTTGTAGTTTATTGGAATGCCATTTCGCGGCGGACATTTCAGCCATCTGATCTGCATCTGACCGACAATACATGTATACACAGAAAAATTCAATCTTGGAAAATAAAGGTGCGGTAGGGCATTAAGTGTGGCTATTATTCTTTAAAACCAGGCTGATTTGGAAAAACTTTCGGCTTTCACTTTTTGATTTCGGTGGTGTTCAAAATAAATGGTTTTTATTTTTCAATTTATTTAATTTAATTTAGGAAATGACTAAAAGAATTCGGAGAGGAGTAAATGGTCCTAAATACCGCGTCAGTACAGGGACCACATTCAGGTGTGCATTCTACCAGTTGCAGCTACTGGTAATTGCTGGTGCACAGCTGTCAAACAATCTTTAAGGATGAGGTTAGCCTGCATCTGGGACATTGTGGCGCAGGTGCTGTATTGTATTGTAAGTGCATTTATATAGCACTTACTACCCCTGACGAGGCATCAAAGCACGTTTCCGGTGAGTTGCACTGTTAGGATTCGCAGGGATCACACGACTAGTTATGTCGGGCAAATGGATTTATTGCAACTAGAAATCCAGAAACAACAAACCACTAGTCCTGCGTTTTCTTGGGGAATTCTTTTTCTTTCTTTTCCTCGAGGCGTCGATTTTTCTCCACCGGTTCCCAGATGGTCCAGTCAGGAGGTAAGGCACCAGAAAATAAAACAAAAGGTCAGCGCGATGCTCTAATACTTTGGTGAGGGAGAGGGAGTGGGGAAGACAACACACCAGTTTAATTCTCTCGCAGGGTGCAGTAGAGCAAGAGACCGCCACTGTGAATGCAGAGCATGAAAATGCTCTGCCGTTTTAAGGAGTTCCCGAGGGGTTTCCCTTCTCAATACCCCTCGGCGTTACTCCCTCCTGCTTCCCAGGAATCTTGCATGTACCTGTGCAAGCCACGTTCCTCCAGGAACGCGGCTGGGCGATTTGTGATGTCGTTGACCTCCTGGCTCTCCTCTGTGATGTTCACTGCCGGAATCCTGGTTCGGCAGGTCACCTTTACTCCTCGTCCTCCCTCGGAGTTGTTGGGTGTTCTCTCTTGTCCCAGTCGGGTCGATTCCTTCCTTCCCCCTCACTGCTCTCTCGACTCCTTCTCCGGCGTTCACCTTTTCTTCCGGCGTGGTGCGTTCCCACTCCAGGGGGTGTGGCTTGTCTTCCTCTGTTTCCGGGGGTTTGGAATTAAAGGTTCCGTAATTTGATAGACTGGATCAGCGCCAGTGTATTGTACCTCGTATAGCGAACCTGCGGGCTGGAAAAAAAGCAAAGCTTTGTGCCAGTGAGTCAACCTCTCTTCTTCCTCATTAGGATCAGGGTCAACGGAAGCCAGAGCCTGACACACCCCACCCCTAGAGTAGGGTGACCAGAATATTAAAGCCAAAAACCGTGACATTTCACTAAAATAGAAGAAGGACTATTTTACTTCAAGCGATGCGAGCGCTCCTCAGCAGAGAATCAAAAATTTGCTAGCATTCGCGCCAAGAATTTTCAATTCTATTAAGGACACCGAGGCGAGGATTATGCTTCTCAATCTTTACTGCAAAATCACAGCAGCCAATGAAAATGCATATTTTCTTTTGTAGCAGTATAAACAAACTACATTGCCCATGATGCACATATAGTAGCCAAGCCTCCATTGTCCATAAGAACCCCTTGCGTGTAGCCATCTTCCTCTTTCTTTGCAGAGAACGCAAGTCCAAATGTTAACTTGAATAACTGTACAACTCCTCCAACGTGGAAGAAATAACCAAGGCTTAAGGATTAAGCTTGTGTCGTCTGCCGTCTTCTATTCAGACTTCTTGTCTGATCCTGCAATAAAGGAAATGATACAACCGTAACCAATGTATAAACCAATATGTCAACAGTGAACATGGGCAGGCATGCTTTTGTATTGTTAACAAAGCCGGGTGGGATAATCCTCGCCTCCGTGTCCTTAATAGAATTGAAAATTCTTGGCGCGAATGCTAGCAAATTTTTGATTCTATTACAGGACTGGAGGCTTCAGATTATGCTAGTTTAACGCTCATTAAAAACCACAGAAGTAATATCACCCACCGGCTTATAATAAAATGTTTTAAAAATTGACTCGGAGGACCAATCTGCACAACGCATAATGTCCTGAATGTTAGAACTTAACATGTACGTTTTTGACGCCATAGCGCCTCTTACTGAATGAGCACCAAACATCTGAGTGTCAATACCAGCTTCTTGCACTATAAAACGAAGCCATCTGGCAATGGTGGCAGCCGCCACTGGTTTAAATGGTTTCTGCAGTGCAATCAACAGCTGAGAACAACCTTGAGGCCTCAAGGCCTTCGTACAGTCTTCATACGTTTTTAAACATTGTACGACACATAGTTTTTCATTGTCTGGAAACGCATTATAATCAATATGACGAGACAATGTTTTAGTACGTCCTGTAATAGTGAATGAAACCCCTTCAGGGGTAAATACTGTACCTGTAACCTCGAGTGCTCTCACATCCGATGAACGTCTGCACGACGACAGGCAAAGCAACATAGCCAGTTTGGCCGATAACTGTTTCCTAGATAAGAGTGCATTAATAGGCCACCTGTTAAATAATGCAATGACTAAGGAAACGTCCCACAGACCCGTATATTTAGGTTTAGGTGGGTTAGCAACCCTAACTCCTTTAAGTAGTTTGCATACTACTGGGTGCATACCCACCGGTCTCCCGTCTATTTGGATATGCCCCGCCGAAATGGCTGAGCGAAAGTTGTTCACCGATCGGTAAGCCAGACCTTCCGGCGCCTTGTCTGACAGAAAATTCAACACATGGGGTAAGTCTGCCCCCACGGGATCCAAACTTCGTTCCACGCACCAATCCAACCATTTCTTCCAGGCTGTGGAATACCGTTTCCTGGTGGAAGGAGCCCAGGCCTGCCTGATAAACTCAGAAGCCTTGTCCGAAACTCCTGACAAGTGCCATTGTTCCCTGAAAGCCTCCATGCCATCAGCGTGAGTCTGTCCTCTAAAATCAAAGGATCTCTCCTGAAGAGGGCCCAGCAATAGCGTCTCCGACTGCGGGAGCAACCTGGGCCTGTCTCAACTCCACTGTAATAACTTCGGGAACCTCGGCTGAGACGTCCACCACGGCGTCACCAGGACTATCTCTGCCCGTTGCCTGATCACCTGCGTCATTACTCTGGGGATCAGCAAGAACGGGGGAAATGCATATTGGATCGCGCCCGACCAATCCTGTAGGAAGGCATCGGTCGCTTGTGCCATTGGGTCCGGCCTCCAGCTGAAAAACTGGGGAATTTGGCATGTGAGCCTGGAGGCAAAAAGGTCCGTCTGGAAGGGACCCCAAATCGTCTGAAGCCACTGAGACTCTGGGAAGCAACTTCCAGTCGCTGTAATCCCTGAGATGCTTGGAGTTCTAATCCGCCACCTGATTGGACTGGCCCGGGATGTAATGAAATGAAATGAAAAATTGCATTTGTATAGCGCATAACTGCCCTAGGGCCTCGCAGCGCTTGAAGATAAAATGGTTTAGCGCTGGCTCGGGGCAGATCAGCAGGATTTAGCAAACAAATGCGTTTTCAAGGCCTTTCTGAACGAGAGGAGGTTGCTATTTCCTCGGATGGCAAAGGGGAGGGCATTCCAAAGTCTGGTCGCCGAATGGGAAAAAGAGCGGCCACCCCAACGGGCTTTGTTAATTTTAGAGGAGGTGGCCAGCTGCAAGGTACCAGACCGAAGGGGGCGTGCTGGGACATAAGGCGTGACCAGAGGGTGCAGAATCGCTGGGCCTACACGGTGAAAGGATTTGTGCATAATGCACAAAGCTTTAAACTGCACTCTGGCAGCCATTGGGAGCCAGTGGAGGTCTTTCAGAGCTTTCCTCGCCGACTGCCGACGGGAGAGATTGAACAGTAGGCGGGCCGCACTGTTTTGTGTGACCTGAAGCCTCTGCAGTACCGAAGCCGGTGCTCCTAGGTAGAGAGCATTCCCATAATCCAGGCGAGAGAGAATCAGGGCCTGGACCATGATCCTCCTCGCCTGGAAAGGGAGCAAAGGGAGCACCCGCCGGAGCATCCTCATTAGTCCAAAGCAAGTGGCGGCAGTCTTAGTAGCCTGGACCGAGAAATCAAGGGCGGTGTCAAGCCAGATCCCGAGGCTCTTTATCTGGGACTTGGGGGCAGGAGGAGCGCCAAGACATGGTGGCCAGACGGGTGCAAGAGCAGACGGGGAGGGATTTCCGAGGAGAATGATGTCTGTCTTCTCCCCGTTAAGCTTCAAACAGGAGGCTTGCATCCATCTGGCAACAGCCTCTAGACCGGGGCCTAAGGTGTCGGATGACCCATCTGCGTGGTCTAACGAGACCACCAGCTGCGTGTCATCCGCGTAGGTGACTATACGCACACCAAAGGGATGGACTATCCTGTCCAGAGGTTCCATGTAGGCGTTAAAGAGGGTCGGGCTCAGGGAGGAGCCCTGAGGGACCCCACACCTGAGAGGGTGTTTGGGAGAGACTATCTCACCCTCGAAGACCTGGAAAAAGCGCTCACTCAGAAAGGAGGTAAGCCAGTCTAGAGCCGCGCCCGACACGCCCATGCCCGCCAGTCGGTGTAATAGCGTGGCATGGTTCACCGTGTCGAACGCGGCGCTAAGGTCTAACAGGATAATGGCCACCTTTCCTCCCCGATCCAAAGTCGTTCTTGCTTCCTCTGTAACCGCTAACATAGCGGTTTCTGTGCCATGTTGAGGGCGAAAACCTGTCTGGGAGGCACGCAACAGACAGTTGGACTCCAAATAGGCTGTCAAGATATTGTTGGCGTGCCTCTCCAGCAGCTTACTCAGCCAGGGGAGCAACGAAATGGGGCGATAGTTGGACAAGTTGCTCTGGTCCAGGGCGGGCTTCTTGAGAAGCGCCCTCACCATGGCGCACTTCCAGGGGAGTGGGACCGACCTGGACACGATGGAGGTGTTTAAGGCTTCCAGGATGACAGGACGAATAACGTCCAGTGCCTTGACAAGGATCCGGGGGGGTGCCGGGTCATTGGGAGACCTGGAAGAAACTTTAGAGATTAATCTATCCAGGCTGCCGGCATCAAGAAGCGGAATTATATCCAGTTTGCAGAGAGCCGGAGAATCAGCTGGCTTAGATGGGACGGAGGGGGCGATGACCGTAGGATTACTAAAAGAAGAGTATATGGTCGAAATGTTCTTGGAAAAGAAGGCAGCTAGCTCATTACAGCGGTCTTGTGCCCCTTCAGCAGTAGGACGCTCAGCCGGGGTTGAAATAAGGGACTTGGCTATCCTAAAGATTTCCCTAGGCGCGTTGGCTGCAGCACTAATTTTCCCTTCGTAGAAGGAAGTTTGCGCCAATTTAATCTCTGATTTATAGAGCCTTATTGCGGACCTATAATCATCTTTCCTAGACAGAGAATGGTCCTTCCTCCACGCTCTCTCTAGTTTGCGGCAGTCAAGCTTTAATAACCTCAGAGCAGGAGTGTACCAGGGTGCAACTTTAGGTCTTCTGATGAGTTTACAGGGGCGTTTGGGAAGAACTCGGTCTAGGGTGCTGGAGATCCAGTGATCAAAGTTGCTAGAAGCAGAGGCAGGGGTCAAGGCCCTTTTCGGGGGGTCTTGAGTGAGAGCCATTGTCCAGTCGGTGAGGGGAAGTGAGGACCATTTCCTGCCCATGTACTTGGTAGAGGCCTCACGGGGGGAGCAGGAGTTAGAAAGCCAGGTGAACGGTATAAAAAAATGATCAGTCCAAGGCAGTGGAACAGGGGACTCTACATTAAGGTTGGTATTACTGTATATGTGATCAAGGAGATTTCCCTTCTTGTGGGTCGCCTGATGGCCTCTCTGGCAGAGGTCTAACGCTTGCATGTTGGCCCGCAAGTTATTAGCTGCCATATCCTGGGGGTCATCTGAATGGATGTTAAAATCCCCAAGCAGGGTGAGGTTAGATGAGGTCAAGACTGCGTTGGCAGTGAGATCAGTAATTTGAGTGATAAAATTATTCGGGGAACCTGGTGGGCGGTAGAGTAAAATACCAGAAAAAGTGGTGGTAGGGGAGAGATCAAGTGCAAAGTGTAAGCTCTCACAAGTCAGCAAGGAATTAGGAGTGACCCGACACTTAAAGCTGTCCCTGTATATAATTGCTAGGCCCCCGCCTCTCCCCGATTGGCGGTCGAGGCGCTTAAGGGTATAGCCTGGAGGTGTGGCCCATATTAAGGACGGGTCGTTGTCAATCTGAAGCCAAGTTTCCGTTAAAAATAGGGCGTCAGGATTAAGCTCATCAATCAACAGATGCAGCTCTGTGAAATGTTTGGGTAGCGACCGGCAATTAAGGAGATACATTCTCCAAGTCTCTCCCAAAGGGAGGGAGTCGCTTTATGGGCGGGAGGTGCTCCATGTACAGTGCTTACAGTGATGGTCGATATTAGCTGGGGAGACAGAATGGCAACAGGAAAGACTGACGGGGGGGACGTAAGGAGTGTAACCACGTGGAGTTATAGGCAACTCGAGTACCCACCATGGTGCTGGTCACCACCCCAGACCCGGGCCAGCGAGAAGCGTCTGGACGCGGACTGGCGCAGACTGGCTTCTCTTTGGCGCCTCTTCGGCGCGTATACGGCGCTACCGCTGCGCGGGGTGGGAAGAGGTCATATAGATTGGGCGAGGGTGGAGACTAGCCCGTCAACCTCCCCAAGATGGCTGCCCAGGATGGGACAACCAGGAAGTGGTGTCGCTTAAGCCTCCCTCCACACAATCAGCACAGGCTGTGGTGGACCGGGGAGTAGCGACCAGAAAACAAGTAAGAGCACAGAAATGTAATTTTAAAAACACATATTCTCACCTCAATAGGTTTTTAAAATTGTTAAAACGAAATAGCAGCTTGCAGGAGATGTATTCCGCCAACACTGAGATCTGATTCGCGAGTCAGTAATGCCAAAAATCCTTGGCTATCTCTACAAGAAGAGACTATCTTGTGCAGCCCAACTTGTTGATATACCTCACCGCGGACACATTGTCCATGCGGAGGAGGATGCAACAAGAGGTCTGCCTCGGGGACAGTGCCCGAATTGCAAAGGACCCTGCGAGCAGTTCTAAGCAGTTTATGTGCAAGGAAAGTTCTTGAGGAGACCATCTGCCGCCTGTGGAGATGTCCCCGCAACGTGCGCCCCAGCCCCAACGGCTGGCGTCGAACTCGATAACTACCTCTGGCAGAGAGCCGAAGATTGCTCTTCCGTTCCAGGTGTCTACATGACCGAGCCACCAATGTAATTCGGTCCTGACTTCCTGTGATATTGGGATGGAGTCTGCATAGGACAGTCCTCTCTTAAGATGCCTGATCTTCAGGCGCTGAAGGGCCCTGTAATGAAGAGGGCCCGGGAATATTGCTTGAATTGATGATGCTAGAATCCCTACCACTCTGGCAATTGCCCTGAGTGTGACCGTCTGACTGGTTAGTAACATCCGGATTTCCTTCTTGAGGTCCCTCAACTTCGCCTTGGGGAGGCACAGTTGAGCCGCCTGTGAATCGATTGTGAACCCGAGGAAATCTATCAACCGAGTTGGGACAATTACCGACTTCTTCGGGTTGATCACAAACCCTAAGCTCTGCAGCAGCGTATTCGTAAGACTGAGGTGCTGTCTGAGTGTGGCTTGATCTTGTGCCATGATTAGGATATCGTCTAGGTATATTCTGAGACGTATCCCCCTCTCCCTCAGATGGGCGACCACCGGCTTCATCACCTTGGTGACACACCAAGGAGCTGAGGAGAGTCCGAAAGGAAGGGCCAAAAATTCGTACCACCGGCCGCTCCACCGGAACTGGAGAAAGCGGCGGTGGGGAGGGAAGATTGGGATGGAGAGGTAGGTGTCCTTGAGGTCCAGTCTTACCAACCAATCTCCCTCCTGCAGCAAATCCGACAGAAGATGGATCCCCTACATTTTGAAATGATTGTACGTAAGAAATTGATTGAATTCTCTGAGATTCAGAACCAGTCTGTTGCCACCTCCTTTCTTCTGCACAATAAAGATGTTGCTGCAGAAGCCGTGAGGCCCTTTGTCGCATGGTGCAATCGCGTGCTTCTGCAGCAATTCTGCAACCTCTTCGTCTATGAAATTGCGATCTAGTAGGGAAAAATTAAGATCTGCTGGAAGAGCTGGTTGCAAAGGAGGAGAGTAAAACTCCAACTGAAACCCTTGAACTGTTGGCAACACCCAAGCGTCCTGGGTCAGAGCTTGCCACTGTCCCAGACAGTGACGAGTGCGACCCCCCAAAGGAAGAAGAAAGTGGTGAGGGGAGAGGGGTTGGCCTAACGGCTAAGGCGCTCGACCTCGGACCTGGGGAATTTGGTTCGAGTCTCGGTAACGACGCCAAAAGCCCCCTATGATTCTGGGCAAATCACTTAATCTCCCCGTGCCTAAAATGAAAGTGTGTCCTCATGTAACGTAACTGGTGCTATGTAAAGCGCTCTGATAACTGATTCGGTTCGGTTCTAGTTCGCGCTATATAAAACTCTTAAAATAAAAAAAAAAAAAAAAAGTGATCTACCACACTCACCTGTGGATTGTTGTCCTTTGAAGCTGGCTCTGTTGCCACCAGACTGGAAGCGCCCTCTGTTGAAGCCTCTGCGTGCCGGATAAAAGGTACCTCCACGAGTGGACTCCCAATCTCCTCTTCCGCGACTAAAGTCGCCGCGTTGGGACCCTTGCTGAAATCCTCGGCCTGTCGAGCGGCCCGCCTCGTTTGGCCCGATTAAAAACACGTTGCTGGAATGCCCTCTTTAGTCCAGACTGCGCCTTATCGAGGGAAGCGAACGTGCCCACATACTTTGAGACGTCTTTAACAAAACGTTTGCCGAATAAATGACCACCTGCTAAGGGCCCCGGCTCCGCGTCCGCCAACTCGGTTAGGTTGCTGTCCATCCTAATTAACAAGGACTTGCGTCTCTCCGATGAGATCGCACAGTTAGCGTTGCCAACAAGGCATATCGCCCGTTGGGTCCACCCCGCAAGAATGTCCGGGTCAATTGGTGTAGCGCTCTCCTTGGCTGCCAATGCCATTTCTAATATCTTAGCCAAAGGGCCCACTACGTCAAGCAATTTATCCTGGCATCCGCGCCACGCGCGGTCGATGCCACGTTTGGGGTCTTTGGCGAATTTTATAAAAAATGTGAGGAGGCTCGCGTTGATTTCGGGTGTCTCCGCCACCTTGTCTGGCACTTCCGGGCGTGGGCACTCCGATCTGAGACGGTTGCTCACTTCTCTGGAAAACCCCTTTCTCAGATTCTTGTGGAGATAGTCAGAAACCGCGGGAGGCGGTATCCACTCGGAAGACCGGGGATGGACAATCTCGGAAGGGTCGAAATTAAAAGGGGTGTGCGAAGGCCCTGCTGCTGGCTGGAGCGCAGTCTTCGCCTTCTTTGCGGGAGGAGGCTCCTCCGAGGTATCCCTGTCTGTGTCAGTATTAGTGGTAGTGGTATCAGTGTCATCATAACCTTTAGACTTCTTCTTGGTTGTACCTTCCGAATAGAGCCTGGGCATGCGGCAATTGCTTGGGGTTACCCGCGCTTACACCAGAAGCAAAAGCTTTCCGTCTGTCTCTTTTGCGGCTTCTTGTCGTAGCCATGCCGTTTTGCAAAACCTTCCAATTGTGTTCTAATAGGCCTTAAGGCAGCTGCGAGGGCTTGCTGGACGGTCTGGGGGACCGTGGTCTCCATTGCTTTGTTCACTGAAGACTGGACCGAAGCATCTAAGGCTTCTACAATGTTGTCCTCTAAAACAGCCTCCTGCTGTTGGTTATCATACACCTCCTCCTCGCCATATTCTTCATGATATTGAACCCACTCCTCCATAATCAAGTTGGAGTGTAGCCAAAAGAATAGTGATAAAGCACAGCTCGTATCACAGTCACCAGGAGGGGTAATGGGGGGGTCAGCCCAACACCACACTAGCAATATATAAAATTGAAATCTAAAACCCCCTCAGCAAAGCTGTAGTACAAATAGGTCAGTGACCTGGGCCAAACAATATCCAGAGCGTGTGCGCACTTTCGGGCCAGAATTTTACAACCTTTGGGCAAGGCGAATGTCGGAGCTTCAACCGACGTGAATAAACGCTTTGAAATGCGTTTAAAGTCTGAAGGGCATTCGCGCCGAGGAGCGCAGCCCAAACGCAACCAAAAGCAGCCCAAAACCAGCCCAAAACCAGCCCAAATTGATCTCGTTTGGACGCGCTCGTCGGCCGAGAGCCACCCGGCGCCTGCGGCAAAGGAGGGCTATGAGGGGGCCCAGCGACGGCTCTTGAAGCGCAATGCCGGTAATGAAGGCTCTTATGCTCAAACGGCTGCCGCTCTGCCAGTCGAGGACCGTAAACTGAAACGCGACTCTGAAGGGTCGCTAGCTTGAACACCGGAGATTAAACTGAAACGCTAGCAATTACTTGAAGGAAAAGGATTTCGCGCTCGGAAACGGAGCAGCGCCCCAGAGTCCCCTCGAATCCTGACCCTGAAACAATCGCTAAGGTACCAGAATATTAACAGTCTAGAAACCACGTCAATATATCTAAATCAATGTAACATATTACAATGGGCATAAATCACTGGCTAAAACTCATGCCGAGTATGGGAACATGAAAGGTGCACTTAACTCTTGCTGTGAGCAGCAATGAAAGAGGAAGATGGCTACACGGAAGGGGTTCTTATGGACAATGGAGGCGTGGCTACTATATGTGCATCATGGGCAATGTGTTTTGTTTATACTGTTACAAAAGAAAATATGCATTTTCATTGGCTGCTGTGATTTTGCAGTAAAGATTGAGAAGCATAATCTGAAGCCTCCGGTCCTGTAATAGAATTATAGAACAGGCAGTAAGAATATACATAAAATGCAATTTTTAAGCCCAGTAGCTTGTCTATTAATTAAATTGCTTTCTTGAAACAACTGCATTGTAAAACATAAACACCTCCCACAATTTTCAGTTGACCCTCTCTAAAAACGGGGACATGAGCTGAATTTCTTGAAATTTGCTGGGACACCTGGTTAAAAACAGGGACCGTCCTGGCAAAACGGGGACGCCTGGTCACCCTACCCTAGAGTCATCCCGATCGGGGAGATACAGGATGCAAGATAGGAAGTTGGCATTTGAATTGAGGGAGCCCTTCTTATGTCTGACCTCGAAGGCATATGGCTGGAGGGATAGGAACCACTGCATGCCCCTAGGGTTGTTTCCTCTGTTCCTGCTCATCCACATTAACGGTGCGTGATCTGTGTAATGGATTAAAGGTTTTCCCTCTAAATAGTATCTGCGTTTGTCTATCGCTCATTTGACAGCCAGGCACTCTTTCTCAATCACAGGGTAGTTTCTCTCCCCCCAAGAAGAGTTAACGACTGATGAATAACACGGGTCGTTCCAGGCCCTCTTTGGACTCTTGTGAAAGAACCGCCCGTATGCCTATGTCCGAAGCATCAGTCTGCAAAATAAATGGTCAGGAATGATCAGGGGAGGCTAGGATTGGACTGCTGGTTATGGCCTCCTTTAGTTGATGGAATTCCCTGAGGACCGATTCTGAAGGATTCAGGAGGTTCTTTTTGGTTGCGTCTTTTTTTTAACACATCGGTAAGAGGGCCTGTTATCTCGGAATACCAAGATATAAACCTCCTATAATAACCTAAGAGGCCTAAGAAGGCCCTCACCTCTCTCTTGGTCGTGGGAAGGTTTTTTATGATGGCTTTTACTTTCTCTTCTTGGGGTTCTATACATCCATTGCCTAAGAGCTACCCCAGGTATTGTACGTTCTGGAATCCGACTGGGGACCTCCTGGCATTTACATGGAGGCCCACTGTTTGTAGCTCTTGGAGTATATGGTGACAATGTACGAGATGTGTCTCCTACGTTGGCCTGAATATGACAATGTCATCCAGATATGCGGAAGAGTACACTTGATGGGTTCGGAGGACTGAATTCATCAGCCTCTGAAATGTGGCAGGTGCTCCATGTAGACCAAAAGGAAGTACTGTGTACTCCAAAACACCGGCTGGGGTGGAAAAGACTGTCTTTTCCTGAAACCCTTTTACGCAAGGGTACTTGCAGTACCCCTTTATAAGCTCCAGCGTAGTTATATACATAGCATCCCCTAGCTTTTCTATAAGCTCATCAATACGTGGCAATGGGTACGTGTCAAATTTGGATATGGCGGTTACTTGACGGAAGTCGATACAAAACTGGACGGAGCCATCCGGTTTTTGTAACATTTTCCGAATCTACTCGGAAATGTCTTATCTATGGGCAGCTGGTATCCTGTAGGGTGTCTGTTTTATCACCCGCCCCGGAACGTTCTCGGTGGCATGCTCTACCAAAGTGGTCTTTCCTGGCAGATCGGAAAAGAGATCAGAGAAGGGTTCCAGGAGGTCTAACAGACCGGTACGTTGCTTCCCTGTCAGCTCCTTGTTTACCACCAGCTGTTCTAAGGTACAAGGGTGGACCATAGGGGCGAGGGCAAGTTGATTGTTCTGGGGAATTGGACCCAACCACTTCTTTAATAGGTTGATGTGGTAGGTCTGCTGTTTCCTAGGAGTGACTTGAATGCAGTATGTGGTTTTGCCAGTTCATAGCATCTATTAGAAATGTCAAAATATGGATCAAATCAGACTTATGAATAATTGAAACCCATGTAAAAAATAGAGACTCCTGAAACCTCCTTGTTCTCAAACGCTGTTACCGGAGTGTTTTAGAGGAGGATGGGTTTCTGCAAACGTAGAGATTTAAAAGGCAGTGGTAGTTCTACCATTGCATAAAATCCTGCAGTTTTTGTGCAACTGAAAGGCAAAGCTCCCCGACCGTTGAAGGTGAACAACTAGCTGTGATTGTGATTGTGATTGGGTTCTTATATAGCGCACTACCACTCCAAGGAGTATCTTGGCGCTTCAACTCCTAGTTGTCAAATACATGCTGAGAGATTATGATGGTGAAAAATCAAACACGGAGAGGGTCATAGCAACGCTTTATAACCTGATTCTGACAGAGGGTAGATCCAGGTTTTTAGGTCTCCTGGCGTTTAACAGCGCGTCAGCGCTGTGTCCGCCAGGAGATCTTTTGTTGCTGACTCTGCTTCCCAGGAGACAGCACCTGCCGCGCGCATTTTGCAAAAGGCGAAGGGCGCAGGCCACGCGCGCGCGAACGCGCTCTCCGTGGCTGTCTCCTGGGAAGCGCAAACATACACAGGCACACCTCCCACTGCACGCATGCGCACACACATACACAGGCACACTTACACGCACGGAGAGACATCCCCCCCACCCCTCCGCCGTCGCACACACAGACACACACACACACGCACACATACAGGCATCCCCCCCCTTCACCGCTCACCGGCACTCAGGACGGTTGCAGCCTCCGACCTGCAGCCTCCGACCGCGGGGCTCTCCCTCGGGCATGGGAGCCCCGCGTCACCACTGCTCCTCGGCTCCAGGCACTCCGTGGGTGCGGGCTTCACAAAACGGAAGTCCCGCCCCCACCATAGGTTTCGTTTTCAGTGCGCGCGCAGTAGCGTCGTCCTCCTGCCAACAGCTCGGGGCTTCTCCCGTCTCGTTCCGCCGTGCGCGAGTCACTGCTTCCGCCCCGCGGGCTGCGGGCTCGCGGTCAAAGTCAGGCACTGCTTACCAAGGTAAGAGAACATGCACGTTTGGATGTCATCACCACAGCGGTTCCCTCCCTTTAGAATACCTGCACCGCAGAGAACTCTTGGAAGAGGCTTCCCGCGTGACTCGCGCTGTCCGTCACTCAATGAGAAGGTTGGGCACACCACCAGATCCTGATGCTAGGCGCTACCCAGCCGCATCACAGGAGAGACTTCTTGTAATCTGAACTGACCAACTCACTGGGTCTGCAACAGAGATATGGTCTCCCCAGTCTCACTGACAGGTTCTGATGTGGAATGATGATGACCCTTTGACAAGGCTTGTTCAGCGATCTAGGCCTAGCTCACGGGAAGTGGAGTGGAGGCGGAGATACAGGATGCCATGTTCATTATGATAACAAGAACCCTGGAATGTTCAGTAGCAGCTATTATTTTGACAAATAAGAGACACTTTAATGCGTACCTTCAGATTTATCAAACAAAAAAACTAGAACAAACAGCTGAAGTCTCATGAAGCTACCATTGACTGTTTAAAAGTGTTGGGATCTTAAATAAGTCTGGGCAAATTCAATCCAGTTTGGGAGTTTCTTATGGGAAACAGTGTCTCTCTTACAATGTTACAGCATCATGGATAACCCACACAGCTGAAATAAGTTATCTTGGGAGCAAGTGGGGGTGCACATGCGGGTATCTTCAAAAGAGCACTCAGTTGTTAACTATACATAATAAGAATGAGTGCCACAGAGGATAAAATCCATAGAATTCTATATATCTCTGTTTTAGTGGTTACATTCAACTTTTAGTACTTTAATTAGGAATATCTCAAGATGAGTCAACTAAGCTAGAAAAGTCCAACCAAATTGGCTTTTGGGGGTCTTGGTGTAGCCAATCGGCCAGGTCTGGAGATCACAAAACATTTTGGGTTCCCTTTCTGGAGTCACCCTTGCTGATGTTAGGGGTCAGAACGGAGCAAAGTAGTGAGTGCAGAGTAGTGAGTGCAAAGTAGTGAGTAGTGAGTGCAGAGTAGTGAGTGCAGAGTAGTGAGTAGTGAGTGCAGAGTAGTGAGTGCAGGGTAGTGAGTGCAGGGTAGTGAGTGCAGAGTAGTGAGTGCAGAGTAGTGAGTGCAGAGTAGTGAGTGCAGAGTAGTGAGTGCAGAGTAGTGAGTGCAGAGTAGTGAGTGCAGAGTAGTGAGTGCAGGGTAGTGAGTGCAGGGTAGTGAGTGCAGGGTAGTGAGTGCAGGGTAGTGAGTGCAGGGTAGTGAGTGCAGGGTAGTGAGTGCAGGGTAGTGAGTGCAGGGTAGTGAGTGCAGGGTAGTGAGTGCAGGGTAGTGAGTGCAGGGTAGTGAGTGCAGGGTAGTGAGTGCAGGGTAGTGAGTGCAGGGTAGTGAGTGCAGGGTAGTGAGTGCAGGGTAGTGAGTGCAGGGTAGTGAGTGCAGGGTAGTGAGTGCAGGGTAGTGAGTGCAGGGTAGTGAGTGCAGGGTAGTGAGTGCAGGGTAGTGAGTGCAGGGTAGTGAGTGCAGGGTAGTGAGTGCAGGGTAGTGAGTGCAGGGTAGTGAGTGCAGGGTAGTGAGTGCAGGGTAGTGAGTGCAGGGTAGTGAGTGCAGGGTAGTGAGTGCAGGGTAGTGAGTGCAGGGTAGTGAGTGCAGGGTAGTGAGTGCAGGGTAGTGAGTGCAGGGTAGTGAGTGCAGGGTAGTGAGTGCAGGGTGCAAAGTAGTGAGTAGTGAGTAGTTAGTGCGTAGTGAGTAGTGAGTGCAAAGTAGTGAGTAGTGAGTAGTGAGTGCGTAGTGAGTAGTGAGTGCAAAGTAGTGAGTAGTGAGTAGTTAGTGCGTAGTGAGTAGTGAGTAGTTAGTGCGTAGTGAGTAGTGAGTGCAGAGTAGTGCGTAGTGAGTAGTGAGTGCAGAGTAGTGCGTAGTGAGTGCAAAGTAGTGAGTGCAAAGTAGTGAGTGCAGAGTAGTGAGTGCAGAGTAGTGAGTGCAGAGTAGTGAGTGCAGAGTAGTGAGTGCAGAGTAGTGAGTGCAGAGTAGTGAGTGCAGAGTAGTGAGTGCAGAGTAGTGAGTGCAGAGTAGTGAGTGCAGAGTAGTGAGTGCAGAGTAGTGAGTGCAGAGTAGTGAGTGCAGAGTAGTGAGTGCAGAGTAGTGAGTGCAGAGTAGTGAGTAGTGAGTGCAAAGTAGTGAGTGCAAAGTAGTGAGTAGTGAGTGCAGAGTAGTGAGCTGCCTCAAGTGAAGTACTCTGGTACCCAAGGATGACTAGCAAACAATATTATTCACAACGTTGCTTACTATTCAGCAACATTTGACAGTTTGCAAATGATCTTTATACAACAATTCAGAGTTTGATAACAAATTAATGTAACACATTGTAATATACAATGCCAATAGCTCAAACTTTAATACTGGGAGACCTATTGCATTGTAAATGCTTGTTAAGGCTTTCCTAAAGCTGAGTTCAGTTGTACTTTGACGCAGGGACAAGGGAAGGTGATTCCAGGCTTTCGACCCGATGACTGCAAGGGATTTCCCTCCCTTGGTCGTTAGCCTAAATCTGGGGACGTGAAGCAGATTAGTTGTGGATGACCTAAGGGTTCGTTTCGGCTGGTAGGGTTTAAAACGCTTCCTCAGGTACAGCGGGCCTTGTTGGTGGTAGGCTCTGTAAGTGATGGTAAGTACCTTAAAAAGAATGCGCTTATGCACCTTAAGCCAATGCAGTGCATCCAGTGCTGCCGATGCCGAGGTCTTTCTGGGCAGTTTCAGGACAAGCCTGGCGGCTGCATGCTGGACCATTTGCAGTCTGTGCAGGGCTGATTTATTCAGCCCTGCATACAGACTGTTACAATAGTCCAGTCTGGAAGTTATGAGCGCTACAGCCACTGTCCGCCTGGCGCTCAAAGGGAGAAAATCGAAGAATTTCCTAAGGCTTTTAATAGTTCTAAAACAAGCCCCTGCTACTTCTTTGGCTTGTAGATTGAAAGACAAAGTGTTGTCGAACTTGATACCCAAGTTACGAACAGCATTAATTGTCTTGGGAGGGGCTTCCACCATTTCCGGCCACCAGTCCTGTGGTGAGATACAGTTATTGAGGCCAAAAGGGATGATCTCCGTTTTATGCTGGATTACATTTTAAGTGATTTTGAGTCATCCACTCAAATGTTGCTGATAGACACTCTTTCAGCGTTTGTTCGGCATTAGTTTGGTTCTTATCAAGGGTCAGCACCATTTGGGTGTCATCAGCATAGGCAATTGTACTGATGTTAAATGTGGAAATAAGTTCCAACAGGGGTACCATATAAAGGTTGAATAGGGTTGGGCTCAAGCTTGAGCCCTGTGGCACCCCAGAGGTCAGGAACTTTTCCTCAGAATGACAATTGCCTAGCATGACAACCTGCCGCCTCTGCTCCAGATAGTTCTTAAGCCATTCGAACACGGTTCCTGCTATGCCAGCATTAGTCAGGCGATGTAAAAGAATAGCATGGGACACCGTGTCGAAGGCTGCAGATAGGTCTAATAGGATCAGGACAGCCATTTTGCCCTTATCCAAGGCAGAACGAATGGTTTCAGCGGATGATAGTAAAGCTGACTCGGTAGAATGGTGAGCCCTGAAACCAGCTTGACACGGATGTAATATATTATTACTTTCCATGTGTGCCATCAGTTGTTTATTTACAAGGGATTCAGTGATTTTACATACTACGGGGAGGAGGGAAATGGGGCGAAAGTTGGATAATGTCGAGGGGTCAGGTATTGATTTCTTCTGTAGCGGCCTGACAGCGGCCAACTTCCATTGCAGAGGAATATCCCCTGATTGCAGGGACGCATTAATGATGGAGTTAATGCAGGGGTTGACCTCCTGTATTATGGTTCTCAGAAGCGTGGGGGGGGGCAGGGATTAAACGGGGAACCAGATTTTGTGGCCAGTATTCTCTGATGAGATTCTTCAAAACTAATATGGCTGAAAGTTGTCCACCTTGGATGGACTGAATTTGTGCCGGAATTGGCCTCAGAGTCTTTTAAGTCTGGTTGAGGGAAATCTTTAGTCAGAGTGTCAATTCTTAGGGCAAAGTAGTTGGCGATGTCATTGCACAGGGTCTGGGACGGTGGTATTTCTCGTGATAAGGCTTTAGGTTTAGTGAAACTGTTGACTATTTTAAAAATTTCCTTATATTTATTTTTCGATGCAGGAGGTAAAATAGGTTTTCTTTGCATTTTTAATCATTGCATGATAAAGTCTCCTGGCGTTCTTTAGTCCTCTTTCGCTCCACTCTCATATGTCTGACGCCATTTACGTTCCAAGTGTCTAACACCGACTAGATGCACTTTAAGTTTGTTGGAGAACCAAGGGGCAGACAGTCTCTTTTTATTCATAGTGCCTTTAGTACCTGGGTTCCTGATCTTATTGCCAATATTGGCCATCCATCCCTCAAACTTCTGATTGTCTTCTAGAGTATCCCCTGATAAGGTGGGTTTGCTCTCTTTGGTCCAATTGTCAAGGTCAGGATGTTCCAAGATTTTTACCCAGCAGGGGAGATTTATCCCTTTCTTTACCGCCACCTTTGTGTTTGTTCTATTTCCCTTCAAGGGGATAGAAAATTCAATAAAATGATGGTCCGTCCAGATTTGGGGCTTCGGGGGTTTAACTAGTATCTCAGTTAAATTCGAACATATGCAATCAAGAGTGTGCCCTGCATTATGTGTAGCAGCGAGCATTTGAAGTTTTAGCCCTATAACCTGTAACGTTTCTTTAAAGCACGAAGCATAGCAGTCAGTGGAATCGTCAAGGTGGAGATTAAAATCTCCCAGCAGGGTGAAATTAGCGTATCTGAGAGTCAGGTCGCCTAGCACCTCCCCCACGTTTTCAAGAAACTGGGTGGGATGTCCAGGAGGGCGGTACACCAGTATCCCTGCAAAAGTAAAGGTGTCCAGCACTTGTATGCCGAAACTTAGGCTCTCAGCGCCTCTTATATCAGGCGGTTCTTTCATAACACATTTTATAGAATCCCTGTAGCTGTGATTTCAATAAAGCTTCCACCCCTACCACCCTTATATAATCCAACCACTGAGCCAGTGAGGAAATACACGGTCTTACTCCTTAATATCTCTTTTAGGGTGTTAAGGAAGAGTGTCAAGAAGGTCGGGTATGGCTTAACGCTGATGGAGTGAAAAGCAGAAAGCAGTGCTCCCGCCGATAGATCCCAATCCAACTCCATCCTGATACTCATGCCGTGCTCAGAGGGTGCAAATGAAGAAGTAGAGCAGTAGGGGAGCAGCATTGCAGGCTGATTGATGCAGTTTGGAGGCTGTTGTGGTTTGCGATTAAGGCAGCGCAACAGACGACGCAAAATGGCGGCCGTGACTCCCTGACGGTTGGCCAAGTGAAGATGCTGATGAGCGACGCACCTGCACTGGCTCTGAGACTTCTATTGCTGTCATACGCAGGGTCCCAACCTAGTTCCCTATGGGCTGCAATTGCTGGCAAAGCGCTTGCTGCCCTCTCTTCGTCAACTGCTGGTGGCCTGTCTGGGGGGTGAACCGAGAGGCTCCGCAACCGACATAGCGAGCTGTGTGCCCCACGATAAGGCCTGCAATACCTGGGGCTGTGGCCTGTGAAGAAGTGCCTCCTGTGCAGACTTTGGAGCTTGTGCTGACTTTGCTGATGTGGAAAGAGCAGAGACTGAGCCCGCGAGGGAGAGAGACAGCGACCTGCTGCCTAAACTAATATGCTCCTGGTAAGGGGGGACCCTCACCGTTGCAGGTGTCACAGTGACACTCCGCCTAAGCAGAGGCTTGTGTGAGGAGACCCCCCACTCATTGCTCAGCATCGCTGATCAGAGGGGCGTTCACCTAAAAAAAAAATCCTGCAGGTGACCGCCTGATCCCACTGCGATACCTGCTAGTGCAAGGAGAATTCCATGTCCCGGAGGGCAGAGGTGCTGTGGCCAGATGCCCTCTCCCCCTGTGCATTTTTTTATGAAGTACGGACTTCATGAAGCTACGACTATACTGGTGGAAACCACGAGTTAAGAAGACAGCCTAAGGAGGAATAGATGGCTGGTTGCTGCGGGACCCCCCTACTCTCAATCTCGTTACCAGCCTCTTGATGCTGGGGCACTCTGCTGGAGAAGACTTGCAGCTTCCATGGCCGACACCGACGAAGCACACAAAAGGTGTACATTGGCCAACCCACGGCAGAGACAAAACCGGCTCATAGTTTAGTTGCTGCTACTCCATATTGAACTGGGCCCCCCACGTGGGGACACTTATGCACACACCGCTTTCCCCTCTGGCTCTCCCCAGCATACCAGCCTACTGCAACTGGCTCGAAAGGCCTCTCTAGACCCCGGGCCATGTCACCACATAGCCCTGGGTCTTATCCTTTGACATTGAGCACATTGGGCGCATCCCGCAGGAACACATCCTAACATTGCAGCAGGTGCGTGGGATGAAATATACAGGAGGAGTGCTGACGACCTGGGATCTGTATGAGCGGGCCATCGGAACTGTGGGGGCCCAAAGGGGTCAGTGGAGTCCCCTGAGGAGCAAAGAGGCCACCATTCCCAACGGAGCTGCAATACGCTCTTGCCTGGGTTCTTTCATTGAGGCGTGCCCTTCAGCCCGGTTTGGATACCTCCGTGCTGGGGCGACCCTCTGCATTGCCGTTACTAGTTATCCGGCCCCTGCGGAGCCTCCCCTACCCCCTCCCCAGTCAAAGATGGGGAAAACGGTCCGAAAAAAGGACCAGGAAACAGACAATATAGCAGTGGACATCCCCATCAACACTAGGAGAGAGGAGAGTGATGAACCCGGAAGGTCAGGACATACTGAAGGCTCCACCCTATAGGATATTTTACAAGCTATAACGGCCTCTTATGAAGCACTTGAAGCCAAAATCGACACCCAGTTGAAGGACATGGTAATATTGTGATTCGATCATTGCTGCTTGGCTGAGTGGGTCACCACCGCGAGAGAGAAATATTGCAAATCTGCCACTGGTGCTGACAACGTCAGCTGAGAAACTCCCCGCACTGGAGGCCAAGGTTCACACTTTAGAGCTTAGGGCAGAAGATGCTGAAGACCGAT
This sequence comes from Lissotriton helveticus, assembly GCF_964261635.1. NCBI lineage: Eukaryota > Metazoa > Chordata > Amphibia > Caudata > Salamandridae > Lissotriton > Lissotriton helveticus. The sequence continues at coordinate 596,141,763 of NC_136072.1, forward strand.
CACGTTGAAATAACATCCATGTCATAGGTTTGCCAGAGAAAATTGAAGGGACCAACAAGGTGGAATATTTAGAGCGGTGGCTCGTTGAGGAGGGCCTTTCCACGTTCTTCGCTCTAAAGAGGGCGCACACAGTGCTATTGAGTTCACTGTTGCTGGGACCCCCACCATGGCCTATGGTGGCACTCTTGCTTTATTACAAAGATGGGGACAATATCTTAAAGCAGGACAAGTGCAAAAGAACCTTTACTGTAAAGAACCGCACAGTCCCGATATTCCCGAACTTTTCAAGAGAAGTGCAAAAACAAAGATCATCTTTCCTCGCTGCCAAGAAAATACTCTGAAAGCTAAGCTTACCCCCATAGTTAGAGGTACACACGGGTACCCCTACTAATGTTTGCCTGCAGTTTGTCATTTTGGATGTTGGGGGGTCGTTAACCAATCGTCCTGGGGTGTGGGAGCGGGGGCGAATATTGTATGTTGGCTGCATGTGCAATTGGAATCCTGTAAAGTGGGCATATCCTTTAACGTTGCAAGATGGTAATAAGAGTGCATCCAGAGGGGGAAGGGGCTACAAATTGATGAAATAGCTACTCCATTGATGTACAAATTCCTCTCCTGGAATATTGGGGTGGGATGCACACGATGACAAAATGGTACAAAGTCTTCTCCTATTTAAACAGGAGAGGCCAAGAGTATTAGACTACTTTCTTCGCCTACTCTCGTGGTACGCAGATCTGCGTTCCTGCAGGGGTACCCTTCTAGCGCACGATGCATTTAGCAGACCCGGGGGCAGGTATGTAGTGGTGACGAGCCGATCGTTGGTCCCTTTCCTCCTCCAATCGGTATTAATGGATGGCTTTTATTGTGTGGCGGGCCCCTATCTCGATCAATCACATCCACCACTGAAGAATACACCTGTGAATCTCATGGCTTGAGCTTTCAAAGACTGTCAATCCAAGTGGGGCTTGCTGGATACCTGAAGACGGATGAATCCACAGATCAGGGATTACTCCTTCTCGAGCTTGCATGAGCTTCACATACGGCTAGCTACATTCCCATGTACCCCAGATGTACACAAACTAGTTCACCACGTGGAATACTTGATCTGCACCATATCAGACCACAACTCCGTGTTACTTCACCTGCGTGTTAGCATGCGAAATCACGCATCCCTACACGGAAAGTGAAATCCGAAGCGTTGGAAGACCCACTTTACCAGGAAATTTAGAGCCCATGTTAAGCAATATTTTGAAGATAATAGTGGCACAACCTCATCTCTCCTATTGGAGTGGGAACCAGGGGAAAATGTTCGGCCGAATCGATGGGTGTTAGACGCTCACTCTTGCAGGATGTTGCGAAAACTAAACTAGAATTGAGATATCTAGAGAGGCACAGACCCGAATGTCCAGAGCTGCAAATGAGGTTGCTAGAATGTAGGGAACAAGTGGCTAGCTAAATAAAATGGCTCAGATGCTTTGATTATAGAAAGTATATGTAAAGACCCATGCTGAGAGCGATCGTACAGGCTCCCTGCTGGCATGGCTGGCTAACTCGTCGTTTACGGGCTCAGTAATAGACGTTTAATCTGAGGGTGCGGTTATGCTATATTGACAAGAGGAAATTAGCCAATACTTTCTCAACTACTACACGCAGCTATATGCGAGATTCATAGATCACAACAGCGAGGCGATTGGAACCTACTTGACCCCACTACCCCTTCATTCCCTCACTCAAGAAGAAGCTGAAGGACTGGGAAATGATATCTCCATACAGGAAACTAGAGCAGCGATAAAGGATAAGCGGGGGAAGGACACTGGACTCTGATGGGTTCCTGGTCGAGTTTTGTGATCCATATAAGAAGGAACTAGCTCCAAAACTGGTAGAACTATTTAAGGCAACCATGTAGACGGGGAGTCTTCCCACATCAACAAAGGAGGCACTGGTAATGCCCTTGCTGAAAAGGGCAAACCCACATATGACTGCAGAGCATATCTGCCACTGCTTAGTATTGACTTCAAAGTGTTGTTCAAAATATTGGCAACCAGACTCCTCCCACTAATGTCTATGCTAGTGCATTAAGACCAAGCAGGATTTATCCTAGGCCACAATACTGCGCTTAATATACGGCACCTACTGACAGTCCTAGAGGCCAATACAAATTACCATACCCAGGCAGCAATATTCGCTGTTGATACAGAAAAAGCATTTGACAGTTTGGAGTGGCCCTATTTATACGGGATACTAGAGCGACTGCAGATGAGTCAGGGATTCTTTGGCTGGGCCAAACTATTATACAGAGACCCCACCACTAGAGTCTGCACGGGGCAGACCAACTCTCGGAGTTACTATGTAGGTAGGCGGACGCAGCTGCGATGCCTCCTGTCTCCATTGCCATTCGCATTGGCGATGGAGCCGCTGGCCTGCAATGCCAGACTGGGGACCTGGTATCAGGGATTTCAGGTGAGCAATTGTTCACACTGTATAGCATTGTATGCGGACAATCTATTGCCCTTCCTTAGGGATACAACAAAGGACCTGAGAGTTGCCAGAACAATGCTAGCAGAGTTTGGGGCCCTATCTGGATTGAAACTTAATTGGCAGAAATCCAACTAATTTCTGACCGAAGCGATCCAAGGCCTCCCCAGGGCCTCGCCCAATCAGAATGGGAACCATGCTGCCTATCCTATCTAGGTGTTAGGATCTACCGCAAGCAGACGGAGCTCCTGGAAGTTGATATGAGACTAGCCATAAGATTGCTGAGAGCGAACATGGAGATTTGGAAATCACTCCCCCTATTGCTGGCCGGCAGTCGCGTTGCTTAAAATGGTAGCACTGCCATGGCTGATGTACTATTTTATGGTGTTGTCACTGTGGATCTCCAGAGTATTGTTCAGAGAGCTTGTCTCCTTAACCACTGTGTTCCTATGAGGACATGGGCGTAGGCAAGTGTTGCTGACTACAACACAATGTCCAGTGACTGAGGGGGCTAGCAGTACCCGAGTTTGAAACCTACTATCTGTCTGTGCAACCACAGTGGTTCACACAGTAGATAGCAGGCACACAAAATCCTAGCCGAGCTCATCCCAACTCTAGTTAGATTAATGGGACTATTAGTAAAAGTAGGATGCCACAGGGACGATGGTTACAGGGAATTTCAGGTCCTACATTGCAATTGGACTCGCTTTCTCCAGAAAACAGTGGAAACTTCCCTATTCGCCTGACTTGCTCATCACAATGCTCAGCACGCTACCACATGGTGGGAATTGGGGAGGAATATCTGCGTTGGCAGCGCGAGTAGGGGATCTCACTTGAGACAGAGAACTTCTCCCATTTGAGGACCTCCCACAGGGTCAGTTCTTGCTTCACAGGGCAGTGACGACAGCATTTTGCAAACATTGGAAAACTGACATGACAGAGCCACAACATCATAGGACTTGCCAATACATAGTGACATCTTCAGAAAACTATAGGGCAGTAACAGCTCTGTATCGAGCAATGCAGGGTGATGTACTCCTACCATTGAGTACTCTAGGTGGTAATAGGGAGTGAGATCTGGAGATTCCAATCCCAGAGGAGAATTGGTGAGCAGTACTCGACAGGGTACCCAAGGTGTCCCACAAAACCCAATTTAATTAAATTGTTATATTCTCCATAGGGCCTATCTCACTCCAGATCGTATTTATAGATACTTCAGCAGGACAGATGCTGCTTTCTCACGATGTGGAGAGGTTGGTGCAGAGCTCATGCATATGCTTTGGTACTGTCCAAACCTGCGGGAATATTGGAAGGAAGTTACGACTGGCACTGCAAGGGTCACAGACAAGGAGGTTACCTGTTTACTGGGTCATTGCTTGCTGAGTTGGTTTCCCCTTACATCTAAGACATTAGTCACTTGCAAGTTCCAAGATCTGGCGTTCATATTAGCGAAGAGGGAGCTTACCAGGCATTGGAAAGCCCCAAGAGGACCCCATGTAACCACTTGGAGAAAGGAGCTAGAGAAATGGTCTAGAAGTGAAAGAGAGGTTCTGCTGCGCAACGCTAGGAGGGGCACAGGCCTGATCGACAGGGCCCATGCTTGGTAAGCACTGGTGGAATGCTTAAAAACTCCCAATCACGGGAGCAGTCTTAAGGAGGTTCCCCCTCTGTTTTCCCAGTAATTCAAAGCACAATGGAGCTGAATGAATGTGTTTGTTGGATTCCTCAACTGTGTGCCCCCCTTCCCTCAGCACCACTAGACAAAGGAAAAGACTCTACAGGACATTTGTGACGGCTAGTGTGTCTTTGGTGATGTAAGCCTACTTACCGACACCAGTTGAAGAACTAGGGTGCAACTCAGGGGTTTGTGGGGAGGGAAAAAGAGTTAGTTTGGTAATTGGGAAACGTGTTATAGGAGAGTTTCTGAAATGTACCATGTACTAAGAGTCTAGGACGGACTACTGTTGGACATTGCTGTACAATGTCTATTATCCACATTGAAAACCTCAATAAAATCTATTGAAAAGAGTGTTGAGAAGAACCAAAGTGGGGCACTATGGCATAACAGAAAGGGGGTCAGACACTTCAAAATATCCTTCCGTAATTCTGATAGCACTTGCACACATGCAGCGCCAATACTATTTTCAGAACATGTTTTTTAATTTGCATAAGGGCATGGCCCCATGCAAAGAACGGAATCACTTTGCCTCTGCACCCGCACGGTATTATGGATGCGGTGCAGAGGCAAATTTACCTTTAGGAGCCGCACTGCCAGTGTGCCACAAAAAGGTTCATTCAAAGCTTTATAGGCTAAGCATAGCATCTTGAACTTGACGCTGGTTGCTGTAGAGAGCCAGTGGAGTCATCGAATTTCTCAGAAACTGATTTGTGTTTAGGCAGATTTAATAGGAGTCTTGTGGCTGCATTTTGTACCATCTGCAGCTCCTTTAGATGTTGTTTCTGCCTATTCTGATACTGTCCATTGCAATAATCCAGTTTTGATAGCACAAGTGCAGTCATTACTGTCCTCCTAGAATCGAAAGGAATGAATAGAAGATCCTTCTTCAGTTTGTTTATCAGATAAAAGATGGCGGAAAATGAATAGCGTTGGTTTGCTGTGAGTATGCTAATTTGTTATCAATCAATACCCCGATATTCTTTGCTTTTTCTACTGGTTTAGGCAGCTCTCCCAGCTCAATAGGCCACCAATGGTCATCCCATCTGGTTTGGAAATTACCAAAGATCACTATCTCGGTTTTCTTCAAATTAAATGTAAGACCCTGTTTGCCCATCCAACTATTAATTTCCAACATACAATTTTAAAACTGAGATTCAGGGGAGACTTGATCTTTATTAGTTGCTATCACAATCTGTGTGTCGTCCGCATAGGAGGTTAAACTGAAGCCGAATTGCTGGATCAGAGGAGCCAGTTCCGACACATAAATATTAAAAAGGGATGGGCTAAGCGATGAGCCCTGTGGAGCCCCATTAGGCAAGATATAAGGGGCCTCTGTGGTGTGGTTTGTCTTCTCAGAGGGTGTGATGCCTGGATATGCCAGTGTTCATCCCTGGTGTATCGAGGGAACTGTTAAAATGGAACATGGATATCTGGTTAGTTAGTGGATAGAGATTCTGTTTTACAAATTGGAAGGGCCGGATGTTGTTGGTGGGGAATCGGACTATGGCTACTGCTCACAGTTACGTTAGTCACGATTTTTGTACCTGAAAGGGGGTTTAAAATGTTTATAGATCATATAGAACACTGACATTTCTTTCCACCTGTGGTTTTCCAAAGAGGGTTCTTCTGTTTCTCTGACTTACCCTCTTTCCTTCCCTCACTTCTATCTTGCCTTTTCCTTTTCTTCCCACTTTTTTTCTCTACCTATTTTTCTTTCATTTCCCATTTCAGTCCCCATTCCTCTACAGTGTTGCAGGCGTCAAGGCACAATAGCATGTTTACGATAACCATGGTAATATTCATTCAAAGGTAACGAATAGTGAAATGTCAAGCTGACAAATTCAAGATGATTGTAACCCACATTTGAAAAGGCTGGATTACACATTTACTGCTAGAGCATCTGTAAACACTAACTACCAGTCACTATTTATTATAAAAGATTTTTGGACTCTTTGAGATTGTACTCTTGAATTGCTTCTGCCTGTGCAGACAAAATATCAAAGAGAGAATCCTCATGAATTATAGATCTATTTAAGCTATGTATAAATACTGCAGCACAGAGCACTTTCTGGTCAGTCTGTGAGCGAAAGAAATATTGTTCCAAAACTAAACGTTGAGCTAACAAATGTTGTATTTTCATCTGGATTTCTTTAACTAATATTTCTGATGTGGATAAGTGCCTACAGAAGAAGCTCCACATTTTTCGAAATGTGCTCTGGTGTAGGTATAAGCCTCAAAACTATCCAAAACTCTAATTTTCTAATAAAATTTCACAACTTCTAATTTACTGGACTGTTGACTTGAATGGCGTGAGTTAGCAACATGTGTCTTATTAGGAGGTTGGCAATGTCCTAAGGATTCTGTGTTGAGGCATGTGTAGTGACTTGCAGTGCTTTGTGGTAGGTTCACTTCAGACTTTTTAAGGCCTCGGACCAAGCATCGTTTGTGTACGCCCATGATGCTGAACCTGCCTTTAAGACTTAGATCGTTGCAAACAGGAGGAGATTGTTGGGTTTTGTCTTGATGCACTGGGCTGGTTCATTAACACAGATTAGAAAATCTGAAACTTTGTATTGGAGCAGCCTGTTGCTGATCAGAGTGGTGGGACTGTTATCCCTGACTTTGGAAACAGGGAGATCACATCACTCGTATGTTGATCCAGTGCTCTCTAGTCCTAGTAAGCCAGCTCGCTTCACCCATGTGTTTTCTGTATTGCCTGTGTCACGATCAAGGCCATTGTCTTTAACTTATCACAACTGTAACACGTCCGGACGTAGTGTATGGGCAGAGTCAATTCTGATAAATACTTCATGAAAATTAGGAGGCTATAGGGCATTTAAATAAATATTTCAAAGGCCTTGTTGATTTCCTCAATGCTACGTAAACCGCAAGGAGGAGCAAGAGTATCTGCTCACCTGTGACGCCTAATGTAAAGAGAGTGGGAGAATATACCCTGCTGCAAGTTATTTTGTTTATTGGTAGGATGTATCACTGCCTTGTATGCCTTTTTCAAATTAAAGCTAGTGTTGTCTGGGCATACAACACTTCAGAAGACCATTTTATCATGATCTGTACAAACTCGAAGGCAACTCTGAGATCTTTCCAGGCACAGGCTGCAATAAGGAGTCTTGTGGCCTCCGAGCCGTCTTTTTAGGTCTGGCTATATATAGCTTTAAATACTAGTTCACCTCAGGTAATCAGTATTTCACAAATACTATTTGAACAGAGAGAGTGTGATTTGGGTCTTCCCCCTGAACCATTTACAATGCAAACTTCATAACCTACCCTTTTTCATAACTCTTTTCTTTAAAGGTATAGCTAAACTCTGCTAACACAGTCTGTTCAGCAACAGGGACTTACTCCCAACTTTAATATTGTTGAATAGGAACATTTTGCTTAGTTATGAGTTTTTTTTCTTTGTTTCACAGTTAGGGACAACACGCACAGAGCTGCCCAACTATTTGCAAAGCCTTCCCCTAACAAAAAGCCAGACCTGTAAGCTTTGCCAATACTTGTTTTATTTTTCTAATGTTACACTGGATTGTAATTATGGAGAAACCACATTCTGAGTAGTTTAAGATTTACATTTTTTATTTCTGGTTTTCTTAGTAGCATTTAAACGAGTTCTAGCTTAATAGTTTTTCACTTTTAGTGCTTTGGGTTTAATGTTAAGGTTTAGTGTAGTTCTTCCTATTCAATTTGTAAGGGGATGCAAAAGCGAGATGGCAGCTACCAATGTGCCTTTAAAACTTAAGAACCCTTCCAGAAAGGATACTACGGAATCTGAAGAAAGGTAATTCTCTACGAACAAGATTTTTGGAGAGCATACTCATGGCTCAGCTTGTGCACGAGGTGGGTGTGGAAGAATCCACTTAGTCTTTCCTGTTGGCATGAATTGCACTGCCCTACACTGAGATTGTGCTGCCATTTTGTTTGTGCTGTATGCTCATTTTGTTCGGTGGCATAGTCATGGGTAGAAGTAACAAACACTCACATTCTCAAAATGTCATGAGGTATGGAAGGAAATAAACTGATAACTCTCAGCTTGTTTGGGCTCTTGAACCAAGAACATCCTTGGACTTGAAAGCCATACGTGCGTACAGTGGGTAAAGTGAAACTACAAGTCCCTGCGTGATTGGGCCAGAAGCCTGCAAAACCAGATCAGGCCTAAAGCTGCCCCAAAGCGCCTGGGCAGTTGTTGACATGTACTCTATATGTCATATATAGCACTTTCATGGAACCTGGTGGAAGGCACTGGGCACCAACCTTGGAATAAAGAACTGCCACTTTAGTCGTGAGAAGTCCAACCCATCTCCCACTCCCAATTTTTCGATTTTCTGGTTTTGTTTAATATTGTCCATCTGCTTTTCCTATTCACAGATTTGTGATTGATCGTTTATAGATTTTCCACTTGTCATTTTAGCCAGGAGACTGTAACCCGCAACGTTTCTTATACATTTGCTACTGTTAGTGTTCACTGCTGAGGGAGCTTGATGGCAGTTGCCTCAGTAATGCAGGTGACTGTAAATTCTACATTGGCTTCTGGGTGGATGAAACGTGCGTTCTCACTGATGGTTATTTACAGCGCAGTCTCACCTCATCAAAACGCATCATATTCAGCTGCTTTTAGACTGACTCAAAGGCGGGGGTAAAAATAGCAAAAGTGACTCGAGCACTCGATCCTTTTCATATTCAGCCAAATCTTTTGTTTTCTGCTCTGTGTGGAGCATCGGCTGTTGGGGAGGTGATCTTGCCATCACAGGTGTATGAAAGCTTATCCCAGGGTGGCACCAAATCTCAGTGGCTCCGCTTTCAATCCAGTCAGAACAGTCAGTGCTTCAAAATAGAAAACAAACACGCCATTTTATTTTTAAATATTGTACTTTTTTATGCTTAAAGACCGAGACGCAGTATTGTGATTTAACTTGTCTAACAAATCGAAACACATGAAGCCCTTGGCTATTTAAAAACCTTGTTAAAAGTAGAAGTAATAGATGTTACAGCTCTGCAATTTGTGTTTTACATTGTTTTTAGTACTGAGATGTATATACCTGTTTATTTACGATTCTTGTGTAACCACTATTTTACTTTGTTACATTGATACTGTGACTGCCCAATTGTGTTGTAAGCTGTGTAAAATCTCCCGCAACGTTCTAAAGCAAAGTGAAGGCTCCGTTAGCTGGCGTATAGAGCATTAATAAATCATTTTTTTGTCTTTTTATTTGCTGTACGTACAAAGAGCACTTGTATTGGAAAATCCATCCCATTTTAAGGTTTAGATCGTATGCATTGAATCACATACTACAATCTTAACTAACAGTGAACAAATGAGTGCATATTGTCCCTTCTACCGGCCTTGGTATGTCTGCCACGTATCCTAGTGTAATTTTATGTGTGAATAAATACATTTCCCTGTGCAAATTCGCATTTTGTTACAAGGTTGAATTTCTACTCTTAAATTCTGCAGTTTGTGCATCTGTGTGTCATTTAGGTGCACAAATAGCGTTTTTAATCAGTCCCTCCGTTTTAAGGTATGTACAGATCTTGCTAATATTGTTTGGCAGTGCAGAGGTACTGCAATAATCTGCCCCTAAAAGCCAATAAAGCTAGCACCTTTTCACAAAAACAAATGGGGTTAAGTAACTAGTTGGTGCATTAATTCCTTTGTTGCAGAGGCTTTTCCTGCCCCATTGCTGAGGCCTTTTTTGAAGTTTGGAGCAGTTTGCATTTAAGCCGTTACACATTTTTTTTACACAAAATGTATCTAGACCAAATTTGCATCCTTTTTTAGGTCTGTCGCTTGCAAGACCTTTTGTTAGCGTACAGTGGATGTAGAACCCGCCTATTGCCTTCCATTATATGCTTTCATTGTCACTTTCATTTGCTTGCTTCTCATTTGTTATTACATGTCCGCTTTACTACCTCTTCTTGTGTTTGCCCCTCCCTTGTGGCATTGCCACTTGTATACTTCTACTGCTCCCGTTAGGGGAGCTACTTTTTTCTTTTTGTTGAAACACTCCATGAAAGTGCATGTATTTTCGAGCTGTCTCCCTCATGTGCTTCTCTTCCACCCACGCTCTGTCTCTCTCACCCTTGTGCTTCTGTGACACAATATTGTTCTCATTGGTCTATGTTCTCATCTCCCATCACGCCATGTCGGTCTCGTTCGTCCATGTCTCTTTGCTCCCTAACTCTCCACCATGTTGCTCTCCTTCATTTGTGGGGTCCCCCCATGCTCCCCGGACCCCCAATAAACATTAAAAAAACAAAAATGTTGGCCGGCCCACTGTTCTATTATTTTGTAGGCACACGCAAGCATGTTTAACACATACACATGCCTACAATGGGACATGGGCCAGCAGCCATTTCTTTGTGCAATAATATATACAAAAAAAAGGAGAGCTCTGGGTAGTTCCCAAGTTTAGGTGGAAGGCAGCTCCTGTTTAGAGCACCCTCAACACCAGCGACACTCTAAATTTGCTAACCTCAAATGTCTGCTTTTCTATCAAAGTTGTTTTGCATAATTTATGCGTCACTCTATGCCTGCAAGGGTATTGTTTTGATATATATATATATATATATATATATATATATATATATATATATATATATATATATATATATATTGTTGATTCTCATGTAAAGCGCTCTGATACCTTCGGGTCTAGCCAGCGCTATATAAAACTCTTTAAATAAATAAATATCTATATATATATATATCTATATATCTATATATATATATATATATATATATATATATATATATATATATATATGGCGGCGTGTGTGTTTTTCTGCGCTTGGATGAATAAATAAGTTTTGCAATTTCCTATTCGGGTCCGGATTCGTTTTTCTGTTTGGAGGTTTCTTTGAACTGAAACGGAGTTCTATATATATCTATATATCTACATATATATATATATCTATATATCTACATATATATATATATATATATATATATATATATATATATATATATATATATATATATATATATATATATATATATATATATCAAAGCTCACGTGTGAAGACACAGACCTCACTCACGGGGATACTGTCCAAAAGCCTTTATTACTGACAGCAAGCCTCAAATGGCAGAGAGACCCAGAGAAACGTTCATGAATGTCCTGTTTCGTCAATTGGCTCCTGACGCGTTTCGAAGGCTCCCGCCTTCTTCTTCAGAGGATGACGAACTAATTACAGGAGGGAGGCAGGAACCACTTCCTTTAAATCGAATGACACGCCTCTAGATAGGCGTCGCCGCAGTGCCTTATGGAGCACGTAGTCCTGCAATCGCATATAGCGTCAGTTTCACAGAGTCCTCCGCTATAGTACCAAGGCAATTGATTCTGATCCCCTCGCCAGCCAGGCAGCATCACGGTGATAGAGCAGGGGACGGCTAAATAACCACACTCCCAACACGCTGAATGCTTGCCATTTAGAGACTCTTCCCTGGACGTCGCTTGGCGGTGCTCCGCGCATGCAGTTTCGGCTGCGAGGCTCAGTTCCATCAAGGCGCTCGTGCACTCTTCCTGGCGGGTTCGGTTATGAATGGTGATGGGGCCATTCTGTATATCAAAGCTCACGTGTGAAGACACAGACCTCACTCACGGGGATACTGTCCAAAAGCCTTTATTACTGACAGCAAGCCTCAAATGGCAGAGAGACCCAGAGAAACGTTCATGAATGTCCTGTTTCGTCAATTGGCTCCTGACGCTTTTCGAAGGCTCCCGCCTTCTTCTTCAGAGGATGACGAACTAATTACAGGAGGGAGGCAGGAACCACTTCCTTTAAATCGAATGACACGCCTCTAGATAGGCGTCGCCGCAGTGCCTTATGGAGCACGTAGTCCTGCAATCGCATATAGCGTCAGTTTCACAGAGTCCTCCGCTGTAGTACCAAGGCAATTGATTCTGATCCCCTCGCCAGCCAGGCAGCATCACGGTGATAGAGCAGGGGACGGCTAAATAACCACACTCCCAACACGCTGAATGCTTGCCATTTAGAGACTCTTCCCTGGACGTCGCTTGGCGGTGCTCCGCGCATGCAGTTTCGGCTGCGAGGCTCAGTTCCATCAAGGCGCTCGTGCACTCTTCCTGGCGGGTTCGGTTATGAATGGTGATGGGGCCATTCTGTATATCAAAGCTCACGTGTGAAGACACAGACCTCACTCACGGGGATACTGTCCAAAAGCCTTTATTACTGACAGCAAGCCTCAAATGGCAGAGAGACCCAGAGAAACGTTCATGAATGTCCTGTTTCGTCAATTGGCTCCTGACGCGTTTCGAAGGCTCCCGCCTTCTTCTTCAGAGGATGACGAACTAATTACAGGAGGGAGGCAGGAACCACTTCCTTTAAATCGAATGACACGCCTCTAGATAGGCGTCGCCGCAGTGCCTTATGGAGCACGTAGTCCTGCAATCGCATATAGCGTCAGTTTCACAGAGTCCTCCGCTGTAGTACCAAGGCAATTGATTCTGATCCCCTCGCCAGCCAGGCAGCATCACGGTGATAGAGCAGGGGACGGCTAAATAACCACACTCCCAACACGCTGAATGCTTGCCATTTAGAGACTCTTCCCTGGACGTCGCTTGGCGGTGCTCCGCGCATGCAGTTTCGGCTGCGAGGCTCAGTTCCATCAAGGCGCTCGTGCACTCTTCCTGGCGGGTTCGGTTATGAATGGTGATGGGGCCATTCTGTATATCAAAGCTCACGTGTGAAGACACAGACCTCACTCACGGGGATACTGTCCAAAAGCCTTTATTACTGACAGCAAGCCTCAAATGGCAGAGAGACCCAGAGAAACGTTCATGAATGTCCTGTTTCGTCAATTGGCTCCTGACGCGTTTCGAAGGCTCCCGCCTTCTTCTTCAGAGGATGACGAACTAATTACAGGAGGGAGGCAGGAACCACTTCCTTTAAATCGAATGACACGCCTCTAGATAGGCGTCGCCGCAGTGCCTTATGGAGCACGTAGTCCTGCAATCGCATATAGCGCCAGTTTCACAGAGTCCTCCGCTGTAGTACCAAGGCAATTGATTCTGATCCCCTCGCCAGCCAGGCAGCATCACGGTGATAGAGCAGGGGACGGCTAAATAACCACACTCCCAACACGCTGAATGCTTGCCATTTAGAGACTCTTCCCTGGACGTCGCTTGGCGGTGCTCCGCGCATGCAGTTTCGGCTGCGAGGCTCAGTTCCATCAAGGCGCTCGTGCACTCTTCCTGGCGGGTTCGGTTATGAATGGTGATGGGGCCATTCTGTATATCAAAGCTCACGTGTGAAGACACAGACCTCACTCACGGGGATACTGTCCAAAAGCCTTTATTACTGACAGCAAGCCTCAAATGGCAGAGAGACCCAGAGAAACGTTCATGAATGTCCTGTTTCGTCAATTGGCTCCTGACGCGTTTCGAAGGCTCCCGCCTTCTTCTTCAGAGGATGACGAACTAATTACAGGAGGGAGGCAGGAACCACTTCCTTTAAATCGAATGACACGCCTCTAGATATATATATATATATATATATATATATATATATATCCTTTATGCTGAACAGCATAAAGAAAATACATTATCGGAGCCAATGGGGTTTGAAGGTGAGATCTATTTTTGCCAGTGCTTATTCCCACATTTGGGAATTCTAAAGGTTGTGAATCCCCCTGGAGAAAACGGAGTAAATAGCTAAAATCTAGCAAAATGTTGTTTTTTGTTTTTAAAACAAAAAATTGGGGAAAAGTGCTGTGCAGGATATCATATTTTTTTCTTCTAAAAATGACGACAACAAAAGATTTATTGTGGTAACATCCTCTTCTCAGCTTTCAGAAGCAAGGATAGGTAAAAAGAATGTTTTGGAAAAAAACACTTTTTTTAAACCACGTAAAGAGGTGGTGCATGTTTTGCTGAAATTTGTGGGTTTAACCTACATGACCAACAGGTGGAAAGATCATGGGTGAACACGGAAGGCTATACTGTTCTATAAACTAGAAAATATTCCAAATTCGCCAAGGCCGCAAGCGGCTATTTGTGTAGATTGCTGATGGTTTTCCCAGAGAAATCAGAAGTAATATGAAAAATATAGGAACAAAATGTTATTGCTCACAAAGCCTTCATCATTAATTTCTTTCCCAGATGGAAGATTTACAAAAACAATATATAGTTGCATCCATCGGACTTTTCCACCTACGCGCCTGAGTGGTACTATACCTGGCAGATATTGGCAGCCATCGGCAACCCCAGTACACGGCCTATCCCTGCTGATGAGGGGTAATACCCCGAAACACGTGTCCATGGATGGCGAAGACAGCGAAGATAGCAGAAGATCGAAAGATGATGCATCGCGATCACTTTACTACATTGACCAGAGTCCTTAGGGGCGACACTGCCGGTGTGTGAGTAGTGTGCGACCCCACCCCCATTTGTTCTCATTGGTCTATGTTCTCATCTCCCATCCCGCCATGTCGGTCTCGTTCGTCCATGTCTCTTTGCTCCCTAACTCTCCACCATGTTGCTCTCCTTCATTTGTGTGGTCCCCCCATGCTCCCCGGACCCCCAATAAACATTAAAAAAACAAAAATGTTGGCCTGCCCACTGTTCTATTCTTTTGTAGGCACACGCAAGCATGTTTAACATATACACATGCCTACAATGGGACATGGGCCAGCAGCCATTTCTTTGTGCAATAATATATGCAAAAAAGGAGAGCTCTGGGTAGTTCCCAAGTTTAGGTGGAAGGCAGCTCCTGTTTAGAGCACCCTCAACACCAGCGACACTCTAAATTTGCTAACCTCAAATGTCTGCTTTTCTATCAAAGTTGTTTTGCATAATTTATGCGTCACTCTATGCCTGCAAGTGTATTGTTTTGATTGATATATATATATATATATATATATATATATATATATATATATATATATAGTTGATTTTCATGTAAAGCGCTCTGATACCTTCGGGTCTAGCCAGCGCTATATAAAACTCTTTAAATAAATAAATATAGATCTATCTATCTATATATATCTATATATCTCTCTATATATATATATATATATCTCTATATATATATCTATATATATATATATATATATATATATATATATATATATATATATCTATATATATATATATATATATATATATATCTATATATATATATATATATATATATATATATATATATATATATCCCCTTTATGCTGAACAGCATAAAGAAAATACATTATCGGAGCCAATGGGGTTTGAAGGTGAGATCTATTTTTGCCAGTGCTTATTCCCACATTTGGGAATTCTAAAGGTTGTGAATCCCCCTGGAGAAAACGGAGGAAATAGCTAAAATCTAGCAAAATGTTGCTTTTTGTTTTTAAAACAAAAAATTGGGGAAAAGTGCTGTGCAGGATATCCTATTTTTTTCTTCTAAAAATGACAACAACAAAAGATTTATTGTGGTAACATCCTCTTCTCAGCTTTCAGAAGCAAGGATAGGTAAAAAAAATGTTTTGGAAAAAAACACTTTTTTTAAACCACGTTCAGAGGTGGTGCATGTTTTGCTGAAATTTGTGGGTTTAGCCTACGTGACCAACAGGTGGAAAGATCATGAGTGAACACGGAAGGCTATACTGTTCTATAAACTAGAAAATATTCCAAATTCGCCAAGGCCGCAAGCGGCTATTTGTGTAGATTGCTGATGGTTTTCCCAGAGAAATCAGAAGTAATATGAAAAATATAGGAACAAAATGTTATTGCTCACAAAGCCTTCATCATTAATTTCTTTCCCAGATGGAAGATTTACAAAAACAATATATAGTTGCATCCATCAGACTTTTCTGGTCGCAGGAATATATTGCGCTGTTGGTTCTCCAAAAAAATGCAATACCCAGAGCCAAAACTGAACTGCAGCTTGTAATGATTTCCCACTGTGTCCCGACCAAGCATCTATTCATATGGTAAATTTGAATGAATTAAAAGTGATGAAGGAAACTTATGCATGTTTGAAATGTGCCCCATGGTGGATTTGTGTGGTGTGTAGTGTATTTGTGTAGTGGAATTATGTGGCATGGTGAATAGATTAGGGGTGAGAGCTGTGCAAAATGGATAGAGAGCAAGATAGAGCGGGATAGGTAGGTTGTGCATGAAGTGATGAATGAACTCCAGACAGAGGAGCAGAAAGTGTGTGAGAGAAAAGGAGAATGAAGAGGAGAGCAGGGCACAGATACAGAGGGTGCACCTGTGTACGCAGAAGACACCCCAAGAAGGGGAGGAGAGCGTGAGGTTGAAGGCTGGACATTTTGAAAAGGGTCAGGAAAGAAACTGCTCGAAGACCTGAAGTGAATCAATATGAGAGTGTCAGGGAAAGTGAGTGAGAGAGAGGTGTGAGAGAGACGAGCGAGAGATGGACGAGTTGGAGGGGCACCCAGAAAGGGGGGGATTTGAGAGGTGCACATCGCACGAAGGCACAGGAAGAGGTACTGTTAGAAGGGGCGACCTACGGGGAGGACAGACTGTGTACCTGACCACCCTGGAACCCACCTCTCCTTGGAACACTGCCGAGCACTGGCGGGAGACCCTTCAGGGGAAGAGTCTCGTATCTAGGATCGCACGCGCGGAGCTAGCACCACTTGACAAAGGGACACCACACCGTAGGTTCTGAAGAACGTATTCTTTATCTTAGCAAGGAACTGGACCTTTATGGCCCGCAGGATTCGTATTTACAACCAGAGCAAGGGCTCATAGAGTCTCGGTAGGGATAGGGGTAGCGAGACAGTCTTACGGTTCAGGGTCAATGCAGGTGCGTATCCGGCGCACAGCTCTCAATCCGCGAGCCGGGGGATACGCTACGATCTTGGGTCCAGCCGGACCAGAATAGTCTCCGAGCCGCGACCAAGTCAGCAGGGCTCGAGCAGGAAGGCACAGGAGTTCTTACGATCTTTGGGGAGCCGCGATCCAATCAGCAGGGCCCAAGTGTTCTCAAGGTTGCAAGGGAGCCGCGACCACGTCTGCAGGACTCAGATGTTTCAGGCAGAAGTCCTTCTCTGCCAAGCTTGAGCCGCGACGATGTCAGCAGGGCTCACCAAGGTTCCAGGGTTCCAGTAGTTCGTCTTCAATGTTTCTGTCGAGCCGCGACCACGTCAGCAGGGCTCTCTTGGTTCCAGGATTCAACAACCGATCTTTTCCAGAGCACCCCTTGTTATAGGTCGCTTCTCCTTTGAAGTCCGGAGTCCTCGCCGGCAGGGGTCTTAGCGCCTGGGGGCCACTTGTCGGGGTTTTCTGCCACTCGGCCCTTTGATCCTTTGAAGTTGGATCTGGAGGGATCCCAGACACCCAGCATGCGGGGAGCCTGCCCCCAGGGGGGCCGGAGGGCGATCGAAGCCCATCTCTCGAGAGGAGGTCAGAGGTGTGAGCGAAACTACTCCTCCCTGTCCTGCTCCCGGGAACTCTCTACCCCCCAGCCGGGCATGGCGCGTCTAGGGCCTAGGTCGCGCTGGGGCCGGGGTGCCGTGGTCGGCCATTTTAGGTGCAGGGGACTGGGCACCGGAGGCCCTTGGGGCCGATGGGGTTTGGGGGGCGTCCGGTACCGGGAAGATGGAGGGTGATGCCGGGGAAGTCCTGTGTTATCTGTGGGCTCATGGAGGGAGGGAGTCGGATAGGCCGGGGTAACCAGGGGCCTGGGGTGGTGTAGGGGTCAGGGTTGGGCCACTACGGGTCAGGGAGGCCCATGCCACGAGGCCGGGTCTAACAGGTACCATGTGTGAGCAGGCAATAAAGTGATGAGATGGGGAGTGTGAAGGAGGGTTGAGAGGGGCAGTGGAATTGCGAGATGAGAGGGTAATTGGAGTGTGGGGGAGAGACTTGAGGGGCAGTGGGTGTATGAGTGAGAGATGGAGGTAGATGGACTTGTGATGTAGAGATGAGTTGTTTTGTAATTGTGTGTTGTGAAATTGTGTGGGATGGTGTAGTGTGGAGTTGTGTAGTGGAAATATGTGGCATGGTGTACTGTGGAGTTATGTGGATAGCAATTTAAATGGTATTAGCTGTTGTGAAATTATGTAGCGTGAAATTGTGTGTAATGGAGTTAATTGTGTTAAATGGTTTTGTGTGTTGTGGAGTGGCATGTTTTGGAGTTGAATTATGTGGTGTACTCTTAAACTTTGTGGCATGATGATAAAGTCTGTGTTCTATATTGGAGGTCTGTGGTGCGTTGTGGAATTGTATTGTATAGTTGAAATATGTAGTTTAGTGTGGAATTATGTGGTGTGATTTGGAAATGTGTAGAGTAGAATTGTGTTGTGAAC
Organism: Lissotriton helveticus; assembly: GCF_964261635.1. Taxonomy (NCBI): domain Eukaryota; kingdom Metazoa; phylum Chordata; class Amphibia; order Caudata; family Salamandridae; genus Lissotriton; species Lissotriton helveticus. Next base: position 596,160,203 of record NC_136072.1, read on the forward strand.
TGCGTGACGAGTGAAATTATGCTATTGAAATTATGTCATGGAGCGTAGTGCATTCATGTGGATTGCTGGTATGTGGCATAGTGTATTTATGTGGGATGTTTTATGTTGTATTAAGTAGAGTAGTATTTTTTGAAGTGCAATTATGTGGCGCTCAGTGATATGAAGTGGAGTGTAATTATGTTGTGTGGTGCAGAATTGTTTAGCATTGAGTTTTGTGGTGTTGTGTGGAATTATGAGGGATGGTTTGGAGTGGTATTATGTGGCATGGTAAGGAGTAGTATTATAAGGTGTGGAATTATGTTGCATGTTGCAAATATGCATTAATTATGTGAAGTGTAATTATGTGCTTTGGGATTTATTTGACTGAGGGATATAAAAACTACCCATATATAACATGCCATGGCAGCTTAACTTAGTAGGTTTACTACACTTGACCCAACCTACCGGGAAAACTGAAGTATTCCTATGGATGTGCATGATGTTTAGCATTCTAATAATTTCAGTAGATGCAAAGTACCACCCTCCTCCAGGACCCTAAATCTGAGCAGTGCTCAGCTTTTTCTTTTTTAATGTAGAGGTGGGAGAGCCTCTGAAAGACAGAGGCAGATGCCCAGCTCTGCACAAGTTAGTCTTGGACCCGAGCCAAGCTTTCATGTGGCTTCTGTCTGCCAACCATACTTTAAAACCTCAAGCACCACCAGGAATAAATGACAAAGCATTCGTTTTTAGGTCTCGCCCTGGAATGAGCATCCAAAGGATGCGTCCAGGGTCGGAGACGTATAGTTAGCTGTCTCGAGGGAAGGAAGGACGAGAAGGTGTACGAGCTTTGCTTGCATTTCACTGCCTGCACGCGCACCGCCACTCACGCATGCGCACATACACAGCCACACCGCCACTCACGCATGCGCACATACACATCCATACACAGGCACACCCCCCCCCCGTCGCCGCCGCACCTACACGCATACACAGAGACCCCTCCACACACACCAGCCCCTCTCCTCCCGGCTCCACTCACCGGTGTCTGGCAGGCGCTCCCCGGGTCTCCAGGCTCCTTCCCTTCCTCCGCAGCTGCAGGCTCTCCCCACATCACGCGGGACTCTCTCTCCACATGGGAGCCCCGCCTCCTCAGTGCGCCCGCTTCGCCCCGCGGGTCTTCACCCGATCCCCCATCTCGGGACCGGGACTTTAAGGGAAACAGTATCCAGGGCTCCTTCCTGGTCACGGGAGCCCCGGGGCCGCAATGCTCACGCCACTTCCTGCTGCCGGCTCCTCGTCCTGGTTGCACGTCAGGTCCCGGGCCAGCAGCCAATCAGAGCGCGGCCCGGGAAAGACGTCACAGAGGTGTCCCGCAGTACCGCCCCCGGCCTGCCTGTAACGAGGATGTTTTGCGGTATGTATTTATTTATTTAATTTGGCATTTTTATATAGCGCAGACTTTACCCGAAGGCGGTATTTATTTATGTATGTATTTATGCATTTTTATATAGCGCAGACTTTCAACACACAGATTAGCGATGTGAGCCACACTTAAGTGTTTTTTGCGGCCCTAAGTCGCAACGCGTTTTTATGTTTGCGTTTTTAAATATCTTAATCATGTTCCTAAACTGGTATTTTAGTGTGCCCTATATAAATGCTGTAGATAAGCCAAATTAATCTGGTGGTCGCTTTTAGTTGTATTTTGTGTGCATGCTTGCATTGCTAAATCAGTTTCTTTCTCATCTTCTGTGCTTCTTGAGGGTTCCTCTCCTTTAAACCCAATTTCTTTTCAAGCTGAAGGACCAGGTATATCATAAGTGTTAAGCGTTGGTCCATCAGGACTAGATTTACTTTGAATTTGCATGAAAATCACTAGCCACGTGGGGGGGTGGGTGTGTGTGTAAGTGTCAGAGTGTGAGCAAAAAAAAGCATATACCATTTTAGATAGTTTCTCCAGTTGTGCCCTACTGTCACAAAACATAAGTAAATCCCAATGCTGCTGTGCCGATGTTTGGGGGAAAATGTTGTGGTTGGCATATGAAAACCAGACAACGAATAATATACCTGGAATTAAGATGTCGCATGAAGACAAAGTGATCTAGGCAAACCCATTATATACACATGCAGTTCAATACACATGTATGGTTTTTAATGCGTACAAAGTAACATTTGAGGGAAATGTACTCTGCTCCTTGCAGGAGTCCTAGGCATATCCAAAAAATCCAGTAACTTCATCTTAATGCTCCCAAACATGGGCAGTAATTAAACGACAAAACTAAAACAAAATAACTGTAATTTTAGCCCAGCAGCACTGCCGCATTTTTTTTACTCAACCAAACTCCATCCAGGCAGTCTTTGCCGTTTTAAGGAAATGTTGTTTTTCCCAGATAATCATCTTTTTGAAAACTGGTTATTTAATAACACTGATATGCCTAGGACTCCTGCAACTGGAGAAACTATCTAAAATGGTATATGCTTTTTTTTGCTCACACTCTGACACTTACACCCACCACCCCCCCCACATGTACATGTGTACTGGATTTTTTACTTGGGTGGATGTTACCGCAAATAGTTATGTGTTCAGTTTGCATTTGAACTTAAGGTGCGTCTCAAAAATATTCTTAAAAAATACACATCACCTAACTGTACGCTCTAGTGACATTCTTTGTTCGAATTACATCGTATGGCTTCTTCTGGCATATTTGAGTGGGAAAAAAACGGAACATGTATTCAGCATTTCGGAAAAAAGTGACCTACCTTGTATTGGGTTTATATGTCCCTTTTTATAAAAACAAAACGTAACTACTGCAAAAAAAAATAGCCAATGCCATTTACAATACTAAAAGCTCAAACTTTGCCTAATGCGAGACCTATTGCATTGCAAATGCTTGTTGAGTCAAAGCAGGCGAGAGAAAGGGATACCCATCTAGTGGCTGCATTGCATAATGTGAAACCTGAAAACCTAGGATCAATCCCGCTTTCCCCAGTTGACGAAATTGTGTGATCTTAGGTAAATATTTTACTTAACAGGGTCTATTTTTTTCCTTCAGGAGCATATGAGAGCACCTTCACATACCTGAGCTCAGGATATGTGCTGTACAAACACTTAATTTAATTTACTGGACTATGTTTAATAGGATTGAGACTATATAGTAAGATTCGAGGCCACGCATTATACCTGACTTACCTCCTAATTCACCATAATGGCATTGTTGTCAGAGCTAGGAGAAGAAATGTTTCTAAGTTAATATTATGTTAGTTGCATGATTTACATGACCAATATTGTATGGTTCGGCTCGTGAACAGTCAAGCCTCGCCCTTTACTCTAACCTGTTATTTTGTTAGCTCACCCAACTCTATTTTAACAGTACTAAAATGAAAGAAAAATCAGCCACCATTCACGGAAATCGCAGAATAATGTGGTTGACTTACTAGCAACTTCTTTAAGTCTAAAACTTGCATAGATGTTTAGGCAGCCCTACAATTGCTCGCCGATGCAATTGAAGCTACCCTTGCTAGTGGTGGTCTCGGCTTTAAGCATTTCGCAAGGTCAACAAACAAGACCCCAGTTAGTTATAAAAAAAGAAAAACGCAAATGGCTGTTCATCTGTGCATGGCCTTCACCGTCAAAACCCAATGCCGTTCACACGGAGGCGACACAAGACATCTCATACCCACCAAACATTTGACGATTATCAATACACAATTACTACTTCCTACTAACGTTTCTTTAAGAAAACGCTTGGAAAATATTTAAACACACTGCTAAAAACAGACATTGTGCCAAGAGCTCTGGCAAACAGACCAAAGATTCTTAGCGCGAAGACAAATAAAAAGCAGCCAATGATAATGGCACAAAAGGATATAAAAATCTGTCATAACACAGAGGCCGCCCATTCTCCTGCACATTGAACAAAAAATGCCCCATTCCTGTTTGAGTGAAATGCAGTCCATCACAATACAGATACAGAGAAGACAGAGGAACGGAAGGCACGTGCTCAAGAAATGCATTAGCCTTAGCAATGTAAAACCGACCGGCTGCTTCACAGTGCAAAGGCACTGCAAAATGTTGGGTTGTGTAACTGGCATCATTTTGGGCCTGGGGCTCACAGGCTTGACAGGAAGCGCCGGCTTCGGCTCAGCACTGACATCCGGCTGACAAAACACTGGGCTACATCCCTGTACCGAACAGTGCCTGGTGCGGGTGGGAGAGGAGGCAACTGCTACCCGTAGTGTGCGCGGGACACCCTGTACAGACCATGCGGGCAGAACTACCTCTGGACGAGCATTAGAATGACTGCAAGCGTCAGGTACATTAGTCCTTATATTATTAGTAATATGGACGATGAAACAGCATGCTACATTTGTCGACGGTCGTTGCTGCCAGAAGTAGTGACATATATTATAACAGAGTCCAGGCCGGGCGGCTCAATTCCTTTGTAAAATTGCAGGGGTGACCAGTTTTTGCTCTCAGCATTGGCTCAAAAAACATATAAATTGAGCAAATCACCTAATCATCCCATGAAAACAATCATGTTAAGCGATTCAATACCTTCAGGTCGAGTTCACACTAGATGGGAAAGAGGCACCGGGCACAAGGGGCAGTGGCAGAGGCTGCAGCGCCTCGCGCTCCATGGAAACCTGCTAAAACAGCATTAGAACTAAAATTTAACAAACAATAAAGCGGGAGGTGCTTCTTCAAAGATGAACAAGCCGAAAGAGAAAAAATAGGGCTTCAGACAAATGTTAAATAAACAAGAGAGTAAGACCATGTCACAGGGGCAGTCTTCATGGGTGGGTAATTAGCACCAAAACGCAGGATAAAGACAATAAAGGGGCTATAGAAAAGCAAGAATGCACTATAAGGAACCAATGAGAAACGATGGGCATGCAGAAAGCCCACAGAGGAGAAACAGCATTTCTCCAAGACAGTGCATGCATGCTGCCTAGGCTCAACCTAAAGAAGTGTTCTGTTTTTCATACTGTTTTACATTTGGAAGCCTAAATTGAGACAGATTCACTTGAAAATAGCAAATATTCAGCTAACCTGTGTTCACACACTTCTCCCAATTAAAACAGTACCCCATTCTTGTGAGTATTCCAGTGGTCCGCAACAGAAAAGGCCCTGAAGCGCAAGTGGCAAGATCACATATTACAGTGAAAAATTACCTATTTTGGCGATGTATCTGCTGCAGAATCTCTGCATCAACTGAGGTAAACCTACCAACCCAGGCATTTCTGAAAATTAGAGATCCAGGAGTGTCCAGATGCCAAATCATGATGCAGGTATTTGTGCTATACCAGTACTGAAGGGATTTGTGAACTTCTTTTTGGCATACTGACCGCATACTGCAATTCAAAGTACCCATATTTGGGCTCAGAAACAGAAAGAGGCGATTGCCTCTCTGTGTTTCCAAGCTCTGCTGTCAGCAAAACATACATTAACTCCGAGGTATCTGCCTCTCAATGGATTCTTCGAATTGAAACCCCACATTGAGTTCTGTGAGTTTTCTTGGAATCTAGTCATCGTTTCTACAGTAACCTCTTCACAGGGACATTATACAGTGCCTGACTCAATGCAGATGTATAGTCAAGTTTTTTTCAAAATGGTCAAATGTAGCCAGTGAAGCAATATTCATATTCAAGTCGCTCTGAGAGGTGATGGGCTCATTACTCATTTCCTCACACTTGTACTATCTTCTAGGACCAGAACGCATAAAAACTGTGACCATATGAAGTCAATGTTGTCTTTGCATGGTCCCTGGTTTGGTTCCTTTCTTTCATGGGCGATTCGCCCAATCAGACCATTTAAATTTTCTTTTTTAGCAGAAGTGTCGGAACACTGGGTTGTCGGAAATTTGTGGGTCCCGACAGATTTCCTAACTTTCCCTCACAGAAATATGAGAACACTGTATAATTTTATCCAAAGATTGAAGTTTTCAGGGCATTTTGGTAAGAGTCATGGCAGGATCCCTGCAAGCAACAACACACTGGATTTGTCTGGGTCTGCAGGTTTCAGAAGTGGCTAGGGTTCATAGAGTTCCCTGATTGCTGGCTGACCCAGAGCCCAAATATTATGGACATTCACCAGGGCAGATGAGAGGAAATTTGAAATTACTCCCAACCTGCCAGCCCACATGACAAAATTACGCCCAAAATAATATATATTTCCTCTTACTTGCCATGGGACTAGAGATGTTCTAGCTTCAGCGGGGGCAGAAATAAGTTTTGGGTTTTAGGATATACCTGATGAGGGGAGGCTACTTCACATTATGTTTTTTTTCCTAATTAAATACGTTATAGCTAGTGTTTATTGGGCCCTCTGGAGTCGAAAGACTGCTGGGCGCCTTTGGAGATGTTCAGCTCAAATCTGGCGTTTGCAGGATTGTTTTCCATTCACATGGTTGCAATATTTTTGCCAAAAAAAAGGGTGAGAACACACTTGACTCACATCCCAGCACTCAGTTTGCCCAAATGCATCATGGTAAATGCAGTGCATTGTGAGGGCATATAAATCTTCCTTTTGACCTTGTGACAAGAGAGATTACGGTGATTAAATCAACATGATGGGCGGCAGGGACATATAGATAGCAGTTCCCGTGGGACTGCGAGTTGTAACGATGTGAACATTTACCTGCTATTAGTACTTTTCCTAGTTCATACTACGCTTTATTGCATGTTAACCTGATTGCATAATTATTTGCATATTGAATATATATGTGTGGTTTGTATTAAAACACTAACCATATATAAAAAAAATTGTAAATGCAGTGCATGATAACCCTTACTTCAGTGACAGTCTTTAGTTTTTCACCCATATTGGTACAGCCAGTGCTGTGTATCTCTAGATGACATGTTTCAAATAGTTGTCCTTCAGTTCTGAGCAACACATTCTTTTGAGGGTTATGGAAATGCGGCCCATAGTCGTCTTTGGTCTCTGTAGCATTTACTGGACGCAGGTGCATCAGCCAGATCGTGTCAGCTCATTCGCTCTTTCGAGTCTTTTCAAACAAAAAAGAGGGTGGGAGTGTACTGCCTCACATTTCAGCACTCGGATCGTCCCAGTCCATCATGGTAAATGCAGTGCATGATAACACTTTAGAAACAGTTATTTTAGTTTTTCACCCGTGTTGGTGCAGCCAGTGCTGTCTATCTCTAGACACGTGTTTCAGGATAATTGTCCTTCAGTAGAGAGCACTTTCTTTTGGGGGTTCTGGATATGCTGCCCAAAGTCTTCATGAGTCTCTTTACCACCCACTGGACACAAGTGCATCAGCCAGAGCTTGTCATTATTTTGGCCCTTTCGAGCTTTTAGTGGCGAAGAATATTTCCATGTGTTTCTTTTGTATGTCAGAATATAGGATTTCTTACTGGATTATTAGTTAGTAAGGGACGGACATTTTGGCAGTCTGTCCGAGGATGGTCTTATGTAATGTTAAATGTTGAGACCAAAACTTTGACGATTATTACACATTGGCCTGAAATCTCTTAACAGTGCCTTCTAATGAAGGAGATGAAGATTTTGATTGACTCTTTACTTATGACAAAGTTGTATTACATTGAGTACTGCCACTTATATATGTATGGACTTTGACTACAAGAACTGTTGGCACGTACACGTTTTTGGAATTGTTCTATCCCTATGTACATAGACCAGTGCTTGAAATGGAAAAATAGAAGTGCAGGTACTCTGTACCAGAGTACCTCCTTGTTTTTGAGAAGTGCTGCTACTCTCCAATTAAAAGTATAGCATTTTCCTTGAGGTGCCTTTACTCTCCCTCTCAAGATAACAATGTGCCGGTACTCCTTACCGGACAGTACTGGCCAATTTAAAGCACTGATATACAAAAAAGAAACACAGGGAGTCTAAAGCAACACAACGTGTGGCTGGCTATCCTTAACTCCAAAACAGCATGTGAGTTGGTGCCCTAGTCACCCTAGGTATAGCCTATGTAGCAAAGTACAGTATATCAATGGGTCTGTGTGCATGGAGTCACATACATAAAGTGCCAATTTACTTAATCCCAAAAGCTCATAAGTGGATTACCATCAAAATGAATTTAGTGATCAGTCCTATCAACTGGTTCACCAGTATCACATTGTTGGTCCCTTGATCATCAAGACTATTTAACCACGAACATGATAGTGGAGCAAGATCAAGTCCACAGGCACTCATGGACGACCATACGACAGCCGATCATTGATGGTTGTGTAAGTAGTGAATACGCAGTGCAAACAAAAAGTGGTGAATTAAAATAGAGTGTATGTGTAGGGAGATTCTTAGAATGTTAATCTGTGTAGATTGTTAGTTAAACTGTGACCGTTTGTGACTGAGGAGAATAAAACCTACATGCTAAAACAATCACTGAAAAGTATAATTATTTACATGTGGTGAAAACCACATTAATTTGGCGACGATCGGAAGAAGGGAGAACACCTCAACACATATTTAAGCCTGACCTGAGATAACTCCTCCAGCGGCGGTGAATTCGTGAAGCGAAGCGTTGTCTTCTCAGCGGCTGTCATAGTAAAAAGAGAACACTCGATTTATCATACCGGTGAGGAGTGTGGTGGGAGGCTTGCAACGAGTCACGAAAGGGTCAGTTTTTTTATTTTTATTTTTTTGTTGAAAGGGCCTTATTTAAAAAAAAAAGAAATGACGTGCGTGTCAGTGACGCGTGTTCTTGCGTTGCAGTGACAAATGTTACGTACGTTCTTCTTTTGTTGACTGAACGTGAAGAGATTCTATCTGTTGCGTTTCACTGAAAGAAAGAAGCAGCGTCTTGCGTGCCAATGACGTGAATGACGTCGGATGCTTTGTGACGGAGTATCAAGACAAGACACGCAATCAGGAGCATTGTAGTTGCTTAGCAACGCTGTATATACAAGACGTGCAATCAGGAGCATGGTGGTTGCCTAGTAATGCAGTAAGCTCTAAAGACGTCCAGCAAAGGCGCGCATAGCTTGAAAGCACAAGCTATGAGGAGCATTGTCATTGCATAACGAAGTTATAAACATAAAAGAAGTGAAGCGAAGGTGTGTTTGTCTTAAATATACACGCAAGGAAGAACATTTTTATTACTGGAAGCATTACTAACAAAAGAGGAGTAACGAATAATTTTAAAAAAGCCTCGCACTTTGAAGTCCTTTACTAAACAAAATAAAGTGAAGATAGTGCAAATTTCGGCATATAGACTGTAGGAACTCTAACATACACAGCAAGGATTTTTTAAAAATTTTTTTTAAATTTTTTGTTTTATTTACTTTATATAAATTTAGATGCAAAGATGCAAAATGTAACTCAACCAGCATTTTTTTTAACAAGTCCAGGAGAACCTAGCGTTAAGTGGCAAAAATGGAAAAAGATCTTTGCAAACTATGCTAGGGTGTGTGGCACAAATTTAAGCGCAGAGCGGAAACATTCTTTACTACTCCATTGTTTAGGAGGTGAGGGACAAGACGTTTTGGAACATTTACCAGAACTAAGTTCATCATAGCAAAGGAATTTGAACGAATATGAAATAGCTATTCTACAACTTGATCGTCATTACCTACCAAGGTTAAGCACAATAATGGAGAGGTATCACTTTGGGTTGCGGGAACAAAAGAAAGATGAATCTGTTGAAAAATGCCTTAAGGAAGCTAGCCTCGTCATGTAAATTTGGACAAACTTTGGAAGAAAGGATTAGAGATCAGTTTGTCTTGAGGTGTGCACATGATAGCATAAGAAAAGAACTTTGGTTAAAGGACGAACCACCACTAGAAGAAGTATTAGTCATCGCGAAACAAGTTGAACATATGACTAAATGAGTAGAAGAACTAAAAGGAGAAAAAGAGAAGACGTCTAACATGGAAACAAAAGTTGAACCTAAAGTCGAAGAAGTGGTTTATCAAGTAAAGAAGCAAGATACTGGCAATGTAGAGAAAAATTATCAGAAGTTGAGTAGCACGGTTGCAAGTTCTTCAAATCAAAGTAATAGACTTTCCTGTTTTAGATGTGGACAAATTGGTCATTTAGCTAATTCAACAAGTTGTCCAGCGTTAAGATCTATGTGTAATACTTGTGGCAAAAAGGAACATTTCGCGAAATGTTGTAGAACTAAGATGTATAAGGGAGATAACTCTACTAAAAGATGGTCACAATCACAGGTGAAAACAGTGACTTTTCAAGTGAACGGTGATTTATTAGAACATCCATCGCATTTAGTGAAAATTGATGTACAACTTAATCCTAATGCGTCACCCCAAGTGCTGGTACAGGAGGTTGGTAACATGTCTTCCATGTTTTCTGATCAATTTCCTAATGTTTTTAGAGATAGTTTAGGGTGCTTGCAGGGATACAAACATCACAAAAGATTGAAAGGGAATGTGGTTCCAGTGGTGGCTAAAGTAAGGAGAATCCCAATAGGTGAACAAGTGGCTGTACAAAAAGAAATAGGGAAACTTGTTGTTAATAAAATAATTGAGCCTGTTGAAGCCCCAGAATGGTTGGCTCCTGTTGTCATAGCTAAGAAACCGTCCGGTGAAATTCGCTTATGCATTGATTTATGTTCCCTAAATAGGGAGGTGGTAGTGGATAAATTTCCGTTGCCGAACATAGACGAAATGGTTGGAACACTAGAAGGTGCGAAGTATTTTACAACACTGGATTTGGCTTCCGCATACCACCAGGTGGAATTAGATGAAGCTTCGCAGGAATTAACAGCATTTGTTACTCCTGTGGGCACATTTAAATTTAGGAGAATGCCTTTTGGGCTCATTCCGGCAGCTTCAGTATTCCAACGCATTATGTCAAATTCTTAAAGGTTTGAGAGGTGCGAAATGTTACCAAGACGATTTGTTAATTTATGGTAATAATATTCAGGAACACAATAAACGGGTGTGTGCTGTGTTGGAACGTTTAAATGAGGCAGGTCTGTCATTAAAAAAAGAAAAATGTAAATTTGGAGTTGAAGAGGTCAATTACTTAGGACATCGAATAACATGTGAAGAAGTTTTTCCAAAAAGGGAACTTGTTGAGTCAATAGATAAAATCGCAGAGCCAGTTAATAAGGAAGAGGTTCTTTCTTTTCTGGGCATGGTAGAATTTTATGGGAAATTTATAACAAATTTTGCTAACAAGACTTGCAATTTAAGAAAATTAACAGCAAAAAATGTGGTTTTTGAGGGGACAAGTGAGTGTAAGTGTGAGTTTGAGGGTATAAAGGATGAGTTGAAGAAAGCTCCGTCTCTTCATGCTTTTATTCCTGGATTTCCAACATACATGTTCACTGATGCAAGTGATAAGGGACTTGGCGCAGTACTGATTCAAAGCAGAAATGGGAAGGAATTTTTAATTGGTTGTCCCTCAAGGTGTCTTAGAGGTTCCGAGTTGAACTATTCTGTAATAGAGATAGAATCTTTAGCAATTTTTTGGGCACTGAGGAAATTCAAAAATTTGATTTGGGAACTAAAGTCTGTGTTTTATCCTTTAAAAGAGGTATTTTTGAAGAAAGGTCTAGATGCAATATCATCCAGGATTAGGAAGTGGATTATTACTTTACAAGAATTCGACTTCGAAGTACAATATATACCTGGTGTAGCAAATAAATCTGCTGATTGTTTGTCAAGATTAGTAGATAGAAATTCTGTAAATGATGAGGATTTGTATGAAAATGAAGAAGTGATAAATGTGTGTGAAGTTACAGAGGGTGTTGTGGAGGAAGGCGAATGGAAAAAAGAATTGGAGAAAGACGAAGAGATAATCAAGGTTATGAATTTATTGAGGGAGAATAAACGATTAACAAAACCCTGGTCTCTTGTTTGTGAAGAACTTTCAATAACAGATGGCATGTTGACACGTGGTACGAAACTTGTACCTCCGTTTGGTGTTAGAAAAAGAATATTATCACATGCACATTGTGGACACTTGGGGATTGTAAAAACAAAAGAAATGATGTGCATGCAATTTTGGTGGCCTGGCATGGACTTGGAGATAGAAAGAATGGTTAGGGAGTGTGTTGAGTGTTGTGCCAGCGATAAAATTCTTAAAACCAAGCAAATGCCTATGGTTTCCAGAGAGTTGCCGCGTTATCCTTGGGATGAGGTTGCCATGGATATATTAGGTCCACTTAGTGGTGTTTCTGATACCCCTTATTTATTAGTACTTATGGATCTATATTCCCGATGGATAGATGTACGTGCTGTTGGAGACATTACTTCCGATTCTGTCATCAAGTTTTTAGGGGATGTTTTCAAGAGGGAAAGTTTTCCTAATAGTATTTTATCTGACAATGGACCACAATTTTGTTCCAGTTTGTTTCAGAGTTTTATAAAAAAAAATGTGGTATTCTTCATAAAAGGTGCTCTTTATACCATCCTTCGACTAATGGAGCAGTGGAGAGAGTTAATAAAACTATTAAGGAATGTATACAGCTTGCTAGGGTAAATGGGTTGAATTGGAAGGATGCTCTTCAAGACAGGATTAATGCATATCGTTGTTCTCCACATTCCACTACTGGAAAATCACCGTTTGAGCTGTTTAAAGGAAGAGTTCCTAATACTTTGTGGTGTCCTGGATGGATGAAGTGGAATAAAGGTTTAGTTGATAACGGCTTAGGAGAATGGAGAGAAAGAGAGTTGAATAAACAATTGAGTAGAAAAAAGTATTTTGATGAAAAAAATGTGTGCAATTTCAAGAAGTGAAGATAGGTGATCTAGTTAAGATAAAAACACCGGTTGGTTGCAAATCTTGGTCAAAGTATACCAATGTTAGACCTGTTATAAAACTTTTTAAGAATGCTGTTAAAACACTAGATGGGAGAATTTGGAACAAAAGTCGGATAGTTGTAATTAAAGCTAATGATTCATGTCAAGAATATTCTGATGTTAATAACAATCTGTTCAATTCTGTAAAGATCTCCACAGATGGTTCCACGTCGTTATTTGATGGTAAAAAAAGGAGTCAAAGAACTCGCAGGGCTCCTGTTTACTTGTGTGTGATCTGGTGTTTGCCTTAATTCCATTTTATATTGTTGTGTTTGCTTAATTTTCAATTTGTATTTCAGTAATCTTATAATATGATTTTCTTCATCTTTCATTTTTATTTTGCCTCGTGGAGAAGGGAGATATGTGATGATCTGTATCATATGTTATGTGCCTGTATCTTTAATAGTTTAGAGTGTATGTGTAGGGAGATTCTTAGAATGTTAATCTGTGTAGATTGTCAGTTAAGCTGTGACCGTTTGTGGCTGAGGTGAATAAAACCTACATGCTAAAACAATCACTGAAAAGTATAATTATTTACATGTGGTGAACACCACACATAGTTTACTAGGATAGAGCAGTAAAGAGACTACTGCAGATCTGCGACTGTGGAGTTTATGTAGATTCTTGGGATCTCCACTTAGTTCTGAGAATTTAGACAATCACAAATGCATGTTTCATGTTTCTGTTCAGCACTAACCTAGACTATAAACTATGCAGGGATGTTAAAGTGAAAATTAGTAAAACATTTGCACACAAGAATATTAACATATGGTGAACACCTAACATTTTATTAAGGGTTAGCAAGAGTGCATTAAGAGTAAATTATGCCACCAAATCTTCACACCTCTCCTTAGGTCAGCAATTGTCAGTGCCCCCGTTCATGGATTCAGTGTTCAGAGTTCTTGGGCAGGGTGGTCAGCTTACTGAATTAGTGTCCCCTGGAGTAGAAAAAGCCCCCCATTGAACAAGTAAAACCCAAAGTTGTATTAATTATTTCTTTATTACAATTTGAGAATTGACCTGGTCACCTCTATTCCCAGACATCAAGAGCTACAAGTGAGAAGGTATACTTGAATAAGACACACAGATTCTGCCAGTGAGCGGTCACAGCTGCAGGCTTTCACATTGTAATGAAAAATGGCAAGAAGAAAAAATACAACTAGTGAATAATGGAATGCTTGAATTAATGTAATTGGTAATTACTGATGGACACATTTGAGGCACTAATTTTGTGCCAACCATGCCGCCTCATCTGCCATATGCAGATTAGCCTTGGTCATGCTCCAGTAGGAACAGTCCACAAAGTCTCAAACCAGATTCTCCCCCTCCTGCTTCCGAACAGGAACACAAGCACCCCAAGACTGGTTTCGGCCTCATAAGGCCTCCTTGGTGAAGAATAGCTTGAGTCCTGTGACACAGTGGGTATAAGACCCATGTCTAGGCATATCATTAGTGCGTCACACTGAGGATAACTATAACATGGTGGCTAGAATGCTTGAATTAATCTGGAATGCAGCCCTGATCGTTCATCAGTGGCTAAGATTAGTTCAAACATTCCGTAACAAGCGGTACAGAATTTCATGTTGGTAGATTTTACTGCATCTAGAATGCCAGCATGAGGTTAAACCCTTGCACAATTCCACCTGGCTAGAGCAGGTGGAATATGTGCCCTGTACATGGCCCAGTAATGGTGATAAAATGTGGAAAAAGATACAGTAATTCCGCTTCACATATTATGGCCCATTTTTAGCCAAAAATTCCAAATTGCATGCTAATGTTGTGGTGATGCAAGGAAACAGTTGGGTTGGTTGCCATTACTCGTCCAAATCCCCCCCGCCCCTCCTCCCCACTGCAACTAGAGATTACCCTATAAAATAGCATGGAAATTGATACTAAACACAGTTTCCTTCATATTGTTTGCATAGTTAGTTGTGGCAAAGAAAGGCGTACACCAGTGAACATTTTTTGAATAAAGACCAGTTGTTTCATGCATATTAAATAATGCACTTCACATGTGACAGTTACACTAATTTGACTTTGGGATTATACTTCACAGCTCAAATTCGCATTAGTGAAATTATAAAAGCTTAGTTGTTTTTCTGAATGCATACTCCAATTCTGAGGAATGATTTTTGATTTGTGGTACTGATAGCGTACGATATTGATAACTAAGCTAGAGCAGCATGACTTAAGTCCATATGATCCGTTGAATTATTCTCTGCTTACCTTTTTATTAATCAGACTCTTTTAACAAAGGTATTAGTCTCTCACTGGATTATCCTATTAAGTCTGCATAAAAGGTAGTAAAACTCGCTCCTTTTAAACTCAATATATTACATGAGGCTGGATCCCGGACAATAGAGGTCTCATCACCCCTGCTGTCATCCATAATGAATATAATGATAATGCTTCAAACATTTGACAGGATTACAATTAAAAGTACTCCGAAAAATGTAGAAATGCAATCGGGCAGTACTGAAATGGAAAGTGATTACACAAAGTAAAGAGTAAAATTGCGGTGCTTCAAGTTAACTGTGAAAATGTGGGAACAACATAACAAGACGAGTGACACGCTTTAAAGATGTGATCTGGCAAAGGAAGGAAGACTGGAGAGATTGTGAATCCCTTTCATGGTGGCCAGTGTGCAAGCTGTGGGGTTTGTAGGCAGGGGTTGCAAGTCATAACTTAAGAGTTTTATTCTGAGTGTACTGAGACTTTGAACCTGGGATCGGAACCATATTACGAAGGGGTTGCCGAGTGACAAAGGCTACAAATAAGAAATAGATTCCACTGATAAGCAAGTACCATGAACAGTCCAAGAATAGACATCGAGTTTGAGAAAGAGATGCAGTCTTGGCAGCTGCCAAGAACAGACGTTTGTTGAAATCCTTGTAAACTTGCCCATTTGTGAATGTTCTTACCTGCTTCCGGTCCTTCCCTGCTCCTCGACCTTTTTCCCATGACACCCTGAAACGGCCTCCTACCCCATGTAGTGTCTTACAAATTGCCCAAAAATATGATCCATCATGCTGCTCACTGAAGAACCATAGAAGAGGGACTTCCAGTAATGTGGGCTGAGTCAGAAGAGGCCTTCTCAGCTTTCTAGGCAGCCCCCAGGAATAGAAGGTCTATGTATTCTGGCTGTTGGTTGGTGAACAGACTACTGGGCTCTGGGAGGAAGGATCATGTAACTGCTGACTGGACAGGTGGTGTGCTGCAAGATGCAAGTAAAAAAAATACATTCAGTGGGCCGGGATGGTTCCTCAAGAGTAGCAGTTTTGCTTTAAGAATCCTTGTTAGGGTGTTTCGTTCACTGTTACTATTGTTGGAAAGAAAAGGAGACTGGCTGCAGGATCCCTTAATGTTTTTGCAAGTAACCGAGATGAGTCTGAGCACCAGCTAACTAGACCACTTTAAAAAGCATCTCCTTCCCTGACTCCTAAGCTGCACGGCGGGGCCACTGTTCAGTGTGCATCACTAAGACACTAAAGGTTGACTATATTCCTTCAATGTTCTTGTGTATGGGGTTAGCATCCCTAAGTGCTCTACATTAGAAAACAATCCGAGCCTCCTCCTCCTTTGGTGAGATCCACCATGTAATGGCCTCCACTTAAACACCGCCCCTGCTGTAAGCATTAACAAACTACAGGGGCTATCCAACACTGCTGTAAGCATGGCAGAAATAGTTTTACTTAAACGTTAACCTTTATAGTTTACCCACAAGACCTTGTGACAACCAGGCTTGGGTGCTGACTAAACCACGTTGGACAGGGTGAAATGGGTTCAACATGTGTTTTATTTCCATGAATGTTTTTAAGACATTTTTATTTTCAACATAAATCCGATAAAAGGAGAGACGCATCCATTTAGAGAATGAATGTGTACTTTTCATACCTATGTCACATTTTATTTCGAGGCTATATTTGCAACTACCTACTAAGGGTATGTGACAATATGAAGATTTGTTTTCAATTAAATTTTGTCAAATGATTCAAAAGTTTGCCTAGTTCACTTGTCGGTATTGTTTGAAAATTGAATATGGGGGCTCCTTTTGCAGTCAAAAGTCACAAGCTAACTACAGGAGACCAGTTCAAGAAGAAAACGTTGCCCACAGCTGTCTCGTAGACAAAGATTATGGGAACTTTTGCACCTGCAAAACCTTGCAATATTTTATGAGATTTCTCAGGCATAAAAACTGCTTGACTCGGGCCTATTGTTTACATGTGTCTTAAAATATTGTTAGATATGTACCTACACACAGATATGCACACGGGTGTCCCCATGTGATAGTAGAGTTGAAACAATTGCTATAATAAGTACGTTTTTTTTTAAGTAAGAAGAGCAGCAAAACCGCTTTCTGCAGAGCTACACAGTCAATCAAATTTACTTTCCACAACTTTGGCCTATTCTTAACTGCATTTTTTATTTCGTTTAGGTGAAGCGAAAAACTTACTGCAGTACTCTGGTCCTAACAAGATGAGGGATTCCTTTTGCACAGTAAATTTGGACCAAGAGGAAATTTTTCGTACTAATGTTGTTGAAAAATCTTTAAGGTAAGTTTCACTGTTTTAAAAATAATAATAATAAACAGCTTGTAAAGCGCACGGCTACCTCCAATGGAGGTGTCCCACGGCGCTAGTAGTGCTGGCTAACTTGGGCGTGGGGACCCAGTAACAGGTTAGGGGAGAGCAAAGAGTCATGTCTTTAATGCCTTCCTAAACATTTGTTCCAACTGCTGATTTGAGAGGTTGGTTCTTTTAAAATAAGATATTAAGGCTACTTTGAGTCGGGACAACACGTTTGAAAAAGAGATTGGTTGTTGTAGAGGGGTAAAATATACTCCCATGCTCTACTTACAAAGATAGGAGAATCTCTCTATTAGCTTTGCAGACTAGGTCCTATTGCTGTTAGTAATCCATCATTGTATTTGTCATGAGCTGCTACAGATTAGGAGACCGTTTGCATGCTGGCTACCTCTTACACAGATTGAAGACTTCATATATATTTCCGTCTTATGTCACTTTTGTTCTTATATTACTGTGTAAAATGGCATTCCTACAATTCATGTATAATGCCCAGTCTATTTTGTTTCACTTGTCCCTGTATTGAGTCAATGATTATATTGTAGACTTTCAAAACCAGTTAATTATATGTATAAAGTGAAAGTTTAGCAAAAGTTTAAAAATAAATAAAAGTGGACAGCTTCTGTCATTTTGTCAATAACTAAAGTATGTTATCAGTTAGGGTAAGGCCCAAGAACTTTGTGTGGATAGAAACGAAGCGATCTATTTCAACTTAGAATCCTGCATCACAGCAAAAATCTACTGAAACTCAATTTTTTTTTTGAAAATGTATTTATTGAAGATTGCACAAGGAATCACAGCAAGTACATGTTACATCAGCATTTGTAGATACAAATAAAACCAGCAGAGCGAATTTTGCTGTTGCACCTTAAAGACGGATGAGAATTTTTTCTTTTTAACAGAACAAACCAGTAAACAGGCTGTTGTCATTACACAGATCAGGTAAATGTTCCAGTCCCAGCATTTCGGACAGAGTGAGGAATAGCATAACAAATATTCATTCCATATAGAGTCAATACATGGAGTAGAGGACAAATCAAACATCTATATATATAGACATAGGTAAGTGTTTAGCACATCTACTGCCCAGATTGGGTTGGAACAGGGCCTACCATTTATTGGTGGTGCAGTTGCGCAGATAATTATACAGGATAAGCCCGAGGACCCCCCTCGTGACTACGCCACCAGGTCAACAGTCCCAGTTGGAGGGGATTCCGCTCTGTTTCGTGACCATTGCAGGAATGGTTCCCAGATGTCCCGCGGCCGAGAGGCCGTCGGCATCAGGTCCCAATACACTCTCAGTTGCGTGTGGCCATATGCCACATCCGACAGCCAGTCCGCAAATTTAGGTCGCATTCTGCGTCCCCATTTCACAGCCACCTGACGCTTTGCGTATAGTAGCAGCAAAGCGTGCAATTTTCTACTCTTGGGTTCCGTATTCGCCACCCATCCTAGGATACCAAGAAGGGGGGGGGAAGGACAATCAGTTCTATTTAGTATCTGATTTATGGGTATAATACCTCTGACCAATACTCAGATAGAGCTGAACAGTTCCAAGCTACATGTAGAAAGGAAGCACCGTCTGCCCCACATCTCCAACATTTATTGTCTTCTCTAATACCCATACGGTGTAGAGCTAGTGGTGTACGATAGAACCTGTGTAAAAACTTAAAGTGAATTAATCGAAGTTTGTAATTTGGGGACAATTCCAACAGTTGTTTACAGCAAAAGGACCACTGATCGTCAGTTAAGGGCGACTCAAGGTCTTCATTCCACAATTGTAAAGATTTAGGCACCACAACAGGGGACTGCTCCTGCATGGAGTTGTATAAACGTGATACCAGTTTCTTTCTGGATGCCCTCGCTAATATGTTCTGAAGTGCGTTAAGGTGTGGCGGTTCCTCCGGGAAATGGTCCCACATCGCCTTGCATGCAGATTTGAGTTTATATGTGAACGTTTCCCCAAATGATATACGAGAAGGGACCCTGAACCTAACCAAAGGATAAAGGGGAACAACCCACCAGGGCGTTCAATAAAGATAAGAACATGAACGGGAAGTTCCCAGGATTATCGTGAACTGGAAAATTAAAAAAATTACAATTGCCCACAAAAACGCTGTGCAGTGTCAACTCATTTTATTTTTGTATATTTCTTAGTAAAAAAACATTCATTTTATTTTTGTATATTTCTAAAAGATAAAACATTTATTTGTTCAAGTAATTTATATCAAAAAGTATATTGTTATTATTAACAGTAAAATATGAGCCCAGCAATAGAGAAAATGAAACATTAAATACAAAAAACATTCTCTCAGACATTCACACATTCAGCCATCGTTATATACATTGCAAACAAAGAAATGAAACCACATTAAAGACCAACAGACAAGAAAAGCGCCGACGCGCGTTTCGGAAACAGTGCCAGCATTAAGACTTCCTTCATCAGGGCGCAGATGATGTATATAGCATTTTCATTTCAGTTTTGCTGAGCAAAAAACTGCAGCGCACAAGCGTTTTTTTTTTTTACAAGAAACCGAGATCTGATTCAAGGGGCAGGCTGGAATTGGGCACACGAGGGGTTGAGACATATACTGAACACAGGATACTCCGAAGTTTACAAAAAAAACAAATTGGCGACCCGGGTCAGCAGATCAGAAAAAAGCACAAGGACCTTAATGAGGTAAGACGGGTCTTTAAATCCAAAATGCAAAGCAATTTCATATAAGTTGTGTTGGCGAACCGGGTCAGCAGATCAGAAAAAAGCACAAGGACCATAATGAGGTAAGACGGGTCTTTAAATCCAAAAATGAAAAGCAATTTCATATAGGTTGTGTTCAAAGAAATATTAATGCGTAATGGACGTCCGCACGAGTGCTGACTTGAGAGCGTAATAGGTAGCAAGCTCAGGCCGGTTATTTTGGGACATTAACGAAAAGGGCTCCTAGTGGACTCCTGCCGTCTTCTTCCGGATGCTTCCCCAAATGACAAGGGCTGGCCCTCTTCTCCGACCGGAAGATCCAAAAACACACCCTCAGGGTATAAATCCGCAAATGTGTACATCTTAGTTCCAGCAATGGAGACATCGCCACCGCTCACCTCAAGGCAGGGATGCATGGGATTCTGTTTGAGGGGGATCGCAGGTGCGTATAACAGGAGTAGGGTCACACGCCTCTGCAGCTCGTGCCATGCCCAGCGATGCATATTGGCTGAGTCAATATCCCTTGCGGGTCTAGGACTTTTGCGGTATAGGGCGACGCTCAATGGCAGTGGAGCTACCGCATCGAGCTCAACCGCCACATGTGGTTGGTATGGCGTGGGAAACGCCCAAAAATGCAAGTATTGGGCCTGTGCGCATAGCGCGTACAGTTGCATGTCTGGAGCACCCATGCCCCCTTGTCGCAGCGGCAGTGTCAATAATGCCCACGAGAGTCTAGCTTGGCTCCCAGCCCACACCAAGGATAGCAGGTGAGACCGTAAGCAGGTGAAGAAGCATTGCGTCAACGGGATAGGGATGTTTGCGAAGAGGTAAAGGAACTTGGGCAGTACAACCATTTTCGCAAGCGCTACCCTACCGGCCAAAGACAAAGGGAGTTTCGACCATATTGCCACCTTACTTTCCAGCCAGGACACCGCCTTTCCAAAATTCAGGGTCCAGAGGTCTTGGAGGTTACGGCTAATCCAGATGCCTAGATATTTAACTTCATCTGCCTCCCATCGTAAAGGATAGTCTGAGTGTACTTCAGAGGTAATATCAGTCAATGGAAACATTACCGACTTAGACCAGTTTATATTAACACCTGAAAGCCCTCCGAATTTAACAAATTCCCTCAAGAGTGGATTTAAATTTACAGCTGGATTATTCACATATAGAGTGACATCGTCGGCATAGAGTGAGATCAGCAAGCTTCTGGAGCGAAGTACTATACCTCTAGCTGTGTGGTGTTGTCTAATTCTGTCCGCTAATGGCTCCATGGCGATGGCAAAGAGCAAAGGGGAGAGGGGGCATCCCTGTCTTGTACCCCTAGAAATCAGGAATGGGTCTGATATCATGCTATTTACTCTCACCCTGGCTCTGGGAGCAGTGTAGAGTAACCGAATCTGATTTATAAACAACGGGCTGAATCCCATGCGCTCCAGAATGGTAAATAGATATGGCCATTCGAGGGAGTCGAACGCCTTTGTGGCATCTAAAAATATCGCTGCCGCTTGTACATCTGGATGTAAATAGTGTAGTATCGAGAACACAGTTCTCAGGTTGTGTGTAGTAGCACGTCCAGGTATAAAACCTGATTGGTCCGGGAGGGCCACCATCGGTAGCAAAGGCTGAAGACGGTCTGATATTATTTTCGCATACATTTTTACGTCCACGTTGATCAGCGACAAGGGTCTATATGAATCAAGGCATTTGTCATCCTTATCCGGTTTCAACAATGTTATGACTAGAGCTTCTCTCATAGAGTCAGGCAGCGTCCCTATCTCTAGCGCCTCAGCAAACACCTTATGTAACCTCGGGGCAAGCTCATCAACATATGTTTTGTAGAAAGCTGCCGTTAGGCCATCTGGCCCTGGAGCCTTGTTTAGTGGGAGGGCTTTTATGGTTTTGGCAATGTCTTAGACCGACACAGGGTGGTCCATATATTGCCTTGAAACTCAATTTTTACCTGTAATCTTCAGTACTTTGAGTCCTATGATCCCTTTGTCCAGTTCTTGCACCGTAAGGCTTTGCCTTGTTGTGTCGACTTTTTTAACTCCTATTAAAAAAAAAAAAAAAAAAAAATGCCATCCCTTCTTGGAGCCATAATTTTACCTTTACTGAAAGACCACATGAGAGGCAGGTGAACAACAAATCAAATATTTTAAGCCTGTTCGTTCACACCCTCTTCGGGAGGACAGACAGGAATCCAAGACTGTGATGAGGGAGACGAGGACACTGAGTAATGAGGGTTGCCGATAAGTATTACCTCCTCATCCATCCATCTTTCTTGTCCTGGTCCTTACATTGTAAAATGTACCCAGGCCTGTATATATATATGACTGCAGGTTTCTCTCATATGACACATATCTGATAAATGCAACACCCTGTGAATTTTATTGCAGAACAAATACAAAATGTACAGTTATTTTTGGACACAGGGCAAAACAGTTGCACCAAAAGAATAAGAAACGGACCCACCCACATGCAATCTGTAGTAGGAAATAAGAGATTGTGAAGACATCCAAGTGGCTGTGTTCCTGATATCCATCAAATAAGCACTTGTAAAAGCTGCCTAAGATGTAGCCATCCCCAAGTTGACCTTCCCTAAATTGAACCTGTAAGGGGAAACCGAGACACTTCGTAAACTAGAAAGATAGCTAGACAAATCCATTGACTCAAAGCTGAAATAGCAGTATCCAGCCCCCTTCATAATACTTCATGTGCAGATATTTATTCTGCACAATTTCCCACATTTCTCATTTACTATTTGTAAATACCACATTATGGTTTCAGAAATCTGTCACTCACGCTAGATCAATATTTGACAAATAGGTAGCATGTTTATTCTCACAATTTCAATTCTTGAAATGTATAGTTATTTAGACAGGGAAAAGAGTAAAATGTATACTTTTTTTTTTTTGGTCAAATCTGTTTATTAGCAGTTTTTGAAAAAGATATCACAGTACATTAGACATTTCAACAGTATCAGCTCAGTAATTGGGATGTCAGATGCGCATTTAGAGTCATTATAGCATATAAGTAAGGGGTACAAGACCACATGTGAAATAAGAAGGAAGGATACCCGCCCAATACTGGCAAAAACACATGCTGCAGGGCAGCCGCCCCAAAGTAGGTCCATGACTGTCCACACGCGAAGCTTATTTGCGTGAGCATAGTTGAGAGTGGATCTTCCCAACGCCAGGTTTGTGCACAAAGATGACTTTTATACAACAACTGTGAGTAAACAATAAAAGGAAAAGCAGAAGAAAACAATAGCGGCAAAACCAATAATAACACTGATACTGGTTAGTCCGTCCCGTCCCCCCCCCCCCGCACGCGCGCACGTCCCAGTCACAACTAGACTTACACCTGAAACCTATATGACCCCAGGAGTCCATGACGGTGTCAAGCCGTCTGATTTGGCAGGAGATCAACCCGCGGCACACCCCAACACCCCAATCCCAGAGGGCGCCACTTAATCCTCCACAGCACCTACGCCCCCAACCCCACCCGCCGGCTGCAAGGCGTTGAGCATACACTGCCAGCGCTCCGCCATTGGTTCTTTTCGGAGCCCCACCGTCTCCTCCCTGCGTATGGCCGTCCACTCCACCCGGGCCCATGCCTGAAAGGAGGAGGTCCACGCCTGCACGCTTGGTGGGTCACTCGCCTTCCAGCGCCTCGTAAGGAGGCCCGTAGCCACCACCATCCCTAGGTCTAAAAAGCGGGACGACACCCTGTCTTTAGGCGGCCTCTTAAATTGGTGCAAAATGTATTCTGGCCAGTCAAGGGATATAATGCGTCCAGTGCATCCGTGGAGCAGCTCGCCGATTACACTCCAGTAGGAGCCCAGCCTAGGGCAGCTCCATAAGAGGTGGAGGACCCCCGCGTCTAGCTCTCCGCACCGGGGGTAGGACGCATCCACGCGGTGAAAATATCTATTAATAAGCGCAGGCGTGAGGTAGGCCCTATGAACAACATAAAGTTGTATCTGGCGGAAGCGCAGGTTTCTGGGGATGCACACTGGACTTTTAAGAATTCTTTCCCACTCCTTATCCGATAATTGCCTGCCCATGTCGCGCTCCCATTTATCCCTGAGCGGGGCCAACCTAGTCGCTGTGTGTATCCTTAACGACCCCGCAAACCAACGGACCAGGTGCTTGCCCCTCCCCATGACGTGCAGATACTGCATAGTTAAATGCTGTTCAGGCTCCGATGCCATGTCTCCCCACTTGACTGTTATTTTTGACCACTATGGATCGATGCAACAGGAACCCCCCCAGGGGAAAGCCCATCTTCTGAGCCCAACGTCTCATACGCCACTAACGCACCGTCCCTAAAGAGGTCACCCAACGTCTGAATGTCCGCCTCTCTCCAATGTTCCAGCATGGGTCGCGTAAGGACTCCCTCGCCTCCCAGAAAACCTTCCAAAGGCACCGCAGGCGCGTACGGGAGTACCCGTTGGGTAAGGAAGAGGACTCTGCGGAGTAAAATGTATACCTCTTGTGTGGAAATTGTAATTAACATCCTGTATTGTCACTAATGTCTTGTCAGTTGATATAGAGCTCAGTCCCTAAAGGGTTTTACTCATCCGAGTCTAATTTAGACACAGAAAAATATCTATTTGCCAGAACAAATCCGAAATCTTTGTTCAGTGATTCAAGAAATGGAAGAATTGTACTTGGAGTTAGTTTTTTTGTAGAGAAACCCAATAAAAGAAGTATCTTTACATTGGAACTCCTACTGGTGCTACAACAAAATATTACAGCTCTAAAAACTGTTTATTTAAAGGTTGGTTAAAATTAAACATTTAAATGAAGAGGTCGAAGATGTTTCAAAGGCAGAAGACTGGTGTCAATATTAGCGAAAAGGTAAGGGTGGAATTTAGGTTTTTGGGAAGTGTGAGTTTAGTTTTCGGGTGTAGCGTTACCATAGGGTTAAAATACGTTTAGGAGAAAGTGCGCTAAATACATTTTTATTGTAGTGAAATTTGTTGTACCAGCTTTCTACGTTATTGAAAAATAAGACTGTTGAAGTGTCTGTCTAGTGGTTTCTCTGTGAAAGTCGACACTGTCAAGAATCCGTATTTAGACAAAACAAGGTTAATGTGCTAATAAACGTTTATGCATTTTTTTCAGTTTAACATATTTGTTAAATTTTTGTAGTGACAAATTTTCTGCTGTTAATCTAACGTCTGTTTACAAAAAACGGATTTAATGCTGTTAAATTTAAATGGTTTACAATTATTGTAACAACATGTAAACTTTAAAAGGATCATAGATTTTACGTTCAAGTATTCTGAAATTGACATCTGAAGATTGCAATAATAATTTAAACAAGCATTGGCATAGCCAATAGGTCTCGCCTTTGGGACCGTATAAGTGTTTAGGAAGTCCGTTCCAGGGTGAAGAGCATCATTAAAACTTGCTGCACTCTTTGTGAGTTTGATGCCTGAGGGTAATCGTGGTATACTTAGCATCACTTAGTTCTGTACACTATACAAGCGCTTTAATGCCACACATAGCGATAGTGATCGCTATATAAATGTTGCATTACCATACAATACTTGACGCCTTAAAGCACTGTGTGTCTGTATGTACCCCAACGAACTTGATTATACTGTACTGGTTGTTCTCTTGAGGGCTCACTACACTATCTGTGTGTACATGCAAAGCTGTACTGTTTGCACTCCAGAAGCCTCCCCGTGTTACACTGAATTGTAAACATGCACCCTTTGTTTCTCACGTAGAATGTTAATATTTCCGTATATTATGACTTAAACATTTGTATCAAACATCGTTTTGGAAAGTTGTATATATAAATGAGAGAAAGAGGTTATTTTGGGGGTCTACTCTGAATATCTGTTTAACAATTCCTACGAAATTGCTTTAAGTTCTCACTTAAACATTTTACGTCCAAAATGAATTGCAAGTGCCCAAAAAAATGACAGTGTCAATCTATACAATGTGCGCAAGGGTTTCTGCCCCCAAACCCCCCCCCCCAACACAAAAGAAAGGTTCAGCGTCGTTGGCAACAATGCATCCCAAGACACACACGCCACGCCAACGTATTAATTCTATTTCAAATTACAATTAAACAGCGGCCAGCATGAAGGCTGATGAAGACACAGACAATAGCTAAAACCAGGTGCGTGTTGTTACGCGTGACCATCTACGGTCGGTCTGCTAACGCCCCTTAATGAACCCCGTAGTTCACTGAGATTCTGTGGTTAATACCGGCGCACTGCAGGTTTTAATTTAATTTAATTTAATTGTGGGTATATATAGCGCTAGAATCAACTCCCGGAGGAGTATCTCCGCGCTTCGACCGCTGGGGAACCCGTCCTGGCTCACCCTGAGAGATGGTCCCTAATGGGTATCTCTAAGGTGCGACCAAGCATCCCCGGCGGTCTGGGGGGCCGTTGTGAAGATGAGGCAAGCTAATGCCCAGAGTTGCCGAGTGTGGTCCCTGACTAGAGTAGGCACCGAGGCGAGAATTATCGAGCCCGCTGACCCTGGTCCACGACCCTGCCGCGTCGGGAATCGAACCCTGGTCCCGAGCCGTCCTCTGCTTACGGGTCTGCCGCCTCTAACCAGTGAGCCACACTACTCCACTTTTGAAATCATTGCTAAGCGTGCAGTGAAACACCCTCATCATATCGCATAACAGAAGCAGTTCCAGCCGCTTTTCAGAATACCGAGAGGGAGGGATGATAGCGCTCCGCACCAGGAGTAGTGTGGGGTGTGTCCCTTGCCAGGGGTGTAGGGGACGCACCTTCTAATGAAAGCGGCAAGGAAACCTGACCCAAAACAGATGGCCCATGCGCGCCGCTGCTGGCTCCCAATAGCAAATCGCTCAGGGAGTAAACATTTCCCGAAAAGCTGGGACATCCACACTCCTTTGGCCAATTGCATGCTAAAGCCAGACGCAAAGGCCTATAGTATGTGAGCTCCACACGCACAAGCTTGTAGAAAAGCTGAAGTGGTTCCAAAAGGTCAATTTCCTAGAGCAGAGCATGAGCGCTGTGCTAGGCTCGACCCTAAAACTAAAAAACTAAACGGAGGCGTAACACAGTAAAAACAGGAAAAACAGGAGGAGCCGCAGCCCATACAACTGATATGCAGTCCATTAAAAAGGGTCCAGTTATTAGAAATTAAATCCCATGCACACATTTCACCAAGTACAATGAAGACAGTCAAAAGCAAACCCCTGTGTTTTGGAAAGGAGGCATGGGTGCCTGCTACAGAATTTAACGCCTAAAGGTTTTCACACGATATTAAGAGACTGTTATATACTTTATATCTCTGAATACTTAAAGAATGAGCACCTCTGATGAAGAATGAACAAAGATGAATGGTGTTTCTGGGGCTTTATTATTAATGATTGTTAGATTGGAGGTTCTGCTTTATTTTTGGGGCAGACATTGCCACATGAAGCCTTGAAAACGACCGTCCTTGTTTAAGCATGTGATACTTGCTGGCTTGATTACTGAATTTATTTATTTATTTTTGCGACTTGTATAGCGCGAACAATTGCCCAAGGGCATGCTTGAATAAAGTATCAAGACATTTGGTCAGCTCACTAGTTGGACCCCTTATTTATTGACTGTAAGTTATGGTGTTCTTTTCATTATAAATTCAGTCCAAGTGGATTCCCCGCATCGTGTGATATGTAGCCAAGGTGATATGGTGCGTTTTAGATCTGCGTTGGTTTACATTCCTAATGTTGTGTCTGATTGAAGGAAAGGAAGGGAATGCAGCACAGAATGTGTTATGCTGTTTTGTTTTCCTATTATATTTTGTTATTGGATAGCAGTAGTGCTCTTCGAGAATGAAGGTATACATATTTTGGGTCTTGCTTATTTTAATATAGGCTGTGCCAGTGTTTCCTTGGGAAAAGATCAGTAGGATTTTGTTTGAAAGGTCAGGCAGTGTAGGACTGAAGGGAACTTGACTGACATAGATTCATTTAGCAGGAGTATGACAAATCATATCAGGGAGCTAATCGCTTGATGAGGACACTTAGAAATATCAAACCATTCCTTCCACAAAAGGATTTCAAGCAGGTGGCCCAAGCACTTGTCTTGCTGAGGCTAGACTGCGGCAGCGCTACGCTCTTTGGTCTTCCCAAATACACCCTGGTTTCACTAAGGGCATCACAGAACGCTGCAGCCAGACTGGTCACAGGTACCAAACGAAATGAGCACATAGCCCCAGTCCTAAAATCTCTTGAATGGTTTCCCTATGAAGCTCAAATCTAGTTAAATATTGCCGTTCTGACGCAACAAAGCCCTGCACTTCATAACTCCCGGGTACCTAGCGCAAAAGCTTGAATTATCCTGTGGTGGTAGAGCCTCAAACGCTAACACTTTTCTCCTGAAACCACTCATCCTCCGCAAAAATAGACTTTGTCACTGAGCCTTCTCCGGCGCTGCCCCTAAGATATGGAACTCTCTTCTACCGGAAGTACGCAGAATCTTCTCAATGACTGCTTTCGTACTGGAAGTCAAAAGATTCCTAATGAACAAATTCTTACCCTAACTGGGCTAGGCTCACCTACTCGAAGTCATTGATCCTACAACCATTGTACCATAATTTGATGCTGCTCTTCTTTATCTCATTGTGTGCCCTTCTTCGTAGCCCGCTATATACCTGTTTAGGTCTCGCGACCTATCGATGCGCGCATGCGCATCGAGCGGAGCGAGAATTCAAGTGGCGAAAACATCATGAAACCACCAGCTTTTTGCTGGCGTTTTCATGCAGTTCACGTGAACCACGTGTTCAAACATGAACGTGCATCAGCCTCCCTCCATTTGCCGCACAGCACATCAAAGGGCTTCGCCCAGCGTGCGCTCTGCGGCTTCTCGGCTTCTCCTCCCCTAATTACGCCGCACACAGCCTTCCTTGCATTTCTCCTCCCCCTCCCCAGCCAGCTTCCCCCAGGCCGTGTTCCCTCATCCCTTGCACCCCCTCCTGTTTTTTTCTTTACTTGTGAGCCCATTTTGGTTTTCCGTGTATTTAGTTTGGTTTCCCTTGGTATTCTCGTCTCAGCTGTGTCCCGCGCGCACCACTTTTGGGCTCCTCTCCTGCTCCCTACCTCATCTCCATGGCAATGCTTGTTTTTTTTCGTCCTACACATGCTCACGAGTTTGATTTTCTTCCTTATGTGCCGCGTCTCCTCTCTGCGCATGCTCTGAAACAGGGTTTCTGTTGTGTGCTTGCGCTTCAGATGAGCCCCACATGTGTAGTCAGTTTCCCCTTTATATTCTCGTCTCAGCTGTGTCCCGCGCGCACCACTTTTGGGCTCCTCTCCTGCTCCCTACCTCATCTCCATGGCAATGCTTGTTTCCTTTATATTCTCGTCTCAGCTGTGTCCCGCGCGCACCACTTTTGGGCTCCTCTCCTGCTCCCTACCTCATCTCCATGGCAATGCTTGTTTGTTTCGTCCTACACATGCTCACGAGTTTGATTTTCTTCCTTATGTGCCGCGTCTCCTCTTTGCGCATGCTCTGAAACAGGGTTTCTGTTGCGTGCTTGCGCTTCAGATGAGCCCCACGTGTGTAGTCAGTTTCCCCTTTAAACAAGCATTGGCATTGCCAATAGGTCTCGCTTGTGGGACCTTATAAGTATTTAGTTTTGCAGCACAATATCCGATTATGCAACAAGGATATTGTGCTGCGAAACTAAATACTTATAAGGTCCCACAAGCGAGACCTATTGGCAATGCCAATGCTTGTTTTTGTATTACTCTCAGTTGATTTGTCTTGTAATTATGCGATTATTCCTGTTTGTATTCTTACTGTCGCTATTGCATTTATGTTCTTCCCCCCATCCTTTTGTAAAGCGACCTGATATCCTTCGGGATCTTGTTAGCGATATATAAAAATTTATAAATAAATGAATAAAAAATAAATGTGCATTAAGCCTATTATACAAGTCATACACATTGTGGTAGTGGCTCAGGTGATGTTTCATGCAAAACTGTGCACTCCACACCACCCCAGTTCAGACATGGCCATATGCAAGCGGAATAAGTACAAAAATAAGTTTTATTGTGCTCTGTGGTACAGCACCCTGTTAAAAATGAAGGTTGATGTGAAATGGATTTGTTTGCTTGTTTAAAAGTTGCGCTGTATGAGTGCACAACATACAGACAACATACAGACAACCCTGAGATTTTCTGCTATTTATTGGCATTTAAATTAGACGAAATAAGGAGCCAGGAAAGGACCAAGGAGGCAACCTGGTGAAAATTCTGCATGTCTACTTTCCTTCACATTGGCGCATTTGTCGTAGATATCCGAAACTAGTTTTGTCATTCTTTGTAAATCCCCAAAACATCATGAACTTGCTCGAAATATGCATTATGCGAGTGGATTTCTGACTTTATCACCAGGTCTTTATGTATAGGCTAATAGGTTGTTTGCTCTGAAATGATTCACCATGTGGTGGGAGCACAGAAGCCCTATTAGCAACACACATGTCATTTATGCATGACCTGATCTGATCTAATCTGATGGTACTGCTTACGTGGCTTATGCAGAGGTTTGTCGGCTGTGTTGCAAGTTTGTTGCATACAAAGTTCTGCTTGTTCCTCAAACCATGTATGTGTTCGCTAGTTTCCACAGCTATATATATATATATATATATATATGTACGTGTGTGTGTGTGTATACACTGACAAAACCGAAGGTTACAGGTACGTTATAGTTAGGCTCAGATTTCACTCATACAAAACTAGTGCAATTCAGCAGTTTGAGTTAGCTGAGCGAACTATAACTTGCGCCCCTGCGATACTCCTTCTGACCTCACATATAACCTCACTCATGACATGGTCAGTGACATCACTCATGACATCATCCAGTGAGTGTAAGTGTTTTCTAAGAGTTTGAATGTAAAAGATATATACTAACCACCTACAAAAGTTAGATTAGTATACTAGGTGCACTACTATTGAAGGATACTACTTCTGCCATATGTTATGTGAGTGACTGTTTGTATTCATGTGTGAGTGGGTGTCTGAGTGGCTGCATGAGTGTATGCGTGTGTGTGTGTGAGCAGCTGTGTGGGTGTGTGAGCAGCTGTATTGGTGAGTGGGTTTGTTAGTGACTATGGGTGAATGAGTGGGTGTTTGAATGGCTGTTTGAGTGAAAAACGGGTGTGTAAGTGGCTGTAGGGGTAAATAAGTGGCTGTTTGCATGGGTGTTTGATTAAGTGAGTTGGTGTGTGAGTAGTTGTATTGGCGAGTAGCAGATGTGAGAGTGCTTGTATGGATGTGGGAATGGGTATGTAAGTGGTTGTGTGGGTGGGTGTGTGCTTGTATGGGCAAGTGGCTGGGTTGAGAGACTATGGGTGAGTGGATGTGTGAGTGGCTGTATTGGTGAATATGTGGGTATGTGAGTAGTTGTATGGGTGAGTGTGTGGCTGTATGGGTAAGTGACTGGTTGTATGAGTAGCTGTATGAGTGAGTGGTTGTGTGTGGCTGTACGAGTGAGTGGATATGAGTGGCTTCATGGTGAGTGGTTGTGTGAGTACTTGTATGGGTCTGTGACTTGAATGTCTTTGGGAGTGGTTCTGTGAGTTGGTGTATGAGAGGATATATAAGGGTGTGAGTGGGTGTGTGAGTGCTTCTGTGGATGATTTAATCAGTGATGTCTGACGATGTCATGAGTGATGTAATACGTGAGGTCGTAAGCAGTTCATTGTGGCGGGCGTAGATACTAGTTAGCACAGCTGACTGCTGAATTTTACTGGTTTTGTACAGGTGAAATCTGAGTCTCACTAAACCGTTCCTGTACCCTTTGAATTTCAGTGAATTTCTAAGGTTTTAATGTTGATTCCTAACTGTAACGTCCCTGTAACCTTTGTTTTTTTTAAAGTGAATTTCGAACGTTTTTTAAAATTTTATTTCCTCATTTTAACCACTGACCTTTGACAGTGATTGTGTAAGTGAGTGCATAATTGTCTCAAGTCTTTAGGTAGGTGTTAGTGTCTGAGTGGGTTTGTGAATGAGTGTGTGAATGTTTCAGTGGGTCTGTGAGAATCTCTGAGTAAGTCTGTGAGTGGGTGCGTGAGTCTGACTGCGTCTGTGAGTGAAGGCTTGTTATGTGAAAAGGATTTATTTAGTGCAAACAATTACCCAGAGGCATCAAGGCGCTAGTCCAGAATGGAGATCGAGAAAAGGAGGTTTACTTAGGGGACAAACACGTTTTAAAAATTTTCCTAAGCTGAAGGAGGTGTGGGATTAATGTAATGGAACTAGGAAATGCATTCCATTCTTTGGCAGTGGAGTTAACCAAGCCACTGCTTCTCCAGTTGGTTCTCCTAAATTTGTTAACTACAAGTTTTCAAGAGCCAGACAGAGGATTGCTGGCATCTTCCTGAACACACCATTGGAAGGCATGCCTGAGAAACTCCGGACTGACTCCATGCAGAGCTTTATGGGCAAGGCTAAGAGCTTTGAATTTAATACGTTGCCTGACAAGCAGGCAATGAAGATGTTTGATGGCCTGACCCGCAGATTAATGTTTGGGTGTCCCCGTCACCATTCTGGCGGCATCATTTTGCAAAACCTGCAGCTTGTTTAGATGTTGCTGCATGTTGAGATATAAAGCATTGCAGTAGTCTATCTTAGAGAGAAAAAGTGCAGCAAGTCATATTGGTGGCAAAAAACTGTAATATAAGGAATTATCTTTTTAACCGCATGCGTGCGGCGGCTATTTTTGCGCTCCGCGGCTTTTTTCAAAAAGCCGCGTTACATGACGAGCTGAGCTCGTCATCAGCGTGCGAGCGGCATGACTCATGATGAGCTCAGCTCGTCATGAGCGCCGAAGGGGTTAAGCAACTGAAGGATGTACAATATTGAGGATGTGATCACAATGACCTGAAGTCCAAAAGTAAGTTTATTGTCCATAATTATGCCAAGATTTCTAGCCTTGCAGACTGGAGTAGGAAGAGGTCCAAGTTCTTTAGGCCAGCAGGGCGGGGACCACAGGGATGGTGTGTTCCCAAACATGATTACCTATGTTTTAGCCGAGTTGAGGCTTAAGCAATTAACGTTCTTACAGTTTCCTCCAGCTGTCGTGCAGTCACAGAAATTGGAAGTCACCAGATTGTTTGTGGAAGACAGACACCCCATAATTTGGGTGTCATCTGCATAGGATGTAAGGTCCAGCCTGAAAGATCCGATAATGGAGGCCTGGTGTTTAACATAAATGTTAGAGAGTAGGTACTAAGAGCAGAGCCCTGTGGACCCTCACAAGGCAAAGACATAAAAGGGCCCAAAGCAACTACCTGCGATCTTTCTGATAAAAGGATTTCAGAATCTTAAGGGCCGACCTCTCAATCCTGACAGCCTAGAGACATTAATTCAAAACCTTATGGTAAACTGTGTCAAAGGTGGCTGACTGATCAAGGAGTACCAGTGCGGTGTTAACGCCACCATCAACAATGGATCTAATTTCTTCAGTTGTTTTAATTAGAGCGGTCTCTGTACCATGACCGCTTCTGAATCCAAATGGGTAGTGTCAAGTACAGAATGGTAAGTCAGGAATTGTGTAATTTGCAGGTTTAGAGCCTTTTCTATAACTTTCCCAGGAAAAGGTAAGTGGGAGATTGGCCTATAATTGTTAGGGTTGTTAGGATCCAAATTGGTCTTTTTTCAGTAAGGGTAGTATGGAGGCTTCTTTCCCAAATTTTGGGACAAGTTCCTGATGTCACCATGGTGTTAGAAATATTGGTTAGATATAGTGATGTTGTGTCTGCTGCCTGTAAAATCATAGACCGGGGCAAGGGTCCCTAGGAGACCCTGACTTAATAGAACTGATGAGAGAAGTGACATAAGATGTGGATAAGGAGGCAAATTGAGAAGGTTTGGGTGCAGCTTCAAACCCGAATACCTTTGAGGTTAAATCAGTTAGAGAAAGAGTATTGATTAAATTTATAAAGAATTTACACCACTTTATCTAAGAAAAAGTAATCCAGACTATCACAGAAGTTCTAGTTGTAATTTGAAATTGTATTTTTGGGAGGTGAGGTTAATTTCGTAACCACTTTAGAAATTTCTTTAGCAGTTATATCTTTTGTGTGAAGTATGTAGATTTTTCTTTAATCAGAATGGCTTTGTATTTGTTCAAACAAATGTTCTCTTTCTACAGTGTAATAGTCCTTACCCTACCGTCTCCCCTGCCTTCTGCAGGTAGGTTTTTGATGGCTGAGGTTCTCAGTGAACCAAAGGGCGAAAGGCTTTTTATTTTTTTTAGAAGTAGTAGTTTTAACAGGAACTGTAATGTTATGGCATATTGTAGACAGTTAGTGTAGTTTTAGGTATCAATTTTTGAGGTATTAGTAGAGCAAGGCAAAGTGTCCAGAAAGGTTGTATTAAGGAACTCATTATTTTGTCTATTCCAGGCATAAGTGGTAGTTTTGTGATTAGGGGATTTGTTAAAATTGGATATGGATTTAAGCTGCATGGTGGTCAGACCATGTTAGAGAAATAGGGTCTTTCACCATCACCATGTGATTGCTTGTGAACAACCAAGTGTGTCCTGCTGAATTGATGGAATGCTTCACCAGTCGGGTCAAGCCAAAACTTTCGAGTGTTTCGATTAGGTGTCCTGTGTCACTGTCCTCTGAGTTTTCTAGGTGGAAATTAAAATCACCCATCAAAGAAAACTCTTTGATTAGTCCTACTTCAAGGAGAGAGCTAATATTGTGAATAAAGGGTGTGTTTTCTGGGACCTGGTGAGCGATAGATTAACTCCCCCTGAAATGATTGTTTAGCAGAGAGATGAATTAACAAGCATATGCAATGCAATAGGTCTCATTAGTTGAATGCAGAGCTACTGGCTTTGCAAATGGAAAAGTAATTCGGAAAGCAAACCCATTTTTTAAATTTACTTTTGTAGTAATGTGCCGCCATTGTTACAAAAGTGAATAAATAGAAAAAAAAGTTGCTGCCATATTGCTTTCCTATTTTATACTGCTTCTACATAAAAAAACACACAAAAACCCGCGGGCATGTGGGAATGTTTTCCTGCCGTCGCTGTCTTTGGCTAAAGGATGGCAGCTGACTAACATTGGTCCGACAGCATGTATGAACGTTCAGCCAGTTAACTCAACTTCTTTATACTGTTCTCTTCAGAGCCTACAGGAACCTGACACAGGGTGATAGATGATAGGGCATCGATCGAAGGAGCCTGCCACAAGTCTACACAGACTTTTTGCAGTCTTTCTTCTCAAGAACAGTGCACGAAGACTACTAAATGCAGACCAAGCATGTGCAAAACCATGCCAAGTAGTGCGGAAACTTAATAATGCTACTTTGTGTGCTGGTGGGCAGATCGTTACGCAGTCTAGCCCATGAGCATGCAGGGGGCAGTGGGCATAATGGTATCGTCTGGATAGCATCCCTTTACAAAGCACGCCATTGTCCCACCGTGCCTCCAACACAGGAATAGCGTTTAAGCAGAAGGTCTTGCTCAAAGCCACGCATGCGCCATAATGTGTCTTGTGTCCTATTGTTCTTGAATCTGCATGGAGGGCTGTGAGGCAGCGTCCTAATGTGTGTTTTAAGGACTCCTCAAGCTGTGGCGAGGGACCGGTCCCAAAACCCTTGCTTATGCCGAGCAAAAGCAAGGTGCACAGATGCTATCCTTTTAAGCATGTCATGTTGCAAAAAATATATATATTTTTTTTAATTAACAAGTTTCATGAGTCATGCAAGTCGGGTGAGTGGCGCACTATAAAAATTAGACGCGGAGACGCCATTAGCATTGTGCCGCGCTGGGGAAAAAGCATACATTATTTCAAAAATAAAGTTGAGCGAGCGGCACACAACAAAAGAAAAGTCGCGCGACCGCCATTGTTAAAGTCAAGCACGCCTTGCTGCATTGGCAAAAAAAAAAAGTCATTACAATGTGGGAGAGTGTTGTGCCTGCAACCGCAGGTCTGAAAAGTCTTTTAAGAAAATAGTGCTCACAGATTGTTCATAAAACATACAGCGTAACAACACATGTAAGAGGGGCAGTCCTCATGGGAGGTTACAACATGAGAAAAGGCAGTACTAAGGAGGGACTTCTAAGCCTATTGACCAATGAAAAGCCACCATTTACAAAGGACAGTAGCAGGAGCCAATTAAAAGGATGGGCAGAAGGTGGGCGAAGTTACATGCCCAAATCCTGAATACAGCATGTCTCAAAGAGACAGTGCTATCACTGCCTAGGCGTGACCTAAAAAGCTTAAGGCTTCACAGTCATTGAGTGTGTGAATGGGTCTGTGAGGGGGTGCACATGTGTATGAGTGAGTCTGTCAGTGGGAGCGCTGTAAAAAATAAAAGTAGGAGGGCACACAGGAGCAGGACCTCGTGCCAGCTCCCCCTGTGACGGTCCTACTGTCCAGCTTGCCTGCAGTCCAGTACCCTCTGCTGCCCTTCATTTGTTGCCTCCTCTGCTCGTTTTCTGCTAGTTTTACTGCCTCTTGTCTCCTCGTTCCTGCCCTCTATTTTGCCTCTTTCTGCTCATTCTGCCAGTTAATTTGCCTCTTTCTGCTTGCTCCTGACCTTTATTCTGTCTCTTGCTGCTTATTTCTGACCTCTATTTTCCTCTTCTTATTTTTTTCTGACCTCTATTTTGCATCTATCTGGTCATTCTGTCCATTATTTTGCCTCTTTCTGCTTGCTCCTGACCTTTTAATTATCCCGCCAGATTTCGGCCCAGAGCAACTTCCACTTCTAAGGACAGCCTGCATCAGTCGTATCCGACTGCATCGCGGCTTGACAACCTCACATTCCCGTCACCGATGTCCATCATCACATCGCCTTGACTAACATTCTAATTCCGGACCCTTGTACGGATCACACGCCGCTCACAGCCCTGATGAGTCACGGGTACATCCCCGTTGATGAAACACGTGTTGGCTGGCGTTTGTTAACACAGCAAGAATAAAAGACCTTTACAAAGCTTCTTATACTGCCTTTTCCAGTGTCCAGTGTTATGTCTCAAAATACTGTACTACCAATTTTTGTCTTTACCACACGTGTGCCCAGTACCTGCTGTATGTGACTGGTGAGCAGTGTCTCTGCTGCTGCGCGTGCGCATACAGACAGTTTAGAGATAACTTGAACAGCTTTTACATTACTCTGGTCCCTAGACCTGTAGGCCAGTATTCACAAGATCTAAGCTACCTACTTTGTGTACAGTCAATTCAGTGTCTAATCTTTGACCTGGAAAGGATAGTCAGCACAGAAAGTTTCAGCAGGAGCCTGATACGGTGAGTAGAGTACTTGGTTATTAAATTTTTATAGCGCTTGCAGGGTGTTTTTTCATAGATCTACTCAGAAATTGTGCCACTGCCTTTCATGGTGGTCAAACTGCCGCTGTAAATAAAGGTGATACTAGCGCTTTACATGAGTTACAGCGAGTTACAAGGAACACGTAATATCGCAATGTCTCTGTGACTCCTCCATAAGCAGTTGAATGGTGTGCATTCATCCATCAGATCTATGAGTTCGAATTACCCTTGTTTAAAGTTTGCGGTCGTTCCTCGCTGAAAAAGTTTGATAAATTCCTGATTCATCTCAGTTGGGATTTCTAAAACGTTAACAGTGAATAATTATGTATTTTTCTTATCTAGGTCTCCGGTTCTAGATTCTCTATTTTTTTAATTATCTCTCCAGCTTTAGATTAGGCATGCTACCTTTTGTGACTATGGATTCTTTTGCTGTTTTTTCTCTGTTTCTCCTTCCCCTTTTTGCTCTTATTTGAATATTATGATTATTGTATTTCGAAGAAGTATGACTTGAAAATAATTTAAAAAATGAAAAAAAAAAAAAAGGAAATATCACAGTGGGTGGTTAAACTGGAATGGTATCATGCATACTGTATCATTGTTGTACTGATACAAGATGGCTGACCTAATACTTCTAAACATAACAGCCATCTTGTACTAGTATAGCAATTACACACACTGGACAATACCATTCCAAAATAGCTGCCCTGTTAACCGCATGCGCGCTAGCGGTTTTCTCGCTGCGATTCGCAAAAACCCGCATTACATGACGAGCTCAGCTTGTCATCAGCGTAGGGCAGGTTACGCTCATGACGAGCTGAGCTCGTCATGAGCGCCGAAGGGGTTAAGAAGAAGTTGCAGTACACTGCAGATAAAATGAAGTGAGCAGCAAGCAAGTTGCCAGATGGCACTGTCTGGGGAGTTACAGGATGTTCTAAAAAAATAAAAATAAAAAATAAATATTTTTAAAAAGGAGAAGGGGAAAAAATGAAAGGGAACTAGCCAATTGCGAAAATTAACAAGCAATGAAAATGAAATAGGTCTTGCTTTTTATTAAGTTAAAGCCATTTGCTTTGCTAATGCTATTGTATAGCAAAGCAAATGGCTTTAACTTAATTAAAGGCGAGACCTATTGCATTTTTAATGCTTGTTTCTGCCTCTTGCTGCTCATTTCTTTTTATTTTTTTTTTATTTTTGGTTTTCCTCATATACCATAAGTGGAATGTTGACGGGAACTAGCATATCCCTTAGTAATTGGTCGTCCTATTCCAGCCCTGATGTTATAGACCAATAATATAAAGGGGGAGCCAGATCCCTCAAGTCGCCACTGTTTTCCCAATCCACTCCATTTCACACCGTGGTGGGTACCCTGTGTTACTTTGAAGATAGGGGAACCAACAGGGACCAGGGAAATCATAGGAAGACCTTTTACCTGTTACGCCAAACCACAAGGGCCGCCCAGATATCAACAAGACTTGTAGTATCGCATGCCATGTCAGATTCGCTTGTAAAAATAATATGTTTTAAGCAGTTTGAGAAAGTGGGGGGATTTGGATCTTTCCAGGCTCTGCATATTTCACGCCTTGCAAGAAGGAACACATAAAAGATGAATTTTGTAGAGGGATCATTTAGATTATAGTCCGATCTTAATCCAAAAAAGATAGTTGTTGAGGAGATTACCAGAGATTGTTGAAGGGTATCTTCCAGAAAGTCCTGAATATTGATCCAGTAGTTTCTTATCTCTGGATAGTCAACAAACATATGGAGATCATCCGCGGCAGGGTGCCTGCATCTTGGGCAATAGTATTCTAAGTTGGTAAATTTAACTAGTTTTTTGGGAGTATATAGGCCCTGTACATAGTATATAGATGGTTTCTTTTTAACATAGCAGGCTTAACCACTGCCTGCAGGATAGAAAAAGAATCAATCCATAGATCTTCAATGTTACCAATGTTTGGATTCAGAGAGTTACCCCAGAGTTTTTGTAGCTCTGGATCAGTGACATTCTCAGCCTCTAATATGGTCGAGTACCAATACAATATTTGACGTTTCCATCTGCCACTCCTAGATACTATATCAAACTTTAGAGTAGATTCATCAAAATTCCATGATCTGGTTGACCACCATCCAGTCAGCTGGTAATACTTGAATCTGGTGAGTGTCCCCCCGGTCAAACTGGAGAGGGCCTCCAAACTTAGAAGCTGCAAATCTTTCTGGAGGTCTCCCCAGTGTTCTAGCCCTGCATTCTCAAGGGCCGAGACAATTGATCATCGAGACAGGTCGGTGTACCGGGGGAGTCCCAGATCGGGGCCTGCGACGTGTAGTAGGGAATATTGAGACTTTTCCTGACATATACCCAATTTCTCAACGCTGCCCCCAGAATCTTGAGCCTCACTTTTTAAAAAAACTTAGGATCCCCGAACTTAAAGAGGAAGAACTCTTGTCCCTGTGGTATATCTTGCAGTAGTTCTTTAAAAAGTATGCCTAGAGAGGATAAATCAATTTTATCAGCCAGTAATCTGAAATTTTTATAATGGAATGAGTGCAATAGACAAGTATGTCTGGAAGGGCCAGCCCTCCTGTTCTTAAACTTCTCCTAAGCTTTTTGCAGGAGATTCTTGGGGACTTTGTGTTCCAGATGAAAGATCCTATTTTTCCTTGTAATTTTTTAATTGCTGGTGTGTGGAAAGATAGAGGAATGGTGTTAAATATGAACGTTATTTTTGGAAGGATGATCATCTTGATCAAGTTAACTCTCCCAAAGATGTTTAATGGGAGGGATGACCACCGCTGGAGAAGGGCAAAGACATCCTTTGAGTCTCTGTCCAGGTTGATTTTTGGTATTGGTTTGAAGTGAACATGAGTAGATCGTCGGCGTATAGCGCAAACTTAAATTCCAAATTTGAGATCTTAAAAGGCTTAATTATCGAGTCGGACCGGAGATGGCAAACAAAGGGTTCTATATACAAATTAAACAGCAGGGGCGACAAGGGGCAGCCCTGTCTAGTTCCACGGGCAATAGTTACCCAGTCTGAAAGAGATCCATTTACTAAGATTTTTGCGCGGGGAGTAATAAGAGACCTGATGGCTATCACAAAATTATTTGGAAATCCAAACCCCGCTAAAGCTTTCCACAAATATGACCAATCGACTTGGTTG
Organism: Lissotriton helveticus; assembly: GCF_964261635.1. NCBI lineage: Eukaryota > Metazoa > Chordata > Amphibia > Caudata > Salamandridae > Lissotriton > Lissotriton helveticus. Next base: position 596,200,648 of record NC_136072.1, read on the forward strand.
AAAGCCTTAGCGGCATCGACAGCTAAAAGAGTCAGAGGGAGCTTCTTATCAATTGCAACATCAATCGCAGCAATAGCTTGAAATGTTAATTCATTGAGTTGCCTATCCGGGATGAAGCCCCTCTGGTCATGATGGACAATAGTTTTGATCACTCTAGCCATTCTTGCTGCTAAAACCCCAGCAAATATCTTGTAGTCCGAATTCAATAAAGAAATCGGTCTGTAGCGCTCAATTTTTAAAGGATCTTTGTTTGGCTTCAGTAATAAGGTAACAGTGGCTTCAGACCCTGATTTTGGGGCCCTCTCCCCACCTAAAAGGATTTTGTTAAACAATATCGTCCTGGCAGATATAATTTGATCGAGAACTATCCGGTACAGCTCTACTGGGAGTCCGTCTGGACCGGCTGCTTTTCCTTTAGTCATTTTCATGATCTGGATTCTGACTTCGCTCTCACTAATATTGGAGCTAAGATGGACTCTATCAACCTCAGATAGATTAGGGAGCGGTACCTTGCTTAACCAACCTTCCGCTCTCTGTGGGCAATGGCAGGTGTTAGCCTTATATAGATTTTGCATAAAGGATTTAGCCTCCTCCCTAATTAGATCTTCATCAAGGGTAATAATTCCTGTGCTATAGAGAGATAAGATGTTAATCTGATTTCTAGTCCTGTCTGCCCGGGATTTCCAGGCGAGAAGGCGACCACATTTTTCCCCATATGAGAAGTTTTGGAGCTTACTATCGTCCCATCTATCCTTTAGAATCTTATCAAGGCTTGCTTGATACTCTGCCCGCAAGCCGTCCAGCTCCTTTTGTAGGCGTAATCTGGTATTTAGCTGGTCTGCTGATGCTCTCTGTAGCTCCTGTTCTTTTAATTTAAGCTTCAGAATACGCTCTTCCTCCTTCCTCCTCCTAAGTTTTTTTTTTAATATATATTTTTATTAATTATAACACAAGAGTAGAAATGTACATTTCGGGTATCATTGGTATAACATATTACAGTGGCGAACGGGCAGATGAAATAAAGAAATACAATCCAATTGTAGGCCTCTGGAAAGCATCAATACCAGCCGAAGCTGGGTCAAAACAATACAAGACAAACAATCATAAGCAAACATTATCAGAATCTGCCCACCAAGGATACAGGATATAAAATTAGACACTCGACACCCGAATATGCATAACAACAGGCTCAGGAGAATATGCCACATCTCTTGTGGAGAGGGGAAAAGGGAAAAGATAGGTCATAGAACAAAAGAAAGGAAAAATAAAAACCCCCCCACCCTGCACCCCTGTGGATGGCTACGACCTAACCCCACTAGCAGTGTGCCTGTCGCCCCCTAAACTACACCCCAAGGAAGGGAAAAGACGGAGGAGGAATATCTTACGACCCAATGCGGGCTCCCGGACTCCCCTCCCCCCCGCCGCGAACAGATGTTCCCCACCATGGTACTAAGAGAGGTAAAGCAGACTTATAAGCAAACTGATGGAGAAATCACCAGGAGAGAAAATACCATCCCGCCCAGCCCCAGACATAACAGAGGCAGCAAATCCCATTGTCGAACACAGTCAGTACACCAAAGCCAAAAAAGAAGAATCCCATATGGCCCTCACTCCCACCGATACCACCCAGCAGTGTCAAAGGAAGTCTCTGTACAGAATTAAAACAGTCAAGTTCAACCCTGGCCTCTACGATCCATCACACAAACCCTCTCCAATAGGACCAGCACAATAGCAAAGGAGTCGGAACGTTGTAGAAAGGGGAGAAGATCTATATAGCATGAAAGGGTCAGAAGAGTCAATTCTCGAAGTCTATCAGGGATACGAAAGTCAATCCAATGAATATCGATGGAGGTCCCCAGAAACGAAGAAAGAAAAAAGTCCTGTGAGGGCGATGACTTTGCCGAGTTTGCTGGCTGGTTAGGGGCTCCAGTCGCGGGCCGCTGTAGTTGCGCAGATATAATAGGCGTCAGATTAGAACGATGCTCGGGGTTCTCCTCCCGGATAAAATCAAACTTTGCGGGGGTCACCATATGGTGCGGGTCTGACTCTGGGCTAGGGTCCGGTCTCGAACAAACAGTCTCGATGCGTACGGTTAGGTTGTGGAGAGCAGCCTCCATTTGCCATGACGGTCCCCAGCGTCGGTCTACACGCCGTCCGATCCATCTCCGCTTAATCGATGACAAAGCAGGTCATCAACCCCGGAGGTCGGCTACTCCGGGGAAACCAACTGGAGTGGGGTGGGCGAAGTCGACTGGCGACTGTCAGGCTGTGCGCTCGTTACACCGCTGCCGAGAGCGGGGGGCCCCCCGCGGACCCCGAGGGCTGCAGCAGGGTCCCAGGAACCGGACCCCCACTCACCACGGCATCCACGTCTCGTCGCTGTCTAGCGAATATACGCAGGGACTCGAGACAACCACCATGATCGAGAATTTGTGTCACTCCAATGAGACCGGACCCTGCCAGGTACCCGCGGCCGATGTTGTTCAACTGAAACCCGGCTGGGTCAGTACTCGAGGCCCCGGCTTACAGTCTGGAGAAGGCCCGAAAATGACAGACGGTGTAACTTCGTCAAAAAAGGTGATAAAGACTCCGGGATTGCGTTCCTGGACTCAGTGACGATTCGGACACACGGGAGTCTGGCGGGAGGTCAGGATTAAGTTCAGGATATATCCACCAGCGACGGAGGTCGACGGAGCCGGGAGCTTATGCGGCCAACTTGGTTGCTAGCGTAGCTCCTCCTCCCCTCCTCCTAAGTTTGTTTCTTCTGATCATTAGGGTACTTAGTAAACCTCTAATAAAGGCTTTAAATGCCTCCCATATCACCTGCTCGCTTGTGGAGCCATTATTGTGCCTGAAATACTCCTCTGTCCGTGTTACTAAATCCAGAGTCCACCTCCTCTGCTGCTCCCTCTGTTTAATATGAATTACCAGCTCGACAACAGAGTGATCAGACAGGATGGCCGGAATAAAGGAAACAGATTCTACTACAGAGAAGAGGGACTGATCTAATAGAAAAAAGTCGATTCTGGAATGATGTCCATATCTTCGACTATAAAAAGAGAATCCCTTTTTGACTGTTTTTAGCTCTCCATACGTCTATTAGATTGAAATCTTTAATAATATTCTTGAGCTCAATTCGAGATCTAAGAGGGGGTGTAAACTTGACCCTTGATGTGCGATCCATTTTTTCGTCAAAAATCAAGTGAAAATCGCCCCCTAAAATGACGGGTCCTACAGACTCCGCCAAACTAGCTTTTAGCTTCATAAGAGCCCCTGGGGCATCTTGATTGGGCCCATAGTAGACTGCACATATAAAAGGGGTATTGCCCAGTAGTAATGATGCCACCAGCCACCTCCCAGAGTGATCTGTCTCGAATTTATCCAACCTAATCCCAGCATTCGCTCTAATCACAATTGCCACTCCTCTTGTGCTGCTGCTTTGGTCCGAACAAAGAATATCTTGGACCCACCCATGTTTACCAAACACTGACTTACACTCTCGCATCTCTAGATGAGTCTCCTCAAGTAGGCAAATATGGGCTCCAGAATTGTATAGCCGCATTGACACAGGAGCAAGCGTACACGCTATCGATTGACACGAACTCGTGCTGTCATGTTGTAAATGGAGAATGCCCAGGAAGGCATGTTAAAGACTTACATTAATCTTGACGGGAATGGTGGACTCTTACACAGACACCTCTACTAATAATATGAGATAAGCCACCAAAGACACTTTATATTCCCTTATCACTTTGGCGTTTGAACTTTATTTTGGAAATTAAGGATTACTGGTAATAATCACGGATTACGATCTTGGGAACTAAAGAAACTTTTTGATGATACTTGGTCGAATTTTTGGTTGTACTCATTGAATCGAGGACCATAATATTATTGTTTGGCACGGGGATAATTAATTTAGCCCTGAAGAAGTCATTTAGGCATGATATTAATGCCTGACGAAACACGTGTTGGCTGCTACGAGAATATGGCATAACTAATTGATGGGAGAATTTTCAATAAACATTGGAACAACACAGAACTGAGCCTTCTGCCCCGGTGTCTCTATATTACAAGACTTATATTGAGTGGACTCAACTTTGCCAAAAACCCTTAATGAGATGAACTTTTCAAAGAAATGAGTGGATTATTGGACTATTATTATTACACAATATTGGAGACCATTTTGAGTGCTCAGCGAGAAATTGTATGCATGGGCTCCAGAATTGTATAGGTATTCATTTACCCTGGACATCTTTCTCCTGTCCCTCAAGCCGTTAACGTTCCAGCTAATGATCTTAATTTTACTGGTCATATTGGTCATATCAATGTTTCCTTAGATAAATCACTACCCGGCTCCCGTCCAAAAAAACCTGTATTTCTTCATGTGTATATGAGGAATTATTTTTTCCCTTTTTACCCCTACCACCCAACAAACTACCCACCTCCCATGAGGAACCCCCCCCCCCCCCCCCACCTACTTTGGCGATCTTGTCGCCTATTGGGAACTCGCAACATCTGGTCGGGATCCCCCCCATTGTGAAGAGTAGGCACCTAAGTGTAGTTTCTAATGTATTTTTATTTTATATTTTCTCCCTTCTCTCTTTTTTTTCCCTTTTCACCCCCCCTCTCCATCTAATTTCCCCTCATTTAGTGAGTATGGATTTTTAAATTCTATTTTTTTTTCTTTTTCCACTTGATACTATGCTGTGAATTGTAGCTGTGAATTGAAGCGAAAGAAAAGACAGAAAATATTCTACTGAAAATTTTCTCTCATTAGAATGAGAAACGTATCAACTTCTTGAGGTGAAAAGAAGTTATGCGTTTTGTTCCTCCAAACTACCTTTAAAAAGGCTGGAAATTTCATTTGGACCTGTGCACCCATACTTCTCAGATCAGGCATCCTGTTCCCTAACTCCCACTGCCTTTGTGCTGTAGTTTTTCCCACGTCTGAACGAATTAAATATTTAACGGAGTCTGTCCGAAGTGTGGTATCTGACAGTGCTCTTCCCAATATCAACTCCTTTGTTGTATAGGTAAGAAAATGTACCAAGATTTTCCTGGGAGTTTTCCTCTCGGTATGCAGTCTAAAAGGATCCCTGTGAGCCCTCTGAATTTCTGACTCGAGATCTATGTCCGGTCTATCTTTTAGGACTCCCTCTCTAAGGAGTTTACATATTAGTGACTTAACGTCCCCATTCTAAGCCCCCCTCCGGAATCTTTAGGAATCTCAGATTGTTTCTTCTAGACTGGATCCCAAGTCTCTCGATATCCATCTGGAGGGTTTTATTCTGGGTTTTAAGAGTTGCCAAGTCCCTCTCATGTCGTTGTGTAGCCCCCGAGAGCAGAACCACCTCCTCTTCCAGTGCACCAGTCCGTTTACAAACATCGTCAAGTTTAGCTTCTAAATTAGGACACTTCTCATGGATACTTTTTTGATTTGCCTCAGAAATTTCAAATTTGGATAGAAGGTCCCCTCTCAGGGTGTGTAGGAGTGACCCCAGCTGTAGGAGGCCGCTGCCTGAATCAGCTGATGCTGCCTCCTGGGGGCTGCCATCTCCCTTCTCGACCGTTTCAACGTCCGTAGAGGAGGAAGAACAGTGCGCTATTGATGGAAGCATTTGCTGATTAGATACCTCTTTTTCTAGAGGGGCTTGCTCCTCTACTTCTGGGTCACATGTTAAAACAGAATATCGATTCTTTAAGCTTTATTCGATTTAGGTTTCAAATCCTAAAAGCATAACAGTCATAAAAATCATACATTACAATAACACAGAATATCTTCAAGTTAAAATATGAACCCAACCTTTGGGTGCAATTTCCTTTATGATTACGTTCATTTTACAGGGTCAGCTTTAGAAACAATACCATTACAACTAATTGTCCCTTAATTAAGGCATTTAATAACAGACAGAATGAATCTATTGAAGAACTTTCCATGTGTAAGTCAAAGATAACTGTTATACAGTGTTTCAGATCGATTAAAAGTGGAGATATTACGTCCGCTCAAAGCGCAGACACTTCTGCCCATCGGATGGTTACGCTTTGCATTTGATCTTAATGGGCTGAGGTATAACATGCTGGGGTTAAAGTCATGTAGATCCCAGGTGGATATAGGGCCATCTCCTTTTTGGGGCTGCCAAGTTTGGAGATATGGGACAACGTGTTTATTTCTGAATTTTACTAGCACCAGGTCGCCGACAATGTCTTTTGGGAGGGATCCTAGCCAGCCCACCCTTCTAACACTCATTATTCTTCCGTCCAAGTTAGGGGACAGGGGTCTATTTTTTGTTAACCAGTATGTAACCTTGTTTTTTAGGTCCCGAAGTCGTTCGACTTTTCCGCTTGTGAGTGCTGGCACTCCCGAGAGAACGCACACAAACGGAGCGGCCTCCGGTGGTAGGTTTATGTGATTAAATATTCTTGGCATGTTGCCATGGTTAGCAGCTGTCCCTTTATGGAATATAGGTTCTTTGCTCAACCCTACCCTGGCGGCAGTGCGCTGTACTAATGTAGAGTTAGTGGTTACTCTAGGAATGTTTGGAGCTGACAGAAATATCTGTTTTCAGCAGATGCAGGGTGAGGCGCAGCAACCGGGGCTACAACTTGTGTAATAGGAATAAGGGTGGGAGTGAGGGAGAGGAGAGGAGACTTACCCCCTTTTGGAGTCCGCTGCCTGCTCCATGATTTTAAAATAAGACTGTCATTTGAGATGTCATCAGTGATGTCATTTGAGATGTCATCAGTGATGTCATCAGTGATGTCACTGACCATGTCATGAATGATGTAATATGTGACATGATCAGCAGTGGATTGCGGGTGCGCGATATATAGTTAGTACAACTAACTATGGGGCTCATTAGGATGGCGGACGGAAGAGCCACCGCGGCCCTGGAGTAGGCGGAAAAAGCCTTTTCCGTGTCCGCCTGCCGCGGATACTCCGTCCGCCATATCAGGATAGGAAAACGTGTCAAATTTCCGTCCGCGACGGAAAAGCACGCTCCGCCGCCGAACTACACACGAGACCGTGGCGGACGGAACACATCCGGAGGCCCCGCCGTACGTACTGACGTCGAAGACCGTCCCCCAAATCAAGATGGCGGAAAATACACATAAAACCGCAGCGGAAAAACAACCTGTCTGAACACGGCGGAATCCCCACTGCGAAGATAGGTGACATAGCAGAGATACCCACCGCAAGCTGACCACCACCATGGACCCAGCGCTACACGCTTTCCCGATGCTCTTCGCGATCCACCACGTCCTAGTCATGGCCCACCATGGACGACGACGCAGGTAAGGCACAAACCATTGGCTGTCTGCAGGGGAATACCAGTAAGGGACGTGACGTAGGGAGGGGGAATGTCATGTTACCGAAACCACTGATGAGAAGCAAATACAAATACACATACACATTAGTAGTACGCAAGCAGGAATGACAACGACAGACCACGAGACCTGATAGACTACCTTTATTGTACAAAATAGGGGTATAATCACAGTGTATGCGTGAGCATGGGCAAAGTGGGCACCACAGCAGCTACATCATTGGCAGTCAACGAGAGGGCAGAATGCAGTATCAGAGCATCAACAGGGCATTGTGGAGTACAGAGCAGGTACATCATAGGCAGTAAACGAGAGGGCAGAATGCAGTATCAGAGCATCAACAGGGCATTGTGGAGTACAGAGCAGGTACATCAGAGCAGGTAACGAGAGGGCAGTATGCAGTATCAGAGCATCAACAGGGCATAGTGGAGTACAGAGCAGGTACATCATAGGCAGTAAACGAGAGGGCAGAATGCAGTATCAGAGCATCAACAGGGCATTGTGGAGTACAGAGCAGGTACATCAGAGCAGGTAACGAGAGGGCAGCATGCAGTATCAGAGCATCAACAGGGCATTGTGCAGTACAGAGCAGGTACATCATAGGCAGTAAACGAGAGGGCAGAATGCAGTATCAGAGCATCAACAGGGCATTGTGGAGTACAGAACAGGTCCATCAGAGGCAGCACGTGAGAGGGGCTAAGTGCATCAACAGTCCATTGCACAGAACAGGTCCATCAGAGGCAGCACGTGAGAGGGGCTAAGTGCATCAACAGTCCATTGCACAGAACAGGCCCATCAGAGGCAGCACGTGAGAGGGGCTAAGTGCATCAACAGTCCATTGCACAGAACAGGCCCATCAGAGGCAGCACGTGAGAGGGGCTAAGTGCATCAACAGTCCATTGCACAGAACAGGTCCATCAGAGGCAGCACGTGAGAGGGGCTAAGTGCATCAACAGTCCATTGCACAGAACAGGTCCATCAGAGGCAGCACGTGAGAGGGGCTAAGTGCATCAACAGTCCATTGCACAGAACAGGTCCATCAGAGGCAGCACGTGAGAGGGGCTAAGTGCATCAACAGTCCATTGCACAGAACAGGCCCATCAGAGGCAGCACGTGAGAGGGGCAGTATGCAGTATCAGAGCAACAACAGGGCATTGTGGAGTACAGAGCAGGTACATCAGAGCAGGTAACGAGAGGGCAGTATGCAGTATCAGAGCATCAACAGGGCATTGTGCAGTACAGAGCAGGTACATCAGAGGCTGCACAACTACGTGTCCCTACCAACCCGTCACAGGGACCACAAGAGTGCCACGCAGTTCTCAATGGACACACCATGTGAAGTAACATTTGAGTGAAGTGTACAGCACCTCACATCACAGAATCAGGGGGACTGCGTGAACTACCTGCCTCGGACACACTGGCAGCACCAGCAACAGGAGTGTGAGACACAGCCACAGCCCGAGTGACACACACATGGGCCACGGACCCAGACACACTGGCAGCACCAGCAACAGGAGTGTGAGACACAGCCACAGCCCGAGTGACACACACATGGGCCACGGACCCAGACACACTGGCAGCACCAGCAACAGGAGTGTGAGACACAGCCACAGCCCGAGTGACACACACATGGGCCACGGACCCAGACACACTGGCAGCACCAGCAACAGGAGTGTGAGACACAGCCACAGCCCGAGTGACACACACATGGGCCACGGACCCAGACACACTGGCAGCACCAGCAACAGGAGTGTGAGACACAGCCACAGATGTAGTCACTGACACGTGAGCCACTGACCCAGACAGACTGCCAGCACCAGAAACAGGAGTGTGCAACACAGCCACAGATCTCCTAACTGACACGTGAGCCATAGACCCAGATACCCTGCCAGGATCTGCAACAGGAGAGGGCACAACTGACACTGTGCCACCATCTGATACATGAGAGTCAACTGCACCAGCGCCACTGGGACAACTGAAATGATGAGCCACAGGGCTGTATGGGCCAGGAGGCAGGGTGGGCCTGGGAGCTGGGGATAGCTCACCTAGAGCCAAATCGGGGTTGGCAGGTGTCAATGGTGTGTGTCTGCGTTTCTTAGGGAGGTGTGAGTGCACCCTGGACAGGACTGGACTGCCAAGTGGTGGGGACTCCAAAGAATCACCACCCAGCATAGGTGGAGCAACTGCTGCCGGGGATCTGGTTTCTGGGGACGTGCTGGAGCCTGCTTGTCGTTTGCTCTGTGCCTGCCGCCTGGACTCGGAATGATGTGTAATGGGGGATGCAACAACAGGGGACACCCACCTCTGCTTCTGACTGGCCTGGATGGGAGTGGAGGTATGGGGGGACTTCGCCGCGGAGACATCAGTTTGGCGTTTAGTAGAAAACATCAGCCTCAGTGCAGCCAGGGGTGAAGTATGCCTGTCCTTGATAGCGCCATTGTCCATGCTAGATGCCTTGTCCGTAGGATGTGCCTTATCCTTAGGTGGAGTGTTGTCTCTGGATGTAGCCTGTGCCCTGCTCGCCGCCCTGTTCCTGCCAGCAGGCTTGTCGTCTGTGGTGCACCTGTCTCCAGCAGACACCTGCTCTCTGTGTGTGTCCCTGCCCTTGGGAGTGGTCCTATCCACTGCTGTGGGCCTGCTCTTGGGAGTCTCCCTGCTCTTAGTAGGTGCCTTAGTCTTCTCACTGTCCTTGGGAGTGTCCCTTACCTCTGCTGTGGGCCTGCTCTTGGGAGTCTCCCTGCTCTTAGTAGGTGCCTTAGTTTTCTCACTGTCCTTGGGAGTGTCCCTTACCTCTGCTGTGGGCCTGCTCTTGGGAGTCTCCCTGCTCTTAGTAGGTGCCTTAGTCTTCTGACTGGCCTTGTCCAAGGAACAGTCCATGGACATGTGAGTATCCCTTGCCTTGGGAGTACCTTTCGTGTTGAATGCCTGTGTAGCTCCGGAAGGCATGTCCCCCAACAACACTTGTGGATCCTGTGTGTGTACTCCAGTGCATCTGACGTCGTCTACGTGAACAGATTTAGCTGATCTAGGGGATGGGGTCTGTGCCCTGCGTGCCCTGACGTGCTGTCTGACGCTGCTTCTAGTGCAATAACCTGTATTTGAGTCCTGCTCAGAATAATCACTACCCCCTGAGACATCCAGCGGTGTAGATGGGGAAACAGAAGTAGCACCCTGTTCGTTTGACTGTACTATTGCAGACAACACACTGCTTGCCAATGACTGCACTGTCCTGTGTAGACCTGCAAGATCGCCATGCATCCCTTCCATGAATGCCACCACCTGCCCCAACTTCCTATCATGGTCCTGGAAAGCATTTGTCATATTGGTCTGCCCCACACACAGCTGTCGCAGCAGATCAACGGCCTCAGCACACAGTGCATTTTGGCTCACCGTGGCAGGGGCAGCGGTGCCTGCACCGAACGCCACTCTGCTCCCCCTACTCCTCCGGCCACGAACAGTACATGGTGCAGTTGGCGGAAGTGTGGGCCCTGTGTGCTGCCTTACGACAGAAGGTGATGAGTGCCCACTCCCAGTCTGTGACAACAGTGCAGGCTCACCAAGAGTGTCCGACGAGGAGGACGATGGTGTCTCCACATGCGAGTCCTCAGGGACGGTCCTGTCCCCCTCTCCGGCGCTGGCCTCCTCCGTGTCAGTCTGCGTGTGTGCGAAGTCTGAGCCGGACTCATTTCCTCGGCTACTCTCCACCGTCTGTGGCTGAGTGTCCTCTGTCAAAGCTGAAATGCACACAAAAGATGTGTGAGTCATGGGCACACTCACGTACAGAAGGAACAGGATAGCCAAATCACATAGCAGACAAAGGTTTAGGAGCCCTCATCCTGCACATGGCCCACCCCTACCAGTCATCCTCACATTTTCTGCCATGGGGCCATGGACCACTAGGGGATGTGCTTTAACACTCAACTACTAAGCAAGTGGCGTGTCAACATGGCGGACCTGGATGTCAAATGAGTACCACCCAATGGGACCAAAATGGCATCACAGGCATACATACGCAACACGGAACTCAATAGTGTGTCTGTGCACCAATACATGCATAGCACTCACAAGTTTCCTACACAGACAGTATGCTCACCGCTAGTTTGCTGTTGATCGGCACTCAGACGTTCGGCCAGTTCAGGATGCGTCACTGCAATGATACGGTGCATGAGAGGGGTCATGGAGCGTCGGGCCAGACGGGGCGTCCTTGGAATCAGGCCCAGTGTTACTTCCGCTACATTCTTGCTCAGCCTGGAAATGTCGTCCCAGCGTTTGTGGCAGTGTGTATGTCGTCTGTTGCACACCCCCAATGCCCGTACTTCCCGTGCTATGCTCCTCCACAGGTCCTTGCGAAGGTGCAGCTTGACCTACCATGATGGGAGACAAAAGGGTTTAAGTCAGTGGACAGGTGGCCTGTCACACACATAGGGGCAAGACGTTACTGTCAGCAGCCATGCACAATCAGGAACATATGTCTAGCCCACACTACACAGCTAAGATAGAAATAGGCCTGATCATTTGGCCCCCTCATGCACACCAACATGTCCCACACTGCACTTACCACCCGTCCCGGTGCGCCGTAGAGGCGTCCATAGTTGCGGAGTACACCGTCCACGAGGACATCAAGCTCCGCGGCGGTGAAGGGTCGAGACCGGATCTCTTTGCCACGCGACATGGCAAGATCACGGAGTATGGCACTAGAGCAGCAGTCGGTGGTCAGCTCAGCAGCAGCAGCAGGTCGAGGTGATGGTCACAGGCAGCAGTCGGTGGTCAGCTCAGCAGCAGCAGCAGGTCGAGGTGATGGTCACAGGCAGCAATGGTCCCCAGGGTAGGAAGTTTCATTTTGGCCAACACACATATATAGGGCCCTCAGCACGTGTCAGTGGCATGCGTCGCCAGCAATTGGTCAGCCCTGGAAGCGTGATCGTGAAATGGGCCAATGACTGGCCCTGTTGTTGCGGTGCACAGCTTCCGCTACTTGCGATTGGCCGTATGCGGCCAGCGTCCCTCTTCCCATTGGCTGCATGTGCAGGGACCGTCACGGGCACACATCGGCAACCGCACGTGCAAGCCTCAGGCACGGATGCTTCAGTTGCAACAATGTACTATCACTGGCGCCTCCATGGCGGTGCACGTACACAGCGGGGGAGGTGCAGGCCTATACACCCTGTAGATGTACTCAATGGACATGCCAGTTCATGACCCCCCTTACAGTCACCTTGCATCAGCCACCGTACACCGGCCGGAGCGGCCGGCCCATGAACAACCGCCGTGCCAGGCCCTGCCCAGAACCGCCGTGCCGGCCATGGCAACCACCGCCATTGCACGGCCCTTCCACTACCGCTGTGCCAGGCCCTGCCCAGGACCGCCGTGCCGGCCATGGCAACCACCGCCATTGCACGGCCCTTCCACTACCGCCGTGCCAGGCCCTGCCCAGGACCGCCGTGCCGGCCATGGCAACAACCGCCATTGCACGGCCCTTCCACTACCGCCGTGCCAGGCCCTGCCCAGGACCGCCGTGCCGGCCATGGCAACAACCGCCATTGCACGGACCGCCAGGGAACGCCGGTAGTGGAAGGGCCGTGCAATGGCGGTGGTTGCCATGGCCGGCACGGCGGTCCTGGGCAGGGCCTGGCACGGCGGTAGTGGAAGGGCCGTGCAATGGTGGTGGTTGCCATGGCCGGCACGGCGGTCCTGGGCAGGGCAGGGCCGGCCGGCCGGCCGGCCGGTGAAGGCTGGATGATGCAATGGCACTGTAAGGGGGGGCATGACCTGCCATGTGCATTGACATCAGCTAATGGATGTGTTGGCCTGCACGTCCCCCGCCGATCACGTGCCCCGCCATGTTGGCGCCAGTGATACAACATTGTTGCAAATCGACCATCCGTCCCGGAACCTTGCACATGCACTTGCCGGTGTGTGGGAGTGACGGTCTGTGCACGTGCAGACAATGTGAATGTCGAAGGCGGCCCGCGTATGCCCAGACGTAAACAGCGGATGCAGTGCACCGCCATGGCGTGGTCAATGTTTGCATCTTAGCCGATGATGCACCTTGTACCATTGTCTGCAGCTGCCTGCTCACGGTTGTGTGCGTGATTGCGTGGCTACACATGTCATGCTCCATCCCATGTGTGTCCATACCATGGCCATCGGTGAGCCACAAGTGTCCATCACGTGTGCATGTCCACATCGGGTAGTACCCTACACAAGTTTGTCGTACCTCACATGTACACAGTAGATCCCGTATGTATGGGCACCTGTGAATCAGTTGTCAGTGAGTGGTATGTGTCAGATGATGACTATGGTGGGGGTTCTGTTGTGTACTGTACATGTGTGTTGCCTATTGTGTCCCCATGCATGTGATGTCCGTATGCCCACCATTCCTGGTGTTGCCATTGGTGCATCATGAAATGGGGGGGTGGGGGGGTGTTTAATTTACTATGTGTGCATGTACTTGCATGTGTGCATGTGATGTTGGGCCTACACATGTGGGTCATGTCACATGTCTGGTTGGCAGTGATGTTGAGGTGAGACACTGTGCATTGCACATGTTGCTAAACATCATGTTGCTAGTGGATGCACATTGTTGCTACGTCAATCCATGTTGTCCTGACAATTAGAGGAGTCACACATATGACAAGCATACACTGGATACTACATGTTGGTAGAGGGCGTTGATATGTGATTGAGTTGCACACACATGCGTTGTATGTGATTTGACTTCCATTCCATCTACTCCCACACAGGAGGGCTCCAAATGTCCATCGCCCATACACTGTGCTGGAGGATATGGTGGACGAGGAGGTGATCCGGAAATTCAGGCTGGATCGCCGTCGATTGTTGGAACTTGTGACCCTATTGTCTCCTCACCTGCAGCCGCGAAGAACCTATCCAGGTTCCATGACACCCACGCAAAAGGTGATGGCGGCACTCCATTTCTTTGCAACAGGCACATTCCAGTACACAGTTGGAGATGCCGGGGGAATGTCACAGGCCATGTTCAGCACGGTACTCCGGGATGTACTGACAGCCATGATGCTGTACAAGCATGACTATATACATTTCCCTCAGGCGGCGGAGTAGGCAGCGGTCAAAGCTGACTTCTATGCCCTGGGTCGTATACCACACGTTGTGGGTTCCATTGATGGCACGCATATCGCTATCATTGCACCACGGGCACGTGAGCAGGTGTATAGGAATCGGAAACACTTCCATTCCCTGAACGTGCAGGTGGTGTGCCAGGCCGACAACATCATCTCACATGTGTGTGCAAGATTCCCTGGCTCTGCACATGACGCCCACATCATGCGGAGCAGCATGGTCCCCCAACTGATGGCTAATCTGCGTCCGGCACAAGCGTGGCTTGTTGGTGAGTATGCTGTGGTGACAGGAGTGATATCTGTGTGGCATGGTGTGCCCCACAATGCAGGTTGTGATGTTTCTCTCTCTCTCTCTTCCACCAACACAGGCGACTCGGCTTACCCAAACAGGCCTTGGCTGCTCAGTCCCTTACGCAATCCCACTACAGCTGGAGAAATGAGATACAATGATGCCCATGGTAGGACACGTCGAGTGGTAGAACGGACATTTGGCCTGCTCAAGTCTAGGTTTCGGTGCCTGGATAAGACTGGAGGGGCCCTGCCTTACTCACCAGGCAAAGTATGCAAGATCGTGATAGCGTGCTGCATGCTTCACAACCTGGCTGTGCGCTATAACATTGAACTGCTCTTGGACCCTGATGAACTGCAAGTTCCTCGCCCTCCCGACCCACCCATGTCTAGTGGTGAGGAGGAAGGTGTGGACCAGAGGCGCCAGATCATTGATCGCTACTTCCCTTGATTGTGAGTGTGCTCCTCTTGTGCTGCTTGGGTATGCCCTGTGAATGTGTGCTGGTGTTGTGGCATAGTGGTGTGCTTCATCTCTGTGTTCTGCTATGTGATGCATGCATGTGTGTGTGTGTGCTAAATTGTGGCCAATGCACGTCTCCATGATGTGTGTCGTCTCATCCATTACTGTTGTGATGCGTGTGGGTTGTTAAATGTTGCACTGCAGTGTGTTCTGATGAGTGTGATCATGTTTCCTGACGTGTCTTTGCGGTTTCTATTTTCCCTAGGTCACTCCCGCAGCGCCATGATTCTGTACCAGTTGGATACCTGTACCTAGTAACATCTGTTTCTGATGCATTCATGTGAATAAACATGGAGGCAACACATGATT
This sequence comes from Lissotriton helveticus, assembly GCF_964261635.1. NCBI lineage: Eukaryota > Metazoa > Chordata > Amphibia > Caudata > Salamandridae > Lissotriton > Lissotriton helveticus. Next base: position 596,216,185 of record NC_136072.1, read on the forward strand.
GAGTGAGTAAGTGGCTTTTATTTACAAATTGTGCATGGGTGTAGGTGCATATTTACAAATGAGTGAAGGGGTGGGGGAGTGAGAGTAGAAGGTTATGGCAGATGAAATGTCCGTGCGGACACCACATAGGGTGGTGTCTGCCTAGTACAGCAGGCCTGTGGCAGGTGGGACCGGATAGTTGGCAGGGTGAATGGCATGCGCAGGTACTGGTACAGTCATTTTCTGTTCCTCTTGGAGCGTGTGCCAGCTGCTTCCACACTGCTGTCGCCCACTTCCAGCCTCGGACGGCCCCTCCGTCTTTGTGCCGGTACGGAGTCAGCTGGTTGCGCTGGGGCATCGGGTACCACATCCGCCGCAGGTGGCGGTGGCGGTGGCGGTGGCGTTGTTTGTGGCCTGATTGTCCTGGTGAAGATGTCCACTAGTTGGCCAAGCCGCCTCTCAATGGCCCCCAACATTGCAGTGTTGTCTACAAAGTCCTGGTGGGCCCGGTCTGCCTGTGCCTGACCACGTTGATAGCTCACCTCCACCCTGCCCAGTGCCTCCAATGACTGTTGCACAGGATTGGGTGTGTTGGTATCCTCGTGTCTTCTTTGGCGTATGCTCCTGCCTGCCGGATCTGGCCTTGCATCTCTGCCTTGCCTCACACTCTCCCTGCGTGGCTGGGATGGCGCTGGCACGGCGTTGGCCGTTGGGTTGGGCAGGGTGGCTGGGGCAGGAGTGGTGGTAGTAGTGGTGGTGGTGGAGGTGGTGCTGGTGGTGGCTGTGCAGGTCACAGTGGCCGGTGTTGTCACAATGGCAGAGGCCGTAGTTGTTGGTGCAGGGGTGACCTGGGAGCCAGATGGCCCTGGCTGGCTGCTTGTGCCGGGATCATCCTCTGCCCCGGAGGTGGCTGGCCATTCGTCCCCTGAGACGTCTGTGATTGGCGAGTCTGGAGGGCGGGTGTTGCTTCCAGCTGTCAGATTAGGATGACCTGCAAAACCAAAATGTGAGGATGAGTAATGTGGACTTGACAGGTTGTTTTCATTTTGTTGCCGATTCTGTCTGCACTGGTACTCACCCCACCCACCACCACCACCGCCATCCCTATGGACATGGGGGCCTGTTGGGAGTTGTAGTTCCATCCCCCCACACCCACCACCACCGCCATCCCTATGGACATGGGGGCCTGTTGGGAGTTGTAGTTCCATCCCCTCACACCCACCACCACCGCCATCCCTATGGACATGGGGGCCTGTTGGGAGTTGTAGTTCCATCCCCTCACACCCACCACCACCGCCATCCCTATGGACATGGGGGCCTGTTGGGAGTTGTAGTTCCATCCCCTCACACCCACCACCACCGCCATCCCTATGGACATGGGGGCCTGTTGGGAGTTGTAGTTCCATCCCCTCACACCCACCACCACCCACCACCACCACCACCACCGCCATCCCTATGGACATGGGGGCCTGTTGGGAGTTGTAGTTCCATCCCCTCACACCCACCGCCATCCCTATGGACATGGGGGCCTGTTGGGAGTTGTAGTTCCATCCCCTCACACCCACCACCACCCACCACCACCGCCATCCCTATGGACATGGGGGCCTGTTGGGAGTTGTAGTTCCATCCCCTCACACCCACCACCACCGCCATCCCTATGGACATGGGGGCCTGTTGGGAGTTGTAGTTCCATCCCCTCACACCCACCACCACCCACCACCACCACCACCACCGCCATCCCTATGGACATGGGGGCCTGTTGGGAGTTGTAGTTACATCCCCTCACACCCACCACCACCACCACCACCACCGCCATCCCTATGGACATGGGGGCCTGTTGGGAGTTGTAGTTCCATCCCCTCACACCCACCACCACCGCCATCCCTATGGACATGGGGGCCTGTTGGAGTCATTTCGACGTTGGTGAGTATGTGGACTGCATGCATGGGTTGGGGTCTGGGAGATGTGTCTTCACAGTTGTGTGAGGCACACCATGTAGTTGTGCTCGTGGTGCTTGGTTTGTACTTACCAGCCTCTTCTCCCTCAGGAAGTCCATCAAGGCTCTCAGGGTGGATGATGGTCATCACCTTGTCCTCCCACTCGGTGTAGGGTAAGGGCTCCGGGGGAGTTCCACCGCCTGTGTGATTAGCCCGGAGATAGTTCTTGGCTCGTATGGATTTGACTCGGGTCTTTAGATCATGCCACCGCCTCTGTATGTCCTGCTTCGTCCTCGGGACGCTCCCGGAGGCATTCACCCTGGTGACTATCCGGTCCCACATGCTGTTTCTCCTGGCTATGCTGGTCTGCTGCACTAGGGCCCCGAATAAGTGGGGTTCCACACGGATAATCTCATCTACCATAACCTTCAACTCGGTGTCAGTGAATTTTGGTTTTTTTTTTGGTGCCATGGTGTGTGGTGCTCGGGGTGTGGGTTTGCGTGGATGGGGAGGTGCAGGTGTGTGGTGTGTAAGAATGGTGTGGTGGGTGTTTGTGTGGTGGGTGTGTTTGGGTGTGGGTTGTGTGAATGCTATTTGTCTTTGGTCTCAGTTCAGTGGTGTGTCCTGCTAGCAGCTATGCTGTGATGCAGAGGAGTTGTGGAGTGGGTGGGAGTTCTTTTATGGTGTGTGTCTAGGCCGTGTCTGAATGGTTATTGGCAGTCAGGTGCTAGGTGGGAGTGTTGCCAGGTGGATTGTGTGGTGCTTGGCGGTGGATCATTGTGTGTTGTGATTGGTTTGGATGTTTTCGGTGGGTGGCCGTTTTTTTTCGTGTGTTTGGTGATAAACTTCCGTGGCAATGTATGGCATTGGTTTGACAGTAGGGATGTTGTTTGTGTTGTCGTTCTGCTGTGGAGCACGGATTCTCGGTGCATTGGTACCGCTGCGGACGTGGATGGCGGTGACTACCGGGGTACTTGCGGAGTTATCCTAATTGCGGACACGGACATTGCGCAGGTATCGCGGGGGTAGTGGATGTATTCGCGGTCATGTGCGTACGCGGCGGTCGGTGTTCTTTCTGTTCCGTCCGCCTGCCGCGGACTCTGGTGTACTCCGACCGCCGCGGACGGGGATTGGTGTGCTCCGTACGCCGCGGTCGGCGTTTTTTGCATGTTTTATCCTAATTGCTGTTGCGGATTTTCCGCGGACAGGTCCGGAGTATCTTGCCACCTTCCGCGGCGGACGGTACACGTTTCCGTCCGCCATCCTAATCGACCCCTATATATGGAATTTCATTGGTTTTGTGTGAGTAAAATAAGGTTTTTTAAATGCTAATTCCTAACTATATATGGTGTATAACCTATGGTTTTTTCAGTGAATTTTCAAGGTTTTGTAAATGCTAATTCCTAACTATATATGGTCTATAACCTATGGTTTTTTCAGTGAATTTCATTGGTTTTTTAAAAGCTAATATCTATAGCTGTAAAATGTATTCTTCTTTAAATCCAAAAATATATTTTATATGTTTATTAAGAATTTTTTTTAAATATTTTTTTTGTTTCGCTCCCGGTCCGCCAACCGGAAAGCTTTCCGTTAGCTCAAATTGATGCCGCGACCCGGTCCGCGAACCGGTAAGAAATCAACATAGTGACGGTATCGCGTTGCCGCGTAATGCGTCTTATGACGTACTGCGTTAGCGCACCCGGAAGTGCCCCGGGGCGCGGACCGAGGCGCGAAACGCAGCTCCCCGGAAGCGATCCGCGGCGCGTCGCGAAAGCGCGACGTATCGCGTTGCCGCGTAATGCGTCTTGTGACGTACCGCGTTAGCGCACCCGGAAGTGCCCCGGTTCGCGGACCGGGCGCTACCCACGCAAAAAAAAATAAATATTTTTTTTTTGCCCCGCGGGGCCCTTTTAAAACCTCCACATTAAACTTAGGGGGTCAGGGAGGATCTAGTATGCCCCCTTATGGTTATTTCCCCCTTTGTTTTGGCCTCCTCTTGTCTCTCAATCCTACCGAGAGACAAGATGGCGGCCGCTCCGGACTGTTTAGAATGTTGACAGACACCGGAGAACCAATCAGCTTCGCTACGCGAAGTTCCGGTACGCGTAAGGTCCGCGAACCGGGGCGCTGCCCGGTCCGCTGTTACAAATATATATCTTTTTTTAAACGTTAATTTCTCAAAATCCACTGGAGCACATATATTGAGACCTACAAAAGGCACATCGGGCTACCAGTCCCTACAATTTTGCCAAGTTTCGTGCAAATCCATTCAGCCGTTCAGGCTAAAAGTGAGGCCAACCGCCCTATGGAAAACTCAATGTTAAAAACACGTTTTGGGACCCCCCTTTTTTCTCGACCCCCCCCCCCCCTGGACGAACCCCCCCCCCAATTTCCAGGGGCTGCTCAGAAACAAAATGTTCCATTTTCCAGAAAATTTCAGCCAATTCCGTCCACAAACGCCAAAGTTATTAGACATAGAATTTTCAAAAATCCCATAGGGAAAAAATCCTAACTATATATACCTACTGGCGCCCGCCAGTAGGTAATAAATAAATATATATATATATATATATATATATATATACATACATACTCCAATTTGCCAAAGAATTATCCACACTCACGGGGTCGATTTTCCAAGGTTGCTTTATTTACAGACAAGACAGACACCCTCGCGTTTCGGCACACAGCCTTTCTCGATGTCAGTAGCCACTAGACATCGGCATGTTTTTAAACATTATCCTCACAATAAAGGAAGGACTACTGTCTTGCTGACATTCACCAGTGCCATCTTAGAGTGGTATGTTTTTTTTTTTTTTTAAAAGATGTAATCAACTCTATGCACGTTATACTTTTAAACATACATTTTAGCCACTCATTGGTCCAAGTAATCTCAAACCTTGTGAAATGTAAATGATTTACCATCATTCCACATATATAACTTTCAATATTTAAATCCAATGAGATTACTTGTTTTTCGAACAAAAATTGAGCCGTGTATCGGCCATTATCCTCCCTTAGATGTTATTCAGGTCTGTTTATCAAAACAAATCAACCATAACATTTCCTTTTCTATATACCATTTTGTAATTTTTTAACTCTTATCAAATTTCATACTCCATTTGTAATTTTTTGTTCGTCTTATCAAATTCATATCATGCGGTCACGGGCCCACCAAGGCACATCTCATAACTTCAAATAAAAATTTCAAAGTCACAAATTAATTAATCTTGAACCAAAACTAAGAGAAAAACATTATTTCATACTAGTTCACCTTGAGACACTTATCCGAATATACATCTATACATATGTACACATATATACAAATATACAGATCATGGTATCCTAAATTCATCCTTCAAACTTTCTTCATATGTTGTTAATAGTCATTTATGTACCAATATGTACCATCAGGTCTTCGCCACTATTCATACCCCAAGGTGTTTTGGTATGGAGGTCAATAATATACCTCGATTCCAGTCTTCGAAGTTTCTTAAGTCTATCCCCTCCTCTTATATTGTCAGGGACTAGGTCAAGTCCAAAACACAGTAACTTGTTCCGATCGCTTTTATGGTTTTCCGCAAAATGCTTTGCGACCGGATATGTTTGGTCCGCCTTGTCTATTGCCCTCATGTGCTCTAATATCCGGATTTTAAAAGGATGCACTGTACTGCCTATGTAGCGCAGCCCGCATGGGCAGACAAGACAATACACCACATACGGTGTACTGCAGGTAATGAACCTGTAGATTTTCTTAACCATGCCTGTGTCTTGAATGGTATATGGAAGCGTTCGTTTGCTGTTACAACACGCTTTACATTTATGACAGGGGAAAAAACCTTTCATACTCTTCAAGGTGTTAGCTTTGGAAGGGGTTTTTTCTAAGTGGCTCCGGACCAAATGGTCTCGGATGGACCTAGCCTTTTTGAACGTGACCAATGGATAATTGGGGACATCTTCACCTATAACATTGTCCTTTTTCAGGATGTGACAGTTTTTTCTCACCATGTGTTTTAGATGATTAGCCTCTGCTGAGTATGGGGTGATTAATCGGAATTTACCTGCTTTGGTTTTCTTATCCCTACTCCATTTCAGTAAATTATCTCTGGTCATGGCCCTTACTTTGCAAAGTGTTTTATTCAAGGTGATAGGATTATAACCTCTTACAATGAATCTTCCTACACTTTCTGAGGCTGCCGTTTCAAAGTCACAATCGCGTGTGCAATTTCTCTTAAGTCTAAGCAATTCCCCATAGGGGATGCTTTGCACTAGTTTGGGGGGGGGGGGTGACTACTTGTCGCATATAAAATCGAATTGCCAGCAGTGGCTTTTCGATATAAAGAAGTCTCGATCTTGTCCCCCACAATTTGCACTCTCAGGTCCAAGTAGTCCACAGATGTTGGACTGATTGTCCCAGTAAAATGCAAGTTGTGATCATTTTTATTCAGGTTAGCGATGTAGTGACGTGCAGTCTCCTCTGTACCCTGCCAGATGATAAATAAATCATCGATGTATCAATGCCATTTTAACATGTTTTTTTTTAACCTGGTGTTTGGTTGCTTGGGATCCGGTACGCTGGCTTGTGCTCCGCCCGCATTGGATTTCTTGAACATGCCTTTCGCATCCTCATGCCTGGTTGATTCACAAAACATACTTTTGTCTATAGGCTGTTGTCTGGGACACTGTAATTATTTGAATTTCGCAACCGTTACTGGAAATGTCGCCCCTTACGTCGCGTTGCCACACATTACTGTCCTTTACTTTTCAGAGCAGAAGGAGATGGATCGCTCACCAGTTTGCGGGTCTTCCGAATCACTGCGCCTCTTCCGAAACGCCGCTCATCGTTCCCCCGCAGCTTGTACGGCTTTGTTCTTCTCTTCTCGTGGCAGACGTGGTGCAGCCGTTATAACGCCCGTTCAGGACACAGCTCTGTTTTCCACAGTCCTCGGTGCACTCTTCGACGGGTGCGGATAGCGGTCGTGGACGCCGCCAATTATTGTGCTCCAATTCTTCCGTTGGCCAAAGAATTATCCACACTCACGGGGTCGAGTGGTCGGCGGTCACCAGTAGGTAGTTATAGTTAGGACCTAGTTTCCATAGGAAATCCGCAACATTCTATTGGGAATTACTTTGGCGCCGGTGGACGAATCTTCGCGAATTTCTCAAAGAAGATGGCCCGCTCCGCTCCTTCCTTCAAAGTTTGGGGGGGATTTGTCAAGTGGGGGCTGAGATAAAAGGGGGGTCCCAAAAGGTGTTTTCTCCATGTTATTTTCCATAGGACCTTTAGACACGGCTACCGCCCGAACGGCTGAATGAAATTATAAGAAATTTGGCAAAAAGGTAGAGTCTGGCTCGCAGATTACGCTTTTGTTTAAATGGTGTAAATCCCTCCAGTAGTTGCTTAGAAAATTAAAGTTAAAATCAATTAAATATCTATAAGCGCGCACCGTGCGCGAGCGGAATTCTGATTTGCTGGTTGACGTCTGTCAACATTCGATTCGGAAGAAATAAGGAAGTGTTGACCGCCAATTTGTCAGTGCGAGTCCACATATTGTAGAGAACAATGGGGCAGAACATGGAAAGGGGGCAGGGTGGACACTCCCTGAGCCCCTAGGTATTCTGAGGGGGTCCATTAAGGACCCCCCAAGGCCAAAAAAAACCTTTTATTTTTTTTCTCAAAAGTTGCGGGGTGCGCGCACCCGATCGCGCACCCCGTCTCAAAATGGCGTTTTACTTGATTTAAATAAAAGTTTTAAAACGTGAGAAGGAGGCTTGGTAGACAGTCCCTGACCCCCTAGGTATTCTGAGGGGGTCCATTAAGGACCCCCAAGGCCAAAAAAACCTTTTTTTTTTTTCTAAAAAGTTGCGGGGTGCGCGCACCCGATCGCGCACCCCGTCTCAAAATGGCGTTTTACTTGATTTAAATAAAAATTTTAAAACGCGAGAAGGAGGCTTGGTATACAGTCCCTGACCCCCTAGGTATTCTCAGGGGGTCCATTAAGGACCCCCAAAGCCAAAAAGAAACATTTTGTTTGTTTTCTCCTCGCAAAAAAGTTGCGAGGTGCGCGCACGGCGACAAAAAAAGGATAAAAAAATGGAGTTAAATTACAAGTTTGAGTGTTTAGATGTTAGTTGGCTCTAAAAAGAGCCGTTGTGTTAATTGGGTGTTTTTGGTACCTACAAGTAAGTACCGATGCAGAGTCTTATGTTACAGAGGAAGACTCTATTCCCCTTATCGGTGAAATGTACACCATCTCTCCTATAGATGCCTTGCATGTTGTAAGGCAATAACCTTGATCCATTCCTCAAGTTCACCTGCACTAGCAGCCCTACGGAACTAGCGTTCCTAGACCTCAACATAAGAGCTGATCAAGGGGGTTTGACGACAACCACTCATTACAAACCAACATCCAGGAACTCCTTGTTACGCTTTGACAGTTTCCACCCCAGACCCTTGAGGGAGAATCTGCCTTTTGGGCAGTTCCTGCGCATACGCCGGAACTGCAGCAACCTCCATGACTTCAAACACCAGTCCAAAGCCTTGGTCCACAAGTTGGAAGACCGTGGTTACCCAACTAGAATCATTTCAAAATCCTGCAAGCGAGCACGCAACCAGAACAGGGAGGCCCTCCTTGAAACTGTTGTCAGACCACCAGAAACTCCCTTGATGACATGCGTCACCACCTACAATACCGCCTCAAACCAGGTCTCCAGCATAATTCGCAAAAATTGGAAGATCATCAATTCGGGCACAAGGAACTGGGATCCCCCCCGGTTCGCATACAAGAGAGCACAAAATCTGAGGGACCAGCTGGTTTCCACGAGACCCAGAAAGACACAACTAACAGGCCAGACAATTTTGAACACATGGGGTCTACCAGAACTAACAGGCCACCAACCATGTTACAATTGCAGCGTCTGCCACCTGACTACCCCTTCCAAAACATTGTCACTTGAAATTGGTAAAACCTGGACACAAAGGCAATTTACTAATTGTAACTCGTCTAACCTAATATACCTCATCACCTGTCGCTGCGGTCTGAGATACATCGGTATGACTACCAGAAAAGTCAGAACCAGGATGACCGAGCACAGGAGCACAATGCGCTGTGGCAAAAATATCAGCAAGCTAACTCAACACTTCATCGTGCAAAATCACACTCCTAACGACTTCACCTGGACAGTCATCGAACAATTCGCACCTTCGTGTTGCGATGAGAAAACTCTGCTCTCTAAAGAGCAACGCTGGATTTATCGCCTTTCTACCCATATAGAGGGGCTCAATGATTCTATCCCGTGGAATGCTCTAGCAAGATAAACGCTTCTATGTAAGTGGTCTGTGTCCCTGTCTGCGCTCAGACTCGTGGTCTGTCCCTACTCTGTAGTTGCCCTGTTTGCCCAGATGCCTCCATTCGCTATTGTTGCTTTTTTAACTTCATTGGTCCCTCACGGGCCTTTTTAATTTCCCCCCCATGGCGCACGCACTAGAGTGCACATGTTAATATCAATGCTGTACCACTCCGGGTACCGAGGCGCATGCGCGAATGAATAGTGCCAACGCCTCCCATCGCGCATGCGCTACAACCGCCCATTGCGCATGCGCAGCGCTAGTGCCGCTAGCTACCAGCGCACGCGCACTACTAGCCAGCGCGACCGCACCCTCTCCCCTCTCCAGGTGATACCAATTGAACCGGCTACTTAAGCCCTTACCTGATCCATGCACAGTTCACTCGGGACACTGGAGCAGGACGATAGGTCGCAGGAGCACGCTGATCGGAAATACCGTGAGTAAACGAGTGATCTCTACACGACGCTCTGGGTAAGCAGCATTTTCTCCCCACAGGTACCATCCTAACTATGACCTTTTACAACGTTTAGGGTCTCCTCTCCCTCCCTGCCAAGTGACCCATGAGGCTTTAACAGCAAGTAGCAAGTGTGAGGAATTATGTACCATACTTACCTGTACCTCACGCTATGCTTGTTTCGCTGTGTAGCCCACCACTGCCACCGCGTTTAATATTCTACCGCCATAGTTCACCTTAGCCATGGCAACCACTCATGGCCAAGTTCTTTGCCGCTCTAGGTCGCTCACGCACACTAGAAGTCGGCCATATGTTGTGTTTTGGTATATACCATTCTCATTGGTTCTCCTTGTATGTCTGTATTGTCTTTGTGTTTTATGTACAGTAAAGTAGAGGGAATCCCCCTCTTACACGTACGGCACCTTAGCGAGTGCAACACTTTTTTACCACACACTGTCACTTAATATAGTTTACCATCACTCACACATACTCATTGGTCCTGAGGAAAGCCAGTTTTAATCAAAAGGCCTGGCTGAAACATGTAGACCACAAGGACGTAGGAGCTCTTAATACACTCCACATCGTCCACAGCCTTTTTATCTTGCTAACAGGGGCCCAGGTATTAAATTTACCTTTTACCCTCGGGAACTGGGACCACCTGTATAGCTTTTAACCTTTCACTCTCATTCTCACTAGCACTGCACACTCAGCAAGAATACCAGCTCCTCAGTAATCTGGAGTCGCAGCACACCCGGGACACATTCGGTGTCACTGTGGTGGGCCCGATGATGAAGCATGACACCAACTAGGTTGGTGTGTGAGGGCTTCATGTCCAAACCTAAGGGTTTGCCCGCAGATATACCTTCTGAGTTCCACTAAATACAACGTAGCTAGTCCTATATTGATATTTCTACGTGGTATATACTACCCATTCCATAGTCTCTCATGTAAGCAGAAACAGATTTATTTACATGTTTTCTTGCTTTCTCAATCTGTGGACAAAATTGGTTGGACCAGTTCCATTTTTGCCTTTGGCATATATTAGTAGATTCTAGAGCTGAAACTACAATAAACCAATGAAAAGTGTTGACTTAACGTGCGCGCTCAGGTGCGCGCACCCGGTCGCGCACGTCGCTTCGAAATGACGTTTTACCCGATTTTCATAAAAGTTTCAAAACGTAAAAAGGAGGCAAGGTAGAGACACCCTGACCTCCTAGACCTTCTCAGGGGGTCCCAGAAGAATCTCGACGGGCCCAAAAAACGTTTTTTTTGTTGAAAAATTGCGGGGTGCGTGCACCTCACAATTCAATTTAAAAAAAAAAAAAAAGGTCAAGTCATGTGACTCGAAAACAACATTTTTCATTGGTTCATAGTAGTTTCAGATCTAGAATCTTCAAAACCCCACCCATTTCCCTCACTATTTGCTTTATTCTCCTGGAAGAAGGACCCTTTTTGGAGCTGGAAGCAGAAAAAACAACAGGATGCCAGAAAGGCAGGAAAGAACATCATCTTCTTCTGACTCCCGGATGGAATATCGCCAGCAAGCCAAGAAGGGGAAATCTTCTTTTATTTCGAAGTTTGTTACTTTTCCTGAGGGACTAAAAAAGGTAAATGCCCCTAAAGTAACGTGTACCCTTTGTGGTACTGTTCTTTCAAGGGGAAATCCTCTTAAAAAATACTCTTTTTCAATCCATACTATGATAAGACATGTAAAAAATGTCCACCCTGTGCAATATGCCCAAGCAGCCACAAGAACTCTGGCACAGCAGATTCCACCAGCTGTGGCCAGCACATCTACAGCTCGACCTCCATCGCCAGCAACAGCAGAAATGGACCATAAGCCATATTTGGCACATGTGCATATGCGATGCAACAAATGTTTTGATGGTATTGTTTTTGGCGAACAGAGCCTGAAAGTAATTGAACGCAGCATTCAGGATCATAAATGCTCTGAAAGGAGATCATTTTTTTTATATTTTTCATTTATTTTGTTCTTGTTGAATAGTTTCCAAGTTGCAATTCCTGATTTTTTTGAAAAAAAACCCCAAAAATATAAAACTTTAAAAAAATATAAAACAACAAAACAAAAAAAAAGTTATTTTCAGAACTCATTCAATTCTCTAAAAAGAGTTATATTCCAAATACACTGTGTCGTTCATTTTTTTTTTATGAAAGCGTAGTGCATAAATGAGTGATTGAAATGACTGAGTGAAGGGAAGGGAAGGAAGGGAAAGAGTGAGAAAAGGGGAGTATGGTGAGTGACAAAAGAGGAGTCGAAGAGTGAGTGAAAGAACAGGACTATAGGTAGAGGAGTGAGTTAAGGGGAATGAAAAACTAAGGGAAGGGCAGTAAAGAAAGGAGAAAAAAACAACTTTCAGTGTTTTGATGTTGTATTTATATTCATTAAAAAAAAAAGATTTACACACATTTTATTTTGGGGTTAGCATTTAAAAAACCTTTGAAATTCACTAAAAAAACATAGGTTTCACACACGTTATAGTTGGGAATTAGCATTTAAAAAACCTTGCAAATTCGCTGAAAAAACCATAGGTTTTACATACGTTATAGTTAGGAATTAGCATTTAAAAAACCTAGCAAATTCATTGAAAAAACCATAGGTTTTGTATCAGTTATAGTTAGCTGGACAATTTACTCATACAAAACCATTGAAATTCCCACGTTATAGTTAGTTGTACTCACTATAACTGATGCGCCCGCAAAGCACTGCTAATGACGTCACATATTACATCACTCATGACATAGTCAGTGACATCACTGATGACATCACTGATGACGTCATTAGCAGTGCTTTGCGGGCGCGCCAGTTATAGTGAGTACAACTAACTATAACGTGGGAATTTCAATGGTTTTGTATGAGTAAATTGTCCAGCTAACTATAACTGATATAAAACCTATGGTTTTTTCAATTCATTTGCTAGGTTTTTTAAATGCTAATTCCTAACTATAACGTGTGTAAAACCTATAGTTTTTTCAGTGAATATATGTATATATATATATATATATATATATATGTGTATATATATGTATGTATATGTATATGTGTGTGTATGTGTGTATATGTGTGTATATGTATGTATATGTGTGTATATGTATGTATATATATGTATATATGTGTGTATATATGTGTGTATATATGTATATATGTGTGTATATGTATATATATATATATGTGTATATATATGTATATATGTGTTTGTAATCCAAATGCCCTGAAGCAGCAGGAGGGCACACGACGGTACTCAGCAACAGCTTTCAAAAATGCAGCCTGTCTTTCTCCTCCACCTCATAAGTATATATATACACACATAGTGAGCAAGGAGACTGAGTTCGCCGAAACGCGTCTGATCGTGGCACTCCTGATTCACTGAAAATAAAAATAAACAGGTTGCTGCAACTCATACCGGATTCAAGTGTCCGTTTTCTCCTGGAAGGTGCTTTGTCAGCGCCGTGCTTTGGGAGCGTTGGTGTGTGTGTGTGTGTATATATGTGTATATATATATATATATATATATATATATATATATATATATATATATATATATATATTTGGATTTCCCTTAATATTTCCAAACAATTGTATGGATTTACACCAATTTACAAAAATTTAGCTTTCTGGACCAACTGCTACCTTTCTGCTAAATTTGGTGTAATTCCTTTCAGCGGTTGGGGCTGTATCTGTTTCTAAAATATCTATCGGAAATTGCATGGGGAAAATACATTTTGGGACTCCCCCCTTCTTTCTGTGCCCCCTACTTGACGGATCACCCAGACACTTTCAAGACGGTAGCTTCGGTCACATCGCCTTCGAGTGCACCCTTCCTGAATAAATATCAACTACACCCTTGACCAAAAGTGCTGTGCACCTACCACCAACTCATATTGTGAATCACTCCTTTTCCGCCAACTGGCGGGAGCACGCCCACAAAACATGCAATTTGAAGAAATTTCAAGAAGTACTGAAGCGAGGGCTCATACCCTCGCCTACGATGAAAATGAACGCCAACGCATCTATGGATTGATTGAAGAAGACATTAGCCCGACTGCACCCTCTCGCAATAAAGAGCAATGCCTGAAACAACTCCTATATCTATCAAAGCGTCATATTAACCAGAAATTACATGCTAGCACGTTGCTGAAATACCATAGAGCCCTCAGAATTCCACGTGGTCTCCGTATAGCTCTAAAGCCGTCCCTTTGTAAAAACTCCAAAGATTTTAAAGACAAATGGAACGGCATACTCAACAAATGCAGTCTCGACCTGATTCTACTGATTGTTGAAGAATTGGCTAGTATTCTGAAAGACCTTGAACAAGAAATCAAAGAAACTGATTGTCAACTTAAGGATCTACTCACACCAGAAGAACTGACTTCGACACTTGAAGACGTAAAAATCATTCTCGACAAGCATCAACGAGAAATTAACGAACGCAAGATCCGCAAGTACCGAAGGGACACGCTTGACTACAAGCTTGATGAAGTGTACACCTGGGCTGATGTATACGCCCAACGTCGAAGAAACAAACCTTACAACACCCAAACCGACACTTCTTCTTCAGGTAGCGATTCATCTCAGCGTCCACCACAAAAAACGTCTACTACGTCTTCAGCAAATCACCCACCAACTAACGATCAGGCTTCCTCTTCTGCCACTGGAGCAGAACAATCTGCCGCAGTTCATTTTTTAGGATTAGGCCCAGATACAATCACAGACTCCGGAGGAGCAAGAAGAAAAGATCTGGAAAAAAGCCCTCCCAACACACGAAGCACCGTAACCAAGAAGGACCTGAAGCCCAAAAAACCAACTTAGTCATCAACATTTCTGATACAGACATCTCTGAACATCAAATGAACCTCCTAGAGAAGGGTACTTCTTTCGTCCCAGTAACTCACACCAACCTCCTCGAGCTGGAAGTGAGCACTTTCAAGCTCACCAGGAAACTGAGGCTGCGACACTTCTTCGAAAACATCCTTCCCCCAACAACTGACGCTAAAACAGATCAACTCATGGGTTTACGCCCGCCCAGCAATTACCTGGCCCCTCAGAGCCATAAAAGCATCGACCTCTTTGAGAACCTAGTAAAAAACGACTTGGCGAAAGTGAATTTTAAAAATTTCAGTAAACACCGGAATACCTCACAGAAAGATCTTGACACTTTGAAGACTTTAGCTAATAATCCAAACATCCGATGTGTAAAAGCTGACAAAGGCGGAGCTCTCGTGATAATGAATACAACCATGTACACACAACGTTTATGGGAACATATCCAAGACCCCGATACCTACATGGAGCTTCACAATAATCCCACTAAAGAATTTCAAGATACTTTAGTGAACATCATTAACCGAGCGCACCAATCAGGGATAATTGAAGATCGCACTAAAAAATACTTAAGCAAAGAACATCCCAGAAGCCCTAAAATCTTCATGAGCCCGAAGATTCACAAAAACCTTCTTGACCCACCTTTTCGGCCTATTGTCTCCACAAAAGGATCCATCCACGAACCCACTGGTAAATATCTAGACAGATATCTTCAACCTTTGGTCATTAAGTCTTCAAGCTATATAAAAGACACCACTGAATTTCTTAATAGACTTGCTTCAGTTGATATCACCAACGATGAACCACTGATCCTATGTACAGCCGACGTCAGGTCACTATATACCTCCATACCCCATCAGGGAGGTATCGAAGTAGTGGAACAAGCCTTACTCAAGAGCAACATTGACCCTAAAATGCAAACATTCTTGATGGAATTGATGATCTATACGCTGTATCACAGCTATTTCCAAGAAAACGACAAATGGTACCTTCAGCTTACAGGAATGGCCATGGGAAACTGCGCGGCTCCTACCTACGCCAATATTTATATGGAAAACTTCGAGAAAACCCACATCTATGAAAATCCCAAATTCCTTGGCAAACTCAAAATGTATGTAAGATACATAGATGATCTTTTTTTCCTATGGGCGAACTCACAAGAAGAACTCAATGTAGCCCTCACGGACCTCAACACCAAGGATTCACGCATTTACCTTACTTGGCAGACAAGCAGTACAGAAATCCCTTTCCTCGATGTACAGGTTAAAATCCACAACCAGAAAATAATCACCGACTTACATCGTAAAGCCACCGACCGCAACAACACATTACATTATCATAGTTTCCACCAAGGGTCTCTTAAAAAACACCTGCCCTACTCACAAATGTTGCGCATCAAACGTATCGTTTCCGAACAAGACACTTACAACAACCGTATCAAGGAAATGCACCAACGTTTCCTAGATAGAGGTTACCCCAAGCCAATCCTCAACGAAGCAGAAACACGTGTTGCCAACATCACTAGACAACAAAGTCTAGTTAAAAACATCAAACCTCCCGCTCAACGCACGGTCCTTATTTCAAAATTCTCCACAGCTACCAACAAATTCAAAAAAATCATTCTTAATCATTGGCCCATTCTTCAAATAGAACCAGATTTTCGGAACATTTTTAACAACCCTCCGCTGTTCGCTTATACGCGTGGTAAAAACATCAAAGAGATTCTCTCCTCACCACCCATAGTTCAACAAAAATTCAAAGGAACCCAACCATGCCAGAACTGCAACAACTGCAACTGCATAATTAGAGGAAATCAAATCAAACATCCTATGAAAGGCAATTCTATTAAATTACGGGTAAACGCAACATGTGACTCTATGAACCTCATTTATGCCCTAAAATGCCCATGCGGCAAACTATATGTTGGCAAAACTGAAAGGAAGATCAAGGTTCGCATAAACGAACATAAGTCCAACATACGCACGAAACAAGAGAAATCTTACATCGCTACACATTTCCAGGAATTTCACCACACTATAGCACAACTGCAATTTATCGTGCTAGAATGTGTCTCTCAAAGAGAAGGGATCGATAACCGCAAACTGCTCCTGCAGAAAGAACTTGAATGGACTTTCCGTTTGCAAACTCTTAAGCCCAATGGATTAAATGATCGTGTAGAATACAGTTGTTATTTGTGATTTACATCCTTTTATTATCTGCATTGCTCTTCATTCAACCTTGTTTATTTACCTTTATTTACCATCATTTTTTAGCCTTCCTTAGACCCTTCAGTCCCTCATCTGTTTCTTTCCCTCCCCATTCAAACATGGCCACCATCCACGAACCCTTAGTCCTCCTTCTATGTTGCACCTATTTAGTTCACCTTCCGATTCACCACGCCGAGTTATCAGACCGTCGCGTTATCTTTCCTGACCGCCACGGCGCGTACCATCCAGTAAGTACCGAACCCCACACAGTCCGCTATGGACGTCACGGTTAGCTTCTATACCATTCACGTCTTTACTTGTTACTTAACACCCGCACCTTCGTGCATTTACCTCGTATGTTCACCTATCGATTCACCTTCCGTTTGGCACTCCAATTTCACCTTCCTTCGTATTTATCCCAACTCCCACATCAACCCACCACATTGATCGGCACTCGTTAACCACTTAAACGGCCAACATTGACCTTTTTGTCAACCTTCTCCAACCTCCCCACCCTGACCCGGGCTCTATTTCTTTCTTTTTCCAGCCTCTCCTTGACAAAGGGCGGATAGCCTGAAATGCATCGGAGAGTTATGGTTTTGCTGTAATGATATGTTGACAATATCTACAAACTGTTTAAAGGGAGCAAAAACTCCACAAATTTGGAAAACATTTGGAATAAACTTATCCTTCGAATCCAACATATAGATTCATTTCTATGAACTACCTGGAGTGCCTCCATGAGGGGGATGTAAATGCAAATCTTTTCCTTTCCCATTTTCCCTCTGGAACATTTTTCATGATTTTCCCCTTTTAATTGGGGAAGGAAAATGCAGCAATTTTAATTTCACATCTTCTACCGAAGAAGCGTCCATTAACAGTTTCTCATTTAAGGTCTCATCTGCGTCTACATTGGGATTACATTGTTAGCTTTACACCGGCATGATCAGGCAAATGTGTTGGTAAATAAAAAAAAATCCCGGACAGAACCTCGCAAATTGATCTTTCGCCTAGGGTGTAGGGTACGCTGGAGTAAAAACTTTATTTTTAGTCTGAAATGTTTATTCCCCCCCACCCCCTCAAAAAAGAGACCTGGATATTCTCTTTAGAGGATGCTGCAGGATGTTGTCCAACAATATAATAAAGTATCCCCCGATAATATGAGGGTCTGGAAAATGCCGCAAATTCATCCTCAAATGTAAAAGACATCATGTTATCAAGATTTGAGCCATAACCGGAAATCCAGATATAGATCTCCTGGTGGATTGTAAGTTTAGGAATGCTCCATCTATCAGAAATAGCACCCTTTGTTGTTGCTTTTTGGTTGCCATACTCGATGTACTCGGAAGGCAAACCCTTCATCGCTTTTTACAGGGTCGAAAAGCATCAGTCACTGTAATGGTCTTGTGAAGGATCTTATTTTTCTTCAGGCACTACGGATTCATGTGCCCAGTGAGACTCTGCTCAAGATACTGAAAAAATGCACTAACTTTAAATGGGCATGACCAAAAACTTGAGAGTAGTTCAGGACAAAGCTTTCACATCAAACCAAGTTGAGCAAGATTTCTATCTAGGGAAAAAGTGGTTTTGTAACACGCAACCAATGTATTGGGCCATACACAGCTTTGTCAGCGCTAAGGCCTTGAGGAAGCTCACATTGTTAGAGAAGCCCCAACACATAGTTGACACAATCAAACAATTGATCTCCAGGTTCTTTCAGATAGTAAGGGCAACAGAATCTGTACCTAAAAGGGGCTTCCAGAATGCATGGGGAAAAGAGCTAGAAATCTCAATCACGCAGGAAGAATAGGTTGCCATTATACACTGCTTGCATAAGCGGGCTATTACAGCAAACACAATAGAAACCAGCTTGAATTATTATACAGATGGCACTGCACACCTATCAGAGTTCACAGCTTTGAAAATACACACTCCAATGGGTGCTGGAGGAGCTGTGGTGAAAAGGTTTCCTAGTCACCTGTATTGTAGTAGTACCACACAAAGTTCTTACGTTTTTGGGCTTTATCAACCAGATTACGGGGTTCAGATTCCAACTCCCAGCCCTCTCTATCCTGTTGGGATGAACGCCGAAGACCGAGTGGTAGTCCAGGAAGGCCATTAGGAAAATGGTTGTATTACTATTACTGGTTGTCAAACAAAAGCTTGCGCGGGCAGGCAAACCCTCCCTGTGAATGGACTGGTACCATAGACTTTGGCACACATTTGATTCAGGAAATCCGTGTGGGATGTTTGTGGACTGTTTTGCGTATGACTCCAGGCCACCTACAGACCCAAGACGTTTGAGAGCACTGTAGATTATCACCCAGTACTACCCACGCCCCCACCAAATATGTTGTATCCTAGTGCCTGCTATTGTCATTTATCTTTTTCCTCGTAGCCTGTACAATTCATTCACTTTGCAGGGTGGACCTCTGGGGGACAGGAGGGCCGAGAGGAGAGGAATAATCTCTCTATGTTTATAAGTTCCTCCTTTGTAGATGTACTTTACCTATTTTGAAAATAAAAGAAAAAAATATTAAACTCAGAAAATGAGAAGGGACCGTTCTTTGAAAGTTGCCTTATTACAGACTATGTGCCCGACTACAGTTTTATCAGTGTCCCTATTCCTAAGTAGAGCCTTGAAGCTCGCTCTGCAAAATATTAAAGACTTTTTCCGTGAGGCTCAAGGCCGAACTCAAGGCCGAACGGGCCAGATTCACTAACAATTGATTTGCAGAAGTTGATTTAAAATTGTGTACAAACTTTTTGTGAAAATATTCTGATTTTACAAACTAGGCTATGTATTTAAAGGTCGGTTTGCAAAATCACCATTCAGTTTTAATTCTACCTACCTCATCAATATGTAACTAAGTAGGTCGAAAATTGTGACCCACTCTATTAGGATGGTGGCCTGCTTAGATGCGCAAACCAACATGTCTGACAGTTTTTTGTTCTAAATGCAGCCCCCCCCCCTTAAAAAAAAAACACTTTTCTAAATAGGTTTAACAGTTGACTCTGATCTCTTAATCACTGCCACTCCCTAACAGACGTTTTCTTTCATTCACAAAGGGAAAGGGGTCCCATGGGGATTGTTTTCCCTTTTAGAATAAACTACCACCTCCTTTGAGGAGTTGGTGACCTACATATAGTTGGAAATGAAATTATGGTAGCAAACCATTGTTACTTAGCATTCTTAATCGTAATTTGGAAGGGACACCCTAAGCCTGCCGCTTCCAAATTGCGATTCAGAAAGTATTTCTAAACCCATTTTGTGATTCTGTAACCTGTTACCGATTCGCAAAATGGGGTTAGGACCTTTACAAAAAGCTATTTAGTGGTCCCAAACCATGTGATTTAGTGAATCTTGGGCTTTACAACAGCTAATTGGCTTTGTACATGTGGGCCTTAGTACGGGAAACATATACTGTTTAGGACTTGAACTTTACCCATGAAATCTTTGATCTTGTTTTTCAGCCGTTGTTTCTATACTTTTATGTAGATTATGAGCACCAAGTTGTTCTTTTTGATTATATGAGCATGCAATTGTTCTTTGAAGTGTAAAAAAAAATATTTATTATTGTGCTTTTCCAGTAATATACAAGAAAGCGACTGATTGATTGGTTCTAGTGAAAATGCAAGTTTTTAAATTATGCTGTCCACTCCTAATCTGTCTTCGTGAGAACATGATTATATCAGTATTGCATGCGTCTTTTCTCCAGCTCTCTTAACTTTTAAACAGGATTCCCAATAAACGGCAGAAACATTGCTTCGTACTAACAGCCATTTCACACCTGGATTTCCATACCAATATTTCTTAACAAAGATCCCAACCATCAATCCCATGCTTTCGGGTAGAATCAACATACTAAATAAAATGTATGAAATCTAACTTTTAATCGAACCGCAATCAAAATTCAAAAAGTGGGCTCCTTAAAAAAAAAAAAAAATGTTTTTACTGTTATATGTTTTATCAAAACTAACTGATGTAGCCTTGCTACTGTCAGTAACGTTAGTAGGTCGGGCAGATATCGTCGACATTTTCATATTGAAAACAGTATAATGGCAGCAAGTTAGCAGAAGCTTCTGGATCCATAATTTCTTGCTTCTTCGGCACCAATCTCCTTTTTTTTTTTTTTTTTTTTTGCTCAGTCCTAGATTGTAAGATGATTTGTACAATTTTCGACATATATATATATATATATATATATATATATATATATATTCCAAAATCCAAGTTGCCTTGCATGGAAACGCCGACACAGTTGTTAAAAGTAATCCGTTTATTGCGGGCAGAGGAAGCTTCGTGAAACCCCACCAACCAACAAAAGCTGCCAAACATGTTTCGGGCTCCTGCCCTTGATCACTGGCGTTCAACACTGAGTCACGGCAGCTGTGCCGACTACATCACATTAGCCCCGCCCTTTGGGACTTCACCTTGCACGTTGCATTCTGGGGTAAGTAGTCTTTGCATGAGCCAAGTGGTGCTGAACAATGTCTCGTGTTGTTTTTTAATTGCATTCCCCAAGTGGGTCTGGTGGCAGGGAACACAACGCTATCCACTGGTGGCTGTAACCCGCAAACGTTAACAACTCCTCGTAGCACCTCAGTTTCAGGTACTCCAGGGCCACTATGTAAGTGGCGGGGCATCTCCGCGGCGAGGCACGCCGCAAATAGTTTCCAAAATCCAAGTTGCCTTGCATGGAAACGCCGACACAGTTGTTAAAAGTAATCCGTTTATTGCGGGCAGAGGAAGCTTCGTGAAACCCCACCAACCAACAAAAGCTGCCAAACCTGTTTCGGGCTCCTGCCCTTGATCACTGGCGTTCAACACTGAGTCACGGCAGCTGTGCCGACTACATCACATTAGCCCCGCCCTTTGGGACTTCACCTTGCACGTTGCATTCTGGGGTAAGTAGTCTTTGCATGAGCCAAGTGGTGCTGAACAATGTCTCGTGTTGTTTTTTAATTGCATTCCCCAAGTGGGTATGGGTATATATATATATATATATATATATATATATATATATATATATATTTGTGCCACCCTATGTATTCTGTCAAACAATTTAAAGTCCGGCATGTTTGTGTGGTTGGCTACTTTCTCCTATGCACCTGGAACGTTATCCTCCCTCTAAAGTCAAGGGCTTTCCTAATTTTCTCTCTCATATGTCATTTGGATATTTACCGACTCTTCCTTATTAGGATAGCGGGTGCCCTACATCTCCCTTACCAGGAACATTGCTGATTCACCTTAACATCTACTACCATCAGAGAGTTTGCTGCTCAAAAACACAAGATAATTGATTTTCAAGCAAAGCTTCTTAGTTTGTGGAAGCAGTGACTAGTTGTTTAGTAGTTGATTTAAAACCTCATATTGCAGCTTCTAGAATCCCATATCTCTTTATTTGTACCACTTGTAGGGGCTGGCCACAGCAGAGCGGGAGTTGAAGGCAAGGTATCTATTACTACTAGGAGTTTTAGATCTTTTGTTAGTGAAACTTTTCCTGCATGTACTTACCTTTGGAATGTAGTTAGAAGGACAAGGCCATCTAGATCAGTGTGTAACTAGTCAACGCTTTTTAAGGTCATCATATCTTCTTAGTGTGTAGGTTAGCAGATGACTCGTTTAAGGTTTGAGACCAGCACAGCACCCAAACAACAAGCATAATCCAGCTCAAAGCAATTTCCACGCACTGTATCCTTTGAGTTAATCAATTTTGTCCACCTCCTGCTGGCACCTCCAAGCTTGCTGCTGAGTGCAGTACTTTTACTACACTTTGGAGGTCTTCAGGGTCAAGTACCAAGGAGCGGTCTGACTGAGTCAAGACTAGAGTGCACTCTAGAGCATAAAATAATCCTTTAAAACACAAAAAGTAACCTTGTCTGAAACCTAACTTATCTAGAAGAACCAACTTTTCTGTCCAGTTTGAAGTTATGCAGGTGCTCCACAACACATTGAACCAAAAAAGGAAGATAAGAGGTTGTCCACATAAGTGCTAAAGTAGATAACCAGTCTTATTACATAGATTGTTGTGCACTACCACAATATTATTCCTAACCTCCCACAGTCACACTGCTCTCCATTATTCACACTCCACACATTGCCAGCTAAGCTCAACAGTGTTATGTGTATTCTCTCTCAATCCTCTCTTTTGCACTTCTCTCAAACTATTACAACCTTGGTTACACTTGAATTGCTCCATGTACATCAGCCACACTGTGCACCATCAGCTACTCTGTCATTGTCTGTCATTTTCTGCACACCCACAGCCGTGCTGTCCAAATCGGAGAAATACTCCTACCCTACCCCTAGGGGTATCCACTGTTGGACCCCAATACTGGAGCCACCCTAGCATTTTAGGCTTATTACTGCCTTTGTGAATGTATGTTATGTTGGAGAATTTATAGAGCGCTGAAATTACCCCTAGGAGTACCTTGGTGCTGAAAATAAAGAAACCTACAGAATAGATGTAGATTACTTAGCTATAGAAGCTTCTCAAGTGAATGTGAATATCTTCAGAATATGTAACTGTAGTATACATTGGCGGTCACCTATAAGCCAAAGTCTGCCCCGATCTCTGCACCTCAGCCACATTTCAAATTCTGCTCCACTTATGCATGGTCAGGCTTTTCTCCATATGTTTAGTTATTAGTGTGCTCCATCTTCCCTTTGCACATTCTCATCTTCAGTGGTATGCACAGTTCAAGTCACTCTGCATTTACTTCAGCCCATTCTGCACATGCTCAGTCGTGCCCTCACTCTCTGCTCTTCACCATGTCCCCATGTGTATTCTAGCCACAACCCGTCCAACCAGAGCTTTGATTACATATTCAGTTTCTTTCACCCTTTTAGGCTGAATTACTTTCCTAATTGGACTGCTTTCTGGTTCTAACCACCCCACCTTGTACCTAGCAGTAATGATATTATTAGAACCTTCTGTACTTGGCCTTCAGAGAGTCTATTAATGACGAATGTGTTCATCTTCAGCGATGCAACCCTATTTCACCCAGAGACCAGCTTCTTAGCTTTTAGTAGTCAGCCCACCTGTAATTAGCCTGATTGAGTTAGTGGTCAGTCTGTGCCTGTGGCCTTCCAATAGTTCCTGCTGTTAACTTGATGGTCCTTAGCACGTAAAAACTTAATGTGAGCTCGGTACAAGGTGAAATTACTGATTCTGATTTTGCCATTTACTGAAATCTAAAAGAATAGCCCACTCATTTCACCAGTTGCAGGTGGTCTGGACTTTTCATGTTACTTAGCTTCCAGATATTATGGCAGGTTCAGGTAAAATGCTGGTCAGCAGGTATTGGAATTTATTGAACTATGGTATGATATATTACATTGGGATTTATTAGAATAACCTATGATAGCTAGTTACGATTTGTGGTAATCTCCTGTAATGGTTATTCAAGATGTATGGAAATATCTAAAATAGTTCATTGGGATTTATCCAGATATTCTGTGAAAGATAATTTGGGATTTATGGGACTATCCTGTGGAGGCCCATTGGGATCAATGGAAATATCCTACGATAGCCTTTCTTTTAACCAGTCCAGACATTTAGAAGCCATTATAAGATGGAATATAATTGTTGGTTTTCTAATGTACAAGAACAGTATCGACAGAAGGATCACAATGCTGTTTTGTCAACTTGGGCACAACAGCCCTATGAAAACACATTTTTGTTTTTATTTAATTGAATTTGTGAATTTCTTAAGTGCGGGCGAATCATCCCCAAGGGGATCTCTCGGCGCTATGGGAGAAGGCTCAGAGCAGCAGGGTCATCTAGAACAACCAGGTTTTCAACAATTTCTTAAAAGTAGGTAAGTCGCTATATCTTATTTTGACTTGAAAGAGAAAAGACCCAGCATTCTAATTTGAATGCACCAACGATTCAGGGTGTTTTATTAGCCTTTCAGTTCATCACATTTTTTTTTTATTTAAAAAATTTATTATTTACAATAATAAAACACAGTTCAGTGTTTGGACTTGGGAGTTTGTAAAATAGTACATGAACCAATAACGTATTTTTATCAGCATTTTAAAAGATGAGTATCCTAGCAACCTATTTAAATGTCTTTCTCCACATCCTTTGCTTCGTAATCTTTTCATGTTTTCAGCCACTGCTAGAACCGGGTACTGCGGATTTATTTTTGTTTTAAGGGTTACATGCTTATTTTTTTCATCAGCAAGTAATTGATTTGCATTTTTTATTGAGTGATAATTTTTTTAAATGGCAGCAAACTTCATTTATTTTACAGTATACAAGTATTCAAGTATAAGAAAATGTTTTAGTTGCAACTTTAGCTGCTAAATACTCGCTGTGCACACAAAACGTCAAAGTATAACCCGTTTTAGGTCTTGCATGAGATCGCACCTGCGCAGTCACGTGCAAGACATTTTCTCAACTTAAAAATACATTTAAAAGGGCTTTGAGCCTTCCTATTGCTAACCATGGTTGGGTTCATCATCACTCATTTCATTGCTTCTCATTGGTCAGTGTGTGCCAGGTTCACTTTCTCTTTGTGTTTTTGTCTCTTCTGAGGAGCATGGAGCAAGTATGGCTTCCTGATGGCGGCCAGTATCTTTCCCCTTGTCTCACGCTTCGGGATATCTTTTTTTAAATTGCAGGTTGTTTCACTCCATAAAAGTGCATGCGTTTGCAGGCATTCTCTCCTCCTCCCTTTCTGCGTTGTTGCCGCTTACGTTGTAGCTTGCTCGGTCCTCCTTCTCCTTACACATTGTTGCCTCATCGTTGTTGCTTGTCCTGCTCCTCCCGCATTGTTGCTTGTGCTATTCCCCCTCCCCTTCCCTCATTGTTGCTTTCCTGCCCCCTTCACCCCTCCTGCCTTTACTTTACCCGTCACCTTTCTCTGCCCTATACTCCACCCTTTCCCCTTTGTTGCTTGACCCTTCCCTCCCACCCCGTCCCACCTGAGAGCTGGCTGCGTCATAGGCCTTTTTTTCCCTGAGCATTGGCACAGCCAATAAATAGGTCTTTCCTTTGACAAAGCCAATAGATCTTGCAGTGTTATTTTGAGCCATATTGCACAGCTGTGCAGCATGGTACAAAGTGTAAAAGGTTGCAACATATCACTTTTTTTTTTTTTTTACTTTCAGCCATACTGCACAGCAGCCGCGCTGTTGTGCAATATGGCTAAAATATATATATATTGAAAGAGCCAGTATATCTAATATAGGTGATACCTATTAGCTCTTCAGGTGCTTGCTATTTGTGTGTTTGCTTGCTGTGCGTCTTGTTTGCTGCTCGTTTCTTTCTCCACTAACTGTATTCTGTTCTGCCTTTAAGTTGCTTGCTGCCTGGCCACTGTCCCAGCACCCTACATGCTTCTTGTTGCAAGCTCTGATGTATCATTTTGACATCTTGCCCTAGTAGCACCGTACAAGTCTGATACTCGCTAGGCTCCTGTCTGCATCCTTTTCTGCCCTCCAGGAGCTCACCACCTTCTCGTTCTTCCTCTTCATTTGTATATTTGTCTGTTCTGGCCATTCACCCTCATGGTAATGTTTGATGGTCCTCCTGTGAAGTGCTGGGCTCAATTGTGCATGTTGGCTCCTCCTTTTCGGTTATTTCTACTCTATGTGCCATTCTGATCACGTCTTCTACCATTGGTGTCCAAAGCAGCACTCATGAACTTGTAGCAAACCCCTCTTTTCCTCGCTTCCTGCCTGGTCTTCACTTGAGTCCCATGGTGCCGGATACCCTTCTCCAGTCCCTCACTTCCTCCCTCATTGTTTTATCCTGTGCAATCCCAAAAGTCCACCACTTCACTACCGTTAAAAGCAACTTGCCGTGGCGCCTGGTTAAGGAGAGAATTAGGTTTCCTCATTTTCAGATGTGTTTAAAATCGGTCTGTTATTGTGCCTGCAGAATTCATTATTGTCTGCCTACCATGAATTACAGAAGAACACATCTCAATACCTTAATCATTCCCATAAAATTTATATCCAAAGAATGTTGTGTCTTTTCATTGCATGGGCCAAAGATTGGGAAATTCCCCTCTCCTGATCTCTGTAAATTCCTCTCACAGATTGTCTTCAGAAAGACTCCTCAAAAATATCTATTCGGTGCCCCTTCGTGTAAGATCCATGCCAACCGATCTGAGAGGGTACAGTGCTTTAAAATGGAATGATGCGATTCTGCAGCCATGGATTTTTTCCCTGCATAATTTGGGATTTTCCTCCTAAGCCTCCCATCTGCGGCACAATTTGCAAATATCAAGTAAAGTATTGTTTCTAACTCAAGCGTACCAAAAGATGCACAGAAATAACGCATTAGGTGGTACCCAAAGTAACGCGTTCTTTGCAAAGATGAACTTGTCACCTCTCATGGTGCTTTTAAAAAGAAACTGATGAGGTCAAAACTTTGCCTAGAACACATTTCTGTGTGGTAAAATGGCAAAATGGAAAAGCAATAGTGTCGCAAAATATGCTGCCTTATTCTGGTTAATTTGCCTTTTCTTGCCACATAATTTAGTAATCATTTTGCATAATTAGGTCGTCTATTGTATAATTCCAGTGGCCCGGTCTGTAATTTAGCAAATTGAGGAATAACTTTAGATGTATGTACTGCGAGCAGTTCAGAGGTTCGTATCCTACCAACACCACTGCCAGCCTTGGACTATCTTCATAGTCTTGATTTGACGAAGCATGGGGACCAATTGTGCATGAAAGCAAATTATTTTTGAATCTTGCTTGGAATGTATTCATTGCAGCATAAGGTTGTCACTGTGTATACTGAGGGCTAGTGACTTTGTCAATCCTGGACATATATTTGGTTTAATGAATTTTTAGGCCAAAAACGTTGGTTGTGAGGCAGTTTCATTGGTCGCAATTGCCGAATTGTAGTACATGTCTGCAGTTTGATTTGAGGGGATCAGAAACTGTTTTAACTGGGGTACAAGGCTGTTTATAAAGGCATTTATGTTCCTGTTCCGAACCTGTAAATAAATGGCAGTGGCTTATTGCAAACTATACTCATGGAAAATTCTGCAATATTTAAGTAAGATAGTACAGTGATTTACTGATTGCTTTTGACATGAGTTTCTAGCAAGTCATGAGAGAGCAAACGTAAAGGGCCTACTCTACCGTTCATCCTATTGAGGAGCCTAATAGTGATGCCTAAGAAGATCTATTTATAATACAAATGGCGAAATTCTAGACTTTGTTACTGTTTTTTTTTTTTTACCACTACGGGCAGTATCGCACTTAAAGATATTCTCTGGCTTTGTCCATTTTTTAGAGGATCCCTGGCTTGTTGGTCAGTGACTGGCACCAAGCCCAAATGTTAATGCTTCTTTTGAGCCCTCATGCCATTCCCACAGTGAATTTGGCGCCCTGCTGCTCTATGAATATAGACAATATGGCAGCTTGCTGGTGGGTTTCAGATGTAAGGCTACTAGATGATCCGAAGTCCTGGGTTTTCTTTGGCAACTTAATGAATTCTCCAAGTTGTAGACCTGGTTCACCTTAGTTGATCAATTAAACTTACACACCTTTAAGCCATGATTTGTAAACGTAAAGCCAGGGCTGGTGACATGGAGTCCCCTGGTAACTTTATTCATCCAAACTGCCAAGTTTGCCAAGCTTCCCAGGTTCATGCCTGACTAGTTAGGCCAGTCCTGTTTTATCCCCTTAGACATAAATGAGACTACAAGTTCTAGAATACTATCTACAACCAGGACTACAAGTCCCAGAATTCTAAGGAAAAATTTGACTGGACTAGCTAATCACTCATGGACCGGAGAAACTTGGAAGCTATGTGTAGGACCTGGCCTTTCGTTGCAGGTTATCCCCAAACCTTTTGCCTTCTTCCTCCCATTTTTTCTAACCTGTTTTTGCTGGCTTTATGACTCTGGGCACTTTACCACTGCTAACAAGTGCTAATATGCACATGTTGTATTTCTAAATTGTAATGGTGATTGACTTTCTATGCTTGGCATATTTGCTTTACTGGTAAGACTCTAGTGAAGTGCAGTGTGTGTGCCCAAGGGCCTGTAAATCAACTGCTACTAGTGAGCCTGGAGCACTGTTTGTGCCACCCACATGAGTAGCCCTGCAAATATGTCTCAGGCCTACCACTGCAGTGTCTGAGTGCAGTTTTAAACTGTCTTATCGATCTGGCAAGTGCATTCACTTGCCAGGTCCAAACCTTCCCTTTTTCTTCATGTAAGATACCCCTATGGTAGGCCCAAGGTAGCCCCATGGGCAGGGTGCAGTGTATGTGAAAGGTAGGACTTGTACTGGTGTTTTTTACATGTCCAGGTTGTGAAATACTGCCAATTTCGTTTTTCACTATTGCAAGGACTATCTCTCCCATTGATTATCATTGGAGCTGCCTTGAACCTCTTACAAGTATAACTTCCAATTGGGAGATAGAGATTTGGAGTTTGGGGTCCCTAAACTCACAATTTATAATACATCTTTTAGTGAAGTTGTTTTTTAAGTGGGGTGTTTGAAAATGCCACTTATAGAAAGTGGGCATTTTCTTGCTTTACCAATCTGTGCCACTGCCTGCCTGTGGAATCCACGTCTGGTTTAGACTGACAGTTGGGGCTGTTTGTGCATTCACTTTAGACAGTCACAGCAAGGAAGCTGAGGTGTGACCTACATATCCTGATGGCCCATCACCAGGCTGATGGGTCTTCCTGAGCTAGAGTGGTAGGAGTAGGTGTCACTGATACCTGAATAGGGATGTGCCTGTCTTCACACAAAGCTGTCTCCACCTCCCTGTAGTGTGTCTGGAGCTAGGTCAAGGAAGTCAGGGTCTTGTGCACCACAAAGACTTTCGTAAGATGTTTGCCTACTTCAAAGGCAGAAACTGGTATAAGTACTGGAGTTGTGATACCAAAACTGCAGAACACTTCTGTACTAAGAGGACATTCTGCCAAGAAGAAGAGCTGGAGAAGCTGTCAAGAGGGACTACCACTTTGCTGTGTGCTTTGCTGTGTTGGCCTGCTGCTTGCTGATTCTGTCTTGGGCAGTGAAAGGACTGAACTTTGCTTTTTGTATCCTACTTACCAAGGTTCTCTAAGGGCTTGTACATGCTTGCCTCCTGCTAAGAAGTGTTGGGGCCATCATCTGAAGCTCCTGATTCCTCTTTTGGGAGTTCTGACCAGCCAAGTGGTATCAATTCCAGTTCCGGGCCCTTGGAGGTGGTCCTGCGGCAAAGAAGCCCATAAATCCACGCATCGACCTATGCCTGTTTTTGTGTGCCGCAGTCTTGGCGTGAGGTCGAAAAACCAACGCATTGCTGCAGTGCAACTGAAGAATCGATGCAGCGCCTGCCGTGCAGCTGGAAAGATTGCTGCAGCCAGGGTCCAGAGCACCGTGTGTCTGATGTCCGAGGCACACCCTCACTCCTACGCAGGCCCTGCTGTGCCCCTGAAGAAATTGACGCATCACCTGCTTCACGGCTGGAAAATCGATGCAGCGATTGTTGTGCCGCCCCCGCATCGACCCAGCGCGTCCTGATTTTCAATGCATCGCACAGGTATGCCCAGTTCTTCATCACCGTTACCCAGCATTAAGGAACCGGGGCTGTGTGTTCTGAAGCTGACGCATCACCTCCCCTCACAGTAAGGAATCGATGCATCACCTCCCTTGGCAGTAAGGAATCAACGCATCACCGTCCATGGGAGTAAGGAATTGATGCATTGCTTTCTTTTTCCGGCACCTCAACTACCCTGCACCTTTTTTCTTCTATGATTTTGACGTATCCCAGGTACTTTGTGGTAAAAGTGATGCGTCTATAGTTTCCTATGGACTGAACTATTTTGAATCTTTTAAAAGTGGTATCTTTTCTTGTGTATGTCGGATTTTTTTGTTTTGCTCTCGTTTTATTCAGCTACTTATTGGTTCTTTTTTTTCTTTTAACTGGTATGGTGTCCTTTTGTGTTTTTTTCACTGTGTTACTGTGTGATTATGTACAAATGCTTTACACATTGCTCTGAGATAAGCCTGACGGCTCATGCCAAGCTACCAAGTGGGCGAGCAGAGGTTATCTTAGCTGTATAATCCATTTACCCTAACTAGAATAGGGGTCCTTACTTTGGCAAGGTACAAACCCTTCCAACTTGAGACCCCCGTGTCTAACATTTTGATTCAAACAGGGGCTAAAAGTGATGTGGGTAGGCATGGGCAATGCCACCGGAATTCTGCAATTTTTCAGCAGCTGTGTTTTCTACATTACAATTTGCCACATACTCCATTATCCTCTGCAGGATGTAACAAAAAACGAATTTTATTTCTACCTCGAATTGATCAAAATTTACCAAAAATGCAGAGACGTGTGGCTGCGCAGGGGAAGCCCTAGTGCAAAAGTTGATTGGTCACCTTTCTCTTGTTTATTGCTGTATTTGGGTGACAAACTGGTACTCATTGGATTATGATGAATGCAAGTATACTGGGCTGTTCCGAAGTAAAAGGAAAGAGAAAAAATGTACGTGTAGTTTGGGTGTATAGGATGGTGTAGGGTCAAGAAAACTCCTACATGTGGGCATCCATTATGTTGGATGTAATGCCCTCACACACCCTTTCAGGTGTCATGCTTCATCATCTAGGCTTGCTCCTCATTGGGTCGGCGGTGCAATACCCAACGGGCAACACCTCAAAGAGGGGCACTTTGGTGGAGATCTTTTATCCAACTGCCGTATAGATGAAGTGCGGGTGTGGGGCCAGTATTGCGTAGACATGTGGGTGTGATGTAAAATAAAGACGCTTCTACCTAATTGGTTTCCTGTACAATCTCCAACAGTATCCGGCGGGGTATTTAACGGGTTGAACCATTCACAATTTGTGGGCTCTTGCGTTGTGCAGTCTCTCACCTACCCATCTCCGCCGGAACCAGTTAGGTTAGGTAGAAGCAGTCCGACAGTTATGACGCAGGATACACCCCTTTCTCTGGTAGCAACACATAACTGAATAGTTGTCTGAAATTGAGACATTAATAAATTACTGTAGACAGTCAACACTTTAGACACACTATCTACTGTTAGGTCCTGAAGAATCGCTAGCTAATTGCTTTAGAGCGAGAAACATGTCGACCAAACACAGCACATACTATACCGCTACTCACAATCTGGAAGCATAACATTCCAGCCAGTACCGGATAGTTTTCCTTTTAATTAGAGCAGGGGACCCCCAGAATAAAGTTAATTCCCGGTACCCCCAACTTTATTTTACATCACACCCACACATCTACGCAATACTGTTCCCACACCCGCTCTTCATCTATACGGCAGTTGGATAAAATATCTCCACCAAAGTGCCCCTCTTTGAGGTGTTGCCCGTTGGGTATTGCACCGCCGACCCAACGAGGAGCAAACCCAGATGAAGCATGACACCTGAAAGGGTGTGTGAGGGCATTACATCCAACATAATGGATGCCCACATGTAGGAGTTTTCTTGACCCTACACCATCCTATACACCCAAACTACACGTACATTTTTTCTCTTTCCTTTTACTTGGGAACAGCTCAGTATAATTGCATTCACTATTGTATTGAGGGCACGACTGTGGCTGGACCTACCACTCTTTCTAAGTGGTGATTGGGAAAAGGGCAATCAGACCTCTCCCCTCTTTTGTAAATGACTGATTGGATTATACTTTGCCTAGATAGTGTTAACATGTCCGAATATGACAAAAAAGTGAGGTAATACGCTCACAAAATGTCACATAACTTGTCTTTTTTTGCAGCATGATTTACTCAGCCCTTCTGCGTAACAGGGTTCTTCCGTGCCACATAATTCCAGTGGCCCCGGTCATGGGCAGGAATATCAGATGACTGTTATCAAGGACATTATTCAAGGACTGGAACATAAATTATGTTCCAGTCCTTGAATTATCTTTTTCCATCGAAACTGGCTTAGATCAAGTGAACTAAGTATACAGCTCTCAGAATCAATTAGACCCTTAAAGGAAAGCCCAGGATTGGAAAACGGTGTCCCCGATGACAGTCATCTTGTAACCATAGTGATGAGGAGCTGAAACAAAAATATATAATTGGAGTCCAAGTGAAGAATTTTTTTTTTTTTTAGTTCAAAAGATTTTTATTAGGAGCTGCAAAGAGAATCAACAGTACAGGAATAGTCGGTTCAGTACGAATAGTTAGTCACATGGCTAGGAATACAGAAAGTTGGTACCAATAATGCAATTGAGTCCATAAAACAATGAGTCCAACATGTTACATAAAATACCCCTTAAAATGACCACATACATTCCGATGATAACTGGTGTCATGTAAAGCCTGACCTTGATGGAGGTAGGCACCACCCCACTATTGCAGAGGCTACATAAGATGAACATTTACGTATCCCAAACCTGTAGCACATGTGGGAGCTGGAGTCATCACTCTGTGGTTAAGAAAGTACAAAAACATAGACTGGCTAACAATCAGAATGAAACATTGTGTGATGACGCGCTTTAGGACCTTGTAGGCAAGATTCAAGGAGGTTTGTAAGCATCAAAATGAGCGTCCAGCGAGGACCAGATTTTCCTCGATGGGGGTCTCCACGGAGTGGAGGTCAAGGATATATTGTCAGCACCTCTCAAGTACGATACCCAGTTCAACCAGTGAGGAAAGGAGGCTTTGCTCGTGCTTTTCCAGTTGTTAAGTATGATTTTAACCCCAGCCGTCAGCAGCAGGTCCAGTAGGGCTTTATTGTTTTCATTGAGAGAGACTGCTTTGGCAAAACCTAGTACAAGCGACGAGAATTCTCTTGGTAGAGTAATATGGAGGACTTCCTTCACGAAACCAAAGATCTTGTCCCAATACGAGACAACACTGGGGCATTTGAAGACTAAGTGCTCCAGATCTCCTCCCACCCCTGAGCAGTTCCAACACGTGTCATCGTCCTTGATTTTGTGAAGAAACAACCTCCTGGGAGTCCAGAATGCTTTATGCAGAAGCCAGAACTTGGTTTGAGACAGTGTAGGGCATATTTTGTGGCGGGTGGTGGATTCCCACGTTCTGGCCCAAATTGTGTCCGAGTTCGGTACGGAGGAGAATGAGTCCCAGTATCGATGGATGGGTGCATTTAGTGAGGACGCTTGCGGACGCATCAATTTGTACAAGCTAGAGACTTGGTGTCCTTGTTTGTTAAGGGAGGGGAATAAATCTAGGAGGGAAGGAGTGGCATCATTCAGATTAGCCTTTGTTAGAGCTACTTTAATGTGTAGGAAGTTATAAAATTCAATGTTATTGAGGTGGAACTTAACCTGAATTTCTTTAAAGGTTAGGGGTAGCGCGTTTCCGACGAGTTGGTGGGGGAATATGACGCCCTTGTCTATCCAGGCGTGGTAATTGAGAGGTCTCCCTTTGTATGTGATGGTTGAGTTGTGCCATAAAGACTCCCACTGTGAGTTTCGGAATTGATGTGGTAAATATTTACTGACTTTTAAGAGAGCCATTTTCGTGTTTTTGAAGATTAGACCTGGACCTAGGTTGGGGCTGGGTTTGACAGTGAGTAGGGCGCTGGGGCTGAGCCCCTTCAGTATCGCTTTTTCTACAGATAGCCAAACTGGGCTATAGTCCGGTTGGGAGGATATCCAGTAGGACCCCTGTTTTGCTAAGAAGGCTATTTGGTATATTTTAAAATCCGCCAGATTAACTCCTCCCAGTTTCTTATCCAATCGAAGTTTTTTTAAGCTAATTCTCGCTTTTTTGCCCTGCCATAGAAAAGTCGAGATGTGTTTATCTACTTTAGCATGGAATTCTTTGGAGAGGACGAGTGGGAGCATCGTGACGAGGTAGTTAACCATGGGTGATATCATCATTTTTATAGTTTCGATACGGCCCCACCAGGTGATGAAACGGGGTGACCAGCCGTCCAGCAAATTTTTGATTTTGATCAGGATTTTGTTTTCGTTATGTTTAAGGGTACTCAATAACTCATCCGTGAATTCGATTCCCAAATATTTAATCACTCCTGTTTGCCAGAGAAGGCCGGAGTCGCCCAACACCTCTTTCTAAGTGTGGACATTTAGAGGTTTTACTTCGGATTTATCCCTATTTAATTTGTATCCGGAGAGGGAGGAGTATCTGTCTATCGAGGTCATTAGGGCAGCAATGGAGGTAGTAGGGTTTTCGGTCGCAATCAAGATATCGTCTGCATATGCAGCTAACTTGACTCGCGTGTCCCCAAAGGAGATACCCGCGATGTCTCTGTTAAATTTGATGTCTGTAATGAGGGGCTCAAGGGCTAAGAGAAAGAGTGCTGGTGAGAGAGGGCAGCCCTGTCTTGTACCTTGGTAGAGACGGAACGGTTCCGAGAGGGTGCCGTTTATAGCTATCCTGGCCGAAGGTGCAGAGTAGAGGGCCATCACCATCCTGGTGTAGGTATCTCCCAGGTTGAAGGCGTACATACACTGGCGCAGAAAGGACCATGAAACCTTGTCAAATGCCTTTTCCGCGTCCAAGGTTATTGCTACCATTGGCGCGGAAGAGGATCTTGCCTTTTCCAGGATGTGGCATAGTAGTCTAGTGTTGTCGTTGGACGTCCTGTTCTTTAGGAAGCCAACCTGCGAGGGGCTAATTACTTTGTGGAGAATGGAGTTTAGTCTGCTCGCCAAGATTTTAGCATAAATCTTGTAGTCCAGATTTATCAAGGATATGGGACGGTAATTTTTAGTGAGTAGTGGATCCTTCCCCTCTTTTGGCAGAACTATTATTGTGGCTTCGCTCATTGATGGAGAAACACCGCCATTGTTTGCAGTGGAGTTAAAGAGTTTTAGGAGTGGGGGGCTAATTTGGTCCGCAAAGGCCTTAAAAAAGGGTGCAGTGAAGCCGTCTGGGCCGGGGGCTTTATTGTTCTTCAGGGTGTTAATCGCTGTTTTGATTTCCGAACCAGAGATTGGGGAGTCCAGATGGGATTTGTCAGATTCCGAGATTTTCGGGAGGTGGAGTGAAGAGAGGTAATTTGCGCAGGCATTTTCATCTAGTATCTTGTCATTTTTGTATAGGTCTTCATAGAATTTTTTAAAAGTGTCAAGGATGTTAGATTGTTTGGTGTGTGTGACGTTGCCTGAGTCTTTAATGGACGATATGGTAGTCAGTTTCTGTTTGTGTTTGAGATAGGAGGCCAACAGTTTCCCTGCTTTGTTGCCCTCGCACAGTTTCAGGGCCTTGAATCGGTTAACCCATACCCCCGCCCGTTTGCTGGTGATGGTGTTATATTCATATTTTTTCTTGGTCAAAGTATCAAAGACGGAAGAGTCAAGCGGGTTGGATTTGTGTTGGGTTTCGAGTGTGGTAATCTGCTGCTCTAGATCTACTAGCTCTTTATTGAGAGTCTTGTTTACCCTTGCCCTGATTGTGATGATGGTCCCTCGGATTGTGGCCTTCAGAGCATCCCACAGGGTGGTAGGTGTAGTGTCGGGGGTGTCATTTAAAGAGAGATAATCCTCAATTGCCTCCGATATTAATAATTTGTTTGTGGGATCTGCAAGTGTTTCGTCATTGAATCGCCATCTCCTAGGTGGTAAAATCGATCTGGAGCCAGCTAGTTTGGTTCTGATGCATGCGTGATCAGAGACTAATTTGGGGGCTATCTCTGTCTCCTCTATAAGGTGTGTGAAGGGGCTTGAAACTAATATGAAGTCGATACGTGAATAGGAATTGTGAGGTGCAGAGTAAAACGTGTAGTCCCTACCGTCTGGATTTTGTAAGCGCCACGAGTCTTTCAGGTGGTATCTGTCACATATGCGAAGGAGGGCGTCATGTGATCGGGAAGGGTGGAAGGCACATTTGGATTGCCTATCGAGGATCGGGTCCAGGGGGAGATTAAAGTCACCTCCCACTATCAACAGATCATCAGTAGGGATAGGTTCTAGGGACTGTGAGACCGATTCCCAGAAATCTGGGTCGTCTGCGTTTGGGCCGTATATATTTAGAACATGAATAGGGTCATCTTCCCTGAGAAGATTAGTAATGGACAGCCGGCCTACTTCGTCGTGGGAGTGTGAGATTAGAGTAAGGTTTGCGTTTTTCGCTAAGATGGTAATAACCCCTCCTTTTTTGTGGGAAGCTGGTGAGGACAGGATGTGTGATGCCCAATGAATATTAAGGAAACGTAGGTCTTCCTCGGACAATTTGGATTCTTGCAACAAAATAATGTCACCCTTTGATTTGGTGATATAATCAAGAATTTTCCTCCTTTTTACCGGATGGTTTAGGCCCTTAACATTGAGAGAGACTATTGTGAGGTCGTCGGCCAACGAGTTTATCTTAGCCATTGGGGATGAGGAACGTCGTTGAGATAGTGCGCTGTGATCTAAGGCAGGCAGTGGATGAAACCCCTGGCTGCACAACATGTGGGACAACGTGTGGACTCATAGTGGACTGTAAAAAAATACAATTGACATTTGTGACATAGGTAACCTTAAGAACAAAACAGCATACAACGTACAGAAAGGACATTAGGGCTCTTTGGACCCTTACAGCTCCCTTTTCTCCCCTTCCTACCCCCCCCCCTACTCCCCACCCCCTCCCTCTGTCCCTCCCCCCCTCCCCCCCAAAACGTACATCGGGAGTGCGACGGCAGACCCGTGCAAGGCGGAGTTAAGGGATACATAGAAGATATCTAGAAGCTTCCAGTCTTAAAATAAAACACTGTTGGTATAAAGCATGAGAAATGTACAACAGTCAACTAGTACAACCATCCCTGACGGTGAGTTGAGATGACCTCGAACTTACCCTTGAGCCTGGGCGGAATGAATAACTCCATAAATCCAATAATCTATACTCTAGAAATTCAAAACATTGTAACTGTCCTGTGTTGGTCAGCACATAGGAGCATTTTCTGATCTATAAGGAACAATATTGTTACATCAAAGTAGCCTATAACATGAAGAAATAACGTACTTGAGGAGAACCCGTATTAATAATAATGCATGGGGCACAAGGCCTACTAGGAGCATTTTAAGAGCAATAAAGAACAAAATTCTTACATCAAAGTTTCCTCCTTCTATCTGGGCACAAACCAAATTGCAAAAACTAGATTGTAGAGGAATCAACGTAGCCTATAACATGTCGATGCAACGTACGTGAGTAGAACTCGTAATAATAATAAAGCATGGGGCACAAGGCCTACTCACATTACAGATGAGGATACCTGTGGAGACATGTGGAGACCTGAAACCGCGAGTTAATGACTAGCACCAATAAAGCACGACAATGACATTTTACACTTGAGCTCGAGACTGAGAATGAGCCTGATTGCGTGTGACACATATGATATCAAGTTTTCCTCTTGTTCGAGAGGCCTAACGCTAGGTCCATTTCTTGTTCCTGACGATCTTCCAGAAGAGCTGCAAGGGCTTTGGGGTCCGTGAAGTATCTCGGATGGCCGTTGACGACGATCCTGAATTTCGCTGGTCCGGCAAAAGAAAAAGGAATGCTTTTGGATCTTAGCCTGTCTCTGAGCTCCAGGAACCCTTTGCGGATTGATACCGTGTCTCTAGAGTAGTCTTGTGTGAAGATGATTCTATGGCCTTCCCATGTGATGGCGTGGTTTCTTCTCGCGAATTGGAGGATCATCTCTACGTGTTGAAATCTAAGTGGTTTGCAGATCAGCGGTCTAGGGCCATTGGAGTTCTTGGCAGTGAAGGTGGGGATCCTGTGTGCCCTATCTAGCTCAAGGCCGTGTGGGAAGGACAATTTGGTTAACATGGGAATCCATGATTCGAGGAAAGCCACGCAGGAATCCGCATCTTTTTCGGAATTCTCCGGCACACCAAAGATCCTGATGTTGCCTCTTCTATTCCTGTCCTCCAACTCTGCATTGTGACGCTTCATTTCCTCCGTGATCTTTTCTAGACTTTTGATTTTGGCGACTGATTGTTTCGATATGTCCTCCACGTCGCTTATTCGTTGTTCAGCTGCGCCCAAGCCAATGTTAATCACATTTATATCTGCTCTGATTGCAGTGAGCTCCAGTTGCATCGAGTCGGTGTTGGCTTTGGTAGATTTGGAAAGATCATGTAGATCCGCCATCTTCTTTAGGATCATTTCTATATTGGCTGCCATGTCGGTCTTACTTTTGATGGGTGAGTCCAACAGACTTCCAGGCTTTACTTTTTTAGGGTTATTCCTGTCCTCTGTATTTGCCATTGTTGTCTGGTTTGAGTTCGCCCTCGTTGGGAGCCTGCTCGGACTTAGTCGCTGTTGAAGGGCACCGCTTGTTGACGAGGCCGGGCACCTACGTGCTATGAGATGGCAGTGGAATCACTGATGCTGATCACTGATCGTGTTTGTGAGGAGCCGGCCAGGACTTAGATACTGTGGAAGATACTGTAAGAAGACGCTGCTGGCAGTCGTGACTGGCACCCACGCAAAAAGGAGGACGTTTGCACGATTACATACACCCCTTGGCCACCTGAGGGGACAGGATCGGAGTCCAAAGGAACAAAGGATGTATGACCCTGGGTAATGGCTACTGGTAATGGCTACTGGAATGTGGATGAGCAAGGTGCAGTACCGAACAGTGACTGTTAGCCTGATAGCCTGTTAGGTGTTAGCTGAGGTGTGCTGCTCTTGTCGCTCTTGTAGATCGTGGAAGTAGAACTCCTCCTGGGTTGTCAGTGCTACCTGTGTTTATGTGGAACACTGGCTACAGACTTATGGTAGAGTAGAGAGCACACAGAGAAAGTGCGTAGGCGCTGAGACTGAGCGCTATTTAGCAAAAGGGTTATGCTTCTCAATTAGGTTAGGGGTGAGTTTTCCTCACATTAGGTGAGACGTTCGGCAATGAAGCAATGAGGCGGGCCTTGATGCTCATTTGATAGGCAGCACTGGCAGCACTGGCACGTGGCCCAAGTAGTCACTTCCAATTATGGTGTGGCAGATGGGGCTGCACAGATCCACATGAATTTCTCTTGGATGGTGGACTCGGCAATGGATGGGCTTAAGATGGGCTTAAGAAGGGCATAGGAGCTCACCGTGAGTCGAGGCGCCGATTTTTCGCGGGGGTCGGCGCCGCCGCCATTTTGGGGTCAGGCACGTCGAGCCAGTCGATGTCTGCCGGGATGCCTGGCTGTCAACCTCCACATCAGCAGTACTTGAGGGGTGGATCTCGTTATTGAGGCGCTTCCTCTGACCCTGGTAGGCGTCTGCTGTTAGTAGGAGCGCTGTGTGCGCTCGTGGGGTCAGGCGATGCAGCTGCGACCGGGCGCCGCCATTTTAGGCGCAGTCCGGGTCGGAGTGTGCACTGCCGGCAAAGTCCAGAAAGGACGGTAAAGCCGGTTCCCAGGCCGATTTCAGCACATCGGAGGATGCAGCAAGGGTCCCAGTGCCGGTACCTTAGTTCTGGGGCGAGTTGCGGCTCTGGAAGCAGTGGTGGTTCAGGACTCGCTCTCCCTTCCCGCGGAGCACTCGGTTCAGGCGGCCATTCCTCCTGCCGTCCAAGCCACGCCCCACCAAGTGAAGAATTTTTTAATATGAATGTTCCGTTTGCCATTACCAGAGCGCCGAATTCCTTAAGTGAGAACCTGATCCAGTCCAGTCTTTTTTCTCTGTATTCCGAGTTAAACGGGCCAGGGCTTAATTTGAGCCGGTGGTTTCCACCAACACTTATTTTTCGTTATCCGACATTTACTAGTTCAAGAGAGGGGAAAACGCACAAATAAAGTGGGAGGACGAGAAAGACGGAATACCCGTCACAAACTGAGAAAGCAGGAACCTGCAAGTGTTGGATTAATGGACAGT
This sequence comes from Lissotriton helveticus, assembly GCF_964261635.1. Lineage (NCBI taxonomy): Eukaryota > Metazoa > Chordata > Amphibia > Caudata > Salamandridae > Lissotriton > Lissotriton helveticus. The sequence goes on from NC_136072.1 coordinate 596,256,674, forward strand.
TAAAGACGCTTGTGGTGGATTTAGTGTTACTGAACTTTAATATTCGGGGCGCCGACATTAAATTGCACGGCCCTAGGATCTAAGCGCTCATTCTTTTCCAATGTTAGTACTGATTACAGGACTACTAGTACCAGAAAACAAACTGATCTGGCTGAGCTGCTCAAGCAGTAAGTTGGAAATCGTGAGAGCTGTGTAATCATTACCAAAAATGTTGTTACCCGTTTGGTTTTTCGAACTTTCGGCCAGAGTCGCTTTAAGGCATGGGCAAAGTGGGCTCTGGCCCAGTGCCCCTGGCTTTCAGGGGGCCCTGATAGAGCAGGCTCAGTTCTCCACGCAGTTTCTGCCAACCTGGAATGATTTTTAAACACAGATTGTTTTAAAGACCATTTTCGTTTAATTTATTTTCAATACGGTAATGTGGGAGTTTATTACCGACATTTTACAGAGAAATGTGGTGTTTGTTTCATGCAACATCCCAAAAAGTTTCTTTTAGATCAAAATAGGACCTCACATATGAGAAATGGGCGGGTGTCCCTGAGATTATTTGCAGAAATACTAGTGAGCTACTGCTGTGTTACAATATTGGAAACATATGTCTCTGTCCCCGAATATTAGTTGTAAACGCATTTAAAATTTGGATGAGTGTGCACTGTCAGTGACCTAGCCAAATGGGGCATTGTCGAGCGGACACTTGATCATAAATTCAAAGCTGTACCGAACAGGGCCCTCCATAATCCTTAAGATGTACCTGCTTTCAGCAGATGTGCGATGTTTGACTCAAGTATATAAGTACATCTCTTTCTACGTACCATTTATTTGGAGAGGTCAGAGCGTGGCCAATTAAGAATTATTTTGCTTTGTACTAAACTAATGTGGCTGTGCCTGTGTTTAAGCAAAATAACAAAACCGACCTGTGGAAAGGTTTTCGCTGTGGCCTAATTGATAAAATGTCTTGCGTTTGCAACACCGACAGATAAAGGGGAAGCTGGTTTTGCTCTCCTCGCTTCCTTCCTCCCCGGCTTGCTGAAATCTTCTGTGATATGCGTCTGCTGTATTTCCGGGAGACACGGAAATTGTGGGCGATCAACCACAGTGAGACGTTCGAGCTGCGCATTTTTAAGAATGAGTTTCTTGCAAACCTCCGAGGTTGCCATCTTGTGGGTTTTGAGCAAGTGTCAGTCCCCGCCCCTCACGCGACTTGTAAACGTGTGCTTTATTGTAGCAGTTCTTACCCGTGTTACCCGCCCACTGAATCGCAGCTGAAGGCCATGTCTACGATCTGAATCTCACAAATACACAAGTAACGAAATGTTCTATTTAGGTCAAAAACAATGTTTTAAAATCGAAATTTTAACTTTAAAGGGAAGGTTGGAGCTGTTCCAAATTGAGTTATATCTATTTCTAAAACCCAGTTATGTGATAGACTAGTCTAGGATATAGCTTTGTCTTGTTAGCTCCTAATGCAAGAGCTAGGAGACAAAAAATGGCAGAAGAGCAGAACAGAAAATGAAGGAACATAACACATTTCTGTCCACAACAAAAGTGAGCCTCGTTGGTGGGCCGTGTACCTGTGCATTGAAAACGTAACTTTTTGGAGCGCTTTACATTGGGTTGTATGGTCCATGTACTATGAATTCATCAATTATTCTTGAATATTACGCTACTGAGGCCCTCAATATGTCCTGGTCTATGTATGGTCCATGTACTATGAATTCATCAATTATTCTTGAATATTATGCTACTGAGGCCCTCAATATGTTCTGGTCTATGTATGGTCAATGTACTATGAATTCATCAATTATTCTTGAATATTACGCTACTGAGGCCCTCAATATGTTCTGGTCTATGTATGGTCCATGTACTATAAATTCATCAATTATTCTTGAATATTATGCTACTGAGGCCCTCAATATGTTCTGGTCTATGTATGGTCCATGTACTATGAATTCATCAATTATTCTTGAATATTACGCTACTGAGGCCCTAAATATGTTCTGGTCTATGTATGGTCCATGTACTGTGAATTCATCAATTATTCTTGAATATTATGCTACTGAGGCCCTCAATATGTTCTGGTCTATGTATGGTCCATGTACTGTGAATTCATCAATTATTCTTGAATATTATGCTACTGAGGCCCTCAATATGTTCTGGTCTATGTATGGTCCATGCACTATGAATTCATAAATTATTCTCGAATATTACACTACTGAGGCCCTCAATATGTCCATGGGGTGTTTCGCGCAGAGATAGCCGCATGAAAAACTAGCAACATTTTTGCCAATCAAGACCATAAGGTTTTGAGATTTACAGTTGGCGAGTTTACGAGGAAGCCATGAAGTATTACCCAGTGGTGTAACATAAGACCCCGCAATGCGTGGGGCCCCCGAGCTCCAGGAAGGGAGCCCTCCACCACTGTGCACAGGTGGCCGGCCCCTGGCCTGAGAGCTCCTGACTGAGTCTGGATAGTTGGGGGGGAGAGGGGTGGGGGGTGCGCTCCGTGGATTTTGCAGGCCCCCCCCCTCAAGTTTTGCTACCCCACTGGTATTACCACATTATCCCCGATTCCCACTAGGGGAACTCAGAATGGGGTGGGAATACCTCACCACACAGTGTAGGAATTTCCTGGGATGATATTACCCGTGTCACTACAGCAGCCATTGTAATGAGGTCTTTGGTCTTTATAACTAGGGTTTTAAACTTTGCTGGCTCTTTGTTCCTTCAGTCCACGATGAGAACCCTTCTGTCAATGCTATGTTGGCGTGCATAAAATTTGGTGCCCCCCCAGTTTGTCTCCTCACTATTTACAAACCTGGTTAAAGGAAGGCTTTTTTAATGTGAAGAGTCCTGGAATGCGCACATTGTTGTTTAACTTGTCAGGGTCCTGAAGCAATATTCTCAAGCGCTAGAATTGCATGAGGAAGGAGTACGTTTTCTGGCATATTAATCATTAAAAACCTGCTAATACAAGCTGTTTTTATTCTTTTACGACTGACAATTACAATGTTTTATAAAATGCTTTTTATCATACTAAAGTCAATTTTTTATTTCTTTCAGTCCGTTTTATGGCGAAGATTTTTACTTCGACATTCCAAGAAATTTTCAATTCTTATCCTTTTATGTTTTCGATAAAAGTGTTCTGCAAAGGGACCTGCGTATAGGTATGGAATCCATGATTTTTATGTGAATTGTATTGTACACCTGCTTGACTACTGGTTGATGCTATTATATTGTCTTAATTCCAGTAAATGCACATTGTTTTACATTGTTTGGTAGCCCCATTCTTTAGCTCTACGAGTTCAAAGGTCTAATGGGGCAAGCCTTCCACTAGTTTGTTTCCGAATGCTTTGGTCTGCCGCAAACAAAGTATAAAAAAAAACAGAGTTCACTAAATTAGCCCGATTCTTTGATGTGCATTGGGGACAAACTAGAGAATATGTCGGGTGACACCCAAGAATCCAGGCTGCTCTTTGGTAACTGAGGGAGGGCAGCAGCAATAGAGCCCCAGCCGCCACTTAGTAGTTCCATTAGATTGCATTGCTGTAAAAACCTGAAAATGACACAGTTCTATATTCCTTGGAGAGCTGAATCCTTGCACTGTTACTTCACATCCCAGGGGCATCGCCTGATAACAGTGTTGGTTTTCAGCTTTAATTTTCCCATCAGAAACACAAAAATGTAGCAAGGCTTTGACTACTCCTGCTCTTTGTTTTCAAGGGTAGGATTAGAGACTGCTTGTTGACAGCCCACTCTGTACAGAGATATGGTTCTGTAAAGCCTACCACAGACAGAAGACAGTGTCCCCAAAAGGTGGCTTAGACTTCAGGCCTCTTGTTCTCACTCACCCTGAAAAAGTCCTTCTTGAGGAGGCCTCTGTGTGAGCGAAGGAGACTGTTTCTTAAGTTTGGAGACGATTCTGACTATTTTAGAAGTGAGGAGCTTTTGGGGAAGAAATCCATACGTTGAAATTCATATGCGCTGTAACAGGTACTGTATCACTACATTGGATGGAGCCATTAAGAGAAACAGACTGAAAAGCCTCACATTGCCAGCAGACCTCAGTGCACCGAAGAATATATCTCACTGTTTTTTTTGGCCAAATGATGGGCAACAGGTAACGTAATAACCACTAGGAAAGCCAGAAGGTCTACCTTGTATTTTGGGTTCTGTCTCAAACATTAAAATCCTGCTGCAGTGACACACAGTACGGGAAGCTTTCTGTATAAAATGCATTTATATCAGAAACAATTTCATGTGTGATGATTTGGGGTACCTTTTGAGACGTAAAATAGTTTCTTTTGACTTAAAGTACAAGCGTGCGGAGGGGATCTACCAAACTGCCAGTTGTCTCTGGGTGGAGCCAAAGGCCCCTCTATATTTTAAAGTTTTGGTAGCAGTGGATGACGCACAACTGCTCTATCTCGCCAAACCTAAAATGGTGGTGTAATGTTCAGCAGTGCAGTCATCTACCCAGTGCAAGCCACCAGAAGGAGAGGGTCGCAGCAGGCCCCCTTTTCTTTCTTTCCATCCAGGTGGGAGTCCATAGCTCAGCCTCACAGTGCATATAACAAGTGAAGGAAGATTGCCAGCGCTGATTACCGGAGCTAGAGGTATCTGGCGTCGATGAGAAACAGTTCTTATTTCTGCCGTTTCTTTCCTTTCACCTAGTATCAGTCCTTTAGACTTTTTTTTCCACATAATAGCAATATCCGCCTCCTATATAATGCACCTTAATAACAGAATTGTCTTCTTGGGGCCAAGAATCAGTGTTTCACTTTTTTAATGACCTCAGAAGGAAGGATAAAAGGCTATATAGCCCTGGTGGGATTCAGGCCTTCCTCAAGTCTTCTGCCTTTCCCTCACAATCCTCTGTAGTTTTGATTGGCTTCAGTGTTCCATAAAGACCTGAATAATGCTATCAGATGTATTTCTGTCAATGGATCCATACAAAGGTAGACATAGCTGCCTTCTATTTTTCCATGCTGGGGAAGCGATGCAGGAGAAAGTATTAAATATAACTTTTGAAGTGTAAGGTCCTCTTCTAATCCACAATAGCAGAGTACACACTTACTAAGAAGAGGCACGGGCAGCAAACGTTGTGAACTGTTTCTGTCGTGTATTCATATATTCCAGAGAGCCCCTTCACAGCAGACAAGCTTGTTTGCTTGGTTGTTACAGATTTATTGACCCATGCAGCAGGTGATACAAGCCTTCAGGTTGCCCCACCAGAGCAAAAGAAGCAAAATTAAGAACAGTCTCACAGCCATCTAACAAAACAAACTTTGCCCAGTGGATTCTCTTTTCCAGGCCTGTTGGGAGATCATGTTTCATTTACTGACTACAACATAAACAACACTACAGTGTATTGCACATTGTTCTAGTTAGGCCCATTGTAATGATAACAGTATTCCTGTTTTCACAGAATAAAATGTATGATTTATATACTTGACCAAAATAAGCTCAGTGTCAGCCAGTTAACATAGATGTCATTGTACAAAAACACAATAAAGCACTATTTAAGCAAATCAAAATTTCTTGTCGTCGAAAAGACTTAAATCTGAAATAAACGAAGTTCAAACAGGTGCATTAGTATACACCATATAAGAAGCTCGGAGAAAAAAGCCATTTAATCCAAATAGTCCCAAACGTTCGTCTGCTATAATTGAAACACAAATAAAATTGGGTATGCCGTAATATTCATAGCAAGAGCTCGACAATGGTAGAATTAGTAAAGCAGGTCTGCAACTTCTAATAGCCAGTCTTTTTAAAGTTGGAGCCAAAAATGATTTTATCCTTCCACAAAGTGCAAAAGATTAAAAAACACGTTGTTGTTCACGTTGTTTGCCTCGATGTATGATCATAAAGCAAATAATATAATCTTTTGAAGAGATTCAGCCTGAAGGAAAAGTTACCGTGTATGGAAGAAGGCCTAAACGAATTAGAAGATTTCTGGAGTAATTGGTGTTCCCATTTATAATTTGTTTAGTTTTAGTACCAGGAACAGCCATAAGGCAAAGATAAGCAAAGAGTAGATTTCCTCTGCTGTGATGTTTTGTGCACAGCTTTCCAGTGTTCAAGAAACACCATTCGGGTACAAAAGTATATTCTTAGATGAAGATGCCACTGGTTTAAAAAATATTTCCAGTCTACAAATATAACCTATTAAATCTTTTATATATTTAAGCAAGGGGATCTTCATAGTGTTCTCAGAGGATATTTCAATATATTGGTTTTTAGGCCTACTCTAGAGACATCTTCAGGTTCATTACTACATTAAAAAAAATCTACCAAATAAAATTTGACTGCATTTACCAAATCCTCCATGTAACCCAGAAACCTTCGAACAAAGCAATTTTCTTCTGCCCGTAGTGATGATACGGACTGATACTGATGAGTGGCACCATAAAGAGCTGTGAATTAGTTAATTTACTATCTAGCTTGATGCAGAGCAACATATTGCATCATTAACTTGCTGTTTGGATGAAGGGGTGTTCTATTAAGGCCACAGTCAAACTCCGCTCCAAATAGGCCAAACAATGATGAATTTCCGAGGTGGTGGCATCCATTGAAATCAACTTCGTTAGCAAGACTGCATTATCAGCGTACAGAAGAAGCTATAGCTGTCCCCTATTTTAGATGGTTACTATCACCCCTATTTATGTTTGCTCTTGTGTCAATTAAGGCACAGATTGATTGAAGAGCAGAACCTTGACAGACACCTTCGAAAGATCAAATGACAGTACATTTCCCCAAAGGGCCAAATCTTACATGTGCTTGAAGATGTCAAAGGATTTTGATTAGCAGATCTAATAAACATTGATCCAGCCCACATTCTGCCTGGATAGTCCTTAAATGGGCCCTATTTACATGTTTGTAAGCAGATGGTCATCCGGAAAGGTAAGATGCATTGCTCCAGGCTTTGCAGTTAGGCACTTTTAAGCGATAACTAAGTTTCAGACACTGTTCTTTGGTACCAAAAAACATCCTCTCAAGCAATAACCAACCTAAATAATTTATCGAAACGTTGATAAGTGAAATCAGATGGTAGAATGCACAGTCCTTCTGTTTCTCTTTTTATGGTCTGGCTTGCCTGTGCAGCTGTCGCCAGAGGGCTTGGTCTCTGCACACCTGTTGGTAGGCAGGCATACATGCTTTGATTGAGCAGAAGTTGTGAGCTTCCACAAAAAAAGCTATTGCCATCCACACAGCTGTGATCATGTTATGTGTTTATCCAGTTGCCTGAGCATGAACATGCTGGGGCACACTCATGACATTAGAATGCTATTAAATTGCCTTAGATAACTTGATAAGTTATGGTGTATTCTCTGGCAGCAGTACAGATAGGGGGAGGGCATCTTTACCCTACATGGATTTTTAAGTCTGGCTTTACTGTGCAACTGTCGCCTAATCTTTTCACCTACACCAATATTATTCTACAGTTCTTTGCTTCCATACAAATTCACATTCATCCCATGCTATCTACTTGTAATGCTTCACATTATGATGCAAAATTGAAAGCCAGACCAATTGGCAATGCCAATTCTTGTTAAAAATTGGCACGACACGATGATTCCATGATTAGGGAACGTGAGTTCATGATTTGAGTTGCCACTGTAGTTCAAAGCTCAGGACTAGTATTTTAATAGGTCAAGCAGTACCCTAGACGGGCCTGGAGATTTTTTTGTGAATTATCTAGTGCCAGCAATTCCTTGGATGAAGCAAACATAAGACGGAGTATTTTGGGCATATTCTATAAACGTGCAGGATTTACAGTGGCACATCCACCAAACAGCAGAAATAACTCCTTGCTAGTTTTGAAGAGCTCTAGTACCCATAATAACTGAGACACCATATGCTCAAAATTGACTCAAATCACTACTTGACAAGAAAGCCGCTAGTTCATATCAAAATAGGTGCTCAGTTCAAGCTTCCTCAACAATCTACACACAATGTATAGCTTCCTTTAAAAGGTGAAGTTTTTCTAACACTTGTACTCCCGATAAGGGCTTTTTGAGTTATTTATGACCTGTAAGGGAGTCAGAATAAAACCAGCCTCTTTCAGGCTAACCACTTCCTTCTCTGGAGAAACAACAATCAAGCCATAGTTCTATGAAGTTTATAATAAACCTCAAGTACTTCATATCTTGTTTTTTTTATCATTCAAGCACAGCTCCGTAGGCCTAGGAAGCACAGTATTCTCCGTGGGTATAGATATAATCAGTATCTAGATCTTAATCTATAATCGTTGAAAATATTCCCTACTTTTGACATGCAATAAAAGGTTATTCTTGTTGTTCAGTGCAGCTTGGATGGAATGATGACGCTTAGCAAATTCTGATTACTCTTATTTCTAGACAGTATTGGGAAATAAATGAGGAAATCAACCAACAGGAACTGTATGAATTGCTTACTTTAATATGTACTGTTTTACAAGTGTCACAACTGCAAGGCATCTCTTCTCAAAACACTCCTTAAATCAAACAAGGCACACTCTAAAATAATTGTATTTTTGTTTTAAGGGAAAGTAGCCATAAAGAAAGAAGAGTTGTGTAAATACAGTGGCAAAGAACTCTGGTTTCCCCTCCAGCCAGTGGACTCAAATTCAGAAGTCCAGGTAAATCTGTACATTGATATGATAAATTCATTTAAATATTGTTTGGTGAAGACTTGATGTACGAGTTAATTGAGCGCACATTTTGCATACTGTATAAAACTGTACTCCGTTTTTCATGTTGAGCAACTCAAATGCTGATTTTTGTTACCACAGCTTTGGTAAATCTAGGAGGTAATCGAGTCGGGTCGCCAAATGCCAAGAATGCCTATCCTCGGTTCCACTTTATGCTTCTATCTTCCATTAGATCCCATCCTATCTCTTAAGCTCACTATTGCAGGTTCTTTCTCATCCCTGCTTTCACCATTCATCATTGTCGCATCTTCCAAATCTTCCTCCCGTCCCCCTTTCTGCCTTTGTCTTTCTTAATCTGTGCCAAGTCTTGTAATGAACAGAAGTCCCAGTCCCCAAAAATGAGTACTGCCTCCACTGGCACAAATTAAGCACTAAATCCTGCGCAGGTAGATACCTTCTCTGAAGATTGTTTTTTCTGTTAATGTTTTACATCCCCGTTCAGTTTTTACAGGTTAGTATGGTGGTTAATGTGCCAAAAATATACAATTTGCCAAAAATGTATAATTTCCCTTTTACAAGCAACACAACTCTTAATATTGCAGTTTTTCTGCACATGTCACTCACTAAAACCTGGAGAACTTTGTTAAAGGGGGACAACTGCTGGGCCAGTGTTTTATTTGTTCAATGGTTGGAATAATGAGTTGGGCACACACACCCAGTTGCTCCGGAGCTGTAATCGCTGGGTCTCTGATACTGAGGGTCTTTGTAGTGATTTGCACTAAACTTAATTTTTTTGTCTTAAAGGAATGCAGTCTCTTCTCCCCCATGGGACCATTTTGTTCTGGGGCTATCCTTTCAAGACCATAGCAAATGCATCATTAGTATGGCATGTTCTAACAAAATCAAATAAAATCCTCATATTGAGACGACTGGTGCTTTGTTGCATAGCATTGAAAAACCCATGATTTTTTTTGATTGCTCAAAGGCTTCACAAATATTCTTGAGAACAATGTGTGCACAAACACGACTATGGAAATGCACTGCTTTGTGAGCTGTACAACAGCTATATTAACTTATTCTCACACCACACTATATAGATCCTTTTCTGTGCAAGACGTCCAGTGCCCACGTCATATCAGAAGTTGAAAGGCCCCTGAAGTTGCCACCACAATTATTTGTACAGTATGCTGCACTGATTTAGATAATGACTGTTGTAACCCAACTCTGTGGCTCATCTGTTATTCATGAGCATGCTGTTCTGGATGTGTAATCTTTGTCTCACCTATCAAACATATATAGTCCAGTGCTTTTTAGGTCTCGGACCGGAAATGCTGGCTTGCCAGCTTCCGGTCGGAGATTTAATGATTTTGAGTACGGGGCTTGAACCCGCCTCTGTACTCCACCTCTCCTCCATTGGCTGGCTTCCTAAATGGAGGCCAGCCATTGGAGGAGAATAATAATAATAATCCACATTTGTAAAGCGCTTAATCACCCGTAAGGGTCTCTAGGCGCTGGGGGCCGTCTGGAAGAATAAGCGAGCTATTGCCCATAGTCACATGGTGCTGGGCTAACCTGCCGCCGGAGCCGGGGATCGAACCCTGATCCCCAGATTCCAGCGTCAGTCGCCCTGGCCGCGGCGCCACACCTCTCCCACTAGAGGAGGAGAAGGGAGTCACTCGAAACAAGCCCCGTCTCTTTCGGATTCGGGGGCGTGTTTTTGGCGTTCTTTCGCCCTGTGACGTCAGACGTCACTCTGAACGCCTAAACACGCCCCGAATTCGAACATTTCGGAAGCTTGCGGCTGCCATTTTCGTGCTCCTTAAGGTGAGGTAGGTCGCTGCTGTCCTCGTTCCCTGCCGTGTCTTTTTCCTGCCCCCCGCTGGAAGTGTGCATCAAAATAAGCAATACTGTGTTTTGTCTCCCATCATACCACGTCTTCACTCGCTCGTTCCAGTACATTTTCACACAGTACGGCCCGCAACTGAATTTAACTCTGATCACATTTCGAATAGGGTGAGCGCCATCTTTCTCCTGCGTGGGACAGTCTACCCTACATAGCTCAAGTCGGACTCCGGGGATAAATCTGTGTTCTATTATGCAGGTTTTCTCCCCGCTTTCCTATCCCGCCAACATTAATACAGTGCTTCCCATTAAGGGATGAAAGTGGAGCTCTCGGGCCCGGTGACAGAGATGGATGCTTCACAATCTTTAACGTTGTGCGCTTATCTAAGGCCCCCCCCGCCCCGCGGCAAACAGGAAGAACATTCGCTTAATAGAAGCGTAATCTGGGCATTTTAAATCGTAACTACACAGTTAGAGGCTGCAATTGAAACAATTAGGCAGCAACGCTGCGCGCGGCCACAGCTAAATAAAGCGCTCAGAGGGCAGAAGATTGGGTAAACAGAGGACACAGGGGCAGGCACAGGAGTCCAGTGTGCCAGCTGGGAAGAGAGCGGGCTGGGAGGGACGTGACGTTTGCTGGGCACCACCTGTGCCAGGGGTAGAGAGATAAGAGAAAGGCGGTAGGAGAAAGAGATGGACAAACCAGAAAGGGATCGTGAGAGTGGATATATATTGCAAGCAGCTTTGACTCCTGCTGTGGCTCGTAGAGCCAAGTCAGGCACCGGGCTCGGGTTTGGCTTCGCCCCTCCCATGAACCTGCTGGTGTGTCCTCCTAGATCTGCTAAGGTTTGCTCAGATCCTGATGGGGTACAATACAATTGTGCACTGTGTTTGTGGGGATTCACAGTGCATGATAAATGCACACTACTTTTTGTGCTGTGTTATGTGCATGAAGGCACATGTAAAACATTGGCAAATCAGCCCTGTTATCAGCGCCTAATTTGTGCCAGTGTTAGCTGGTGCTCGGCACTGGCACCGATTTATAAACACCGGCCCTTCATTATGACACTCTACGACGTGGTGGGGATGCCTATCTGTTTTTAAGACCAGCCAAGTGTTTCCAGGTCCATATACTTAAAAAACATACCGAACTGGCTCGTCTAGTCCTTCCATACAGTGCGAGGTGGCCGGGAAGCGTCCACAGGGTAACACCTGTATCTGTGTGATGGTGAGTGGGTGCACCGGAACTGGCATTTAGAAAACCTCACAGGGGCAGTGGGTGGTGTGATCCTCAATAAGTTGGGCATGGCACTTACTTTTTTTATTCGGTTTCGCCTCGCCGAAAGGCTGCGCAGCAGACTTTCTGCGCAAGGCGAAAGCTTATGTCTAGAGATGTGTACTCATGTCCCGCCCCTCTGTTCCATTGGCTAGCTCCATAAATGGAGGCTAGCCATTGGAACAGAGATCTGTCCGTCAATTGCGGAGCAGATTCGGGGGCGTTCTGGCCATTTTTACTCATCCTGCCCCTTTGACAACGTCATTGCGGTGGTGGGCGGTTCCTATTTTTTTTGTGGGGGAAGGTTTGTTTTGGTCATTGCAGGCCGACCGCCGCCGGAAGAAGTCCAGGTGAGTGCTTTTTCTTGCCGTTTCCGCCCCCCTCCCGCTGTCCGTGCCTTTCCCGTCCCCCCTCCCGCTGTCCGTGCCTTTCCCGTCCCCCCTCCCGCTGTCTGTGCCTTTCCTGCCCCCCCTCCCGCTGTCTGTGCCTTTCCTGCCCCCCCTCCCGCTGTCCGTGCCTTTCCCGCCCCCCTCCCGCTGTCCGTGCCTTTCCTGCCCCCCCTCCCGCTGTCCGTGCCTTTCCTGCCCCCCCTCCCGCTGTCCGTGCCTTTCCTTGTCTTCTTTTTTTGTTTATGCCTTTATTGTTCAAATTCACCTTTTGGAATATTCGCCTTTTTTTGTTGGAAGCTTCAACAGTTAAATCAATGAAAGAACCTGAGGCATAACACCAGCGAGAGTGCTCCAGAAGCACATCAGAAGGGCAGAGTGTACAAAATTTACAGTTCAGTGCGAATTAATACCTCACAGAAAAGTTTGCGGCTCATAACCGTTAACCAGGAAGGTCTCTATGAAAGCACAATTTCTCAAACTAGAATCTTCCAAAAGGCGGTCATCTCTTACTGGCAAGCAACACAAACTAGCAGCTTTGTTCTTAAGTAACTCTTATGCTGTGTCGGAGTGTCAATAAACCACTGGCGTGTAAGTTCTGTAAATATGTGCACCCAACTTGCAATGCTGCAACGCAAAACATGAACGAAGCTGCCTGCTCAGCAACAACCTTTCCCGCCCCCCTCCCGCTGTCAGTGTCTTTCCTGCCCCCCCTCCCGCTGTCCGTGCCTTTCCTGCCCCCCTCCCGCTGTCCGTGCCTTTCCCGTCCCCCCTCCTGCTGTCCGTGCCTTTCCCGCCCCCCTCCCGCTGTCCGTGCCTTTCCTGCCCCCCTCCCGCTGTCCGTGCCTTTCCTGCCCACCAGGCGTGCAAGTTCTGTAAATATGTGCACCCAATTTGCAATGCTGCAACGCAAAACATGAACGAAGCTGCCTGCTCAGCAACAATTGGATGGTACACTCAAAACCTCAGGGAAACTACCTGCTCCGCAGTGATTGGATACACTCTCCTGGTGAATCTGAGCCACAACTTCAACCCACACATACCAAAGTCCTGAATACACCCCCCTTCTGCAGTTGAGAAAATGCTGCATCTTTTTGAGCATCCTATCTATACAGCAGCATCTTAGTCCCACCACCTTTGCTACCAAGCTCCGGAGAAGACTTTCGTGTCCCTTGATCCTAGTTCTGTTGACAAGCGCCAATGCTATGGTTACACTATTGTAGTTGGTTGCCATATGGTGCCACCACAAGGGACCATGGGAGGGCACCAGATTGCAATAAATTCCTAACAAATAGCCTTACTTCTAAGTGAGGGAGAGATCCCACAGGAGAAACTTAAGACCTTTGCAGCCTTCAGGACATGTTCCCAGAATGCAAGATATTGTCTGCATCTTCCAGTATCTCCCCCATCTTAACCAGTTCTTAATTCAACTAATGTATATACAAAGCCAATACCTTATGCTAATACCAGTGTGGAGCAGTCCACCCTAAACTGATAATACCGTTGAGTGTTTAGTGGAATTTGCAAATTGTTGCACGGGTGCTTGGTGAAGCCTTTGTCTTCTGTAGGAAATACTACGCATGCTGGGAAACATTTCCTTATTTTCTTTCTAGCTTCCTGTTTGGATGCTCCGATCCTATTCTAGGTTTTATAGCCGCCTCGGGGCATCTGTGGGACACCCAGAGCCTTTGTTAGTGCTACTTGGGATAGACAGGTGAGGTCTAAGACAAAGTACAAATACCTTTCATGTGAGTTTATATCTTGACTGGAAGTATGTGGCAGATGTCAAAGGTGAGCGCAATGCACAAGGTAAAGCTATCGGGTGGAATAGTTAATGAGCAGCAACAATAAATAAACCATCTAATCAAGGTCAAAGTAAACCTACACTTTGGGACGTAACATGTCTGACCTATGGGAAATTGTGTTTTTGTAAAATATTTGAAGGGTTCATATTTCATGGAGTTCTTCCCAGTTTTAGTTATCGAGAGAGTGTTAGCTGTTTCGCCAGGCTCTTCTTTTCAAAACTATTCATAATAAAAAAGCCGTACATATATGCAGTTGTACAGGGGCTTTCGGTCAGCCCTCTTTTTCCCCTGGTCTGTTCAAGTTTATTCACCTTTTGCTTCTGCCCACCATGCATGATGGGTGCAAGTAATTTGTCACAATGGCTCAAACCCGTCCATCCATTGGCTATCTAGCACTGTAGGAGATGCCATTCTACCTTTTCACATGTACACAGCCATCTCGAAAGGAGTGCATTCCAGTGTTGGGGCTACTGAGCCATTCTTTCACTTTTATATTTCTTATTTTTATTTGGAAGTTACAACTCTCTGGCGGCTGCTACCGCAGTTTTTGATATTATAGGGCCAACGTTAGTGAAGGAACTGTCACTCTTTGTACGCCCTACATTAGAGGATGTGAAGAAGCAGGTGTCATTATGCAAGTCAGGCTCACTTGAAGACCCATTTCCCCACATAGTTTGGCGGAGGTTGCTGGGCATATTACCCCAGCTTATCAGGAGTTGTTCTCTATCTCACTTCAAATACATGCTATCCCTGATGCCTGGAAGAGAGCCAATGTGATTCGCCTTCTTAAAAAGGTAACTGCAGACCCATAACTACCAGGCAATTTTTCACCTGTTTCATTTCTCCGTACCGGTGCAAAAATCCTGGATGAATGTGTTAATCATCATCTTAATACATTTTTGGCCGATAGATAGCAAGCTGCTACACCCTTCTCAATTCGTTTTCCACAGACAGCAGTGCAAGAAATCGCTGAAGCGATTCAGTTGAGTTTAGACGCCGGTCTTAATGTGGCATTAATGCTATTGGACCTATCAGCAGCATCTGACACGGTGATGATGCAATGAAGAAAAATGTATAACCTGTAGTCCTATTTCTTCTTCCTGGTTGTTTTCTTTACGTTCATAGATACTGAAAAATCGTTGGGATGCTTCCTATTTCATCTTGACATCCTAAGCTTAAAGGAGGTTGGTCCTTGCCTCTGTTGCCTGCTTGTGACCCGGTTTTGTGTGTGCCTCTGTTGCCTGCTTGTGACCCGGTTTTGTGTGTGTGTGTGTGTGTGTGGGTGCAAATGCAAAAGGTGTCGCATTTGCGAGAGATTAAGCTATTGGCTTTGTAAATGACAATGCCATTTATTTTTACCTGTTATGTTATAGGGTTGGTTTCCCTGGCCTTTATAATGGTGTGCCCGGCAAGTTCCCGCACAAATCTTCAGTAAATTCACCCCTTAGTTTAAAAAATGTGGCTTCATTCGCTCCCCATCGTATTAATAGTTTAGCAGGGCCGACCGGGAGTCCACAGCATATATAACTACCCCCACCCCCAATACTGCCGCATACTGTTCTGTGATCAGAGCCTCATATAAGAGATGCCTCTTTCTGAGTTTAAACAGTTCCTCAAAATACCGTGCGCTGCTTCTTGGAGCTACGTTTACACCACAGCAACCATCAGCAGTAGTATGAAAATACAAAAGAACGAAGTTGCGCTATTAGCTCTTCCGATACCGCTATGTGGTTTGAACACATACACTTGCTCGGCAACCTGATAAAAAAACAAATATTGCAAAATAAGTAAAGTGCCACCAACGATCTGTCTTTAAATCTTTTTATTCTAAATCTTCCACTGCCCATCCCCACTAAAAATACCCCCCCACCCCCAAAAAGCTTTGATATTCAACAACCTGAAGTAACATACTACCAATACCGAGTTAGGGTTTTTCCTCATTCTGCTCGCCTCAGAAGCATGAAGGGCGAATCAGCCATGCCTGAACTGTAACCAATGGACATTGCCCCTGTCTGTCATCTTCTCCAGCTGAACCACAGCACCTCGAGACCCCCACGGGCGATGCAGCCGCGCTCTACATATCCTGATTGATTGACTACTGCTGACGTAAGTCGAATAGGTAGAAATACAAAAGTGTTACCTTTCACTGGTTGGCCGATCTGGTAAGGCGTCGTTATTTTCATAGTGTAGGGGGCTCTGCTCGCCCGAGGCACGACCTCTATATGCATGGGCGTCTTGTTTGCGCACGCAGACGGGGGCGCCCCAGTGGGCAGGGCCGAGGAGGAAGGCACCAGGCAGAGGGCCAAGGCGGCCATAACAGGGAAAACGCAGGGGTTCTCCATGGTTGGCCCAGGCACCGTCCCGGCTCAGCTCTTCACCAGAATAAGATGCGGACCTAAGAAGCCTCCATGAGAGACCTGGCAAAAGGTTTCCTTGGTACACACTAGTGCAGCAATACCACCTGCGAAATGACCATGTTCGTTTGGAACATCAGTTCAAAAGGAAATTCCATCTCCCTTCACGCGAGAGAGGTGTGGCGCAGCGGCCAGGGTGGCTGACTCCGGAGCCCGTGGCTCACTGCTCAATCCCCGGCCCCGGGGGCAGCTCTGCTCAGCACCATCTATGCAATAGCACCCCTAACCTTCTCCATGGCCCCCAGCGCCTTAGGGGTGCTTAGTTAGTGCTTTACAAATACCGGGATATGATTATTTTATTAAGACAGCGCAAGGCAGGATGGAGTTATACATGTTGTAATGCTCAATTTCAGGTCGATGCAAAGAGAAGTTGTCTGTATCCTTCATGTAACCAATTCTTACAAACAGCACTATAGGACAGCCAGCTGTGGGCTTTGGTCAAGCTCCTTGAGTCATTGACTTCCATGTGTTTTTCGAGGTTGTGCTGTAGGGGTTTGCAAGGCTGGACTGGGAACAGCAACCAGACCTGCTCGACCGGCCCTGGAAGAGAGAGGGGGGGGTGCTAGCAAGCAGCACCGACCTCTCTTTTATTACAGGGGCCCAATAACCAGCCCACGTGACGGGCACAAAACCAACCATCCCTCCCCCATCCAGCCCACCGGGGAAATGCCCGTCCTGCTACGGCCAGTCCGGCCCTTGGGGTATGACACAGTCCTTTTTAGGTCTTGCCTGTTGGGCTGTGAAAGGCCTGTTGTGGACCTACAAGACCTTACAGCGGCTTGCTGCCTGCCTATTGGTTACCGTTCGTTGGATTCATTGTCACTATTATTTGCTTGCTCCTTATTTAATATTTTTCCATATTTCAGCATTTCCATCTTATGCTTGTCCCTCCCATGGAGCACAGCCTATTTCCATCACTCCGTTTGGCTTACTTCCATCCCCATGTTGCTCACAGTTAGAGATTTTTTTTTTTTGGTTGAGCACTCAATATACAACGTCTTTAAATAAATAAAGTGCCTGTGGGTGTAGTGTTTTGTTTTATAGGACTGCTCAATTTGCTAAAACGGAACAGGCATTTACATATGAGTGCATGTCTAAGAGATACCCATGAAACGCAGCAGCGCCCACCCTCCAGATATTAGCTGGAAACCCACATCCCACAACTGCAGTGTGAGAGACAGCTGTGTGTATGAGAGACAGCAGTGTGAGAGACACCATTGTGTGTAAAAAAGACAGCAGTGTGAGAGAAACAGCAGTGTGTGTGTGAGAGACAGCAGTGTGAGAAAGAGCAGTGTGAGAGCAGTGTGGAGCGCTCCTCTCTTGTTTAAGTGCTTGGCCCTCTGTCGGCTTTGGTGCCGCCCAGCCCACCGATGCACCAAGCACGGACGCGGTACTGGCTGAAGGCCGCAGGTGAGTCACGCAGCTTCCAACGGGTGTGGGTGGCTCTGTGTGGGTGGCTCTGTATGTGTGTGTGGGTGGCTTTGTGTGTGTAGCTCTGTGTGGGTGTAAATGCAATAGGTCATGCATTTGCGAGCAATTAAGCTAGCGGCATTGTAAATGACAATGCCATCTATTTAACGATTAAGCTATTGGCAATGTAAATGACAATGCCATTTATTTATGATTTAAAAAAAAAATCAGGAGCAATGCCAATAGCTCTACCTTTAATAATGCCGAGACCATTGCATTGTAAATGCTTGTTTATGATTGACATGAGGCTAGATGTGGAGCATCTGCCACAAATGACTTCATAAATCACATATACAATTGTGAACCACGTTCATCATTATCCATAGGCAATGTAAATGTACGACTCATTGCACTTGTGTATTATTTGGAGCAGAAAACAGTCAATAATATATTGCACCCATACTTGTCTATGCTTGCTTTACTAAGTATCACTTACAATGCATGTATGACCCAGTGCTACTAGGCCCAAGACTCGCTGCAGAAACGACATGTTTTGCTATCTAGGTAGAAGCAATATTTTCTCAATTATGTGTGAATATTGACGAGTACAAATGTTTATATTCTGGGAGGTGGATGCTTCAGTACATGATTATTTCTACCTGGAAATTACATAATGATTTTTAAGCCTAATTTTCAGAATTAAAGTTTTAAGTATTAAGATACGAAACATTTAGCAAGGCTAACTTTCTGTGTTCCAAACCATGACATCCTAACAGCCATCATCTGTTCTTAATAAAACATACAACTAAATTAATAAATGAATAAATCCATTTTTGTTGGGGTCTTCTTCTAGATCCCCCCTTCAGTCTGCCTTTGTATCCTACTTGGACTTCCCACATCTCATAGCCTCCACCTTGATTTGTTTTCAATGTAATTTCCCCCTAGCAACCTATGCAAACATTCTCTGCATATCTAGAGAGATGATGAACTATGTGTGAAAGCCATCTTTAGCTTAGAAGACACCTGTGCAAGCATGCTACAGAGGTTGACTAAGATTAGTGATACAGATTAGAATGGTAGATACACAGCACCAAACTCCAATCTGCCTAAATACCGGAACCTTCTGGGTATACTAGAATACAGGACAAATAGTTCTATGGGTATCAATCAAAATAACCCATGAAGTTAAAGTAACAAGGTGAACTTGATCATTTGTAGTTATTGTTTATCAGAGAAAAAGCTAAATATTGATCAAAAAGTATGGATGGCGGCAGTGCTCATAAGTGCAGTAGTGAACACCATTAAAAAAACACTCTCTCTCTCCCCCCCCACACACAGATAAAATATGCAGTCCAGTGTTATTGCTGATCCTGGATAGGAAGCTATTCTGTATTGGGCAAGCCCCATTTGTGTCAATGTTTCGACCAACAGGTACATTTACATGGATCTCATCAGAACAAAGAGTCCGTCTGACAAGGCACTGTGTTCCCCACATCTTAAACATCGAGGTTACTTCACCAACTCTATTCTCCACAATCTCAGGTCATCCTGTCTGGGGAAGGTCAACCCCTCACACTTTGTCTCAGCTCTGGGAGCCCCTTCACACCTTATAAAAAGAAATTCAGTACTTGTGTGACACTGAGCACTGGCAGACAGGCACGTGTGGCTTAGGCAGGAAAAGTAGAACTTTTTTAAAATGTAATTTTCAAAATAGTAATATAAAATTTGACTTGACCATTAGGTTGAATGAATCATTTTCTGGATACTCCCAAACTGAAGGTAAGCATTATGAGGTGTTTTAATGTAACCCCGTGCTTTTCTATTGGAGAGCCAGCCTTACCACAGTGAAAAACGACTTTAGAAGTTTTTCACTGCCAGGACATGTAAAACATTGAATATACATATTATATAAGTATTGAAAAGTAAGTATTAAAAAGGAAGGTTTAGGCATGACAGGAGGTTTTATTTGGCAGGCCGAATTGGCAGTTTTAAAACTGCATACCCACGTTGCCGGGGCAGGCCTGGAGACATGCTTTGTACTGTCACTTAAGTAATGGCACATGAAGTTTACTAGTGACGTTTAACTTATAAGCGCAGGTTACACTTTTGTACACTATACACTCGTTATAAGTATATAAATATGTCAATCAGGAGTGTAGTCAATTTGTACCTGCTTTAGGGTTCAGATCACATGCACTGTAGCCTGGTTAACAGAGTCCCAGTGCACAGCCACAAAACCAGCATCATCATTCCAGAAAAGAATTTGACCATACAAAAAGAGGCATTTTCCTACAGTGAATAACGACTATCTCTGCCATGCGCAAATCCACCTGGAGCTGCCCTCCTCTGCTATGCCTCCAGAACCACTCCAAACAAAGGCCCTATAAGTGTAGGTATTGAGAGTTTAAATTATTCCACCTGGAAGCCATTTGGTCTTAGGGATTTGCATGGCTGCAGTTGATGATAGCTCCTTATCTGTGATGTCACCCTCTAAATCACTGTTCTCTTCCCTATTCAGCTCCCAAGCCGGGAGATCCCTCATGAAGCCTACCAGATTGACGGCATCATGTATGAGCATTAGGCATAAGTCGGGACCCAAATGTAGCATCAGTTTCTTCACCCGGGTCTCTAGTCCTATCACCTGCTACTGCTTCCTACATTGTCATCTTCCCTCATAACAAACGATGTCCCATCATATTGTGGCCTTGAACGTCTCCCATAGGGTCGCAGGGATTCTATTGAGTGTTGGTTCATCTCTCGATACAGGAGGTGACTGTATCTTGTATATGTAATTTTAAGTCTTGAATGATCCATGCAGCACCGCCTTTTCGCAACCTTATGGCCGAACCAGTGCCTACTCTCAACTTGGTAGTGGTCAAGGAGACGAAGCAAGAATATTCACCTCTGTCAGTCTAAGCATATCAGGGTTGGGTACTAATAAGCAATCAGTCGAAAGAATGTCTTGTGGGCTCCGGAGTAATATGTAAACCCTTTTTCCCATGAGAGTAGGGCCCTCCAAGTGTCCATTATTTCCAAGCCATCCAGGAATTTAGCAAGGACGGTTGGCCCTGTAACAAGAGATCTCTTCCTCTGGAACGATCCTAGCACACATTGTTCCACCTTTGTCTCAATTATCCTTTTGAACCTTCCTTTCACCTCCCAGGAACATAAATTAGAATTTCTTAGTATATGATTTGAGGTTTGTCATCCACAGATGCACAGAAAGAGTTAATCAAACATAACAGTGCATCAACAGTTTGCGATGAAAGAGCAAAGTTGTTTGTCTAGAGTTGTACATCACGTCTCTTGGCGCCAATTTTAAGGGAGTCAATTACAACCTTTGTGAAATCAAGTACTAGTACACTCCTGAGGCTGCTGATTCCCATGCTTGCAGAACACCAAGGTTGCCTACCTCTGATTGAAAAACAGGCCTATTTCTTGCACCATCATACACTTCATGCATTGCTATCGCATGCTTGCACATTTTTTCATTCCTCATTTCTCACCGTTTTCCTCTCTCCCATTTGTGCTTTTTTCTCTTGCTAAAATTCAGTCTTTTGATAAATTATGTGTTTCGGTTCCCAAAAAATGAGTGTCCTTGCTCACCACCTATAGCCGCTATCCCAATTTGGGCACTAATTATACGGTGCATGTTGACCTATAATGTGATGCAACAGTTGGTACCAGTGTCTTTTACTGTCAACTGTTGTCTTACTCAACGTTCGCTATACATACACGTTTTGCTTCCTCATAGGCCGATGTTACCGTCCTTTCCTAGAAATAAGCAATACCAATTTTCTTGGTTTTTGGACTGTGATGAGAGGAGGCAGTGCCTGCATGTGTCCAAATAGAAAATTCTGTCTCCACATCGAAGCTGGAAAAACAAAGACAATTATTAATTTCAAGAGGATCCAGTGTTCAAGTACACATTTATTCACTATGCTGGATCTTTACATGAAGTATTAGCTAAAGTCTTTGCAAGTATGTGAAAGTTATAGCAGCCGAGTTACAGTGAATACATAGGTGAGATAGCCCTGCCATTCACCCCACAGGGCAAAAAATGATGATGCTTTTTGAAGTTTATGATAAGAACTTGAGACAATCAAAATGTATTCTGACATGCATCTCTATTGCAAGTTCCAGCATTTTATTCTGAATATTTCATGAGTGGATAAGATGTTTTTGCATATTAATGGTACTAATGGTTTTCTTTGTCTGAATTGCAGGGGAAAGTACATCTTGTACTGAAACTGAATGAGCTAATAACAGATCATGGATCTGTATGCCAGCAGTTAGTAGTAACGTAAGCATGATTTTCTGATTTTAATGAAAACCCAAATGATTTGAACACTTAATTTTCTTGCTGTCTGTCACATTAATTCATTTCTCCTGTCCCGCTTTCCCTTTTAAGAACTTTATATTTGGTGCCATCTAGCACAAGGTAGCCTTATTAAGTCTGTGACCCCCCAAGTGCGCATATGTAGCTAACCAGTTCGTATAACGTATGTTGGTGTCCCATGGAAAGAGCTATATCACTCCGCAAGATCAGAAAAAACGGTTTGAGGCATGTGTGCTGTGCATATCTCTAGCATCTATTATTGGGCCTGGATGTGTGCATGTTGTTTCTCTTTGAAGAAGTCTTTCAAGTCACGAGGTACTGTGACTCCTCCTCTTGCTGATAATGTGCATGGTCATCGACTCCATTGTTAAATTTCTGCTGTCTGGTTCGGACAGGTGTTCCCGTTCTCTGGTTCGACGCTGTCACGGTGCTCTGTTTGATCTACATGAGTTCCGTCACTCAGTTGGTATTGTTTCTCAATCATGTTTCTCTTCATCTTGGGTCGCTGACTCAAGCTTCCACCAGGCGACTTTCAGATCGATCTTGGCCCCACGTGTGCCTAGGCCCCTCGGGGTCTCTTTCCGTCTCCCGAATGCGTCTCCCCCACCATGTCACCATTGTGATGAAACTGACGCCATTCTGCTACTATCCTTGCTGCAATGAGAAATGCCCTCTGACTGACCTCCATCAGGTCTGTAATGTATGCCGGTCTTCTGAGCTGTTTTTACCAAGAAGGGGTAACCCTGTGTCCCTCAGAACCTGGGTATGTATGGTTAAAGACAAAAATGGTTCTGTCGGGTGAGTAAATTGCTTTTACGTAAAGGCTAGATTAGCTCATAACAAATAAAAAGAGAAAACCTCTCTGACAACAAATATAATTCAAAATGTTTATATGAAAGAGCAAAGTCACATTAAAACACTGGAATTACTTCATTCCATTTCAATTTCAATTATAGATGAAAAAAGTGACTGTTGGTGAACAAAGTGAATAGTGCAAAAATCACAGTGACACTTATTTACAAGTATATACAAAATTTACACAAGGAAGAAATGGGCAAGGGGAAAAGGTTTTGGCGGTCAGAGTTCTAAGTTAATACTCCAAGGAGACAGATGGTGACTGTGCCCGTTCCTGGAAGGTTCTTGACCAGTATTGTGCGTCGACGTTTCGATCCTAATGTGCCCCGGTTGGTGGTCACGCGGATCTTTATCAAGACAGGGGGGGTGATTTTTGCACTATTCACTTTGTTCACCAACAGTCACTTTTTTCATCTATAATTGAAATTGAAATGGAATGAAGTAATTCCGGTGTTTTAATGTGACTTTGCTCTTTCATATAAACATTTTGAATTATATTTGTTGTCAGAGAGGTTTTCTCTTTTTATTTGTTATATTTTGTTATGAGCTAATCTAGCCTTTACGTAAAAGCAATTTACTCACCCGACAGAACCATATTGGTCTTCTGAGCTGGCTTTGGCGCCTGCTGCTTCTTCCACTCCAAGAAAACTCTTCGCAACTGTTGGACTTGAAGTCTTGGGATGTCACTTATGTGTGGAAACAACACCCTACTGATCTCTTCAGCCTGAGGACATTGGGGGTGTGGGGGGTAGTAAAAACACCACCCACAACTGTCTACTGGAAACTAGGAAGCTTTCTTCCCTGGCAACAGCACCAGCTCAGATCTGGAGATCGAGGATCCTCCACCAGCGCAGCCAGCCATGAGTGTGGGACTCCCTCTCATTCAACACCGGTCGCAAGCAGAGCAGCCCCTTTCTCTGGAGCACCAGAGATGGGCAGCTGGGCCACCACTGCCTTCAGGTCATGGTTGGCACTGCCATCCCTTTGGACGAAACACTCCACTCTGGTTAGGCACCGAAGAAACCGCCAAGGCAGACTGCTTCAGCACCACTTGTGCCTGCCTTGGAGCTGACCCGACCGTTGGAGCGGACACCTTCGAGATCAAAAGGGGCTTTTGACCCAAGAGCCTCGGCGATGGCCACCAAGATTGGCCTCAGCTTGGGTGCCGTTGAGTTGATCCTCCAACTGCAAGAGGACAGCGATGCCTGACAAACACTATCTAATACATTCCCACATAGGCCGGATTCTCGCCTGCCCTCTGGGTCCTACTGCTCAGCCGTCAAAAGGTCAACTGTCCTTCAAAGAAGCCTTCGACATGCCACCTCCACTCAAGCAGCACAAGAAAGTGGACAAGGCTCCTTTCCCTTCTTTCTCCCGCCACCTCACCCTGCTCCACAGAGCTCACCTTCCCCACCCACTTCTCCAGGCGACCCCCTTCCCTATGCAACTTGGGGGTCACCTCACACAGACATGGAAGTCATGGAGGGATGGGGTACCTTTGACACTCCTCTGCAGGGAGATTCCTGGAACTTCTATGATGCTGGCCCACCAGGGATCCCGACCTGTACCCTGGCCTATCCCTCCCTTCTGTCTACCACGAACTCATTGGTAGGGCTGCCTCCGTCCACACTGACCATTTGGAATAGGACTTACTTTTTGAGACCCTGTCCTCCACCTACTTCTCCATCCAGTACCTCCCCATACCCAGGGGCATGCTGTGTCGCAATCCGGGAATTGTAAGCTCGCTACTCACCCGTGAGGGTCTCAAGGCGCGGGGAGGAGGAGGAAGAGGGGGGGTATGCAGATCCGTTCTGCCGAAGAGCCAGAGCCTTCCTGAAGGTGTCCAGGGAGGGAGCGCGTCTGATGTCTGTCGGTAGTTCGTTCCAGGCCTTGGCTGTAATGTGAGAGAAAGATCTTCCGTCTGCTCTGGCTCTGTGGCTGCGCGGGGTTTCCGCTAGTGCAAGGTTGGCAGATCGGAGGTTTTTATTGAGTACATGTTAGTTTATTCTGTCGTTGAGGTATTTGGGTCCGTTGTTATGTATGCATTTGTAGGCGTGAGTCTTGAAGTTGACTCTCTTCTCCACGGTGAGCCAGTGGAGTGTCCGCAGTTGTTGGCTGATGTATTCATGCCGGGGGATGCCGAGGACGAGTCTGGCCGCGATGTTCTGTATTGTCTGGAGTTTGCGGAGTAGGGACTTGTTAATGCCAGCGTAGATAGCGTTTCCATAGTCCAGTCTGCTGGTGATGAGTGCGTGGGTGACTGTCTTCCTTGACTCCGGGGGGATCCATTTGAAGGTCTAGCGGAGGATACGGAAGGTGTTGAAGCAGCTGGAGGTGACGGTGTTGACCTGTCGGTTCATGGTGAGTGATGAATAGAGTACGGTGCCGAGGTTTTTGGCGTGGTCTGAGAGGGTAGGCGGGCTTCCGAGGGCGGTGGGCCACCAGGTGTTGTCCCAAGCTTAAGGGGTGGTTCCCAGGACGCGGAAATCTGTCTTTTCGGCGTTGAGTTTTAGGCAGCTGATGGTCATCCAGACTGCAAAATCCTGCATTCCTTTCTGGAAGTTGAGTTTTGCAGTAGTGGGATCTCAGGTGAGTGAGAGGATGAGCTGGGTGTCGTCGGCGTAGGATACGATGTTGAGGCAGTGTTGTCGGACGATGACTGCGAGGTGGGTCATGTAGATGTCGATGAGGGTTGGGCTCAGTGATGACCCCTGCGGGACTCCGCAGGTGATTTCTGTGGGGGCAGAGAGGAAGGGCGTTAGTCTGATCCATTGACTTCTTCCGGTGAAGAACGAGCGGATCCAGTCTAGGGCAGTTCCTTGTATGCCAGCGGCGTGTAGTCTGTTGACTAGTGTGTGGTGAGAGATGGTGTTGAAGGCTGCTGACAGGTCAAGGAGAATGAGGGCTGCGGTGTGGCCATGGTCCAGGAGGGTGCGGATGTAGTCTGTGGCGGCGAGTAGGGCGGTCTCGGTGCTGTGGTTGCTCCGGAATCCGGATTGGGATGGGTTGAGGATGGCGTTCTGTTGACTGCTTTCTCTTCCATTCTGGCTGCGAAGGGGAGGAGTGAGATGGACCGGTAGTTCAGCCGTGGGCTTCATGAGCAGGGGCCTGACTTCTGCACGCTTCCAGTCATCTGGGAAAGTGTCTGTAGAGAAGGTGGTGTTGATGGTCCATTGCAGTACAAGGGCAATGGTGTCCGCGGCCCTGTGGTAGACGTGCGGGGGGTCGGTAGGGGCCCCGAATGGATGCCTTTCATGGTCGTGGTTGTGTCCTCGGTCGTGATAGGTGTCTAGCTGGAGATGGTGGACTGGCTGGTGGGGGGGCTGGCTGTGGCGTCTTGTGCTCGGTCAACGAAGTTATCGAGTTTTCTGATCTTGAGGTGGAAGTAGGTTCCAAACTTGTTGCAGAGGTTTTGGGACAGGGTGATGTCTGTGGCTTCGTTGTGTGGGTTGGTGAATTCCCGAATGACACTGAAAAGTTCCTTGGAGTTGGCGAGGATTTTGGTGTGGATGGAATTACTTTTCGTTCTGATTTGGTTGTGGTAGATAGTCATGGCGTCCTTGTAGGTGGAGTAGCTGTTGGTTGTCTTGGTGTAGCAACGTGGGTATCGTTGCACACCTTGATAGTCTAGTCCTCAGGGATGGCTTTTTTTGCCGCTTTGTCCTGCAGGACTTCCTGGTCTAAACTTGTCCGCAGTTCTGCCTCTGGGGATGGTGTTGCTGGGGTATCTTTTATATCAATCAATCAAAAACATTTATATAGCGCACTACTCACCCGCGCTGGGGGGGAGGGGGTCTGCTACTGCTCGAACAGCCAGGTCTTGAGCTACTTCCTGAAGGCGAGGTGGTCTTGGGTCAGTCGGAGGTGGGTCGGGAGGGAGTTCCAAGTCTTGGCGGCCAGGAAGGAGAAGGACCTTCCTACTGTGGTCGCTCTTCGGATGCGGGGGACGGCGGCGAGGGCGTGGCTGGTCGATCGAAGGTGGCGTTTGGGAGCGTAGAAGTTGAGGCGGCCGTTAAGGTATCCTGGGCCTTGGTTGTGTAGGGCTTTGTGTGCGTGGGTGAGGAGCCGGAAGGTGATTCTCTTGTTGACCGGGAGCCAGTGCAGGTCTCTCAGGTGTCCGGAGATGTGGCTGCGGCGGGGGATGTCCAGGATGAGTCATGCTGAGGTGTTCTGGATCCGCTGGAGTCTCTTCTGGAGTTTGGCGGTGGTTCCGGCGTAGAGGGAGTTGCCGTAGTCCAGACGGCTGGTGACGAGGGCCTGGGTGACTGTCTTCCTGGTCTCGGTGGGGATCCATCGGAAGATCTTACGTAGCATGCGCAGGATGTTGAAGCATGACGAGGAGACGGCGTTGACTTGTCTGGTCATGGAGAGGGAGGAGTCCAGGATGAAGCCCAGGTTGCGTGCGTGGTCTGTGGGTTTGGGTGCGCTGCCCAGGGTGGGGGGCCACCAGGAGTCGTCCCAGGAGGAGGGTGAAGATCCCAGGATGAGGACTTCCGTCTTGTCCGAGTTCAGTTTCAGGCGACTGTTCATCATCCACTTGGCAACGTCTGTCATCCCTTCGTGTAGGTTGGCTCTGGCGGTGGCGGGGTCGTTGGTGAGCGAGAGGATCAGCTGGGTGTCGGCGTAGGAGATGATGTTGAGGTTGTGCTGGCGTGCGATGGCTGGGAGGGGGCTCATGTAGACGTTGAAGAGTGTTGGGCTGAGCGAGGAGCCTTGAGGAACGCCGCAGATGACTTCGGTGGCCTCCGATCTGAACGGGGGGAGGCGGACTCTCTGTGTCCTTCCGGCGAGGAAGGAGATGATCCACTTCAGTGCCTTCTCCTGGATTCCGACGTTTCTGAGGCGCTGTACTAGGGTACGGTGGCAGACAGTGTCGAAGGCCGCGGAGAGGTCCAGGAGGATGAGGGCCGCCGTTTCTCCGTTGTCGAGCAGGGCTGCGATCAAGGCGGTCTCGGTGCTGTGGTTGGCCCGGAAGCCAGACTGCGAGAGGTCGAGGGAGCCGTTCGTCTCGAGGAAGGCGGCCAGTTGCTTGTTGACGGTCTTCTCGATGACTTTAGCCGGGAACGGGAGCAGCGAGATGGGGCGGTAGTTCTTGAGGTCGGTGGGGTCGGCTGATGGCTTCTTAAGTAGGGCGCTGAGTTCGGCGTGCTTCCAGCTCTCCGGGAAGGTAGCGATGTCGAAGGAGGTGTTGATGATGTCCCGCAGGTGGGGTGCGATGACAGCGTCGGCCTTGTTGAAGATGTGGTGAGGGCAGGGGTCTGTCGGAGATCCGGAGTGGATGGAGTTCATCGTGTTGACGGTGTCTTCGGTGCTGATCCGGGTCCAGGCGCGGAGGGTGGTTGTGGGGGGCGGTGGTTCGGTCGTGGCGTGCGTCGGTTGAGTGCTGAAGCTGTTGTGTATGTCCGCGATCTTGTTGTGGAAGTAGGAGGCGAGGGAGTTGCAGAGGTCTTGCGAAGGGGTGATGTTGTTTCCGGCATTGGGGTTGGAGAGCTCTTTCACGATGTTGAAGAGTTCTTTGCTGTTGTGTGCGTTGTTGTCCAGTCGTTCCTTGAATGCGGTTTTCTTGGTGGCGTGGATCAGTTGGTGGTGGAATCTGCAGCTAAATGTCTCTATTAGATGCACAAGTTACTTACCTTCTGTAACGCCTTATTTGGTAGAGACATAATCTAGCCGTAGATTCCTTTCCGACCCTCCCATCCTTTCCGCGCTGTGGACAGATTTTTAGGGTCATGGCCTATCTTTTTCAGGTTCCTAGTTATTCTAAACACACCACTGTCAGTGCACTACATGGCTCCTGGCGTAAACAGTCGTGAAAAGTAACTGACGTCCGCACGCCGAGGTAGTGCCTATATAGGTGACCCAGACGTCACTTCTGGCGCGTATGACACCGACGGCATCACATAAATCTGACTGACCGACGCTTCCTACAGGCGCGCAAAGGTATTGCTCGAGTAAAAGTCATCAGATCCAGCCTGATAATCTAGCTGCAGATGATTCCTTACCGTAGAATTTATGTCTCTACCATACAAGGCGTTACTGAAGGTAAGTAACTTGTCCAATAAGTGTAGGCAGATGACTATAAATTACAGGAACCTAGATGCCCTTCTTCAGTGACCCTGTGTCAATTGAAGATGATCTCAGGTTCAGAATAGGCATCTCCGTAAACAATGAAGGACCATGAGGAGTTTGGACAAACTGCGAGGACGCCGGTGGCGGTGTGAGAAGGGTCTGCACCGGGGAATCTGCTGCCATGGGGTGAGCCAGGAAAGCTTATTACTTTGGGTGATCTTAGGCAGGTGGTGTCTTCCTAGAAAGTAGCAACCTCTTGTCTGATCAAGCCCGTTGTTCAAAATGTTGAAATGTTCATTACAAACTTCACTGTAGCTACAGGTGGTGCAAATAATGGCTCTGTACTTTCATAGTGAAGCAATCCAATATGTCATTTCAAAGCACTTTTTTTTACTTGTTTTTACACCGGCTGTTGCACAGGCCGAATAGACCAAAACTTCCCTTTAAATATCTTGTTCGCGCTATATAAAACTTTATAAATAAATAAATAATTAGTCGTTCTCACAATGTCTGGCAGGTCCAACATATGTGTTGCCCTGTGTGGAGTGCACATTGGGGTGTCTGTCCCTTCAATCCTGGTGGTCAAAACTCCACTGTCCTGTGGTCGCCCACTGTTTGCCTGGGAGGGTGATACGGATTCGGAAGGAGCAATACGTTTAAGGTCAGTTTGATGTTAGGTACATTTCTAGCACTTGAGCCTTCAGCTTAAACACGCTTGCAAGGTCTTGACATTGGCCAATGTTTTTGTAAGTACGCCAGAGATTGGCATTGGCTTTTACAGCACAAAGAGCTCTAGTGAGCATTATTTATTTTTACAATACACAAATGCTCTTGTTTTGTTTTGATAACTCCAACACTGCAATGAGAAATTGAGGTATGGTCTCGTTCTGTTGATGCAACAGTGCACAGATTTATGTGTAAGTTATGTTACAGTCTCAAGAAAAATGCTCAAGCACTGAAGGAGGGGGGGGGGGGTCAGCATTTGTGAACATTACATTTGTGTTTTTACACCGAAAGCTGCGAGGTGGTTCATCTGGTGGCAGGCTAGAAGTATATTTTAGGGGGGGACAGGGCCCCCTGTAATGATGCAATGTTAAAGAAGGGCACTTGGGGTACATTCTCTCACTGATATTTCTGAGGATAATGGTATCGTATGCAAGGTGATTTTGAACCTTCTTAATTATTAGTGTCATTCTATTTGAAGGGATATGTTCTTTTTAAATGCAATCATTAACGCACATTCAATCAAATTTACAGACCCCAACTTAAGATTGGGGTGCGGAAATTTGCAAAGTTGACAAACTCACAGATTTGTGTGTTTTAGAAACTTTTCAAGCTTACTGCAACAATGGTGAAAACGACATTGTATATCAGTGCAATTTTCCAGGGGCGGTGGATGGGAAGGGTCCATTTGCTCAAAAGCTCCATCAAAAAGCTGATGGACTTTAAATAAGTGCATTCAACCATCATAGTTACAGAGCAGACAGGTCGTGCTGAAGGTGCAGTACAGAAGGAGGCCTTCCACAACCAGCCATCAGCAAGGCAGGAATGAGGGATTCTTGGATTGGCCATTTGCTGTGGACACCAGTTCCTTCTCCAGTCCCATGAGCTGTAGTTGGCCAGGCAGTGACGCTCCCCCTAAGGCTTTTCCAGTTAGTGGTGAATTAACCATTGGTATCTAGGATCATGCCCTGATGACCTTGCTTATTGATTCTGCATGTGTAGTAGTCCCTCCCATTTGGCTGCTGTCTACTGTCTAGAATTACAGATTAAAGACCAGGAATTAATTATGTGCCAGCTGAGTTAGCATTAGCAATGAAGCTTTTAGCCCAATCCATGCATGAAGTACATTTGTGGTGTGTTAGCCGAGGACACAGGACACATTTTAGTTAGATGCAGGGGAAGCATTTATTATGTAAATTTATGACCAAGATTAATTAAGGAGACCCATAAGGACAATGTCAGGCACCACAGTTGCTGTGCAAGGAGTTTCGCTGTGGTAAATAATGTGCATGTATTTTTAATTTTGAAGCATTACTTACGATTTTACTGAACTTTTTAACATTGATCCCTTGACAGCCCTTTTCCTTACTGTCCTGCTGTGGGCAGTCTGATGAGTCACATGAACTACTTTTCACACACTGCCTCAAATCGAGCAAGGTGAGAATACATGCCAAAATTATATAAAAACAAAGTGGGAGATTAGGAAAGAATTATTAGGGGAATGTTTCCCCATTGACTTCTATTGCAACCGAGGCAATTTAAGTGGTTAATAGCTCAAATCCATTTTCAGCTTTAAAAACCAGAATCTCCCACCTGAATCTGGTCTTGTGACTCCTTGCACTGCATGCCCTACCATAGAGACCACCTCCCCATAGTCTTGCTCACCTTCACAGCATTCAAAGGCCCAGCAGTCCACTCCCTAAGGTAACTTTACAGGTTTCCCAGAGGCAACAACTTAAAAGAAAGATGTAAAGGCGACTACCTACCAGGAGCTACCACTACCACTTAGCCCTGACTTACCTCACCTTCCCTCCCGATCACACAAATCTGGTCAGGGGGTGCCACCAAATGTTCTTTCTGGCTTGTCAGAATGTCACCTCTGACCAGTGGGTGTTAAATACGCTCCAACATGGTTATTGTCTGGGTCTCATTTCCACACCGCCCACCATTCCACCTCGCAACCACAAACTCTCATTAGAACACCAAAGGCTACTCAGGGAAGAGGTCAAAGTGCTCCTTCTCATAAGGCCATAGAATCAGTCCGCAATCATCAGCAGGGCTCAAAAGAATACTCTGCGTAGTTCCTGATCCCCAAAAAGGATGGTTCCCTCTGGTACCTTTTCTGGACCTCTAGAACCTAAACAAATACATTCTTTCAGAGCATTTGCACGTGGTTAATCTACAGGATGTCATCCTGCTACTACAAAAAAGACTTCATAGCCGCTTTCGACCTGGATGATGCTTATTTCTACATACCAATCTACTGTGCACATCGCCTGAATCTCATATTTGTAGTGTGAGAAAAGCATTACCAGTTCAAGGTGCTCCCCTTCGGGGTCACCGCAACATCCGGGATGTTCACCTAGTGCCTTGCAATGGTAACCGCTCATCTGCACAAACAGGGCGTCCATATCTTCCCCTATCTGAATGGCTGGTTCGTGAAGAGTGCCACCTGTCAGAACTGCCACAAACACACACCGGTCACGATAAACATCCTTCACATCTAAAACAAGTAAATGTAAATGACAGTGCCTTTTATCTATGTTTTAAAAACCAACACATAAATAAAAGACATTGCCATTTACAATGCCAATAGCTCGAACTCTCACAACTGCGAGACCTATTGCTTTATTGGCATTTTCAGACACACTTTACAACAGCTTTACCAGCTCATGCCAGCCGGACAAGCATCTCAATCTGAATAACGCTTCCAACATAATGTCTGATATCATGTTGAGCTGTTTCTGCGTACTCTTGAGTTAAATGTCCTTAGGATGTTAAAAAACAATCTGACACAAATATAAACAATATCCAAACTTGCAGTTGTCGTGTTCTATATACCTCTTGATGGCGGAAGTGTCCCAGCCAACCGGTGATACTCGAGCCTCGTACATGCATTCCCCTTGTGTACTAACATGTATCACCGCTTGGATTCAAGCCCAAAGCATGTATTTGCCCTACATTCCCTCAGCCTCTCCATGACAAAAACCTACAGAAACAGCAACTTGTGTTTTATATATATATATTGACACCTCCTATCCAGTTGCCCGGCACTTTGATAAGTGCCATGGCAAAGATGCTTCCCTCTTGTCTTATTTTGTGATAGATTGTGTTCCTCCCCAGAGGAGAGGAGGTGATGGAGAGTCCCTGTTGCGCAAATTAGAAACGCGCTACATTATTCTTCTAGATACTAAGGTACCACAGGGCCTAAACACTGGGGAGGACTGCCACACCTATCTATAATGAATTCTGTCCGCTGTTATATGTAACATATGATTACATTGCCTTTCTGTAGCTGTATTTGACCCAAAACTTTATCATGTACCCTAGACGCCTTTCCATATCATTATGTAACTGATTTTAATCACATTGTATGTATTATCACCATTTTTCACTTTATGGTAGCACCTTTTCTCAGCCATCTGTATATATATCAACTTAGATATATTTTGCACAAACTTTGCTATTTGCACATTAGTCAACTGTACTGTAGACATAACACATTGATTTAGTTGCTAATAAGGTCAACTATATATAAACCTAGGAGTGAGTTCCACCATCAGGACATGGTTTTAAATGTTAATATTTATGTTTTTAACTTTTATATGTCCTTTTGAGCTTTTATCAATTATTGAGTAACCATTGTGATTTGATGTGTATATATGAAATTTTGGTAATAGGGACTCCATAGGAATTATCAATGTGCGGTGGTAGTTTGTATTTTGCAACCAGTTGTACAGATATTTATTGACATTATTTTAATATGTGCAATAGTGTGCAAATTACCAGCATTTATGCTGCAATTTTGAAAGACATGTGCGAGTCAACTTACAACATCATAGTAACTCTTCTATTTTTGTATCATGTGATGGCTATTATGCACTTTAAAAGGGTGGCCAGCCCTCGTGACGTTGTCATGTGAACAAGGCTACGTTTTAGCCGAAACGCGTCGTGGCGGACTGGTGCAGGGTCTAAAACAATAAAATAACTTTGCACCGCAATTTGGGTCTCGTTGGTTCCTGTTCGTTTGTGTGGCAGATTGCAGCGCTTGTGGACGAAGGAGCTTGACATACCTCATATATATATATATATATATATATTCACTTAAAAAAACATAGGTTTCAGGCCTTATATAGTTAGGAATTAGCATTTAAAAAACCATTGAAATTGATCCTATATAGTAAGTTGTACTAACTATATTTCGCGCACCCGCAATCCACTGCTGATGATGTCACATATTACATCATTCATGACATGGTCAGTGACACCACTGATGACATCTCAAATGACATCACTGATGACCTCTCATTTGACATCACTGGCGCAGATCCTGAGGTACCCCAATAGAGACTGTGGAACTGTCGGCCAGAGAGTGGTTGACTTTGATTCTTTGGGTTCGGTTATGCATGAAAGAGCCGAACCAGTTTAAGACTGGGCCGGAAAACCCCATGCTAGTTTGAAGAAGAGTAATCAAGTTATCATGTTTGATAGTGTCAAAAGCAGAGGACCAGTCCAGAAGGATTAGAAGGCAGTGAGCATCTTGGTCAAGAGCTCTTACGGCATTATCAACAATGTGAGTTAGAGCGGTTTCTCTACTGTGACCTGTTCGAAAGCCTGATTGGTGTCGGTCTGAGAGCTGAAATTTCTCGATGTGGTCGCAAAGCTGTCAGTGAATGCATTTCTTGAGCAATTTTGCTAAATACATGATGCTGGTGATTGGACAGAGGTTAGTGTGAGCTGTTAGGTCTGCATTAGACTTCTTGGGGATGGGTGTGACTTGCCCCATTTTAATGCAGTCTGGAATCCTGCCCTGTAAGAGAGATTGTTGGATGATCCTGGGCCAGAGAGGGAGAATGGCCACGTTGAGGTCTTTAAGCAACGTAGCGGGAAGTGGATCACTGAAATGGTTGGAAGGTTTGATACGCCAAGGAATGTGCCAACTCCTCCACATCTGGGAGCAGGAAGGAATTCCAGGATTAATTATTTTTGGGAGTGTACTCTGAGAGATATAGCGGAGCACACACTGCCGAACACAAAGATGCTCATAGACAACAGGTTAGTAGTGGCACTCTTCAGTCATGTTACACAAATCTCGATCTCTTGTCCAGTCTTCTAATTCAGGCGGTGTTTCTAACCATATAGTTCCTTCCTGCCATCAGGCTCAAGTGACGGAACAGTTTCAGGAATTCAAACATGGTCTCTTCGCTCCAGATCCTTTAATTAGCTTAGCAATGGGGGTTTCTACAGTTTTCGTCAGGCATGCTTTTACACCCTACCAGAAGGCCCATATTCTGTGTAGAAAGGTGCCTGTTTGACTGCTATCCTCCTGAGGCACCTGCCTCTTTTGGTTCCACCACATCCCACCATTTGTGTCCCTTGGAGCGTCGCTCTTCCTTTTCTCCCAGAGCTACTATTCACTTTGCTTCTTTATTTTTATTAAATGTATCATGGATATTATCCTTTTGGGAATAGTTTATTGGCTGTACATATATACCATTCTAAGCAGAAAGTCAGGCAATTTTACTAGCTAATGTTTCCCACTTGTCCAGAAATGCGATGATCTCAACAGCACTCCAAGCACTTGCTTGCAACCAGACATTTTGAAATCCCAGTACTTGCAGGTAAGAGGAAATCATATGCCATTTAAAAAAAATTATTAATCCAACTCTACTTATTAAGCATGTGTAATTGCCATAGTGTTAACATACATTTATTGCATACATATAATGTACACTGCACCAGAAGGAAAAATAGCAGTAGCTGCGCAGTTATATTGATGGAACAGACTGCACTATAAGGCAACTTAATGATGTCAGTAGTGCTTACACCCACACCAGAAAATGTCGCCATGGCTATAAACCAACATCACAAGGCACCACAACGCTACAGCACTCCATGTGAAGCCTACTCAGAAGGCCTCCCCTCAAGCCACAATAGATTCAACACTATGGACTCAATGTCCTGCAGCACCAGTAGGTGAGACTTAAAACCCCGAAGATCATGCTAATAGTGATTCCGTACAGCATTGTGCCTTGGCACATGTAGGGACTAAAGGGTATTCTGCCCCATGTGCAGCAACAAAGGGAGAGTTTAATAAAAACAAGGGCTTGCGGTAATTCGACAGTAGAAGTTGCTGGTGCCTTGCAGGTCTAATTGTTAGTACTTTGAGTTATGTACATCCAAGACACAGAGTACAAAGAATTGGACCCGCAAGGCATCACTTGGGTTTACTCGGTGCTTTTCTGCAATAGGTGGAAACAATGTGGGCTGAAATTAAAATAAGACACATGAATAGATTTAATGAATGTAGAGTGTAAACACAACTAAACATCTTACCAAAAATAGGGTTAACCCAGGCAAGCTGCCCTCAATATATGTCCAATAAGCAATGGCTCCTGCTCCTGAATTTCGGCCCCGGGGATTCCGTCCCACTGGGCCTGGCCACAGCCCACCCCCAGGCCTATTTCAGCCCGAGCCCACTC
Organism: Lissotriton helveticus; assembly: GCF_964261635.1. NCBI lineage: Eukaryota > Metazoa > Chordata > Amphibia > Caudata > Salamandridae > Lissotriton > Lissotriton helveticus. The sequence goes on from NC_136072.1 coordinate 596,292,901, forward strand.
AGGGGAACCCAGTATTCAAGGTTGGGAGCCTCAATGCCTCAACAGTCCCTGGCATTGGTCCTGCACTCAGGGAGCTGCTAAATATGCTGCCTCATCCCTGTGTGCTGTTGCAGGGATTCTGCTCCTATACAGAACTGTGCACAGAGACCCACGACCTCAGTGAATTGCGGTGGACCAAAAAACCCTTCCTCAGTACCTAGAAACCCTAACCAGCTAGCATCAGTGTCACATTAGCGCTTCGTCCTATATCAGAGGAACCCATGATTAGACAGCCCAGAACATGGGACTTAGGTTATACTCCGGAATGGTGGGATGGTGGGAAGCAAGAACACTCTTTCGTTATACTCATACTAGTCCACAACAGAAGTAAAAAGAGACACAGAAAGGTTAAATGTGCTCTAAGATGCAGTATGTTTGCTAACCTAAGCAGACATATGATTAGAAATAATATGATCAGCATTGTTACAATCCCATAAAACACAAGAGGAGAAATCATATTACAATGATGGTGAAAACAGGTCTTATAGTGCCTAGTATAACACCCTCCCTAGCTAGGAACTATGTTTTATAAAATATAGAAGGTCTCTTAGGCTTGTGTGGGGGACACCATACCTCCAAGATCAACAGGAGTGTATCACAGCAGGATCTGCAAAAGCTCTCGCCTCTCTGGAAAAACGGGGTTCTTCCAAGTGCCTGAAATCGTGCTTAGAGTGCAATATTAAAGGCGCCAGAATCGCGTTGGCTGCAGCTGCATGTATGTCATGGCTAAAACGTGGCCGATCAGCCCAAACAACTGCTACCTTATGATAACCTTGGAGGCTTTAGCACTGACTGTCCAGACTAGGGTCGCGATGTACGTCTAGGGATGCCGAAAACAAGCCATTCTCATGTGAAGCATTTCACGCAGCCTAACTTACAACAGCTATATGCAATGTTGTGTGCAAAATCAGCAAAAAGGTAAAAATGGTGTTTAAACTTCTAATCGGCCTATGCTAACATAGCAATGTGCGCAACAAGGCCCAGCCCTCACTACAGTAGCAATCTTTTTATCTGCCTGCTTGACAGCGGGCAGGGAAACCGATGTAAAGTATACTTGCAGCAATAACTCAGATACTATCCATTTTCTAGATATAATCGCTAGTTTTGGTTTAAACAAATTGTTTGTGAACCTACCCACACAGCAGGACATACACTTGATGGCATATGTACCAGTAACCCTAGGATGGAATTCAGAAAGGTTGCCCCTCTACCTTGGTCTGACCATGCTGCTGTGCATTTTACTGTAGACCTAAAAACTGTAGCCAACGAACGGAGAATCAGACCTCTGACGAGGAAATACCGTGCGTGGAAGGCAGTAAAAAAACATGACCTGGTGTCTGCACTTGACGTCAGGCCTGTCATTTCCACCGACGCAAATCAAGCTGCCACGGAACTTCATGACTGGCTCAATAGTGCTGCTAACAAGGTAGCTCCAGAAAGACCATTAAAAGTATGACTGAAAAAGGCTTCGTCTCCATGGTACTCTGTGGATCTTAAATTAGCCAAAATCAAATGCAGACAAAAAGAGCATGCCTGCAGGTTACAATATAATGTTGCACAGAAGAAGCTGTACTGTGCGGCGCTTGAAGAATAGAAGAACGCAATTATTCAGGCTAAAACGACCTACTTTACTATTAAAATTCAAGAGGCTGTGAACGCTCCAAAAAAACTGTTTCAAACAGTCACTGCATTATTGAAGTGCCCTCGGGATGCAACCTTTACTCCAGATCTAAATTTTACCGACAAATTAGCCAGCTTTTTCCAAAACAAGGTTCAGTCTGTGTCTAATGAGCTTTCAAGAGTAGCACGGGACACTGAGGGATGGCTTCTGTGCAGTCTACTCCTAGGGATTTGGACTACGGCCTATCCCAATTTCCATATTTGGCAGAAGAGAAAGTCTATCCAACGCAGTGGAAAAAGGCCTGTATTTGTCCCCTTTAAAAAAAAAAACAAAGCTGGACCCATTAGACGAAAAGAATTATAGGCCTATTTCCTGCTTACCGCTGCCTGCTAAAGTGCCGGAGAAGGCCATGAATGCGGAAATAACATCTTATCTAGAAATTAACAACGTTCTTGATAACACACAACATGGCTTCTGTGCAAAACATTCCACGGACACCGCACTGATCATGGCAGCAGAGGAAATACGCAAGTTTATGGATGAGCGAGGAAGGGCTACACTAGTCCTGCTTGATTTAACAGCAGCCTTTGATACCGTGAGCCATGCAGTGTTAATACAAGGGCTACAGAACAAAGGTATCTCGGGTACAGCTCTTGCCCTCCTGACCTCTTTCCAATCGTCTAGCGAACAAGTCATTTTTAGGTCTCGCGACCTGTCAATGCGCATGCGCATTGAGCGGAGCGAGACTATAGGGGCTTAAACAGACTTTAACTAACTGGCGATTTGATGCTGTGCCCGTGTGCTTTTAGGTCAATGCGCAAGCGCATTGACCTAAAATGCGCGTACACAGCATCAAATCGCCAGCCATTTGTTCCCCTGCAGCTCTTCCCGCTCCGCCCCGCCCCACAAGCTTCCCCCAGTGTGCGCTCTGGCTCAGCCGAGCCGCACTCCTCCCACACCTTTGAAGTGAAGCTTCACTTCAAAGGCCCCTGCTGCTTCACACTGTGTCGCATTTCTCCTCCCCCCCCCTCCCCACAGCAATGCCCTCCGCCGTCCGTACTTTCACTTTGACGGCCGCAGGCCGTCTCTCGTGTTTCTCCTCCCCCCTCCCAGTTTTTAAACTTGTTTTACTTGTTTTTAAAGCGCACATCTTTTGCTTCTTCCTGCGTTTCATCTTTGAAATGCTGACAAAAATAAATCTGTTCTATTTCTTTTCACGTGAACGCAGCAAAATACTGCGTAAACGACGGCTTCGTTACCTATGCTGGCAATACATATAATGTGAAGCAAAACCCTTTCACCCGTTTCCTATGGTAAAGGATGCAAACGTATTAGCTAGATATTCAGCACATATTCAAAACGATTACAAACATGGCCCTGAGCAAAGTCGTACAAGAATTTGGCAACTGCAAGCAGCTAACTTACGAGATCACAATAAAAGGGACTCGGAATGGTGCACCCTAAAGACTAACAGTGATTTTGCCTAGTGATTCGGAAAGCGGACTAACAAGCATTTGCAATGCAACAGGTCTCGCAGTTGTGAGAGTCTGAGCTATTGGCATTGTAAATGATAATGCCTTTATTTCTGTGTTGGTTTTCAAAACATAAATAAAAGGCATTGTCATTTACAGTGCCAATAGCTCAAACCCTCGCAAATGCGAGACCTATTGCATTGCAAATGCTTGTTTGGGATGGCTACCAGTCTGAGGAATTTTTACTTCCTGGAGGAGTCCCTCAGGGCTCCGCCTTATCCCCCACTCTCTTTAACATCAATGTTGCCCCACTGGCAAAATTAATAAAAAGCTATGGTTTTATGCTGGTGTCTTATGATGATGACACTCAGCTGATAGTGTCTGTAACTCACGCGGTGGATGTCATGGCAGCTGAATTCTCCTAGTGCACCTCGGCCCTGATGACTTGGATGAATTCTAATTTTTTAAAACTGAATACTGACAAAACTGAAGTTTTAGAGTTTGGTCACAAAGCTTTGATTTGGAATCAGCTATGGTGGCCATCTTCAGCTGGGGTCTGCCCTGTACCAGTGAATAAAGCCAGGAATCTTGGCTTTATGTTTGACAAAGATCTGGCTTGGGCTGCTCATATCAATCTAGTATCATCTGCTTGCTTTTTTATGTTGCAACGTCTGAGAAAGATACTCCCGTTCATTCCTCTCTCCTTGAGGAAAACAGTTATACCTGCCACGATTCTCTCTAGAATTGATTATGGCAATGCTCTGTATCTAGGACCGGGTGCTTCACAAATGGCAAAACTGCAATCCATTCAGAATGCGGCAGACAGAATGTTGCTTAAACTACCGAAATATCATCCTACATCAAACGCGTTAAAACAACTATATTGGCTCCCTGTACGGAGGCGCGTTGAGTTTAAATCACTCTGCCTGGTTCATAAAGCCTTGTTTGGGGGAGGGGCAGAGGATGTACAGTACCTGTTTTCCCGCTACCTACCAACGCGTGCTTTGAGGTCTGCCACTCTTGGGCTAGGCAAACTTCCCAAGATAAAAAGAGCAAGATGGGGAGGAAAACGCTTTCCCGTCCTGGCATCTAAGCTATGGAATTCAATTCCCATTCATTTGAGAATGATCTCCAACCGACTGCTGTTCAGGAAGGAAATTAAAACCTGGCTTTTTACTCGGCGTTAAACTTGTATGCGTGGTGTTTGTTTCCTTCTCTTTAGCGCCCAGACGCCTCAGCAGTAGTGCGCTATAAATACTTTCAGTCAGTCAGCTGGTGAGAGCAGTTTTCTTGCTCCTGCCAGCTGGGAGCGGACTTACTGTTTGCTCTTGCTTGGTGGAAGCTGTTAAAGCTCTTGCCAAGCGAAAGCTAACGGCTATGTCCTAGGGGTGGGCACCCGGGACATAGGGAGCCAGCCCTGGGGTGGGGCAGGGGGTTGGTCCTTAGTGCCAATAATGACTCCAGGAGGGGTGTAGCGCCTCACCGCTCCTATCCATTTGTAGAGACTACGCAGGGAGGTGGTGGTCTTCATGGCCCCTGACCAATTTTTAAAAAAATCCCCGGGAGGTGGTGGTGGCGGCTCTTTCAAGCCTCAGAAGGGGGGCAACGTGGCCCCCACCATAACAAAACACACTCGGCCTGCCTCAGGGAAGTGGTGGTCTCCAGGGCCAAGATCGGCCATGGGGAGGGGGCCATGTGCACCCCTCCCCATTTTATTTTTATATTCACTGAAAAAACCATAGGTTTCACACCAGTTATAGTTAGCTGGAAATTTTACTGACATAAAACCATTGAAATTCCCACGTTATAGTTAGTTGGACTCACTATAACTTGCGTGCCTGCATTGCACTGCTGATGACGTCACATATTACATCACTCATGACATGGTCAGTGACATGCTGTTTGTAAAACTCCCTGCTCCCCGCACGCCCTCTGTGAAGTCCTTCCGCCTTCCTGCTTTTTGCAGTTTTAATAGCGGAAACTCGACCCGAAGGTATCGGGGCGCTTTACTTACATGAGCACCAGTTGCATTACAGACTGGCTGCCTGACACATTCATTTCTAGGCACGGAGAGATTAACTGGTTTGCACAGGATGCTTGAGCATCCTGCTGAGACTCCGATTGGCCCGCAGCCAGACATTGATTGATTGCCTCCAGGGTGATTGGGTGGATGGCTGTGAGACGATCAGGGTAGTGATTGGAAGGGGCCTAGTGATATCTGAGGTTAGTCAATTTGGAAGGAGAGGGCGGGCAGTTTGTGGAACGGAATGAAAGGGTGTGGCGGGGCAGCAAGTTCTTAATTGTCTGGAAGTTTCACATTGCACAGGGAACGTTTCATGCTATAGAGCCCCGGACACATTTTAAACCACAAGTGCCGGTGCTGATTTATGCAGCCAGTCCCTGCGTGCACTGTCGGCTCTGCACCTGCATTCACTGCCGGCAGTCTACACGCCAGAAGAGCCCCAAATTGCCTTCTGATGCCCTGCGCTAGTCCGGCGCTGTACCTCCCGTCTGCTGATCCAATTTAAGCCACGATCAGCATCCGACCATTTATTGTTTATTCGGAGTCCCTCTAGCCTCGCCTTCCTGCCTGGCTAAACTCACTGTATCTATCGACAACTCTATCCTGATGACGATCCCGACTAAAGGGGATCGAAACGCCGTCGACTGTACAGCTTGAATTATACGACGCATATCGCGTTCAGTTCTCCTGTAGAAATAATTGTTTTCCAAGTGACTGTAACTTGTTTTTTTGGAGCCTCTAACTGATGTACATACTCTGTTCAATGCGTCGCCAATGCTGTTTTTAAAGCACTTGCACATTCACCTCACTAACTGTATATAGCACCTTGCACCAAGTGTCACTGGGTTGTCACAAGATCCGGTCTTTACAGTGCTGTTTAAACTGTATTTGCATATGAAAGATTTTCCCCTTTCTGCTTCTTGGTAAATAATACTACCTCTTCTAAAAATCATTTGACTCCTTGTTTCTGTTCCTTTTCGTAATGCTTGCTGCATACACCTTTGAAATTGTCTCCACATAATACCTGTTGGGAACTGTTTTTGCCTACACGATACACCCATCCCAACGAGGTCTATGGGTTTTCTCCTGTTATTCCTATACATTCATTTCTAGGCACGGAGAGATTAAGTGGTTTGCACAGGATGCTTGAGCATCCTGCTGAGATTCCGATTGGCCCGCAGCCAGACATTGATTGATTGCCTCCAGGGTGATTGGGTGGATGGCTGTGAGACGATCAGGGTAGTGATTGGAAGGGGCCTAGTGATGTCTGAGGTTAGTCAATTTGGAAGGAGAGGGCGGGGAGTTTGTGGAACGGAATGAAAGGGTGTGGCGGGGCAGCAAGTTCTTAATTGTCTGGAAGTTTCACATTGCACAGGGAACGTTTCATGCTATAGAGCCCCGGACACATTTTAAACCACAAGTGCCGGTGCTGATTAATGCAGCCAGTCCCTGCGTGCACTGTCGGCTCTGCACCTGAAACATTCTTGGAACAATGCAATTGGAAAGCAAGCATATGTTCACTGGCCACATTTGCAAAGCATGTTCACCGTAACACTGCGCAGCCCTTTATATATAGAGCTGAGAAGGACGGAGGGACTGACTGGCTCCCTTGTGGAGGGACCCCAGCCATGTTGAGAAACTGCGGGGGCACCCGACGACCCAAGGGAGCTGTGCTGGAGCTGGCCCCCAGCGGGGGTGCTTGGTGCAGTTTGCGCTGCCCCGGCGTGACGGGGAGGAAATTGATCCAAGTGATTGGCAGGCCAGCTCGAAGCACAAGCAAAAGGAAGCAAACGGCAGTGGCGGACGCTGTGACTGCAGGCTATACTGTAACGAAGCCCGGCGGGAGGCGCCGACTGTGAGCCTAAGCCAGTGTAGGCCCGAGGCGGACTCCAGGCACTGGAGACACACACAGGAGATGGGTGCCGGCCTGCAACGGGGGCCTGCTCGTGTGCCAATACAGACGGGCTGTGCCGGTGCCCCAGCGCCAGAACAAAGAAACTGTAAGGGCGCTTGCTGCTACCGCCTCAACGAAGCTGGGGCTGGAGACTGTTGTGCTGGGGCTGAGAGTCCACGAGCGAGAACACCCACCGATGGAGAGGTGGGCCGTTGGGGGGCGACGGGCATGGTCGCGATCCCACGGTGCGCATGCACATGAACTGAAAGCTAAGAGGAGACGCCATGCGCGTGCACATCGGCTGTCCGTGCGCGCACATTGTTTGTCTCCCTTCGCTAGCAAAAGCCACAACAATAGACTCGCCAAGGCGAAGCAGCGCATGCGCTGCGTTCGCTAAGCAAGACCTAAAAATGAGCAGTGGAAGGACACTAGTAATGCGTTCATGCTCCAGAAAAATAATAAATACTCAGAAAGGATGGAAGGCTATGACAGTTGACCAGTACGTAGCAAGCAAATGAGTGACAGTGAAGCCAAGCAGTGGGAAGCAATGGGCCCACTGTGAGAAAACAAAATCTCTTGCTAGAGACCCTGCATGCAAGACTTTAGTGGACATCCAAGACATTCACAAATCCCTCTCCAGGAAACCAGAAAGACTAAAGCGAAGTCCATTTGATTAGTTGAAATTAAGTCCATACACCTACTTACAACTCCAATTTAGAGAATCTAACATTTTCAGTGGATGAATTATTAAATATGATTGAAAATTTTGTTGAAGCAAACAAAAGTTAATCTAAATTATAGACAACAACAGACTCTGTTAGATTGTTTTTTAATTGCCATCATTTTCAGACATGTATTGATGGGGATCTGAGCTCAGTGACTTGTCTTGCTTTTCATTGGGCCCAAATGCTTGTTTTGACTAAGATTTTGGTAGAAGAAATTCTACTAGTCTATATTCTCCAGATGACACCGACCGATCATCAATACATACCCAGCGGGGCTATAGGCCCTTCTTAGGGCTGTGCACCTGCCTCCTCGAAGACTTCTCTGTGGACAGTGTACGCAGAGTGTTGAAAAAACGCCTTACCAGGATTGTCCTCAGTGCCCCAGAAAATTCCCGTCTGATCACCAAAAGGTGTGTAACCTCTGCTTATCTTAACCACAATGACACCACGTGCAAAGCCTGCTTTACTTTCTGTTTTAGAAGTTTCTTCTGTACTTGTAGAAGAGAAGGCGGGCATTTCCGAGGATGCAGAGGTAAGCCACTGACCACACATCTGATATCTTCAGGAAACGTCACTCGTCTGACGTTAAGGAAGGTGAGGAAGCTGACACTTTGCACATTACACTCCAGCAGAAGTCACGCTGCAGGGAGCTGGTTTTCTCTTCCAACTCTGACTCAGCGAAGAGGAACAGGAAGCATGTATGCCTTCTGGACTCAAGGCAAAGACCTTGACCAGCTTCATGAGTATGCTCATCAACAAAACACTCACCAGGCTTCCCAGATGTTCTCGAGTCAAGGCAGAACTCTACCCTGAGGGGTTCGGGCATCGATCCCTTCCACAAAGACTCAGCTTTCCAACTTCCTCCACCTTCTGGTTCTCGTTGGCTCTGTACTAGTACTTCTGAGCTGATCGCACTCCCACTCCTGGATGCCGACACCTCTTGGCCCTCGAGCCCAAGATCATGCATAAGCCAATATCATCTGATCCAAAGTAGTCCTCTGTGCCCAAGATGCCGTCTATGCTGAAGACTCTGTCGGTCCTCAAAGTGCTCTTGGCACTGAAAATTCTTCCATGGCGGGCTCTGACTACTCTGAACAACTTATCCTCCAGCAGCTCAAAGAGGAGCAGGATGCAGGATAATAACGTCTGTTTGTATATATAGTCAGACTGGGAAGAACTCCACAAAGCCACCTCTCAGGCCCACAGAGACATTGCCTCGGAAAAGGAAACTGACTTTTGAGGAATAACTTGCTTTGTAGCCTCCTCCAGCTCCTCAGCACGAGACTCAAGGACATGGGCACCAACCCTCTCTCATCTGCACCTCCTCTTTCTCCACCACCTCCTCCATCCCCTATACATCAGAGGGGTCCACTCATTCCTCTTGCAAGGAATGTAGCCCCTTAAGCCCTATTAACCTGAGTGCCGCACATTTTGATCCATACTACAGCGTATCATGAGGTGCAAAGTAGGAACACATTCATAATGTAGACATGCATGTCCTCCATGCGGAAGATGACTTCTTAGTAGAGACACTTTCCAAGTTCCAGACAACAGTCCAGTTCTTCCCCATCTTGACGGGGATGCTAAAGTCCACCTCAAATACCTTCAGAGAATCGGTTAAGGCGAGGGTGGTAACTCCCGGGGTGGAGAAAATATATAAACCCTTCCCTAATGACCCACTTTATAGCTGGGGCCACTTCCCTCCCGATTCCCTCATAGGCCATACCTCATGCATGGACGCAAATGCTCAGGCTATGGGCAATGGTCCTCCACCTGCCAAGGAGAGAAAAAAGCTAGATGCTGATGGAAAAATGGTAGTGGTAGGGGCTCGCATCCACTGCAGAATTTGGACCTTTATTGGCTTGCTCTCCTGATACGATAAAGCACATTCAGATTAAATGCAGGAGCTCCATGAGCACCTCCCTGACGAATATATGGAAAGGCGGAGGAGTTGGTGGCAGAGGAAAAAACTATCTCTAACGCCACCGTCCACTGTGTTTTAGATGTGGCTCATACTGCATTGCGGGGTTTAACACGAGTGTCCTGATTAGGAGCCTTGCATAGCTCTATCTTGGGTTTTAGATCCGCGGAGCAACAGCATCTGCTCAACCTGCCCTTTGATGCAAAACTCTTCTTTGGCCTGCAGGTTTACCAGAAGCAGGAAAAAATAAAGGACACTGGCACTGCCAAATCAACTCCAAGTCTCCTACTCTAGGGGTGCCTGCAAATGCAACAGGGACAGGGCTAAAGGGGGTTCCAGTACAGGGGTCTCTACCACCAAACTGACTCCCCTTACCTTCTCTGCCGATTAAATAGCAGCTCTCAGGTCAAACTGTAGGATTTCCCCTCCTGCTAGAAGAAATCCCTTTAGACAAATGGGTCCAGCAAAGATACTGCTTAGAACCCAATCCCCAAAAGACATCCCATCCTGCAGGCACATTCTCAGCAAGGAACATCTCGGACTTGGAGGAAGAAACCAAAGTGCTTCTTCAAAAAGGAGCCAGAACCATGTCCCTCCGCCAGCTGGGGCAAGGGAGTGTACTCTCCTTACTTCTTCATTCTCAAGATGGACAGCTCATTCAAGCTCATTTTGGACATAAGCCCCTCGACCAAAACATCCTCTCCAAACATTTTCCTCTGGTGAAATTGCAGGATGGCATCAATCTATTCAACAAGGTTGACTACTCGGCGGCATTAGACTTCAAGGATGCCTATTTCCACATTATCATTCAGCTTGCCCACCAACTCTACCTGTGCTTTGTGGCAAGAATCAGTCATTACCAGTTCAAGGTACTTCAGTTCAATGTTACCACTGCCTCAAGTAGCCGCTGCACACCTGAGAAGAGGAGGAAATCGCGCCTGACCATGTCTGGCTGACTAGCTGATCAAGAGTGCAAACAAACCATGTCCAGCCCATACCTAGGCGATGATCTTGCTTCTTCACTGCCTCTGAGTCCGCATAAATGCCACATATGAAACCTACAACCCCTTCAAATCCAACCATTCTTGGGGGTGGCACTCAATTCGACTTCAGTCAAAGCCTATCTCAGCCCCAAAGGGTCTCCTCTTTCCAGCAGGTCCTACCTCTTTCTCAGCCACATTCTCATCTCACACTCCGAACCATCAAGCATCTCCTGGCCATCATGGCTTGATGTATTGCCATTCTGCTCCTAGCCTGAATACACAGGCGCCTGTTGCAGCAGTGCATCTCTGCACAATGGTCACAAGAGGAGGGTCACATGGAGAATATAGTGTTGGTAAAGGCCAGTATGCTCTCTGCAGCAGTGGAATAGCAACAGTCTGTTGCAGGGCAACCCTTTTCTGGACCCCTGTCCGCAGGTTGCCATTAACACAGACCCTCAAGTTGGTTGGGACCCTCATGTCAATCATAACACAGTACAGGGAGTGTGGAACTCGCAAACAGGCCACCACATCAGCTACATCGAGCTCTTGGCAATTTGCCTTCCCCTCAAGGCCTTCCTTCCAATCATTCGCAGCAAGGTAGTTTTAGTCAGAACCGACTACATGATCTCCACGTTTTACGTACAAAAACAAGGCGCTACCCACTCTCCCTCCTGCTATCTGTTTCCTGGGGTGGACAATGGCCTAGCGGACCTGCTAAGCAGGATGCATCAACCAGTCCTGGAGTGGGAACTCTGCTCTAGTACTTCATACGCTGAAGCACTACACACATAGACCTTTTTGCTTACCCTGAGAATGCAGAATGCCCAAGATTCTCCTCCAGGGACCCACACACACAGTCCTCAGGCAATGCACTCTGGGTGAATTGATCAGGGACCTTTCCTTGTTATTTTCCACCTCTCCCGCTTTTTCTGTTTGTAGCACGGAAGATGTGGCAAACCTCCCTAATCTGCATCATGGTAGCACCAACCTCGGCCAGACAGCTCTGGTACTCCGCACTCCTCTTGATGTTAGCCAGTCCACACGAGAAGCTCTGCAACAGGCCGGACCTACTCACCAGGAACCAAAGACAGATTAAAGATGCAGGCACCAAACAGCTCAATCTAGTGATTTGGTACCTGGGGTCCTAGAGTTTGGTTACCTCGGTCTCGCGCAGAATCCGGCAAACTCACCACACAACCCTGCAACGCTCCAATGTGGAAAAGATTTGTCCATTACTACATTCCCAGACACCTTGCACGATTAAAACCTATGATCTAGGATATCATCTGCTACTAGCAGTGGTGGCTGGTGACATTTTAAAGTGGTGAGGCGTAAAATAATTGCCGTACCGTACTGTGGCGAGCGTGCATAGCGTCCGAGCCCGAACAACCTTCGGGGGATCTGGGCAGTTCTCCCCTGAGAAAAGTTTTAAAAAAGAGCGTACAAATGGTGCATTTTCAAGCAAATTTGAGAAATTAAAATAATACATTTAAATGACCTAACACGTCGCCAGCCGCCACTGAATGTAAATGTGCTGGAGATTAGACTCCTAAAAGAGTTGATCTCTTATTTAAATAAGTTCTTGGCACACATACTTTAAGATGAGGAGGCATAGTTTAATTCTATAATTGTTCCCTGTGCCGAAGGGCTCATTATGCAATATGTGACTACAGCGAGCCCCAAAGATAAATTAATTCCCGAAGAAGTCTGATTTTGGGTTTAAAGAGTTATTAAAATATTGAACCCTACCACCTGCCTTCAAAATGGCTACTATTGTGCGTTCTTGTTTTATTGGTTGGAGACCAGGGGTGTCATGTGGAGTCCATACTATGGGATTAGTGCCTGCTGTGCGTAATTTGTGCCAGTGGTTACAGTTGGTGGGCGCTGGCTTTATGTGTGGGGACTGCATCTTATTTATCAACGGGCTTGGCCGAGAGCAAGGATGATCAAGTCAGAAAAGGGAGAAAGACGGAAGTAAAGCAAGGTAAGAAAACGGAGACCGAGTGATAAAGCAGGGATACAAAAGAACCCATGAGTGAGTTAAACAGAAAGAAAGTACTGGGTGGTGGAAGGGAGAGACATTAGGTGGAATCAAGAATAGGCAGCATTTGTAGGGGGTAACCCCTGCATGTGGGGTTGTTTCTCTGCTGTGCTGACTCCTCACACCCCCCAAACAGCCTCTGACTGTGGCTCAGGCATCGGGATCCACAAGCAGTCGGGATCCACAACACTCACCCCTGCCCTCGAGCTGGACCACCCAGCCACAACCAGGCACTGAAGCAGGAACATAAAATGGTAGTTTTAGTTTTTTATGTTTCTGCTTCTCGCATTGCGAGAAAGCAGTTGGGGACGCTCCCACGCCCCTATGGAGGAGCCGCCACTGGCTACTAGTTACATCTCCAAAAGTTGGGTCCAGCCTGTGCCTCCATACGGTTCCACCTAGCAGCCATAGCAGCTTACATGAACAGCAGGGAACATTTGTTCATCCTACACATACCCATGGTTAAATCCTTCAAGGCAAGTCTCAAAAGGGGAATTCCTCCTATGCCCCCGCCCCCACACGGCCCTAATATGGAATCTTAATGCAGTCCTCACTAAAATCGCAGGTCTCCATTTTGAACCATTCCACTCTTTCCCCCTCCAGGAAAGTGGCTTTTTTAATTGCACTTCCTTCTCTTAGATGTTTTAGTGAGTTGCACGTCTTCAGAATAATAGAACCCTTGACGTTCACAGCTATGGGAAACGTCACCCTATACCGCATGGCTTAAAAGACTTCTTCGAAGAAAAAACAATTTGCCAAAGTCAGAGTCCAGTACTAGATGGCATAAGTAAACCGATCATGCGAATCTAAAGCAAAACATGCTACGAACCAATGTTTACAGGGTAAGTAACAGCTGCACATAGAAGAACAGGTTTATTGTTTTGTGGCCTACATAGTTGTCAAATAATCAAGTGGGGGGAACTGATGAAGGCAGATGAATATTAGTACATATGTATAAATCAAAGTTTTTTGACGGTAGTGCAACATTGTGGACTAAGCACTAACAAACCAGCGACTGTTATAAAACTTAAAACTGTACTGTTTTCATACCCACTTACCATAATTACACGGAAAGTCAATGTGGCCTTATCTCAACATGGTTCATCCAGACCATGAAATTGGGCAAATGCAATGAATGCCGATTCTGGCTGCAGGACAAAGAAGAAAAGTTTGCAACAGAGGAAATACAGTGGACCACTGTTAGTACACGCTAAATTTTTAGTTCAGGTAACACACAGTATAAACAACTATTTTGAATTGAATATACATAGCGTAGAGGAACTTGTGATTTGGGATTGTTATTAAAACTGTTTTTCGGTGATCTGTGCATCTACTCGAAAGCTGCCAAAAATGTAAAGCTTTCCAAATTATTAAAGAATGTATTGGTCCAAATAGCAAGAGTTAATGCCCCTGTAAAAGCTGTTAAGGCATGTAGGGAAATTAACATATTTTATGAAATGAGATGTAGCAACTGAAAAAACAGCAGAACTGTAGGCAGCATGTCTATTAGGAAGGAAGGAATGTGCTGGATTTTAGCATTGCAAGTTAAAAATCTAAAACTGAAATTAGAGAAATTAAGGATTGCTGAAATAAAAGATTAGTACATGCACAAAATGAAATAACCAATTTTTTTAGCAGCTTCATTTAGACTTCTATGCTGAGAAATAAAATCCTGGTACAGAGAAAATCTTCAAGTTTCTTCAAAAAGTGTTAATTCCTTATTTATAAATTAAACAAATAACTTACCTGGAATCTACTACATCTGTGGAAGAAATTATGTAGGCCTTTACAGATTTACCGATCAGAACATTTCCCAGATTGGATAGTCTAGGAAATGAGATATACAAAGTCTTTGCAGACGTACTTGTTTCTCGGCTACACCAGATATGCCATCAGATGTGGAATACATGAAGGAATCTTGAAATGTTTAAAGAAGAGCAACTTTGGATTTTTTTCTAGATTTAACGGAAAAACAATCGATGGCAGTTCTTATCGACCTATCACACTTCTAAACCTTAATTATAACATTTGTATGAACGTTTTAGCAAATATGTTGGCCTCAAATCTTGGGAGCGTGGTAGGTTAAGGTTAGTTTTATGGCTGCCCAAACCTACTTTCTTATAGAAGCAATCTCCTATCTTTTAGCACAAACCAAAGTGGGCTAAATGTTTTTTATGTGTAGAGAAAGTGTTTGACCTGGTGAACTGGGATTTCTTGTGGGCAGTTTTGAAGCAAATGAAAATACCGACCCAGTTCATCGAGTTGATAACTTTGGTGTATACGGTACCACTATTACGGCTCACAGTGAATGGGAGGATAGGAGACATCACATCTGTTTGCCGGGGAACAGGATAGAGATGTCCACTTTCCCCTGTTGGAGTGGTTTATAGAACCTTTTTTCGATAACTATAAGAACAGAGCAAAGATTTCATAGCTGTATTTGGGGGATGGGGGAAAGGAGATGGGGTAAGAAATATTTATATGCTAGTGACATGGTTTCATATTTTGACTCTTTGGAAAGCAATGTGGAAAGTGCATTGAGTATCATTAAGGAGTTTTTGCAGGTATCCATATACAAAATAAACCACAAAAAAATTGAAATATTTTCTTGACAGAATTATTTTATCTTCCTGAACAACTGCAGAATATTTTTTTAAATATCTCTCTAACATATTTATGTGTAAATATGTACCCTGATATCGGTGGCTCTATGAACCAAATTATGTTCATTAATGAAGCAAGGCAAATCCCAGTTACAGGCTTGGAATCAGAAATTATTCACACATATATAACAAATTGACCATCCTACTCCAATCCATATTTTTATTCTGAACCACGCCTTCTAACATAATTAAGAAACTTTACACCAAATGAAATGGAGCAATGTGGAGCTCCATTTGTCATGGAAAGAAGGATGTGCCAACTGTAAACAGCTAAACCTTACTATGCACTCTGGGGGCTTGTTCATACACCGATATGAAAAAGTATCATATGCCACCTTACTAAGATACATGTGGAGATGGTTTGAGCCAGAATGGATAAAGCTTAGCAGATAACTGCCTCCTTGAAGCTATGATAAAATGGCATGAAGGGTTACTGAATTAAGGGAAACCGCATTAACTACGCAGGGTAACCCAAGCGTGCCGTTGCCATGTAAGTGGAACACAGCTAGCCTTAACAATACATATGCCTGTAGCCATAAGAATATATGCCTGAACCACACATATGCGTGGTTAACGCCGTCAGCAATCGGCGGCCTCGTTCCAGAGACAGGATGGGCGGGGAGAGGAGCAGGAAGGATCGGAAGAAGGACTGGGATGGAGCTTGGTAAGTTGGGCTTGGGGTGGGGGTGGCGGGGGACAGTTTTCAGGGCTGGAGGCCGTTTTAGGACTCATGGGGTGGGATGAGAGGGGCTGGCGTCCGGATAGTTTTTTGGCCTGGGGGGGGGGGCGTTTTATGGCTCTGGGTAATTTTTAGGCCTGGGGCCTTTTTTGGGCTCAGGGCGGGGGGCAGGGGCAGTGGTTAGGGTAGTTTTTTGACCTGGGGTGAGGTGCATTGCAGGGCTAGGGGCTGGTTTTTAGGGCTCAGGCCAGGGGGTCTGGGTAATATTTAGGGTTGGGACACAGGGGATTGCAGTGCTGGGGCCCGGTTTTTAGGGCTCAGGGTAGGGGGGCTGGGGTGTGATCTTTATCAAGAATACCTTTACCAATCATGTGTAGTAAATGCGCGGTCAAGACCGCGCAGTTTAGGCCTGCATTATTCTATCATACAACCCTTATTTAAATATGGACATCTAAAGTAGTTCAAGGAATTCAGTTCTGTGTAATACAAAATTCGATCAGACTATATAGCACAACTGTTGAAACAATGAAAATATTCAAGATTAACGAGCTCACTCCTATCTGGGGCAATCCTGCAATTCCACAGGAAAGACTGGATATTAGCTGGTTATTGCACAATTACCTCACTTCTGTATTTCCTGTGTGACTCAGAGATTAAGACGTATGCCCAAATCGTGCACCAATTTAATCTACCCTCCATATGAAATCTTTGTAAAAATTGTCTATATAGAAATTATATACTATCCATTATGCATCGTTATTGCTTTGTATCGTACCCGGCTGGGCTGGTTGATCTTCGCAAAGGAATGCATCTTCATAGTCTACAAAATTCAGATTATTGAGGAAGATCTTTTTGCTGAAATGTATGAAAAAAGGTCAGCAAAGACTGGATTTACACTAACAGATGTGAAACTGAGAAAGAGCTGCAAAAATATACAGTGCCTAATTATGGGGTCCAGTATTATATTCTACTATCTTCAGGTCATATTATACACCTTTGCTGATTCATTCATGGTTCTCATTAGTCCAAGCCCTAAATGCCAGAGATTTAAAATAGAAACTGGAATTTGATAACAGATCTTTGTTGACTATCCCACATTGTAGGAATTATGGAATGAAATACGACCTCAAATATAATTTGATCAGAGGAGATGGGGAGATAGGCAAAAAGTTAGCCCTTACTGGACTACTTCTGTTTTACAGATGTAAAGTGACTCCAGCAGATAACATTGTCCATCTTGGGATCCTGGGAGCTGGAAGACTTATTTTCTGAAGATTGAAGACCACTGCAGTTTATAGAAGGGAAAGAGAAAATTAAAAATACTCACCTTTCAGGACAGCTCATATTATATTCAAGCATGTGTACTTATGAAAAAAGATGAGCTTCGTAGAGCAATCTTGTAAAACGTTTCTGGGTTTCACAGTCTGGAAAAGCTGTATCCACCATCCATCTTGTACCATTATAAACCAGGAGAGATTCAAAAGGATCCCACTGGTTCCCGTATTCAGACTTTTGCAATACAGTCTTAATGCCATAGATGTGTTTTACATCCACCACACAGAAACACACTTGACATGCACTCTGAATGTCAGTGCAAGGGCCTGAGGATTGTAATTACGCAGATTTTCACAACCGTTAGGTCAGGAGAGCGCACTCTCTACTGGTAGATTGTAAGTCTGGTCAAGACTGATTATTCATTCAACACAGTACACTGTCACCACTACTTCATGTGATGAATGTAGACCATGGCCACAAGTCCCATGCTGGCTAAGAGGGCATGCTTGGAGTACCGCTCCAGGTCACTGAACACATTTTGGACCTTGCTGGACAGGCCTAGGCCGCTGTGCACATGCTAGATTAGCATGCCTGGGCCAACAAAATGGTCAGGATAACAGTTTCCAAAAAATGAGATGGGCAATGCACTGCTGTTGTCGATTGGGAAAGTTGAACTCTTCGTCTTATTTTTAATTGAGTATAAAGGTGCTCCAACTGGAGGCGTAACCGTCCGTTTACGCCAAAGTGTAAACTAAAGATATGTGTGAGCAAATCAATGCGCACATCCCAGTATAGTGGGCACTCCCTCTGGTTCACAAAAAGGACTCCTAGGAGTCCTTTTTGTGAACCAGAGGGAGTGCCCACTATACTGGGATGTGCGCATTGATTTGCTCACACATATCTTCAGGATAACAGTTTCTCATGCGGTCTGGAACTCATATCAGATCTGTATATTATGCAAGGGACATTCCCATCCCAACAGATCTAGGCATTTGGTTTTTAAGCATGTATGGCAAGGATGACACAACCGTTCCATTCTGTCTTTAAAAAAAATATATGTTCTTATAGTTTGAAAACAAAATAAGTGATTAAGTTATAAACACACTCAAATTTCCTAATATGTGCTCTTATTCTCTACCTCGTTACATTGAAAAATACAAAACAGTGATTGTTGGAATTGTTTAGTTAGTCTCACCCTCTGGTAACTAGGTCTTGCCCAAACTGCCAAGCCAGGTCCTCTCTGCACCAGACCACAGGCAACCCAAGACCAGTTTCTGCCTAATTGGGCCACTACAATCTGGTTCCAGTGGTACAGTGAACATGCGATCCACATCTGGGATTATACGTCACATCTCGGCATTACAATGAAGAATACAAGAAAGTATCCCCCTGTACTCTGATTATTTGCTATTTGTTTGCATATGTATTTGTAAGATCTGTGAAAATAGTGCTCAATGACGCCAAATTGATATTCTGATGCTCAACATTGATCATGTTTGTTGGTGCAATTTGATGCCTTTGTTAAAATAAAAAAATATATATTTTTTAAATACAAAAAAGTGATGGTTGGAATGCTTGAATTAATCTCAGCCATAGGTAATTGCTCCCCATCATTTTACAGCCCAAGTAATGGACCTATACTTCATAAACTAACAATCATTTTACCAGTTCACCTTTTTATAAAGGCTGTGAAGGGTCCATCTTATCTTCATGGTGGCTAATTGCTGGCAAATGTTTTGCTGAATCAACTGCATCCCGGTTCCTGTATTGACATTATTCATTATCATTGCCAAATCTGGTATTGATTGGTTCCTTGCTGCCATTACCAATTAAGAACTTCTTCGAAGCAACAATTGGTTTGAATGTTTAGAGCTCCTTGTAGTTTTATACTTTACGTCAATGTTTTAATAGACTCTCCTAAAATATTTACAAATGGTAAGCATAACTTAACGTTGCCAATCTTTTGCATAATTACTTATTCCAAATAATTCCTCATCCTACAATTGTGTCTTCAGATCTCTGTCCCAGCAGCCGTTAAACTTGTGATCAGTATGGACTGTAACATGGCCTCTCATGCTTAGTGATTTTGTACCTCATAGCTCATGCCCTACCTTACCTCAGATTTTCTTGCAGTTCTCTCCTTTCCTTCTACGATTCAGGGCAGCCTGTGCCCTAACGCTCAGTTTCAAATCATGTGTGAAGTGCCACAAGCTGTTTGGAGCAGTAGATCTCAACTCATTTTATATGTTTTACCTGGGGAAAAGTAATCCATTCTGTTCTAATTTTATATTTACAACCATTGGGTTGAGGTTTCCTAACGCCCACTGGTTTGTTTGCTAAACTGGGTTAATATTATGTATCACCCTAGTTCCTAATGTGTGGAATTCAAGAGTTAAGTATGTTAACTTTTTAAAACACAGCTCAGTTTTAGGAAACGAATACTAAAATTTAGGACTTCTCCCAAAAACATTACCAAATTATGTGGTTAAAGAAGCCTCAAAATGAACCTAGAAGTAGAAGGACCAGGCATCTTCGAGCTGCTGGGATAATATTTTGTAGTCTGTCCAACTGTCACAACTTTTGTAAGTTAAAATATATGTCCCTTTTTTCAGTAAGTCTCTGCACTTCCTCATGCATGCTCAGAAGTACCTTTTTGTAGTGTGCAGAAGGGCAGTGAGGTCCGGACCAGGCTCCAGGAGGGAGACCACACTCTGTCATAGATCCATGCAGGATTAGGTGATATAAGCATCTGTAAGGATGCCAGGGTCTTAATATGAGAATGGAAGAATCATGCTTGTAGAGTTTTGTGTTCTTCCATCTTGCTAATGTGGCTATTGACAAAAAAGTTCAAACGGTGCATCAGGTAAGGAGCATTGCTGGAGTCATTTGAAGTCTATTACAAAGCTTCCTTTCTATTGGTTGCATTGCTTGGACATCTGAAGACTGCCTTTGAGGGACTTGGACGAGCACATTTGTTCATAAGTCTCTGGCTTCCTCCTCATAGCACCCTGAAATCTGGTATCCATCAGGGGAGCATATATGTAACAATTCCTAGGCAATAAGATTAAAAACAAAGGGAACTAGTATGTGGAGGGGGAGGACATTCAAACCAAACCTTATTGAAATCATATAATGTTTAATATGCAATTATTAAAAAATAACATTCATTACAATATAAAATACACATAAATGTATGAACAGAATTATTGGACAAAAAATAGACAATCAATAAAACATAGGAAAGGTGGCAAGAGAATATTTCTCGACGCGCGTTTCGGCGTGTACAACAACGCCTTCTTCAGGAGCCACACAATGTGTTTAAAAAAAAGGGAGGATTACATCTGTCTGGGGTCTTTTACTCGATATGTAAAGGATCCAATGCGTAATGCTTTGTTTAAGACAAATGTATTTCTCAGAAGAATCGATAATAGGAGCACTTGTTGTTGAAGAACAGCCCCAGTCGAGGAAACGTGTCAACGAGCGGAATATGCCGAAGTTAAAACAGCGTGATTACCGATAAATATAGAGAAAGGGGAGTTCTCTGTTAAAAAGTAAGAGTCTAGGCGATATCCAAAAACGGGATCGTCCGGTCAATTGCGGGAATTATGGCCACGGAGATACTTGTTGCCGCTTATATTGGTCGCGTGCAATAGGTGAAATTACTTTGATCAGGGATTCGAATCGGCAATGCGAAAGATGGCTGTTGGCGTCTAGTGTCCGTTGCAATGATAGCAATCAATCCTTCAGTGGAGCACCATAAGTCAATATTTTGGAAGAAAAGGCACAATGGATATGCCATAAAGGGACTGTATATTGGATTTGTTGGGATGGCATGCATGCCATGTACAAAACACTGCAAGAACACCAATGGGCCACTGCCAAGATTCTCTAGATACGTCATGGCCACTGTGTGCTGACAACTGAACTTGGACACCAATGGGGTGGGCAGATTGAATATTGAAGATAAGCTTTTGCCTTGGACTTCCAAGGATGGCTGCAGATCTGAGGCATGGCATTGAATGTCTGACTCCGGTCAGAGTGTGAGTTGCTAATGGTAGCAGTGATACACTCCTCCAGGAACTAGTGTCAGCAGTATAGTCACCCTTACACAACAAAGATGCTTGGATCTGTTGTTACCAGCTGATGACAGGACCAGTTCACTTGATGACAACCACGGCGGTGAAGTTGTGGGTGAAATGTAACAGCTGTAAACTTATGGGCTAGAGAAACACCTCTGAGACTTCTCTGTGGTAGCCAGAACAATGTTGTGGTGTTCTGTTACTTCTTCCTAGTGTCAAGCGTTTCCTCCAGGCTTCGTTCAAGATTCAGGTACTGGGACTTCACACTTCTCTCTGGGCTAGTGCTGCATGCAGGTTAAGGTGACCAGGTTTCCTGGATATGCCAGGACAATGCGGTTGTTTCATTGTCTGTCTCAACAAATTTCAGTTTATATATCTTTTTTTTGATAATCAACTTAATCGATTTTAGAAAACAAGGAAGATTAGCACTGAGAGCTCAAGCACAGGTTTACATAGAAGACATAATGGGTGTCAATAATAATGTACAACTATAGGCACAGCAAGTATATACTCTACATGACAGGACTAAACAGTTTACCGAAGGTAAGAGTCCTTCCGCCCAGGTCTCCATTAGCCCATCTGATCTGTCTATTTGCCCCACACTCTTTGGTATTTGGCTGGACATACCCTGGCCTCGAACAAGGGTTTTTCTTGAGCGGCACACCAGTCCACCCCATGGCACCATTTAGCTATTGTGGAGGGTATACATCCTTTACAACGCAACTTTTACCACGCAGTGCTGTTACAACGCAGGTTTTACTACACATACCATTACAACGCATTACACTGGGGGCGCTCTAGGATAGGGAATACGTTTAATTTACTATCCAACACCTTCCCTAGTGTCCACGGGGACTGGAGTTGGAATAGTAAATTAAACTCTTCACTATCCAGCACCCCCAAGTGTAATGCGTTGTACTGTTATGCGTAGTAAAACCTGCGTTGTAACAGCATGCGTGGTAAAAGCATGCGTTGTAACGTCATACATTCTTGTGGAGGGGAATGGACTGTGGCCAGGTCATGGCAATATCCCGCTTGGCCACAATGATCCCCAGGAACAGTTTATCTGCTTGAGATCCGTCCAGACCATCCATAATGCCCAGGAGGAGGCGCTAGGATCATGGGGTACATGCCAGCCCAAAATGTGTGTGAGTTCTGTTACTATCTTGTCCCAGTATTTCTGGAGACGGGGGCAAGACCATACTACGTGGTAAAAGTCTGCAGGTTGGTGTCTGCAGCTTGTGCATTCGGGCGAGGCGCGCAACCCTGCACTGTGCTTGCGCTCTGGGGTAAGGTATGCAGTGTGGAGGTAATAGATTTGGATGACTCGGATTCTGGCAGAGGTAGTGACCGTTTTAGGGGTCATTAGGGCATCTCGCCAATCTTCGTCAAGGGGACCTAACCAGCCCTCCCAGCGAGCTTTAAGCGAATCCAGAAACACGGGCCTGTTTGTGAGGGTGCGATATATGCGTGAGATGCCTCCCTTCCCAAGATTCCCCATTATGAGTTGCGCTTCAGGTGGACTGAAGTCTGGATGCATGGTACCTGTCGAGATGTGGGCGTATAGGGCGTGGCGTAGCTGCAAGTATCTGTAGAATTTCAAGGCATTCAGGGAGAAACAGCTATTTAAATCCTGAAAAGTCTGTATATGGTCCCACACGTCGCTCAGTTGGGAAATGCCTATGTAGTTCCATTGCCTAAACCCATGTAACGCACCACTTCACCAAGCCATGTGCCTTGCCAGAGTGGCGTCTGCTGAGTCAGTTTGGATTCCCATTGCGTATGACGTAACCTTTCAGTATATTTAAGACCTGTCACAGGGTCAACTGACCCCTGAGAAAGGCAGGTTTTCATGTGTTCCAGTGCAGCCCATAGCTTAAAGCAATGTAGTTGGCACAGATAATACTGTGTGTGCGAAAGTTGCATTAAATTCCTCTTACTGCCTAATTTTCTGTGTTTTCTATTTTGATGTTATCTATTAAATCAACCTGTGCCCGCTTGGTAATACAAAAAAATAAAGTTAAGTATGCTTCTTGGAGACTAGATTTAGTATCTAAGGATCTAGCAGTCAATGAGCAACCTTATCCAAGACCACAACCTAGCAAACTGGCTCTAGTGTCAAGAACTTCAGTCAATTAGTAAGAAAGCATCTTTATGTAAGAACTCCTTAGTGCCTCATAGAAGGCTCCTTCTCTACATGATCTGGAAAAAGTTCACAAATCTAGAGATAGTGTGTGTCTGTCAGGAGCAATGTGGTTTTCTTTTCTTTTTTTATGACAGTCATTCTGGTCATGCCTATTTCAACCTGAAAATAAAGGTTTGACAAAAATAGCTTGCTCTATGCAAGTCCACCCTCTTAACAGCAGAATGTGCAAAGTATTGCATCTACAGCAATGACAGGCTGCTAAACAGTGTTTTCAATTGGGTAAGTGTTTTCATTCTTCCCCCAAAGTTGTCTTCCTAGATTTACACATTCTGCTTCCCACTATCATCTTTGCTGAGTTCCTCTGGTTCAAAACTGAAATGTGTCCTTTACCAGTTGGTTGTAGCAGATGAGCTCATCTGTGTCGAGCTTTGAGCTACATCTCTGCATAATGCATCTATATTACTGTGTACTATTATGGTGTGTATTCAGTGACAGAACAACTTGTGAGAACTGTCACTACCATGAAATATACATGTTCTCTTGACTGTGGTGGAGTACCTTTCATGTTTTCATTTGATTTCAAGTAGCCATATCACATTTTCAGTGATTGCCGGCAGTTCCTACAAACATTATTCTGATAGTTTGTTCTCTTCATTTTCCTATTTAGGCTAATGGAATGCCAAGGGTTGTCTCTTGCTAACGGACAAAACTGTGACCCCTATGCAACAGTTTCTCTTGTTGGTCCATCCAGGTAACTGTATGCAGCATAATTGGTCTTCATTCCTTTTTACTGTGTCGGCAACAATTTACTGATCATGTATATTTTTAAACTATAAAGCACTGACCTACGGAGGGATTTTTTTATTTTGATGTACCACACACATTTACTGAGCTGGTTCAGGTCATTTCATAGGCACAAAGCTCGGAGACTTTCTGACCCACCTCTTCTTGTATATACTTAGAAAGAAAGACATCACCCCACACTTCATGGTGCTTGACGAAGCTCAGTCAGTGCGTGTTCACAGATAAAAAAGAAGCACATTCAATCAGTGCGATTTTAGAAAGCCAGCTAAAGATGTTTGGTGGATAAGATTGAAGTTTGACTGACAGTGTGAAGCACAATCTAAATAAACTTCTACCGTAGCATGCAGCACTTACATAATGTAAGGCCTACAAGAATATGACCTGATTGCATCACATTGTATTATAGTTGAACTTGAATAGCACATTATATCACTGACTAAGCACTAGAGCGCATTGTGGATGGGTAGCCCACTATTTCCCAGGAGTCCTGTGGATGGAATAAAGCTTGTCTATTATGTGGCCTATATAGGTATTGAATTCGTAGCACATGTTGGCTTAGCATACTCCTTCCATCTAGTGTTGGGCGCAGACGTTTTCACGTTGTTTCTCTTTGAAGAAGTTCTTTGAGTCACAAGGTATAGTGACTCCTCCTATAGTCTGTATTGCGCATTTTCATCCGCTCCTTTGTTAGATAGTTTTTTTTCCCGCCATCAGATACAGACCTCGATCTCGTAGCTCGGGGACATAGCTCGAGCTCTGCCACAAGGTCTTTCCAGCGCCCTGTTTTGTTTCTCCTCCGTCAACGAGAACTAAAATGACCACATCAACTGGTGTTCCTTATTTTTTCAATCCGCCCGCCCTGGCCTGGTTCAACACCCTTCATAACTTCAACACTAACTTCAACAACAATGAACTCCATACACTTGACATCAACCAGAGATGGAAATTATGCCAAATTAGTTTTTGCCCAAAGTGTTTGGCCAAGTATTAAAGGCCAGACCAGCACAAGGATTGTACCCTTTGCTTGTCCCCAGAGCACGACGAGGTGTCATGTGAGGCATGCCTGGCTTTCCGATCCAAGAAGATGCCACAGCAGTGACGAGAACGCCGTTGGGCCCATTCCACCATGCAGGCACAGCATGCTGACCACGCGACTGATATGTTCAAGGACAGTTGCTGCACCAAAACACGAAGGAGAGGACGCCGAGCCACAAGCACTGACCACTGACATCCCTATATTGCTTGCTAGCAATGGGAAAAGCTCTGACTCTGAACTTTCCACACAAGGGCACATGAGTACATAGGCGAAAGCCTTCCAAACCCCAACAAAACAAACTAAAGCGGCTCACGGAACCACCCTGTCTTCAGGCAATGGTGGTCTCCAAAAACAGGCTTAGGAGCAGACCCACGTCAATCTGTCTGCTAAACAATAGACTACTGTTAAAGTTTAAAGTGCTCAAGGTTTCAACGGTGCAGGCACCAAAAAAACAGAATCCACACACCAAGAAAGTGGTGGAGTGCAAACAGGCACCAGCGGTATTGAAAATGCCTTCAGTGTGGAGACCGCACACACCAAAATCTTTACCTGGGACCAACACCATTTCGACACTGAAACTAAGATCGACGCCGAAAACCACTAAGACTGTGTTCGAGCCTAAACAGCGGCTCTCAAAACCAATTCCTGAAAAGCTTCAAGGAAAAAACCCCCAATATTTACGATGGCATGAGTGCCTGTAGATATACATGCTCTGCATACTCCTGTCATCTAGTTTTGGGTCTCGAGTTGTGCAAGTTGTTTTTCTTTTAAGAAGTCTTTCGATTCATGAGGCTGAGTACCTCCTCCTCTCTGATATTGCACATGGGCATCAACTCCATTGTTGGATTATTTTCTCTCCTCTGGTTCGGACGGGTGTACCTTCACTCTGTGCTTTTGACTTTTTTCGGTTCGATCCTTCGGTTCTTACGGTCTTCTGTGGTATGGTGGATTGTCCGCACTTTAACCAACTGTGTTCATTCCACAACTTGTTGGTTCAAACTAGTTTGTCCGATCGTGATTAGAGGCACCACCCATTCGGGCCTACCTTCAGCGTCATACCAGCCCATCCGATAATCTGTTGCTGGTGGTAAAACACACTTCTTCTAGAGTCTGTCCCTGTTGCCACACAAAATACCCGCACACCGACCAACACCTTGTGTGCAACCTGTGCCTTTCACCTGATCACAAGGAAGCCAACTGTGATGCGCTTAAGCCGTTTCTGACCAAGAAATCTCTTCGGGATCAACAGGCTCGTTGTCTGGAAATGTCTCAGGAGGCCACAGGCAACACTTCCTCCGTTGGAGGAAGAGGAGCCTTCCTTGATCGATAAACTCTGGCTTAGACGTGGAGGTAGACATGGAGATGCATGAAACCCCATCCCCATCCCCATCCCCATCCCCTGCTCCTTCATCCAAGATGCCCAAAAAATCCTCTGCTTCAGCTTTAGAGGTCACCGGTCCACCACTGCCTTTGAGCCTTGGTTGGGTCCGAAAAACTGTTTTGACCGCCCCAACTTTGGACTTGCACTGAAAATTATTACTACCAAGGCGAAGCCTTCGGCATCGACCTCTTTGGACCCGAGAGCCTGCTTTAGTACCGGCCTGACATTCAGTAACGATCCAGCAGCCGACCCCATCTCCCTTGGTGCCAAAGAAGCATCTCACTTGAAAGTCAAAACCCTCGGTACTGAAACACTTGAAGCCGAAAGACTCTAGGCAATCATCAGCTTTCACATCTCCTGTCGAACCCATCCTAGAAAAGTTGGACATTCACCAGAGGAAAATCCAAATTCAATTGGCCACTGGTCACATATTTGCTTTACCTTCCTCTCCACCTCTTCTTCAGAGAAAATTGACTTTTTAGGAGGCTGAAACTGTTCCCCATTCTCTCAAGAAAAATACAAAGGCCATGGCCTCTAGCCCTTCCTATCAGCTGCCTCCTACTCACCCCCCTCTCCACCACCTTCTTTCCCTCACTCTCCTCATCCATTGTCACCACAGCAGGATATACTGGACATTTTCCCTCGGGGATCACTACAGTCAGCACTGGTGGGTTAGGGGAACCATTAGGGGATTGTGGCCCATGTGATGTGTATGACACCGGTCTCACTACACCAAATGATCCTGACCTGTACCCAGCATGTACTTCCTCTCCTGAATACGCAACCTCCACCAGGAAGTCATTGTGAGAGCAGCAGCTTTCCAGCACATACAGCTCCATAAGGAACCGTAGAGCAGGATTTCCGCTTTGATACTTGAGCTTCTCCTCCCAGGCATACACAATATCTGTCAATGTTACCAGACATGATGAGACACACAGACAACATCTTTAACCCTTTCCATGCTCATGACTAGCTCAGCTCGTCATGCAGTACACTGCTTGTGTGCTCATGACGAGCTGAGCTCGTCATGAACAGTGGGTTTTTGCAATCTACAGCACACAGTGTAAATCTGCACAGCAGTAAAGGTGTTAAGGACTCTGTTAGGGCTAGAATTACATAACATTAAACTTAAGTTGAGGAGGTGGTGAGATGCACACCTGTTAATTACGTTTTATCAATGCTTGAACCAATTCAAACTGTGTTGGCGTGCATACTTGCTCCGCACCTCGCCCATTGTGCTCCAATATAACAAATCACGGGGCTATGATTCCACCAAGTCGCACAGCCACAAAACTGAATGAATCAAATTCCAACTTTTAATCTTCTATTTTAAACATATTTTTCAAAACTTTTCGTCCTTCTTTACTGTTTGTTCAATTCGTTTTGTTCATATCAATATTTTATGACTAAGTTCACACAAGCTCAGGAGCACAAATAGGTTCCACATATCATGATTTTATTGCACACGACCCAATGAATTACGGGAAGAAATCCCTTCGTCAGGGGCATCTAAAATACAAACACGTTTATATTTAAGCCAGCATATATGAGCAACGTGATTATACTCTTAACTTGAGTCGACAAACAAAATATATTTATTATACATGAGGTAAAAATCCACTACTAATTAATGTAGCCATTTCCATGAGGGTTACAATGAATCATCCAGAGAAAAAACACAGATCCTTTTGAGCACACCCATGCCACTATTCAATGTTCTATAAAGCAAGTTAACCCTTGGTAAATCCAACCCCATTGTTAAATTCAATAATCTAGCCTATTGATTAGTACTAAGAAGTACTCTGATCGTAATCGCTCTTACCATGACATATGGTGTGTCATATTTACTACTACTCTAGCCCACTTGTTTTACTTGGAACTAAGCAGTGATGAACCCAGGTAATAAGACGAAGGGTCACAATCAAGCAGTGTAGTGCATCTTTTTTTATTGTAAAGATATCAAATTGCACTACATCATATTATTTATAAAACAGCACTTAATTTCAAATTGGCATCACACAAATTTATAAAATATTTTTTTCCACTTGAAAGGTATAACATGAATTAATTGTGAATGGATGCAAACAATCTACACAAGCAATAGGGAATCAACATATAGCAAAAATCAAACAAGACTGAGTCAAAAAGCAAAAAGAAGAGAAAGGTTGATGCATTTTATCTATAGCCCGTACCCAGACATAAGATCGGACAAATTCTGTGTAACAGGTTCCCAAATTTATGTTTAGGGTCCTTTTCAATTACTGCCATTTCTAGCCCGCCGAGCAAATAAGAAATTTGTGCTACCATGCCAAAGGAGCTGGGACTTCTTTCTGAAAAGCATGCTCTGGCTATAAGCAACCTGGCAGAAGTTATAGCAAAAAGGAAAACCCAGTGACACTGGCAGGGATATTCGGCCCATAACCCAGCAGTATATATTGAGGCTCCGGTCGGGTACATGTCTTCAATAATTGATTTATTAAGACAAAGACTTTCCCAGTATGGTGCCATGATGTTACAAGAAGCAAATATATGTATGGTATCTGCAGAAGATTTGCTACACCAAAAACAGTTTGATGTCACCCAAAGACCCAACTTTTACAATTTATATGGCGTATAATACAGATCAAAAAGAGTTTAAAAAAAATTGTCTTAAGGCCAGATACATTATAAGTACTATGTTCAAGTAAGTTTATGTATGTAATTTCGGAAAAGCGAAACCCCAATATTCAATTTAGCAGATCACCTGCGTGACACTGCATCCAGTTTTCTAATTGTATGATTCAATCAATCAATCTGGATTTGTATAGCACGGCTTATCACCTGCAAGGGTATCCAGGCGCTGGGATCTAGTTTCTGATGGTGGTGTTAAAGCGACATCTCTTCTTGACGGGGAGCCAATAGAGCTTCTTGAGGTGGGGGTGATGTGGGTCTGTTTGGGGAGGTCGAGGATGAGTCTGTTGTCAGAGTTCTGTATTGTCTGTAGTCTCTTCAGGAGTTGGATGTTGAACCCTACGTAAAGTGTATTGCCGTAGTCCCCTCGCAGGTGACTAGGGTTTGCGTGATAGTTTTCCTGGTGTTGACAAGGAGCCATCTGAACATTTTCCAGAGCATGCGGAGAGTGAGTAAGTTGTACAGAAGAGAATGCATTCATCTGTCTTTTCATGGCACGTTTGCTGTCAAGGATGGTGCCAAGGTTGCGGAAGTGGTCAGTCTGTGTGGATGACGGTCCGAGTTCGGAGGGCCATCCAGGAGTCGCTCCAAGGGCAGTAGTATTTCCCGAAAATTAGCACTTCTGTTTTGTCAGTGCTGTAGAGAAGAAGAAACCAGGCCTAAGGAGCCAGACCAAAGCCTTGTAATAAATATTTCTAACTACCAACTAACAAAAGCAGAAGAACATCTACTTAACAAAGGTACATCTTTTGTCCACACCTACCATACCAATCTACTTGAGACTGAAATAGCCTTGTATAAATTTATGAGGGTCCTGAGGCTTAGACACTTTTTCACAGTGCTTAACCCCATTGAAAACGAAGACAGTACCTCCATTAAGTTCAAACCTAAAAGCACCTTTATGGCCCCAGTTTCTCATAAAAGCCTTGACACATTTGAGTTACTTGTCAAGATGGATTTGAATAAAGTTCAATACAAGAAAAAGATCAACAACCTAACAAGAGCGGAATATAGCACTCTACACGCACTGGCCAACAATAAAGAGATCATGATCCAAAAGGCAGATAAAGGCGGAAGCCTTGTGATAATGGACTTGGAATTTTACGTGAAGAAAGGCTCAGAACATGTGCAAGATGTAAATACTTATGCTAAACTGGACGAAGATCCTACGAATGCTATAGCCAAAAACCTTGATGGACTACTAGACAAATTCGAAGAACTCGGCTGGATAAACATCACAACCAAGCGTTACTTGAGGCAAATATACCCAAGAAGACCTAGGATATATTTTTTGCCAAAAGTGCATAAAGACTTGAAAGACCCCCCATTTAGACCGATAGTTTCGGGATGTGCCTCTATTTTCGAGAATCTGGGCATCTTCATTGATGCACACATGCAGTCCTTCATCAAAAAATGGCCGACTTATTTGGAAGACACCTCAGATTTCTTGCGAAGTCTTTCAACCATTGACACGACAGATACAGGAAATTGGACTCTATGTACAATCGATGTCACGGCTCTTTATACATCGATTCCTCACAAGGAAGGCTTAGAAGCAATTGAGTGGGCCTTACTCCTAGATGATAAGCCGGATGAGTTGAAATATTTAATTCTGCAGTTGCTAGAATTCTGTTTGTCTAACAGCTACTTCTCATGGGAAAGAGAGTATTACTTGCAGCTCACTGGGACAGCCATGGGCTTTCCAGGGGCCTGCATTTACGCGAACATTTTCATGGCAAAATTCGAGCTTGATTATATTCTGGAAGACAGCACTTGGCAGGCAGGCCTAGTGTATTATAAAAGGTACATAGATGATGTTTTCATCATATGGAAACGACCAGTTCTGGATTTAATCCAAAACATCAAAAGTTTGAATCTTGCTAATCCAAGGATACAATTCACGCATAATATCAGCAAGGAAGCCTTACCGTTTTTGGATGTCTGGGTTGCGCTCAGTGAGAATTCCATCATTACAACTCTTTACAAAAAGCCTACAGATAGAAACACCTCACTTCTGTATGGAAGCTTCCATCCTTTAAACCTTGTCAACAACTTACCGGTCTCACAATTCATGAGAATAAAAAGAATATCTTCTGACAAAACTAGCTGTGATAAGCATATTGAAGAACAAAAGCAACGTTATTTAGACAGAGGTTATCCGCGTAAACTATTGGATGCACATGTGAATCACATTAAGGCTATCCCAAGGGCAGACCTTTTGAAAAAAAGACCCAAAACTGAGAACAAAAGAATGGTATTTGTGTCTAAATACTCCACTGCTTCCAGAGACATAAAGCGTATCATCTTGAAACGATGGGAGATCATTCAAGTTGAGAAAGACTTTGGTAACTTATTCAGTGAAAGACCTTTGTTTGCTTATAAGAGAGCCCAGAATCTCAAAGAACTGCTCAATAAACCAAGTCACCATATGGACACCACCCAACAATCTGAAGTGTATAAAGGAACCACTCGCTGTTATAATTGCAAAAACTGCAACAATATAATACCGGGGAATGTTTTACTACACCCTCGCACAGGCGAAAAAATCCAATTAAGGCACAACACAACCTGCAATTCTGAGTTTGTTGTATATTCAATCAAATGCCCATGTGGCCTTTTATATGTCGGCAAAACTGAGCGCAAATTGAAATTGCGACTGTCGGAACACAAGAGCCGCATAAGGAATAAGAACTACACATCACCACTCGCAAAACACTGGTGGGAAGCTGGCCACACTATCGCTCAACTAAGATTCCAGGTGATTGAACTACTCCCACAACGTTTGGGCTTGGATAACTCAAAGATCTTACTTCAGAAAGAGGCCTTCTGGATTCGCAAACTGCAAACACTGACCCCTTTTGGGCTTAATGACAAAATGGACATGGCATGTTTCCTTTAAAGCACACTTACTTGGGACCTTAGGGAAACTCCCACACGATGACCCACACTCATTATCCAACATTGACCATCATAACATGGCTAGAAATTCACAGGTTTAATGTCACGTATATTTCATTATATGATTGCCATTACCATCCAAATGTTGAGATTCAGTTTGTAAATAGGCAGGAATTGCTTGGCATAGATGGGAAAATGACTCCTTTTTGTCGTGTTTATTTTTTTTATTTTTTTATTCTTTCTCTTTCACTTTAATCTTTTCCCCTTTTTTTCACTTCACCTCTCTTTCTCCTCATAAGTTTTTTTCACACTCGTTTTTGCGAAAACACCACTCAAAAATGGCCGACGCCTTTTTGCTCCTAGTCCTATTTTCATGTTGGAGTTTCCAATAAACAGAGTAAAGGGACTCAATGAGTACCCGCGGTTTACTCGGCACATCTAGGATTGAGCAGATTTTCGCCAATATTTCGGCTGCAAATCGGTAAGAGTTAGAAACTTATTTTCTCGTTTTTGGTTACCAAAACGAGTGTACATTAGATTTAAGTAACACTCGTTCTCTTTATGTAGAGCGGACGTGTGTACCTCATATTACGAAGCGGGATTGGCAATATTAATCTCCCCGCAGGTAAGCAAATGTGCCTGCCTAAAGCGGCAAGAATGGCAGATAACCTTTTGCGATATATTCAGTTCCAACATTTCGATTTTATTGTTTTGTAGGCAACCCTGTTGACAAGATTGATTGTCTGGGGTTAGAATACACACATACCCCACAGGTAAATGCACGTTTTTCTTGGTTCAGTTCATGTTACCTTTTGTTCAGTATTATTGACAATCATACTGATAGATGTCCATTCGCGTTTTTCAGATTGGACATAATTTTCTATACTCAGGTGAGCTTTTGAATTGACTTGAAGTATGACACTTCTTTGACTGTCAGTCAACCATTCATGAACGCATAATTCCACTCGTTTTCCCATAGAACGTCAAAAAAGAGAACTACGCGCCCTGTCAACATTTTGGCAACGCGCAATATAACAATTACTAGGTAAGCCAGATGTAACAAAACGCAAGTTTTAGTGTATATACATTTTGTCCCCCTTGGCAACAAAAGTAATACGGTCTCCTTTCCTTTTTCTTTCCCTTTTCTTATACAGACCCCTGACGAAGGGGCAGGGCCCCGAAATGCATTGGGTTTTTGTTATGTTTTGATTATGTTCCATAGTTTCATTGATTGAACTAATGATGCTTTGATGTCCTGATTTACTGATGAAATTGATATGTTTGTAGTAAACAATGATTGTAAGAAAATGAACTTTGGTTGAAGAAACTCATGTGATAAATACATTGCAGTTTGTTTAAAAGGAGTATTTTTTTCATTGTGCGTGTTTGGAGCCCTGGTGGCCTTTTGGCACCAGGCCATATTCAGTTCATATCCACAGTGTGCAGGCACTAATCCCGACACAGCACATACACTGGTTTAAATTTGCACTAAGTTTGAATATTTGAGTGCAGCCCCCTTTCATACATTGTTAGTGCTGTGCTTTAAGCATTTGTTCTTCCTGTCAGCGATGCTCTTAATGCACTTGTGGAAGTTGGCTCTAGTGGTAGATGGGTCTTCTGAAGGTGAGAGAACGAGCTGGGTGTCATCTGCGTAGGATATGATGAGGCAGTGAGCTCTGCCGAAGTGGGTCAGCGGCATCAAATAGATGTTGAACAGGGTAGGTCTGAGGGATGAGCCTTGAGGGGTGCCACAGATTGGGTTCTGCGTTGAATGGTGGTAGGCAGATTGCAGTGGCGGCCACCAGTAACAAAGGGTGGTAAGGCTTGGTTGGGAGAGCGGGGGGAGGGGGGGGGGCGATAATAATAATTTTAAAAACGCACCCGACGCTGCCGGCCGCCTCCCGTGTTACATTGCTCCTGCTGACCTTTTTCCTGGGTCCCAGCAGCCCGCTGGGACAGACTCCCAGCCAATCCCTGTGCTGCAGCAGCGTGGGGATTGGCCTGAGCGGGCAGAAAAGACGCCCTGCTCAGACCAAGGAGTCTGTGGGTATTTCTCCAGCCCAGCTGCTGAATCCAGCTGGGATTTTATTTATTTATTTATTTATTTTGTGGCTTGTAAAGTGCCTGGTGACCCGAAGGCATCCCCGCGCTATGAGGTTGTGAGATCCAGGAGAGGGGGGACCAGGGGACTATTTGGGGAAGAGGAAGGTTTTAAGTTTTTTGCGGAAAAGAGCGTGGCAGGGTTCAAGGCGCAGATTGCGAGGAAGTGCGTTCCATTTTGAAGATGCATTGACCGAGAAGCGGCGGCCACCGGTGCGTGACTTCTTAAATTTTGGGACTATGGCCAGATGTTCACTGTCAGATCGAAACCTAAGTGCGCTTGTGTGTTTTGGTCGGCCTGAGATGGCCGGCCAAACCCACATGAGCACTTAGGGACTATGGAGTGCACAAGCACTCATCCTCTCCCTCTCATGCCTGGCACCTCCATGCACAAGCTGGCAAAGGAAAAATAAAACGGTGCTAGAGAATTGTTTTATTTTAACGTTGCTAGCTGTGCACCAGGCAGGGTAGTGATGCTCCTCTGCCATTGTGGAGGAGCCGCCACTGGAGGATTGCCTGAGTTCTTCCTGTGAGGA
Organism: Lissotriton helveticus; assembly: GCF_964261635.1. NCBI lineage: Eukaryota > Metazoa > Chordata > Amphibia > Caudata > Salamandridae > Lissotriton > Lissotriton helveticus. The sequence goes on from NC_136072.1 coordinate 596,327,887, forward strand.
AAGAGGCGACTCATTTGAGGGCAACTCCCTGGATCTCGATTTGATGAAGTCTCTTAATAAGGTTATGGTGAGATATGGTGTTGAATGCTGCTGAGGTAGAGGAGGATCAGAGCCGCTCTTTCCACACGGTCGCGGATGGTTCTGATGTCGGTGACAGAACTTAGGGCGGTTTCTGTGCTGTTCTTGAAATGGAAGCCGGATTGAGAGGTTTTTAGTAGATTGTTGTTCTCCAGGTGTTCTGCGAGTTGTCAGTTGATGGCTTTCTCAATGACTTTGTCAGGAAAGGGGAGCAGAGAGATGGGGCTGTAGTTTTTAAGCTCCCTGGGGTCGTCAAAGGGTTTCCTGTTGAGTGGTTTGACGTCTGCATGTTCCCATTCTTCGGGATGGAGGTGAGTTAGTTGCTGATATTCTTGCTTCCAGGGTTGAAGAAATGGTGGGAACAGCTGGTCCATGGGTGCTCCTGAGTAGACTGAGTTCATGATGGCATTGGTGTTTTGAGCGCAGAACTGTTCCCATGTGATCAGCTGGTGGTCTGAGTTGGCAGCAGTGGGTACGAGAATGTGGAGGTTGGTGGGTTGTGGCTTGAAGTCTTTGTGGGTGGTATATATCTTGTTATGGACGAAGACTGCCAGTGTATCGCAGAGTTCTTGGGATGGGGTGATGATGTTCTCTGTTTCAGATGGGCTGGAGAACTCTTGGACGATGTTGAAGAGTTCTTTGTTGTGATTGGAGCTGGTTTTCAAGTAGTGAGACAGGGCGCATCTTTTTGTCTTTCAGGCCTTGATGGTAATTGTTAAGGGCTGTCTTGTGGGTGGTTCTTTCTGTGGGTTCCTTGCTGGTAAGCCATCTCCTTTATGGAAGCTTCCAGTTGCATTTCAATGTTCTGAGTTCTGGAGTATATCAGTTGGCTGTTGTGGTGGATCTATTTCAACAGGAGCCCAGCGGGAAAAAGAGAACCAGGGTTGCCCTCCACTCACAAATCATCAATACAACAATAACCCTGTCTCTTGGGCGAATAATATATCAATTCTTTTTCGCAGAAAGAATGTCTCATTATCAATTTCTTCTGCTACAACCATCTATTGTGGTGGATCGCCTGAATTTAGAGAGTTTGATTGGGGCGAGACTGCTGGCGATTCAGGTGTAGAGTTTCTTGATGGCCTGTTCAAAGTTGGTGGCAGGTTTAGGCTGGGTGGTGTTGAGGGTGTCAGCCCACTGGTTCTCTGTTAATTTGCTCATGGGAAGCGGGGAGGCTCGGGTGGTGACCGGAAATCCTGTTATGGTGACGTGGGTGGTGATGTGGTCGGTCCAGCTGAATTCAGTTGCATGACGGTACTTGATTCTGTCTCTAGCAGCAAAGATGGGGTGGAGCATCTGTCCTGTTAGGTGTGTGGGTTTGGTGATCAGATAGGTGAGACTGATGTTGCGCATGCTTTCCAGGAGGTTGGCGTGGCGGTGTTGATGTCATTAAGGTCACCCAGATGGAAATTGAGGTCACAGAGGAAGATGCAATGTTTAGATTTGTGGTGAGAGGTACGATGAAGTTAGAGATGGCATTGCAGAAAGCTGTGCAAGGTCCTGTGGGATCTGTAGACGAGGGTGCCTATGATGGTTCTTCTGCCGTTGGTATGGAGTTGGAAGTTGAAGTGTTCCATAATCTGTGTGGTGTCTTCTTCCGTGGTAGTGCAGCGGATGGTTTCTTTGTGGATGATGGCGATGTGGCCTCCATGTTTGTTGGTGCGTTCCAGTGAATCATCATCTTGCCGTCTGAGGTGGAAGTGGTGAAGTCGGGAGTGGAAGCGGGGTTGAGCCAGGTCTTGGTGATAAAGATGACGTCAGGGCGAGGGAGCTGGTGGTGTCCCAGATTTCCGTGGCGTGTTTACGGAGTGATCGTTCGTTGAGCAGGAAGCAGTTGAGTGGTTCGTGGACAGTGAGGTGGGTGTTGGGGTGGTTTCATTGTGAGCAGGAGGTCTGGAGCTCCAGGAGAAGTGACAGTGCTGGTCATTCCGTTGATAGAGGCGATGTGAGGCAACAGTGTTTGTTGCAGTGTTTGAACATCCAGAATCTTAGCTCGGCAGCGGAATATCTGTGAGTGGCAAGGGGGGCGGAGTTCCTGGTACTGCATGCGCTCCAGGAGCAGACTGGCTTGTCATTGACGCGCTGGTGGCGCTTGTGCGACTCCGTTAAGTAGGTCCTGGGATGAGGGAGGGACACTGACTGGTGAGAAATGGGAGCAACAAAAAGTGCAAGACTGGCACACTGAACAAAGATTAGAATAAAACAGCACAGGTTACCACAGTAATTAAATGGGTCTACAAATAAACAGGAGACAAAAACAATAAGAAATGGTCTAAGCTTTAATGGCGGGAAAAGGATATGATGATAGTTTAGCCAATACAGTTACAACAGTGATTTATTAAGAAAGCAGGGGAACAGAGATGTGAGCGTCTGTTTCAGAGAGACCTGCTGAAGACCTTTGGAGGGAGTTGATTGTAATTAACCAAAATACAATATAAGATACGTATATATCCATGACGCAGAACTTTGATAAAAATTTCGCATAAAATGATCAGCCAGACAAATATAATTAGGGGAAGATATGAAAGGAAGTCCCTTAACTGCAGATATCGTAAAAGACCAGTTTTAGGGATCCCAAATTCCTCACTCAACTCCTGAGAGCATAATAGTTTAGTATTTCTAAAAAAATGGTCCCAAGTTTAAGCATTGCAGGTCCTGGTAGCAACCAATATATACCCCTCATGAAAAGATAGCAGAAAGTTTGGATTGTATCCAAGGGCTGCATATTGATGGAACCTCGTTATATTGCAAATAGCTTGCCAAACCATGTGGTGTACCTAAAGGGTTTTTAAGCATGTATGCTTGAAATAAAAAGCATCTAACAGACCCTTAGGCTGTAGGGTTATCTGCTGAAAGGCCTGATATTCGGAGAATAATCCTGCTTCAGGCCCAATCACAGCAGAAAGTTTTTAATTAAAATGATATTACAATGATATTTAATAATACCTCAGGCGGGAAAACGCCACCCCCCCCCCATCATTGCCTGGTAGTTGAAGATGTTGGATAGCGCACCAAGGTTTGTTGTATTCCCAGAAAAACTTCTGCCAACTATTTTCAAACTTTTTTATATAGCCCTTACTCAAATATAACTAGTTAGACCTGAATAAGTAAAGATTATGAGGTAATATGACCATTTTGATAACCTTGCATTTTCTTTTTGAGCCCAAATGATGCAGATCCCATTTTTGAAAAATGAAGAGTCTCGTTATATAAGGCATCATAATTCTGACAGACAATAATTTCCATGTTCATGGAAATATGAACACCAAGATATTTGACCGATGCAACTAATCTGGATCTGAACGTTGTGCCAGTATTTGATAACATTTCCGTCTTGCCTGCCTTTAATTTGTACCCCGAAATGAGCCCAAAAGTGAGCATTGCATTTTCAATAGCCAAAAGAGCCTTCGTAAGGGACAAGGTGAATAAATCGATGTCATCGGAATAAGCTAAAAAATGTGCTTACCAATGATTCAGTTGCAGAGGAGGAATAACGGGAGACGACTTGAGTGACTGTATCTGTATGAATGGATTCAAATTAAAGCAGGGAAAGGGAACATCCATGCCTCGTGCCTTGATGAATGTGAATAATATGCGATATCCCCCATACAAACTATCTAAATAAATATGATTCCCAATTGAGCGGGTCTTTACCCTTCTTTACAAACCCCGCAATGAAAATTTACCCCAGGAGAAAGGCACAGAATTTGATAAGGCAGTAGAATTAACAAGTTCTAAAAATAATAATAATACATTGGGGTTCTGATTTTCTGGAATTTCTTATAAAATTACAAGGGAATAGAGTCCGGGCCAGCAGCCTTTCCTTATGGTAATTATGAAATGGCTCTTTAAAACTCTTCCCGATTAACCAGTACGTCCGAATCGATTTTCGGTTCAACTGTAAGTTTTTTAAGAGAGCCAGCCTGCAGGTAGTTGTCAACCATTCCCTGAGAGGTCATTCAGTCATCAGTATATAATGCCCCATAAAAAGGTTAGATGTGGCCAGAATTGCAGCAAGGCCAGATACTATCTTCCCTGTTGCATCCCTAATGCCTCCTATAAGATTCTTACTACAATTGTCCTTGATTTTAAACGCCAATAAATGACCCATCTCCTCACTATTTTTGAAGCATGCGAGGCATTGTGACTGATATTTCAACCTCCCCTGGCCTCAAATCCTTTTAGTCAGTTGCATTCACAACACAGCAAACGGTAGTGCCAGCTGAGACACTTTGTGACCTTTGAGGGCATACTACCAATCGAGCTGAAAAAGTTTATCCACAGCTGCACCTCAGTAGAGCGATCTGCTCTATCCTTACGACTAGTGAAACCTAGGATTTAGTCATGAACAAACCTTAAAGAGTGTGCCATACAATTTTAGGGCTGGCTGGGCCTCTGTTAATATTAATAAACTCTACAGACATGAACCCTTAAACCTACCTTAGGTCGGATCCATTAACAACTTCCTAACAAATGTCCGCCGTCGAGCCGGTTCTGCATCAATCAGCTTATTTGACAGAACGCGAAGGAAACATAAAGCAGAATCCTGTGGGGGAAAGATTGACACAAAATTATTTAAATCTTTATGAAACAATTAGCACTGACTGTTCAATTTTTGATCACCATAATCACTTCTGTACGTATATTATGCAATGTCTATGCTTCTTTATTCATTCCATAATAAAATTATGTTCTAAGGTCACTGACCAAGAGAAGAATTCGAAATAGCACTGAAGAAAGTATGTATATGTTACATATTTAGCACCTGTCCACTAAATGCAGTAACATATGTAGTCAATCAGTTCCACATATTTAGTGCCTGTCTGCCAAATGGAGAAACATATAAAATTAGTCTGTTCCTTGTTGCTTGTTTGCACTATTAAGCAAACTGAGGTGGTTTTACAAGCTCTTCCGGCATTAAATACACTTGAAGGTAGTCCTGTCCTAAAGTACTAATAGGCAAGTGATATTTACTTCCTCCTAATGATAGTCTTATCTAAAACCATTCTCCTTAGACTCCTTCCTCAACGGTCTATTCCTTTCATCAAAAATAATTAATAGACCTCCTAAGGATTGAGGAAGTCAAGGAAACCTGTATTAGAAACCAGTCCCAGGATGCTTGTTTCCGGTTCAGGGAAGACCTGGCTTTGTAGTTCTGGCTGGACGTTTCCCATGAGGCACAGGGTCAAGCCTTATTTGCATGTAGCTGGGTCTGAAATGAGGTGGCAAAGTGAGATAAAGAATAATGATGGATTCAACCCAGATCTGTGACTGGGGTGAGTGTCTAAAAAGTTTCAGTGCTCCGTCCATCATCTCCTTGTGTTTGCTTTGTTCGCCCTAAGTTGGCAAGGTATGCCCAGACACGAGCCTCTTGCTCACTTTGCCACTAGATTCAAGCTAGTCTAGAAACCGTTCCCAGGATGCTTGTTTCTGGTTCAGGGAAGACCTGGCTTGGCAGTTCGGGCTGGACTGTTCCCAAGAGGCACAGGGTCAAGACTGATTTGCATATAGCTGGGTGTGAACTGAGGTGGTAAAGTGAGCTAAAGAATAATGATGAATTCAACCCCGATCTGTGACGGGGGGGGGAGTGTCTGAAGAGTTTCAGTGCTTTGTCCATCATCTCCTTGTGTGAACTTGTACTGCGTTGCCAAGCTTGTACGACCTTACGGAGATCCCCTTCCTTGGCCCTTCCACCGGATTGAGTCTCCTGGCGAGGAGACACTGAGGAGCAAACTAGGGCTCACCCATGCAGCAGAAAGGAAAATCAATTCATGAGACAAAGATGCTATGGATTTGACTTTCAGGAAACAAACCGGGCTCCAAAGGACCTTGCTGCTGGACATGGTATTGTACAACTACGGTATTGTGTACAAGAGTGACACATAGAGCTTCCCGCGAGTGCGAAATACGCTTTCTGATGAGCTCTGCTGAGTCAGTAACATACAGTAACACAGAGTAATGGTGTGACACTATCCTTCTATCCTTGGATTCTTTTTAATAGTCAGAGCAGGTAGAATGTTATGACTAGTCAAAAACCTGTCTATACAAGATGATGTCCCGTATAGAATAGAGTGTAAAACCACATTCTCCCCCAAGGCAAACAAGCCAGACATCACTCAAAACATGAGTCTCGAGAATCTTTTTGAGTGCTGATGTGGACCTCGACATATGCCACTGACTTGAAATAGGCATATCTGTTGAATCCACCTGTGGATGGTTGGCCAGGTTAAAGTCCCCACACAAAATAATTGGTTCCTGCCACAGACCAAGCTCTGCAAGTAAAAAGTTAAATAGGGCTGGTTCATCAATATTCGAACCATATAGTACAAGAGCAAACCTTTGTGCACGCTGAATCTGGCAGTCCATATAAGCCACTGAGCTGAGGAAAAGCCTCTTTAAACAAACAAACTATATAGTCTGTAGGATTCTCACCGTCATTGCCCTTCGGGATTCCCAATACCCATAGGTTATTTCTGTCTCATACGATTTTCAATATCCTCCATCTTCCGAAAGACATCCCTGATTTTCCCATCATGTTAATCAGCCTGGCTTGTTGTAACTTAGACTAATTCTTTAAGGGCAGCATATTGCGTTTCTAAATTATTCAGGGGGCTACAATAGATCCATATTTTGGACATTTTCCAAATCACTACTTTCGTTTTAAGATGGGAAGTTTTTAGAGCCACTGAGTCCTTCTTGGGCTCCTCTTTACATAAACTGGAGAATATTGTAAACTGATGAAAGAGAGGGAGAAGTACCCTCCGGCCCCGGGACCTTGTCATTGACGTTAAGCTGAGCCATGGTTTCCCTAATGAGTCAATGTTGGAGGCAGACATAGAATCTAAGCACTGTGTGGCACGATAAGTGTTGCCAGTATTGACTGGGCTCATGTGCACATGTAGTTATCCACTAGCCTTTTTAATTTCTTTGGCATGGGATCTTCTCTTGCCACAGAGCATAAAGAGTTGGAAACCAGAGAAGTCTATTTCAGCGATTGTGTGCATCACTGCAGGTGAACATGCTTTACTTAATTCTCTGTGATTTTGCTGAAAGCAGTTTAAAACTATTGACCACTGTGAAATACAAAAGTGCAGTGGCAGCTATTAGGTGGATTTTGATGCATGCACCGTTATCTGATTTTATTGGGTAATGTCTACCACTGGATTGTCAGAAGCTCCTCCTAGTAGTATAATGAAATTACAAGATTTACACTGAATATACAATGTAGACGTCTGCCATTAGAGAGGCATGGTGTGTGCCTGGTGGGGCGGAAAAAAAAGTGCCACGTGTGCAGTGATTTTATTAAACCTTTTCTCATGTATTGTTTGTATGCACACATTTAGACAAATTGTCCTACTGTTTGTACTGCACAATTTCTGCAAACAATGATATTATGACTGTCAATTATAAACTGTATAAGGATTTTTTTTAACACTTTTTAATTAGTTGTTTGTTTACACCATCGCTTATGATGATTTGTAAATTGATTCGCTCCAGATATAAAGAGAAATGCACATAAACTTTAACTGACAACTATTACAATTTAACCCGTGTTTTTGTTTCTAATTGAGGCAGTAGACTTGTGTTGGAATAACAATGCATTTTCCCTAACAAACTGAAGAACATAAGTACAACCTAGATTAATGTGAGCCAAATCAGTCTGTATACTTGCAAGAAAACATGAACATAGCGTTGTGCTTGATAATTTACAGTGGCCAATGTTTCATTAAGTGGTAAAAGCAAACAAAATAGACATCTTTCTATTTACCTTCAAGTTATATTTCAGAACGATATTATTAAATGCAGCAGTGTTTAAATTGATAATCATTTAGTCAAGTACATAAATAACAATTGTGCCTTATTGAAGTGTGCATGTTAAAACTATTTCCTAATCACTGAAATAGGAATGACCAGAAGAAGACAAAAGTAAAGAAGAAAACCAGCAATCCTCAGTTCAATGAAGACTTTTATTTTGAGGTAACTTGACTTAATTCATAAAGAAATATTTTTTTCTCCTCAAAATATGAAGGTGCTGTATAATTCTTTTGTGCTCACTTTTTCTTTGCATTTAAAAGAAAGTATTTTGCATTGCCTTTCAAAAATATCTTAATCAAATACTCTTCCTGAGCGAATACTCTTTCAGGGCAACTAAATATATGTTGATATTGCGAATATTATTTTTTAAGAAAGGTATTTTGCCAACTAGTTGTATTCATTTGCAGAGCTAAGCCCCGAGTAGCATATGCCAGTGTAAACTATAGCATGAAAATTAATTTTATGATTATGGAATGAGATATTGAAATAATTTTGTTGTACATAGTGGAAGTAGTTTTGAATATGTTAGACAGAGAACCTTTTGGAAGGGTTATGCTACTTCAACATATAGGTTTGCTTTATTTCAAAGATGAAGAACAAGTTAAAAATTCAATGCCAGGTTAGCGGCATTTTGATATCATAGCCATTAATGTCCATGGACCTAGTTAATAAAGGCAATTATTGCTCTTGCTCTTTTTAGGGCTCGGTTATAACGCGCTGAAAGCGCGTTCTCGCCGAGAACTGTTGTCGGCGTCTCAGCAGTCTGAGACGCCGAAGGGAGACAAGACCTGGCCGCGCGCAGCGTTTTTCCATAGGATAACGTTGTGCGCGCGGCCAGGTCTTGTCTCCACGGCATTCCAGGGCTGACCGGATCGCTTCGCGCGCCTCTCTGGAATGCAGGGGGAGTCTGCAGAGAGGCGCGTGGCGGTGATAAACAGGCAGGCACTGCTAGATTTCCCTAGACCGCGCTCGCTCAAGGTCGTGCAACGCAAAAAACATTCTCCGATACATTTCGTGTTGTTGCTCTGTCTATGGTCGTTATACCCCCCTCCCGTTCACACTTTCTTTGTCTCTCTCCCCATCGTCTTTATATTTCTCTCCTTCATCTTTATCTATCCTTCCTTCTCTGTCTTTCTGACTTCGTCTCTCTCCCCCTCTTCCTCGCTTTTTAGATTTGCAAATCGTGGCTGCTGCTAGCCACGAGAATGGGATATAGCCGGGCGGGGAGGCAATTAGGGGGTAGGACATAACTGGGCCATACGAGTCTCCGTTTGGAGCGAGGGGGCAATGCAACAGGGAGTAGATGTAAGTCATTCCTTCTATTCTAACCCGATGAATTTCCTCTTCGAAGTGAAGAAGTTAAAGCTTGGGAAATGCGGTGGCGGGGAGGCGGGAGCTGTGGACAGGCGAGGGGTTGAGGTCGGACTGAGCGAGGCCTCCAGGTAGATGGCTGGAATGCGCTTTGATCATTTCCACTGCCGCTCTTAGGTGTTTTAAACCTTGTATCCAGCCCAGCGTTCTCGAGGATGGCTCCGATTCCTAATTCGGCCAAAGATATAAATACTATGCCAGCCGAATATGTCCCCTTGAAAGCATTATTTAATGTCCCACGATCTGTCCTCACCCTTTCATATCCGGCGTGAGGAACTTGCACACACGCTATTACCCTAGAATAACGAACTTCTGCGCCTGCCACCACCCTGGTCCCTCCGCTGCGATCACCTTACATTCCAGGCATTATTTTTTACCCTCCGTCACGGATGGTGTGTCAGCGAGTTTTAACCAAATACCCGTTCATTGTTCCTTTTTATGGCCATGCCCTTCTGAATGTTACAAGGAGTTGTCCTTGCTATTCAACAATATTCGAGTTTTTGGCTACATCGTGCTATCATCTCGCATCACATCACATCCTCTCAAACTAATAACTGTGACCTCTCTTTTCAAAATCTTCTCCAACTTGGTCATCTCTGCCCACTTTAATTATAACAAGTATGCAGCTCGAGGACAAACCCTGCCATGCACACACGGACACCACCACTGCCATGCACACACGGACACCACCACTGCCGTGCACACACGGACACCACCACTCCCATGCACAGACACGGGCACCAACCGTGCTTAATTTGTAAAAAAAAAAGTGCCAGGGCTTTCATTTGTAAAAAAACATAAATAAAAGACCTTGTCATTTACAATGTCAAGACCTTAAACTCGCGTTCATGTACAATGCTAATAGCTCTAACTTTTGCAATGCCGAGACCGTTGCATTGTAAATGCTTGTTGTAAACTTTTGCCTCCAACTTGGACCAAAAAAGTAGTATTGATCGCATGATAATATTCTGTAGCGCTACATGTAATATGATTCCTTATATCAAATTCTTGTACATATATTTGAATAAAGTAGGTGCAACTTTTAATTCACAAATCTATATTGCAGGTTACAAGATCTAGCAGTTATACCAGGAAATCCCAATTTCAAGTTGAAGAAGAAGACATACAGAAACTTGAAATCAGGTGTGTATTTTTCTGTAGCTAAATTTGTATTTTCAGATTATAATTAACAAATAAAAAAATCAACAGTTTAGTAGATCATTTTACATAGTCTGTGTGTTTGAGAATAAGTGGAGATAAAAATTGTTGGAAAAAAGCTATTAGCTGAAGACTAGAGTTAGTCTTTGCAAGAAAATGCCTGTGCAGCAGATTGACAAACTGCTTTCAGTTTGGTTTAATGGTTACTGAGGGCTTTATTTTCTCATCACGGCTAGAGCTGTTCTTTGTTTTAGAGTTAATGAGATTAAAACACAGCTTGCTGGTAATCTTCTTCCAATGTGAATAGATTCTATCACATTAATGAATAAATTTTTCTCAGATACTGTATTATTAGGAATTGATCAAATGCCATACACACAATTGACGGAATCATATTGCTAGCAGTGGGATATTAGAAGAGGAGTATTAAATACGTAACGGTGAATGATGGACAGGCTTGTGAATTCTAGATTGTGGTCTTTACCTATGATTTACTAAAGGCAATCTATTATTAAACTAATAAGGCAATCATTTTGAACCTGATCCAGTGATGGTCTAGTTTGTTGGCAGCTGCATAGTTCGATACAAATGGTTATATGTTTTCAGATAAGAGCAGATTGTGTTGTCTGGTAAATTAGAGTATGGATTCATATGAAAACGCATCTGGGTACTTTACCGGAATCCAGAATGTAATGGGTTACCCCATTCCTTCTGTCTCTCCCTTTTTAATATAGTTGCAGTTGTGTACTAAGATGTCGGTTGTAGGCAGACTTCAGGAAAGGAACATATGGGATAAACTCTAGGGAAGCTATGCTAGAAATAATTTTGGATCTGAAAGAAAAAAACACCCTAAAATGGTTGCATAAAATGTCCTTATCCATTCATCTCACTCTTCAGTAGGAGGGTTGTAAAAAGAAAAAAAAGTAACCACAACTTATCAGATGGCTATGCCCCTTCGATAAGTATCTTATTGTTATGCACCAAAAGGGTCTTGAATGTATGGAAATGACTTAGTAGGGGTTGTTGAGGTCCAGATCCGAACTTCAGAAAAGTCTGGAAAAGATACAATAAAAAGTAAATAATGTCACTGAAAGCAAACACGGGTAGAAACAGGGGCTCATGTACCATGTTACAGTTGGTTCAAGATGGGCAGTTTCAATAGATCTCAGTATAGGCAGCCTTTTTTTTAGTACCACAATAAGATCCATATACTGTACTGCTTTATAGATTGGCAGCATGCTCTTCCTCAATACATTCTAGTTACCTATCTGTTATATTTCTACTGCTACTGAACTACTGAAGCATTTTTAATTTTTGAACATGTTGGCTCCTGTGTAGCTCATTGAACACATACACCTCATTTTGCTTGTTTATTTGGAAACCATTCTCATTTCAGTAGATCTTCTTTCAGATAGAAATAAAGTTTTATTTTTTAGAATGTTTCAGTTTATAACTTGTCCTTTGTATAGATCTTCATAAATACCCGTTCATATGCTTTGAAAGTACTTGCCTGCATTACCAAGTGCATTATAAAGTATAGTGTAAAATTACATGAAAACACTTTTTTATAATGTATTTAGGAATATGATATTATGATAATGCTGGTATGAATCAAAATTAGCAGAATGTATCCCAGAGGGATATGAAGACATAATGGGCAAGGATGTATATATAAAGAGTACCCATCACCTATTCCTATATATTTCATTCATAAACCTAACAAATACACCAATGTAGACACTAGATTAAGGGAAGTTACAGATTATTAATGGGTATTTAGTTGTTTCACATCAATCCCTAGTCAGCCAATCTAATATTAGTAAACAACTGTGTTACAGAAAGATGTTAAAGTTTTTTTGCATAAGAGTTAATTGATGCCGATTACCCACCTGTAATTTCTAAGGGGCCTTCAGAAGGATCGCAGGGTAGTCAACTTGCCTCCACCTTTTGAGGATTCCGTGGGAAAGGGACAACACGTTTTTAAAATTACACATGTTCAAAAGGATAATTGGCGAACGCCATGGAAGCAAAAAAATAAAAAAAGCATACATTTAAACGTTCTGAATTAATGTGTTTTAGTATAGCATTTTTAAAGAAACCATTATGAATTTATGAAAATGTTAAAATGCTCAATACTTGCAGGTTGTTGAATGCCATACTTTTATGAGTGTAGTTTATCAATTTTGCCAACTCTTCATCACAGCATTGTTCTTCCTCTAAGCCTCATTTTGGTCTGAGAATCTTTTCAATATTACTGTCTTTTGTCAAGTAATCTTTGGCAGTAGGGGCTGATGTGATGGTTTGTTACTCTCTTTAGCTGTGCGTTTCTGTTGAATTGACAGATGTTTACATTCCTTCATTCTCATGCAAACAACATTATTTTAATTGTAATTAGTTCCACAAATGACACACATGTACTGCACACTGTTAATTGGTGTGTTTCTACAAATTCACAGTATCTTTACTTAATCCTGATAATTATTGTCAGAGTATCTAGTCTTCCTAATTTGCCTATAGGTGTGTAGGATTAAATAATGCTAAATAGTTTTTAATATTTTGTAACACATCTCACACATAATTGTCAGGACCTTATGGTATTTTTTTTTCAATCAATGTATATCTCCATTTTGATAAATACCCTTAAACCTGTTCTTTAGCTCTTATACGGATGCTTGCATATCAAGAGCCATATTTAAAGGGTTCAGCCATCATAACACTCATGTTAGATGCAATTGCTGGAAATTAGAGAGCTTACATCCTACAGTAAAGCTGTACATAACAATTTTTGCATATGATGCTCCCCACTGTAAATTATTTCAAACAGGTGTTTGTTAATATTTTAAAATGTTATTAAAAATGGTTTTCGTATTTGTGATGGGCAGTGGTTATGTGAAAAACAATATCTGTAGAAAAAGTTGTTTTAGGTAACATTTGTTCAGCCTACAATAAATAGTTTGATCCGTTTTCTTTGTAATTCATTATGTATATCTCTTCAAGGCTGTGTGATAAGTTTTTCCCAAGATGTTTAATTATTCTTTTCACTAGATAGTAGGTCTTTACTGCATGCACAATAATCATGTTGTTCTGGTAATTGTGTATGTGCACCATAGCTACCACAAGCGACCTTTTAATTGTCTTGGATATATATGGACTCCAGCTGTCGAAATCACCTACTCTACGTATGGACGATGAACGCCACCTGAACTAAATGTTGTTTATGGCCTTATCTCCACATGCCATTTTAAGTCCTGAATTGTCTCTTCAGTCACCTGCAGTGCAGCGAGAAATTGACGAGAGTCACGAAGAATGGATTAATAAGTACCTGTTAATGCCTTCCACCTGCCACCTCCTCTTACCTACCTTTTAAAAAATATGCAGTGAATAACTAGTACTATTTTTCACCCTCTGGACACTGCCTATCTCTGCATCCCAGCCAGCACCCTCCAGCTTCACCTTTATCTTCCTTGCCCAGCACATAAAAGCGCAAATTGTTTTTGTGTTCTCCAAAACAAAGACCAATATCTTGTTGTTCTTGAACCTTCTACAGTTGAGAACTCACTTGCCTCCTTACAAGTACAAAACACACATGTAAACACACACTTTCTATCCTCCCTCCTTTCTCTCTGAAAGAAAAGTGGGGAGGTGCGGCATGCCTTTTTAGTGAAAGGGAGTGGTTGAATGTAGTTGTGTACAGTGAATTTTGTTGTGTCCTTCTGTGTCATTCCAAATGAACAGCTCTTTGTAGTTTATTGTGTTTTGACCTGCCAAGACTGGATGCCCATTCATAATAAGAGTATTCCTGCATGGTGATAGGCTTGAGCAAAGAGCGGTGTGAGAGTTCATGCTTATGTTTTGCTTACATTTACATGCAAATATGCTTTGTTTCTATAGCACAGATGCTTTGGATTGGGTGTTGTTTAGAAAAGAGAACCGTGCCCCAGATTGTTTGCTTATTATTTTTTTGTTCTTCCTAATTGTTATCTGCTGACTAACAGAAATTTTGGTCAGGTAAGTCGGTTTGTCAACCAGGTTGCATGTGTGTGGGTAGTGTGAAAATTGTTTAGAGTACCTCTTGAGAGAAGTATTTTATCAAACATTAGTTTTTAGAAGCATGTGTGCGTGTTGCCTTCTTGTGTTTGCAGTGCAAGTAGATTACAAAATAGCTATGGTGTTATATGGATGGATTTTCTTCTGATCCTTTTTATGTTTTCTTTTACCTTTGAGTGCTGTCCTTTACATTTCAGTTTCATTTGCATATATTACACTAATTGTTAGTAGATTGTTTAGAAGATGGCAACAGAACATCTGTGTTGTATTTATAGCATGCTATCATGCACTATCGTGGTTGCATTATGGATGTGTGATTCTTTCACCTCAACAATTTAAAACTATCACTTTGAAACTTAACTCTTCAAAAGCGTCACTTTAAGGGGAAAAAAAGCGTTCAAAAAAATTTGCTGTCATTACTTTGAAACACTTGAATTTCAAAATTCTTTAAAAAAGGCAAAGCCCTGTGAAAAGACAAGAACAGCAGAGAGGAAGGGACGGAAGAGAATATATATGTATAATTATGATCTTATATATATACACATATGTGTCTGTGTATAAATATATGTTCGAGGCATATGAGCTGTAGATTGTATTCTGTAGCATAGATCGCCATCTGGTGTTGGGCTCGGATGTTTGCACTTTGTTATTGTAGAAGTCTTTGTAGTCACGAGATAGGTGACTCCTCCTTTGGTTAGTAGTGCGCATGGGCATCGACTCCATCTCCAGATCGTTTTTTTCCGCCTTCGGGTTCGGATGGGACTTGCTGCGCTCCGGCTCTGCACCATGTTTTCTCAACTTTTTCGACACGCAACCTATCTTATTCGACGTATTGTCTTGTTCGTGTGCCTTCCACGCGCTGACTCAAATCTCTCGACTCCGGTTGTCGACGCGGGCCGTTGGGCCTATCGACGCCATTCGTGCCTATAGCTAATGGAAAGGACTCCATTCAAAAAAATGCCCCCAGTGTGGAGCTAAATTTCCACACAGTGACCATCACCAGGTCTGCAACATTTGCCTCTTGCCTGAACACGAGGAGAAGGATTGCCAAGCATGTGCCTCTTTTCAATCGAAGAAAACTATCCGTGATCGCCGGGCTCGACGACATGTCATGGCTCAACCAGCTGCACCGGTGCCGAAAAACATCTTCAATGAAGGCCCGATGTTCCAGAGGCAGAAGATTCAGAGGAGCTTGAGATCGTCTCTGAAGAGGATGACTCCGGGTCCGATGACATCACTCCAGGTCAACGAGTGAGTACAAAAGCCCCTGCTCCTGCCCCACCAGAACAGAAGAAGGCTCTAGTCAAGACTTCGCCTGTAGGCCTTAGTTGAGACCAGAAGAAAACTTCAGAAGCCCCGCCTCCGGGCCCGGCTCTGAAGAAAAAAGAAAAGCCTTCCAGCAGCTCAGGACCGAGCAAGGCACATATCACTATCCTTAAACCACCTTCGGTGCCGAAATCGGGGATACACCCCATTCCAAAAAAGGCCTCGATTCCGAGCCCTTCGGCACCAAAATACCAAAAGGCCTCGGAACCAGACAAACGCAAAAAACCTTCGGCTCCAAAGAAAAGTTCTGACTCGACACCTACTTCAAAGCCGACGGAGCACAAAACTCCTCCTAAGGCTCCAGAGACCAAACTAAAGCCATGCTCGGAATAAAAATAATCGGCACCGAAAACAGACAGCCAGGATGAACTGTTTCAACCAGATCCTGTCAACCCAAAGCAAAACAATTACAGGTGGACCCTAAAACAGGGCATATTATCAGTATTCCAGCAAACAGGAGGAAATCTGATACCCCACATAAACTGAGGTGCCTGCTAAGAGAGACTTTTCAACTTCACCCGTAAGACCCTATTCTTCCTGCTAAACCTTTCTCTCCTATAAACTCCTATACAATCTCCTAGATTATCTCCATGGTCACCCTTCTTACCAAAGGATGATGATGATTTAGAGGGTGGGGAGGAACACTATAATGATCCTGTAGATAACACTACTGATAAGAACACTACCCAGGATACATGGGATGATTAGGAGGATCCTGCAGATCCTCCAGGCATTCCTTATCCAGATGCATACCCATCTAAACCATCACCCCCAGACGACAATATAGGATTTAGCCAACTTATTAATAGGGCTGCTCAATACCATGGCGTGTCACTACATTCAGACCCCATGGAAGAAGATTTCTTAATAGACACTTTTGCTCAGTCCCATAAAGTCATACACACATTGCCTATGCTTAAAGGGGTAATTAAACATGCACCAGACATATTTATAGACCCTGTCAGGGCCAGGATTCTCAATGCACGCATTGAGAAAAAATAGTAGTCTCCAATGTAAGAAAACAGGCTAATTCCCAAACCTCTGGTGATGCACCACCCCCAGATAAAGAATCTTAACTACTGAATGCATCAGGTAACCGTGTTGCTTTCCAAGCAGCCTATCACTGGAGAATAGCCAATGCACAAGCTCTACTTGCCAGATATGATAGGGCTCACTACGATGAGCTTGAAAATCTTATACAACACTTACCTGACCAATACAAAGCCAAGGAAAATGATTTAGTCCAGGAGGGGGAGTTAATTACAAATGCCTCCATCAAATGTGCCCTTGATGCAGCTGAAACAGCATCTAGATCTGTTAACACTTGTGTTTAACTACCGCAGACATGCATGGTCACGCATTTCCGGTTTCAAACAGGAAGTGCAAACAACTATTTTAAATCAATCATTTGATCAAAAACACATCTTTGGGCCAGCTGTAGACACAGCTCTAGAAAAAATGAAAAAAGACACCGACACTGCTAAATCTAATGGAGCATTACAATTTCAGACAACGCGGGGTCCTTTCGTCGCTCCTTCTATAGGGGCAGATCCAAAAACATTACCACAGAGGCTACAACTTCCTCCTATAAAAATCCTACACAAACATCCCCCAACAGGAATACTTTAGAGGTGGGTATAGGGGAAATAATAACAAGGGGAGAGCACAAGGTAACTACAACCGAACCTCCCCTACTACCAAACAGTGACTTCCTCTGCTTCTTCCAGACCATTCCACTTCGGTCGGAGGAAGACTATCACAGTTCCTACCTGTCTGGAACAACATCACCACAGACAATTGGATAAGACAAATTATCCAGTATGGTTACTGCCTGGAACTCACCTCTACCCCTCCTCACATACCACCTAGACAATGGCAATGTCCACAGAACATCTTACGCTTCTAAAGCAAGAGGTTCTCTCTCTGTTGCAAAAACATGCAATAGAACCGGTTCCTCCACATCATCAAGGTACAGGGGTTTATTCCCTTTACTTTCTCATCCCAAAGAAGGACTCTCAGGCCAATACTAGACCTCGGAACCTTAAACCTGTACATACAATCCGACCACTTTCACATGGTCACTCTGCAACAGGTCCTGCCACTGCTCCAACAAGGCGATTTCCTTGCCACTCTAGATCTCAAGGACGCCTACTTTCACATTCCTATTCACCCTGCTCACAGGAAATACGTACGGTTTGTAGTGGTCGGTCAACCCTAACAATTCAAAGTCCTTCCATTCAGAGTGACAACAGCACCCAGAGTCTTCACAAAATGCCTCGCAGTGGTAGCAGCCCACTTAAGAAGACAACCCATTCATGTGTTTCCTTACCTGGACGACTGGATCATAAAAGCTAAGTCACATAGATTGGCTGCAACAAACACACAAGACAATCCAGCTGCTGCACGACTTAGGGTTTACAATAAACCTTACCAAGTCACATCTTCAACCATCCCACACGCAGCAGTATCTAGGTGCAACCATAGATACTTCCAAGGCACTAGCATTCCCCAGTCCTGCCAGGATATCCAGTATGCTAGCTCTCATAACAAGATTTCAACCACAAAAATCACTACCAGCTCGCGTTTTTATGTTGCTCATAGGGATGATGGCCTCTTGCATTTTAATTATCCCTTACGCAAGACTCCAAATGTGTCCATTACAGGAATGCTTGGCACTTCAGTGATACCAGGCTCAGGGTCAGCTTAAAGATCTGGTGTTGGTGGACAGCCGCACACATCGCGCTCTGCAGTGGTGGAACATACAAAATCTTTCCAGAAGGCAGCCGTTCCTGGACCCAGTTTCACAGATAGTGCTAACAGCGGACGTCGGCTGGGGAGCTCATCTCTTAATCCATACCATTCAGGGTATATGGACCCCTCAACAGAATCTCCTTCACATCAATCATCTGGAGTTACTGGCCATATTTCTCGCTCTCAAATCATTTCAGGTACACCTCGTAGGCAAAGCTGTTCTTGTCCGGACGGACAACATGACAGCAATGTACTACATACAGAAACAGGGGGGACACACTCCCTACAGCTTTCACAACTAGCACAAAGCATATGGAGATGGGCCATTCCTCAATAGATATACCTCTTATCAGAGCATAGACCTTGGATACACAATCAGATAGCGGATCTGCTCAGTCGTCAGCTACAACAGATTCACAAGTGGGAACTTCATCCCAAAGTTCTTCAACCCTTTTTTCAAACGTGGGGACATCCAGACATAGATCTGTTTGCCACACACTTAAACACTAAATGCCCAAGCTTCGCCTCCAGGTATCCACACCCACTGTCCAAGGGCAATGCAATATGGATGAACTGGTCAGGAAGATTTGCGTACGCTTTTCCGCCTCTCCGACTCAATCAGCTACTAGTCCGCAAGCTGAAACAATAGTCTCTCACAATGATCCTAGTTGCTCCAACTTGGGCCCGGCAACGATGGTTCACAGCACTTCTGGAACTCTCAGTAGTTCCACACCAAACGTTGCGCCTTTCCCCAAAGCTTTTCACACAGAACCATGGAGACATAAGGCATCCAGATCCAGCTCAACTGAACCTAGTGATTTGGCTCCTGAAGTCTTGGATACCTCAACCTCCCACCAGACTGCATGAATGTTATCAAGGAGGCTAGACATCCTACTACTAGAGCTTGCTATGCAGCTAAATTGAAAAGATTTGTGATTTACTGCAATAACAACATAATCCATTAGATGCTTCCATTCAAAACATTATTTATCTCTTTCAT
This sequence comes from Lissotriton helveticus, assembly GCF_964261635.1. Lineage (NCBI taxonomy): Eukaryota > Metazoa > Chordata > Amphibia > Caudata > Salamandridae > Lissotriton > Lissotriton helveticus. The sequence goes on from NC_136072.1 coordinate 596,347,433, forward strand.
CTACAAAAATGTAATCTAGCATACACATCCATAAGATTACATCTTGCTGCCATAGCAGCTTACCTGCAAAACAGACAACAATTGTCATTGTTTAGGGTTCCTGCCATTAAAGCATTCATGGAAGGTCTCAAAAGGATAATTCCTCCCAGAATTTTACCCTCTCCAATCTGGAATCTAAACATTGTCCTTACTAGGCTCATGGGTCCTCCATTTGAACCTTTACACAGATGTGAGTTACAATTTCTCACATGGAAAGTAGCCTTCCTTGTGGCCATCACATCTCTCAGAAGAGTTAGTGAACTCCAGGCATTAACCATACAAGAACCATTTTTGCAAATACATTACAACAAAGTGGTTCTTAGGACAAACCTAAATTCCTACATAAAGTAGTCTCTCCATTTCACCTTAATCAATCGGTTGAGCTCCCAGTCTTCTTTCTTCAACCAGATTCAGTAGCAGAACGGGCTCTTCATACGCTTGACGTTAAGAGCTATTCTTTACTACATTGACAGAACAAAAAGTTTCAGGAAAACTAAACAACTTTTCGTAGCTTTCTCACCACAACATAAGGGCAATCCTATATCAAAATCTGGAATTGCCAGGTGGATTGTTAAACCATTCAAGTATGCTATCAAAAAGCAAAGCGTACATTATCAATTCCCCCTAAAGAGCACTCCAAATGCAAAATAGGGGCATCTATGGCATTCTTGTGGACTATCCCCATGGATTACATTTGTAAAGCAGCAACATGGTCTACACCACACACATTCACTAAACATTAAATTGCAAGGGCGGGAGCTATGCTTACCTTAGGACACCAGTTATAGTTACCTGAGTTAACTATAATTGGTGAATTTCAGTAATTTCATTTTTTATTTTTTTTAAAGTTTAAAATGGACGTTGTTACGGAAATTTTCACTTAACTTTAACTTCATTTTGACCTTTATTTCTTGCAGTGAATTTCTATTTTTTTTTAAAAACATATAGTTATATTTTATTAGCCTACTTAAAATCAACCCCCGCCTATGCCATGCATGTCATCCTGCAACATCAAAAGAGAAAAATTGAGCCTATTGGCTTTATCAGGGGATGAGCATATCAATATATATAAAACCGATCTATCCTCTTCCTTCAAAAAATGCCAATGTTTTAAACTAAATGTATATTTCAATAATTCATACAGTGCAATGTGTATTAATTATTTTTTTGTTTAAATATCCTTTATTAGGGGTATAGGAGAAGTAAAACATGAATAGTACAATACATATAGCATTACATCTCAAAGATGTCTGTCAGGTATACGGGGCCTAGCACCCAATGCTCTGGTTTACTGTCTTCATACATCATGACTATATTTGCCATCACAAACGTTTCAAACCATGTTTGCGTAACAAGGATATAAATTCCGAAATAAACATCAAGGGAAGAAGGGGAGGGTAGGGAACAGGGGACATAAAGGGGAAATCAGGAAGGGGTGGATATGGTCAACTGATGCTGGAGTAAGATGTTTGCGTCTTTGTGTGGGTGGGACGTCATGGGGATCGTGAGTGTCACTCAGAAGTGTCTAACGAAGTGGGCATGGCTCGGGGGGGTGAGAGCTCGTCTGTCACTACAGACATCGGGCATGAGGGGGAGAACGTGCTGGCGTGGGTGCCATCTGATGCGACCTCATGGAGTATGTACAAGGGGTGCATCGTCGGTATTGTCCGGACGGACGACTCCTGTCGTGGTTTGTGTGAGAAGGTATTCCCTGTGAAAAGAGATGAGCATTGTGTCCCAGAATTGCGCAATCGGGAACTGACGGAGGCCTGCCGTTTCCTCGTTATGGAGGGCGGTGCTTTCCCCCTTTGCCCAGGTGTCTAGGGATGCGTGCCAGTGTTCTGGTAGTGGCGGGGTAGTCCTCTTCCAGTGTTTCGTGAGCAATCTTTTTGCTGTGAGGAGGGCAAGGTCCCAGAATCGAGAGGGGGCTTTGTTTAGTGATGTCCGCTTATACAGGCCAAGTAAGCATGCCTCCCACGTGTGCGGGATCGTCATGCCCGTGCATTTGTCTAGTGTCGTCAGTATCGCCCCCCAATATGTCTGAATCCGTGGGCACTGCCAAAGCATGTGTAGTAAATCTGCCTCTTCCAGCGCACATCTCGGGCATGTGGCCGCCGCTCCCGGGAAGTAGCGGTTAATCTTACTGGGTGAGAGGTACGCTCTATGCAGTATGTAGAACTGTATTAGTTTAAAACGCGCGTTCCGTGGCACGTGTCTGGGGCCTAACAGGATCATTTTCCACTCCTTATCCGTCCATTCCCTCCCTCTGTCAGTGGCCCAGTGGTCGCGCAGTGGTTGCAGCGATTGCTGTGTGTGTGACAGCAGTGCCTGGTGTAGCCAGTGCACTACATGTGTGCCATCCCCCATGACATGCAGGCTCTGTATCAATTGGTGCGTCGGAAGTTCCTCCGTGATGTTGCCCCACCGCTGTGTGTACGCTAAAAGTATTGAGGCGTGCTGTAAAAATTGACCCGCCGGGAGACCTGTGTCTGCCGCTAGCGCTGCAAATGGTATCAGGACACCATCGGCGTACAGGTCTGCCATAGTGTCTACCCCTGTGCGCGTCCATGGTTCTAGCGCTGTTTCCGTGACTACAGAGGTGGACTTGGGGGTGCCCAGGAGTGGTAGCGCCGGGGCGTATGGCTTGGTTGCCCTTGTGAGCCGTAGGCTTCTGACATAGCAACGTATCGCCACGGCGACGTGTAACTGAGTGGATTTCCTCGGGCTTGTCAGGGGGTGGAATGTTGTATGTATCTGCGTGGGGGAGTATATGTCCGTGTTCGTAGCAGTGTCTCCCAGGTGGTTGCCCGCCAACCAGGCGGTGACCCATTGTAGCTGGGCCGCCAGATAATAAAGTTCAAGGTTCGGTACCGCGAGGCCTCCCTCATCGACTGGGGCATATAGTTTCCGGAGGGCTACTCTAGGCCGTCCTGTGTTCCATATCAGGTCTCTGACCATTGAGGCCAGTTCCCTAAAGGTGCGCGTCTGTACGTACACCGGTAGGTTGGCGAAATAATATAAGAGTCTGGGGAGTACAATCATTTTTGTCAGTGTCACTCTACTCGGGACATTGAGTGGTAGGGATTTCCAAAAGGTGATCTGGGATTTTATAGACGTGATGGCACGTGTCAGGTTTCCATCTAGAACATCTTGTGGTGTCCTGTGGATGTGCACTCCTAGGTATTTGAACGTTGTGTGGTGCCATGGCAGCTGTTCCCCATTGATCGTGACGTTAACCTTGAGGCCTGACATGGTCTCGAAGGATTGAAAGATCTCCGAGAGGCATCGGGGTATGTGGGTGAGGTCCCTGATGTATAAAAGGAGATCGTCCGCATATAGCGAGACTGCGTGTATGCCGTCCGCGAGCGGGATCCCCCAGTGTGTGCCCTCTGCGCGCAGCAGTGCGGCTAGGGGTTCAATGGCTAATGAGAACGGCAGCGGGGATAGCGGGCAGCCCTGCCTGGTGCCGCGTTGCACTCTAATGGCGTCCGAAAGTAGCCCGCCCGTGCGGACTCGCACCACTGGGCGCCTATATAGTAATCCCACCAGCTCAATAAAGTCATCCCCGAGATCGAATCTGCGCAGCACTGCCAGCAAATAAGGCCATTCGAGCGAATCGAATGCCTTCTCCAGGTCCAATACTAGACAACCCGAGCTGGGCCAATCTTGTATTGCATACTGTTGTACTCTGAATAATCTACGGATATTTTGGGAGGTGCATCTGGAGGGTACAAAGCCGTTCTGGTCATTGTGTATTAAGCCGGGTATCAGCCCTGCCAGTCGTCGGGCTAGAGTCGAGGCAAGGATCTTGTAATCAGTGTTAAGCAACGCCAGGGGCCTATATGAGCCGAGTTGTGTTTCATCTCTGCCTGGCTTCAGGAGGGACACCAATGTTGCTTAATTCATGGACTGGGGTAAGGCTAAGTCGTCCAGTGCCGCGGCAAACACCCTCAGGAGCTCTGGAGTTAGGATGTCAGAGCACGCTTTATTGTACTCCGCTGGCATCCCGTCAGGGCCAGGCGCCTTGCCGTTCGAAAGGGCAGAGATGGCGTCGCGGAGTTCCTCGGCAATCAACGGCGACCCCAGGTCCTCACGTTGATCATCTGTCAGGGTAGGCATCACGATGTCTTCCAAGTACGTGGCTATTGCCGATGGTGCGGCTAGCAGTCGGGACCTGTACAGCGCGCTGTAATGAGCCACGAAGGCCTCGTGTATCTGCGCCTGCGTGTATACCACCGGGCCTGCCGGTGATTGCACCGCTGCCACCGGCGTGACACGCTGTTCGCGTTGGATCAGCCACACCAACAACTTGCCTGGCTTATCGCCAGAGTGGTGAGTGCGGGCTGCGTGGGCCTTGTAATTGATATTTTTTAAGCTGTCAATCAGAGTAGCATGCTCTGCCCGCGCTTGTATTAACTCCGCGGTGGGGCCAGCTGTCGCAGTCTGCTCCAGCCGTAGCAGGTCAGATTCAACGCGTCTGAGATCCGCCTCCAAGCGTCGCCGGGAGTGTGCTTGAGTGCCCAGACATTGTCCCCTGAGGACCACCTTGAACGCGTCCCATTCAATCTGAGGTGTGGATGCCGAGCCTGTGTTATCTTCAAAGTATTGTGCCGTCTGTGTGCTGATGGAACCCCTGAACGTGGCGTCTAGTAGGAGATCTGGTTGTAACCGCCATGTAGGTATTGGTGGTCGAGGGCGATCCCACTGCAGGTCTAGGAGGTGTGGGTTGTGGTCGGAATGTGTGCGTCCCATGTAGCATGTGTCCGTGACAATGGGCAAGAGTTCACCAGAGACCATAAAGCGATCAAGGCGGACATGCAGGGTGTGTGCCCCCGAGTAATATGAGTAGACCCTGGAGTTTGGATTGCGAGAGCGCCATGCATCTTGCAAGCCCCATTGTATGGACCACGCCTGTAGCGCCTTCGTGGTGGCCTGTGCATGTGAGTTGGGTAATGAAGGATGAGAGCGGTCAAGTGCCAAGTCTAGCGAACTATTGTAGTCCCCGCCAATGACCCAAGGGACCCCGTGCCAGGGGGCTAGTGTGCGTGATAAGATTGTGAGAAAATCCGCTAACCCCGTGTTAGGCGCATAAATGGAAGCGATTACCATCTGATTGCCATCTAATTTACCGTGGATAGCCACGTATCTGCCCTCGGGGTCTATATGTACATCTTGTGTGGTCCAAGGGATGCCCGGCCTGACCCATACCAGCGCACCCCGGGCGTATGAGGAGAACCCTGTAGCATAAAGTTGTCCACGCCACCTGCGCCGTAGCGTAGCAATTTCAGTGTTGTTAAGATGGGTTTCTTGCAGGAGGGCAATTTGAATGTGGTGGCGTTTGAGGTAAGAGTATATTTGGTAGCGTCTGGACGGTGTATGTATACCTCTCACATTCCACGTGCATATCTTAAAGGGGAACATTATAGCAATTGAACCAAACTTCCCATCCGTCTCTACCACCACCCCTCAATACATGCCCACATATCATCATGAAATCAGTCCCCGCCACCCCACAAACATTTGACGTGGCGCTCCAGTGCTCTATGACCATGGGAGGGGGGAAAAACATGGCTATCGAAACCGTAAACCATTGAACAGTATGAACTTGCAAAATACCAAAAGGTCGGATGCAAAACGTGCTCCCGTCCATACTCTCTAGGAGAGCAACAATGTTCAAGTCTAAGGGGGTGGTTGTGCTACATGCACATGATCAGATGGATTATGTCAAAGTGTTTGTGAAGTGAAGGCTTATTGCCTTCCCGGGGGGAGCGGTTCAGTCAATGCCGCCCTCGTATCGGACGATCCCATCACATACATTGTAAGATGCCATACATTACGTGTTCCAGTCGGGCCACCCTCAGGCTGGGCAGAGTGTCTCCGCAGCTGTGCTTCGTCCAGTGTGGGTTCTCATCGCTAGTGCTGGGAGTCATGGCCATCGACGAGACCCTCGGTGGATGTGTCCCAAGGGCGTAGTACAGGAGACGAGGGGGCTTGTCCGCCACTGCACTCAGGGTTCATCGTAGTCGTGGTGTCGTTGGCACTCTGTAATGGTCACTTGTATACATTTCCGTGGGGAGTTGCATCCGGCGCCTGCTTAACTGATGTAGTCTGCCGTTTGGGGGGTGACATCAGGTCGGACATCCGACGTCGGGGAATCAGGCACTCCATAGATTGCTTCGTCGTCGCTCTGAAGGCCTTGTGTGCCGCCGCTCGCCACCTCACTCTGTGCAGGGGAGCCGCTGAGTTCCATGACGAGGCGGAGGGCGTCTCTCTGCTCTTGTCGTCTGGCATCCGCAGGAGGGGAGGGCCGGGTCGCCACATGTGAGTTCGGTTGAGAATTCCGGCGGGGCCGTCGTCGCCATCTATGATTGCCGGGATGTCGCCACGGCGCAGGGCCTGCCGCCGTTTTGGGTTCTGTGTCGACCCCGCTGTCTAGCCAGTTTTCCACTTCCATTGGGTCTGTGAAGAAATGGGTTCGTTCACCCGCCACTACTCTCAGCTTCGCAGGAAAAAGAAGGGAGTATTGAAGACCCACCTGTCTCAATCGTTTCTTCACTGCGAGGAAGTCATGCCTCTGTCGCTGGACCTGTATAGTATAGTCCGGAAAGAACATCACCGTTGCATTCTCTATGCGGACCTCCTGGAGCTTGCGGGTCTCTCGGAGTATGGCGTCTCTGTCGCGATAGTTCATTATGCGGATTAGCATGGGCCTTGGGTTGGAGCCCGTCGCCAGAGGTTTGGTGGGGACCCTGTTCGCCCGCTCAATCACGAAGTGTGGGGGGGGACGATCCTTCCGGCAGGAGGCCTCGTAGCCATCGTTCCATGTGGACTTCTGGGGACCTCCCCTCCCATTTCTCCGGAACCCCGACCAGGCGCACGTTGTTCCTTCGGGTCCTGCCTTCCGCGTCCTCAGCCCTGTCCTCCAAGAATTCCACCCTGTTCAGCAAGTCCTGGATGTGTTTATGCGACTGGTCCGCACGGGGTTGAAGTGTCTGCATCGCGTCCTCCAAGGTGGTGGTGCGTTCCGCAAGCTTTTTGTGATCCGCTCTCAGGTGCGTGAGATCGATGACTACGCTGTCGATTTTGGTGGCTAGGGAGGTGCGAGTTAGGCTCAACGACTCCTCCAGTCTCTCCATTGCTGCCAGCATAGTGTCCAGTTTGGCCGCCATCTGGTCCGAGTCGGTGTGCTTCCCGGTTCTATCCATCTTGGCCTTCTGGTTAGCGCTGCTGGAGCCTGTCCTCGTTTTGGGCCCGTTAGACATCTGCGTCACTCCCTCGGGCTCGGCCAGGCAGGCCACGTCGTCCTCAGGATGTCGGGTTGTGCAGTCCGCAGTCCAACCGCTGGGCAGGCATGCGCTGTATAACGCGCGTGGACCTTGTGGCGACACTACTCCCGGCTGTGGTCCGCGGCGTCTCGCGCTTGGCGGGTCAGTGTGGTCTGGCCAGTGCGTGGCGGAAAGCAAGCGTGTGGCTCGGTGCGGAGGGTTAATCACTGATGCAGGCCACGGGGGATCTCAGTGGCACACCCCAGGCGCACGTGGGCACGCAGTCACTTCTGGGGTGGAGCCGGGGGTGATGCCACAGTCTTACTGGCACTCGTCGCCACAGGGGCTCGCCCCACGGGTCTTGTCTCCAGGCCTTCGTGTTGTCCCCGCTGCACTGTCGGCGTTTACCCTACGAGGGAGTGAGGCAGCCAGGCTGCAGTGCATCCATGCAGCCGGTGAGTCGGGCCGCATCAGCCGCCGCTTGATCACGCGTGGTAGGGTGGCGTCGCTCCACTCCGTGAGGCTGTATCGCTGGCGTGGTGCCCTGGCGAACAGTAGGTCGCTGGTGTAGCTACTGTGGAGAGCGGGATGGATTCGCGCCTCTCCTGGCGTTTTGCGACCTTCGCGGCTGCTGGGCTATGCTCCGGGCCTGTGCCCTCGGCTGAAGCCGCGGTCTGTCCTGCGCGTCTTCCCAGGCAGGGAGCGAGGAAGGCGGCAGCAGCCCGGCGAGTGCTCCGGTGCGTCCCGGGTGTGCCGATTGCGCTCAAAGTCAGCCAGCAGGCCGGCGGCGACGTCCGGTGGTGGCGTTGGTGAGTTTCGCCGACCGCAGGCGGCGATTGCGCGGATAAATGCCCCGGGAAGGCAGGCCTGGCACGGAGCTTCACTCCAAGGCGGCCATTCCCTTGCGTGCGTAGCCACGCCCCGTGCAATGTGTATTAATATTGATTATTATCAAAGTGTTTAATAAAGTTTTAATTTTTTTAAAAGACTGACTTTTTACAATTTGGGGTGAAAAATGTCAAAAAGTAGTCACTTACTGTTTATTTAAAAAAAATAAAAAAACGGAGTCATTCTTTAACATGTTTTGGCCCGGAAAATGAGATCATAAAACCTTCCCCAAGAGGGTCTTGCACTCCAGCTGAAGAGCATAGATCTCCAGGTAAGAGTGCTTTAAAAACATTTGGTAAGTTCTGCTAGGGGTCAGGATTTAATGTTCCAGGAGAGTTCGTTTTTTTAATAGTGCTGGGGGGGGGGCTGGTGGACATCCTGCAACCCCAGTTACATATAGGGTTCGTGGTGCCCCCACATTCTAGGAGCACTGTAAAGTAAAAAAAAATAAAAAAAATAAAAAAAAAATATATATATATATATATATCACAAATAAAGCACGGGGCATGATGGGGCGCTCCTTCAAAGGATCAGTGAATAATAAATGAGAGGCTTCTGCCACTCATTTATCATTGACCTTTTTTTTTTTTTTATTATAATTTCCGGGGTGTGGTGGTTCCCATGCCCACCCAGAACCCTCATACATTACTTTCATGAGGGCGTTATGTTGCCCATCCTCCTCTGGGCTTTTCAGGCCCAGGCAACCCCCATCTCCCAGGGATGTGTTTTTTAAAATAATTGTGGCCCTCCCCAAGCCCCATCCCCTGGGGTCCTATTAAAAGAAAAGGCAATACATAGCCCCCCGTAGCACCCACAAAATATTGCATTGATGGCAACGGAGGGAGCCCGTGGCCCAAACAGCTTCTCAACCAGCCCCTCTTCATTGTCCACAGTCTCCCGGGCAGGGGACCACAGTATCTCAGTTGCTCCCCAATACACTGTAGATTATGCTGGGCCGATATTGGCACGGGGAAGGGGCAGCGTTCTGTTAGTATTTGTTCCTGCCACATGGGCATCATCCACAGGGGCACAAAGGAGGCTAAGGGAGGCGGGCCCCACACCCCGCTCCTCCTTCGAAGACGCTAGTAGCCGAGGGTGGATTCCCAGGGCCTAATTGTGGTGCAGGGGCTGTATGCCTCCTTCCCTTTATTTATAAATTAGCTGCGGAAATGGGGTCCCCGGGGGAGTAACTGGCTTGTGGAGGAGTGACCCAATTCTTCCCTTCTCCCCAAAAAATAAAATGAAAAGACCCCCAGACCGTTCATTACAATTAAAACGGCAACTGAAATAAATATATATATATATATATATATATATATCGGCGAAAGGTTTCTCGGTAGGGTTTCACGAGGAACAAACAGACTCGCACTCCGGTGATCCGTGTATACACAAAAGTGTTTATTGGCGATGCGTTTTGACCAGACGGTCTTTCTCGTTAGCCCTATATATATATATATATATATCCATCCATCCATCCATTGGTAAATTTCGCCAATCCTCCAGCCTCAAAATGACGGCGGGCTTCAAGCGAGGGAGCGACCCCCCTAATATTTTGTGGGTGCTGATTTCGTGAAAAAAGCAAAGCTCAAGCCCAAATTCTTATAGCGTGGTATTTATTCCAACAAAATCGCCAAAAAACCACCCAACGCGTTTCGGTGCAGCCGGTCCTTGGTCACAGGTAAATCTGTTTTGTGAATACCTCCATTATCTAGTGTTTAAACATCAACATAAAAGTAGGACTACCTGTCCCAACACTGCTGCTTTACCATAAACAATGGCAGACATCTTTGAATGGCCACCGAAATTCATCTGAATAGTATAACCAACACTGTGGTTATTCAGTGACACAACTTTACACAGATTATTAGTACAACTGTTACTTCACAGTCTGTCTATTCCCTCCCATGAGTTAACATGGTACATTTTAAAGCAAGTGCTCATCACAATTCAATCCAGTTGCAATTAAGCCCATGCGGGCCTATCAACCCTCTAAAGTTCATTCCGCCCCAATGGGCATATTGCTGCAGAGGATTCCTTTTAATCTTGTTGGAATAAATACCACACTATAAGAATTTGGCCTTGAGCTTTGCTTTTTCATGAAATCAGCACCCACAAAATATATATATATATATATATATATATATATATATATATATATATATATATATATATATATATATATATATATATATATATATATATATATATATATATATATATATATATATATATATATATATATATTCACTACCTGGACACCCAGCGTTTGCAATAAATCCTTTATTCTTGCAAGAGAAAAGTCACAATGCGTTTCACCCTTACGGCTTGATCACGCTCGTCAGGCCGATAACAACGGCCATTTTTAAAATCCCAAAGCACACCCTACGTGCAAGTCATGTGACAAACAAAGTGAATCGGAGGACATCTTAGTCTAGTCAAATGTCTTAGCTAAACAGTATATATCAGCTTGCCTTATATCATATATGAGACAAATATCGTTCAATATCTAAACCACGAATTATTTGTATAATTATCACATTCATTCTGGCTTGCGTGATTTCATTGTTCGATAAATTCATTTCAAGGTAGATGGTTCAGAATTTCATATAATGTTCAGATACTCGAACATATCTAGTTCACAAAATATCAATATTCAACACAGTGACCGTCCAGAATCAAATAATTCGATGTTGACACACTCCAATGGGTCATATGACATCACCAACTTTCTCATCTAGAACCAATGTTCTAATTGGTTGCAATCCCGTTAGCACAGGTTACGCCCCAGTGGGCAAATTCATAAATGCATCGTGATAAACATTGCAAAACCCATTGTAAATGTCAATATATTTGTTGTTAATAAATCCTTGTTCCACTGGACACATTACTTCAGAAATAGTCACTGTGTTCCCATGATAATGAACTGTCATTTAGTCCTCCAAGTTCATCTGCAAAAATTAAAATATTAAAATCAAAAACAGAAGGCTGATAAATCTGATACATGCTATCAAACAATGTGCATCTCTTATTCATATCAATGGACTTTCAATTCTTCACTCATGTTATGTCCCATCGGAAACAAGCTTTGAAAATCTATAATGTACTTAGATTCGAGTTTTCTTAGAGATAGCTCATAGTTACCGCCTCTCACTCCTAGATCAACAGAATCTATGACCACCATGCGCAGCAAGGTTTCATCCTGCATGTGTGTCTCAAAAAAATGTCTGGCAATAGGGTAAAGTTTACTATGGGAACGTATGGCCCGCAGATGCTCCATGTGAGAAGTTGGCCTGATAGGTGATGTTTCCAATTCTGGAACCACCTGTTATCAGACCAAACAATCCCTTATGGTGTCTGGTTGTAAGTCAACCTTATTAGACAAGCTATCCTAGGGGTAGCATGGACTAAGCAGCCTAAAGGCTTAACTTAAGAGGTCGTGTTAAGCGAGCTGTTTTACCACATACAATCCTGTAATATCAAATTAAAGGACACCACACAAGTATATATTATAAAAATATTTATATTTATATATTGTATTTATTACTAAAAACAATCCCCAGTATTCTTTATGAATAAAGGGGCACAAGCGTTAAATCAAAAGCACACTATAACATACAAAGTTGCACAAATATGGATGAGGGCGAGGGGCCACTCAGACCATATACTAAACAAGTGGTATAAGAGATACTAATCGAACAGTGGTTAGGCCTAGGGCCTAGGGAATCGCTAGGAGCAGTCGGGACAAGCAATGCTGAAGTCGGGAAAAGCCCGTGGGATTCGGGTGCAGTGCAGAAAGCGCACGTATGCACCAATGTTAACCAATGGTGCGTAAAAGTTACAAAGTTAGAGTTAAAGGACACTTCCGCTGAACCTAGAGGAACAAAACTTAAGACACAGACCCTAGAGGTGTGTACCAGTGTGGGAACACCGGCGTTGCAATGTTACCTCACCCACAGAAAGCGGGTGCAAAGGGTCGAAGTTGAGTCGGGTTTCGTCACGCAGGCTCTTGGTGCTTGGAGCTGAAAGGGCTGCAGGCGGGGTGAAAGAGGTGTCCGGTGGAGTCCAAGGGTGGACTCAAGTCGAAAAGTACCTGAAAGCAGAGGGGACAGAGTCTGGGTCACTCAGCAGTGACCAGGGTGGAACCAGGACGGAGCCAGGCAATGTCGGGCGCAATCAGGTGGTTGTCGAGGAGCTTCTCTCCGCTGTCACGTGGGCTCTGGGGCATCTACGAAGTCCAGGAGCAGGTCACGATCTGTCCCACGCAGGCTCTCGCCGTCGGCGCTGTCGGCTTCAAGATTGGAGCAAACAACACTTGGCAAAAGCAATCCACGCGGAACCGGGAGATTGCTTCTCACTTGAACCAGGAGGGTCAGAGTGGGGGCTCCTTTTCAGGGGAGCTGGTGCAAATCTGGAGCAACCAGAATCGCAAGTCGAATTTCAAGTTTCGTCGGCACAGGGGCCACAAGCCAGCTGGCAAGTGACCGGGCCAACGCGTTGAGCCAAAAGAAGCAGAAGGGCCCCACGCAGCACTCGTCGAGTGTGGAGGGCTGAACTTCGGTGCAAGAGTGGCTTAGGGTTGGGGCTTCTCAAACCCCGGTGTACAGCTTTGAGGGTCACTCGTGGGCTGCACGGTCAGCGTCTCGTGGTCTTTTCAAGATGGCGTGCCCCACGCTTCCGGTCGCCTCCACGGGTCTCAGCTCTGCAGGGACTGTGGATCGGGCTGTAGGAAGGCAGGCAAGCTTGATCTCGTCGATCTCTGTCGCTCGAGTTCCGGCGGGAACTGCAACAAAGCAGACGTCGATGGCTGGATGGTGCCTGTTTGCACAGGGTGGTCACTCCTTGACCACAAGGGAGATTCTTCGGGCTTCCACGTCGAGTAGGATGTCGAAGGGTCCAGAGTTTCGTTTCTTATGTTTCATCAGGATAATCTGAAGTGCATTGGCACTGCTCCCAGTCTTATACTAATTTTGGGGGCTGGATTACCTGCTAGGTCCCCTCCTATGGGTGGGACCCAGGAAGTGGGTGGATACACCCCCTTCCTTTGATCCAGGCCGCCCTGGCACGAGGGCTGGAGTGCCCCAGAACCGGTTTGGCCGGATTATGCAAGGGGCAGCCTTGTGCTCCCCATGCAGTGTCTGGTTTCTTTCAAACCTCCCTGCTACAATCCACTATCTCCTGTCTGGGGGGGTGTAACACCTCCCTGCGACAGGAAACCCTTTGTCCAGGCCCCATTTGACTGAGTTTAGGTCAGCTTCAGGGGGTCAGACTCGTGTCTGTGGCAGAGGCATCCATTTTGTGGATCCAAGGTCCTTTTAGAAATTAACCGCATTTAAGTAAAGTAACATGTCTTACCCCTCTAGAGGGGTGGAATGCTATCCCCGTCGCCAGAACTGGCGAGGGGATAGTATTCCAAATCGTATGACACCTTACACGACATGTTTTGATAAAGCCAAACCAAAGTTGCTATATAACCGCGAGGATTATAATGCACTTAAGAGTATATGGTATGGCATTATCCTGAAACAGCTTAGGGAGTTGTTCCCGACAGCTGCAGACAGGCTCAGCTCATGCTAGAGCTCCATCTCACATTAAACCACGCACTCTGCCTCCAGGATTGATGAGGCCTTCCATAGGAGTGGCTCACAGGTTTATATGTGCCCAGATATAGGTTTAGATATAGGTATACTATATCTAAGCAAGGGGTTGTTGCACCACCTTACCCCAGCTGAGTGATCAGCCAGTTGTGTCAATTTAAGAACCAGCCAGGGGTGGCAAAAGATATGCTGCAGCCCCTGGTAGGCCTTGGTGGCCCCTATGCCCTGGGCACCTATAGTGCATTATACAGGGGCTGACAAGGAGTCCATTTCCAATTGTGGTATGTGCCTATAGCACATGTATCATTAATTTTGTGAGAGAACAGCAGGCTGGGGGTCTGATCAGCAGGCCCACAGCCTCAGTAGTCGAAAACCAGTGAAGCAAAAAGCAAAAATTTGGGGTGACCATAGGATAGCAGACCCTACTCTCCTACACAACCCCCCCCCCCCCCCCCCAAACGCAGGGACATTAAACTAACCTTGACCAGATAAGTCTTCATGTTCTAAGTGGAAGTACCTGGAGAGACCATCTGCATTACCATGGTCAGTCCCTGGGCGGTGCTCCACTGTAAAGTCCATCCCCTGTAGGGAAATGGACCACCTGAGCAGTTTGGGATTTTCACCCTTCATCTGATTGAGCCACAAGAGGGGCTTATGGTCTGTCTAAACTAGGAAGTGAGTTCCAAACAAGTAGGACCTCAGCTTCTTCAGGGCCCAAACCACAGCAAAGGCCTCCCTCTCAATGGCTGACCAACGTTTCTCTCTGGGGGGTCAGCCTTCTGCTAATAAAAGCAATGGGCTGGTCTTGACCATCTTGATTAAGTTGTGAAAGCACAGTTCCCACCCCCAACTCAGAAGCATCTGTCTGTACAATGAACTGTTTGGAGTAGTCAGGACTCTTCAGGATAGGTGCAGAGCACATGGCCTTCTTCAGGTCCTCAAATGCCTTTTGACAGCTAACTGTCCACTGAACCTTTTTTGGCATCTTCTTGGATGTCAAGTCATTTAATGGTGTCACAATGGACCCATAGTTTTTCACAAACTTTCTGTAATACCCAGTCAGGCCCAAGAAGGCTCTGACTTGTGTCTGAGTAACTGGAGGAGCCCAGTCCTGTATGGTCTGGATTTTGCTCTCCAGTGGTTGAACCTGACCCCCACCTACTAGGTGGCCCAGGTACACAACCTTACTCTGCCCTATCTGGCACTTAGTAGCCTTGATAGTTAGGCCTGCCTTTTGCAGAGCCTCCAAATCCTTCTTCAGGTGGATCAGGTGATCCTCCCAGGTGGAGCTAAAGACAGCAATATCGTCTAGATATGCTGCACAAAAGTCATCCAACCCAGCAAGGACTTGATTCACCAACCTTTGGAAGGTGGCAGGTGCATTCTTCAAACCAAAGGGCATCACCACAAACTGATAATGCCCACTGGGGGTAGAGAATGCTGTCTTGGCTTTTGACTCCTCAGCTAGTCTGATTTGCCAGTAGCCAGCTGTCAAATCAAATGTGCTCAGAAACTTGGCAGAAGCCAATCTGTCAATGAGCTCATCTGCTCTTGGAATGGGATGTGCTACTGTCCTAGTGACAGCATTGAGACCTCTGTAGTCCACACAAAACCTAATTTCTCTATTTCCATCTTGGGTATGAGGTTTTGGCACAAGGACTACTGGGCTGGCCCATGGGCTCTCTGATGGCTCAATCACTCCAAGCTCCAACATCTTTTGCACCTCAGCCTTGATGCAATCCCTGACATGATCAGGTTGCCTGTAGATCTTATTCTTGACAGGCAGACTGTCACCAGTGTCCACCTCATGGGTGCACCAGTTAGTCTGGCTGGGTCTGAGTGAAAACAAATGCCTGTGGGCCTGCAAAACTTGTCTGCAGTCCATCTGTTGCTGGTCAGTGAGGCTGCCTGCCAAGGCTACTCCATCAACTGAACCATCATCAGGGTTCTGAGAAAGCAGGTCTGGGAGAGGGTCACTCTCTTCCTCCTGTTCCCCATCTGTGGCCATGAGCAAGCTCATGTCCTCCCTGTCCACAAATGCTTTCAAACGATTCACATGGAGCACCCTGTGGGGGCTCCTAGGGGTTCCAAAGTCAACCAAGTAGGTGACTTCTCCCTTTTTCTCAATGATAGGATAGGGTCCACTCCATTTGGCCTGGAGTGCTGCTGGGGCCACTGGCTCCAGTACCCACACCTTCTGTCCTGGCTGGAACTCGACCAGAACAGCCTTTTGGTCATGCCAAGCTTTTTGTAATTCTTGGCTGGCCTCCAGGTTTTTGGATGCTCTTTCCATATACTCAGCCATCCGGGAGCGGAGACCAAGTACATAGTCCACTATGTCTAGCTTAGGCTTTTTGAGAGGTAACTCCCATCCTTCCTTCACCAAACATAGGGCACCCCTCACAGGGTGGCCAAACAAAAGTTCAAAAGGGCTGTAGCCAACCCCCTTCTGTGGGACCTCTCTGTAAGCAAAGAGCAAGCAGGGTAAAAGAATGTCCCATTTCCGCCTAAGCTTCTCTGGTAATCCTTTTATCATTCCCTTGAGGGTCTTGTTGAATCTCTCCACAAGCCCATTGCACTGTGGGGTATAGGGTGTGGTAAACTTGTAGTTTACTCCACACTCCTTCCACATTGCTTTCAAATAGCTAGACATGAAGTTAGTACCTCTGTCTGACAATACCTCCTTTGGAAAGCCCACTCTTGAGAACACTGCAATGAGGGCTTTTGCCACCACAGGTGCTGTGGTGGTCCTCAGGGGAATAGCCTCTGGATACCTGGTGGCATGATCCACTACCACCAGTATAAATCTGTTCCCAGATGCTGTTTGAGGATCCATGGGACCCACAATATCTATTCCAACTCTTTCAAAGGGTACCCCCACCACAGGTAGTGGTATGAGGGGGGCCTTTGTTGTGCCACCTGACTTACCACTGGCTTGGCAAGTGACACATGAGCGACAAAACTCCTTGACATTTTCTGACATATGAGGCCAGTGAAAGTGTGAAACAAGCCTGTCCCACGTCTTGTTCTGGCCTAAGTGTCCTGCAAGGGGAATATCATGGGCCAAGGTAAGAAGGAAACCCCTAAACTTCAAAGGTATGACCAACCTCCTGGTTGTACCAGGCTTGGGGTCTCTAGCCTCTGAATAAAGGAGTCCATCATCCCAATACACAGTATGGGTACCTTGGGCATCCCCAGCAGCCTCAGCAGCAGCCTGCTGTCTGAGGGGTTCAAGGGATGGGCAATCTAATTGAGCCTGCCTCAGGTCTGCCCTTGAGGGTGCCCCTGTCCCCAGAAACTCAACCTGGTCAGGTTCAAGCTCCTCAGAGACAGTCTCCTCTTGGACTGCAGAATCAGTTTCCTGTGAAACCTGATCCTCAACCTGGGGCAAGGTGGAAGGCTCAGCCTTTCCTCTCTGGCTCCTTCTCTTGGGTTGTGGTTGGTCTATTGTTCCAAGATCCACCACTGGTTCAGGAAGGCACTTCTTAGCCTGAGTCCTTGTCACTGCAAGGACATGTGCTGAAATCCCTAGCATTTCTGCATGAGTCCTGTACTCCACTTCTGACCAAACTGAGCTTTCAAGATCATTGCCTAACAGACAGTCTACTGGGAGGTCTGCACTCACAACAACTTTCTTTAGGCCATCTACCCCTCCCCAGGAGAAGTTCACAACTGCCACACTATGGGAAGTAGTGGAGTTGCTTGCATTGGTCACTAGGTAACTTTCACCTAGTACAATCTGTCCAGGGTCCACAAAGGCAGGTGTCACCATTGTGACACTGGCACATGTGTCCCTGTAGGCCTGAGACAGTTTCTCATTGATTTAAGGCGTCTGCCTATATTTGCCCAGGTTACTGGGACTCACTGTAGTGGACAAAGCTAGGTCCACATCTTATAGAACTGCCTGAGTAGGGATTCTGACTAGGCCAGATCCTACTTCAGTACCCAGGGTCAACCCTACTACACCCTTTGGCTGTGTTCCACCACTGTCAACTGTACTAGGGGGTGCAGGTGCTTTAGGAGCTGCAGTGGTGGGGACTGGATTTGTCTTGGTGCATTCACTGCCCCAGTGTGAAACTGATTTGCAGGTATTACACCAAGGCTTCTTTGGGCCATTATTCTTCTTTTTCTTGTTTCCATTTTGGGAACCACCCTCCTTATTACTAGTTTGGGGGCCTGAAGACTTCTGGTCCTTTTCTTTATCTTTCTGATTTCCACCCTTCTGGTCTGTTTTCTTCTGGTCACCACCTTGGTTCTGGGGTTTCTGCTTAATCCTTGTTCTGACCCATTTGTCCGTCTTCTCTCCCAATTCTTGGGGAGAGGTCAGATCAGAGTCAATAAGGTATTGATGCAACAGCTGGTTTGTACAGTTATTAAGGATCTGTTCTCTCATGATAAGATTGTACAATCCTGTATAGTCTGAAACTTTACTTCCCTGCAACCAACCCTCCAGAGCCTTAGTGGCACAATCTACAAAATCAGTCCAGTCTTGAGTCTGTGCTTTTTGGGTGTCTCTGAACAACAACCTGTATTGCTCAGTGGTTAGGCCAAACCCTTCAATAAGAGCACTCTTCAAGACAGAGTCGTTTTTGGCATCCTCAGGTCTAACTGTGAGGAGCCTGTCCCTCCCTTTCTCTGAAAAGGAGTACCATAAAATTGCAGCCCACTGATCCTGAGGAACCTGCTGTACCATGCAGGCTCTCTCAAGAATCGCGGAAAATTCCTAGTGCGAGAAACATGTTGACCAAGTCAATATCCAACAACACCGAGTCCCACCACACTTAACTCCGTGGTACTTAGGAAGTTGTTCTCACGTTTTTAACTGTAGAGGGAGACCCCCAGAATAAAGTAGTACTTTTTGGTACCCCCTACTACATTTTAATCACCTTCTAGTTCTCTTACTCCATAGCCCACATACCCGCACTTCACCATAAGGCTGTTGGAAGAAAAGATCTCCGTCAAAGAGCCCCTCTTTGAGGTGAGCCCGTCGGGGATTGCACCGCCTCCCCGACGAGGAGCAACGCCGATGATGAAGCATGACACTCATCCGGGTGTGTGAGGCAAATAATTCCAACATAATGGATGCCCAAGGGTGCCACATACACACCCATGGTCACGCCTAATACACAGCTTGCTTTCTACTAGGAACGGTTCAGCTACCCTTTTCGTTCACTATGACTTGGTGGGGGCACAGGCTGATACTGGACCTTCCACTTGTTTGAGTGGTAACGAGTGCCCTGCGGATCTATTGATCACTCTCTCCCCTTTTTGATAACTACTTCTAGCACGGCTCACGCCGTGGGAGTATTCTCTTTGGTGGGTAAGATTGCTCTATCCCCCCCCTCCCCGTGACTTCCTCAATTCCCCTTGACTAGTCACGACCCACTTCCCCCATTGGGGAGTGTACACCAATTTTATCTTTCTAGTCCTATATAATAATAAGGACCTAATTCCATCCTCCCGCCCTGAGACACGAGCCTCCTGACCCCCACAAGATGGACGGCCAGGGGTTACGTTTTGGGGAAGAGGATGCGGCAGCTATAATGAGGACTCCATCACTTATTGGTATAGACATTGAATCGGCTACAGGGAGCAATACAGTGGAATGGCAAACTCTATCAGATCTCAAACGAGAATGGATTAGGATCACCTTACATGGGGTAATGATGGCCGAATATTTCAAAGCCAAAATAGCACCAAACGGCTTAATTGTCAAAAACTTCCCAAGAATCTTCTGGGAAGATGGACAATTTAAAACAGAATGGTCACAGATTTCATGGAAGTGTACCCACGACCTTCTCATCTTGATCGTGAACACTGCCAAACGATTGGCCGATGAATTATTGACTCGCATTCAAGCGGCAGAGGCGGCTTTGAAAACTGCAGTTCCCAATCCAGGTTTTAAAACCAAACTGGCGGAACTCAATAAAGAAATGGCTGAACATAGAGAATACCTCATGAATCAAAAAGTAACGAAGTTACAAAAAGATATCAAGAGGTTCTCAAAAGAAAAAGTCTACCCTTATTTGAAGGAGGACTATGTACCATCAGGCAATAATTATAACCCAGATTCAAGCACTAACTCCTCCAGAAGGGGATCTAGTAGTGGATCCGATAACAGTGGGGACTATGGGACTCCACATACACAATCAAGAGGAAAACGAGGGAGGGGACGTGGACAACAGTTTTATCAAAACTTTCCACCGCAGGGACCTCCTGTGGGCCCACACATGTGGCAATACCCACAATTCCCCCACTTCCAACCACCTTTTGCACCGCAGTATCCACCCTATTATGCCCCACAAGATAACTCACGCCCCCCTTTTTTAGGCAGAGGTTGGGGCAGAGGGCGAGGGCGAAAGCGAGGCAACGCTCCAGAGAAGACAGTACAGTGGGAGGACACCCGTCCACAGGGGATGGACACACGGACCACGAACCGGTCAGGACAAAGATGAGCCTGGTGGTTAACTTGTCAGACCGCCCTTTGACAGACAAAGAAGAGCAAGTTTTGCAAAAAGGACTAGG
This sequence comes from Lissotriton helveticus, assembly GCF_964261635.1. NCBI lineage: Eukaryota > Metazoa > Chordata > Amphibia > Caudata > Salamandridae > Lissotriton > Lissotriton helveticus. Next base: position 596,367,744 of record NC_136072.1, read on the forward strand.
CTTTGTACCGACCCCTAAAACTGACCTCTTCCAACAAACTCGGGAAATCCAGTCTTTCTTTCGAAAGATCAGATTGAAAGCTTTCTTTGAGGGGAGACCCAGGGACCAAGAGGTAGATTCTGGCCTCCATAATCCCTCAACCTTTACACCTCACAATGGGATGGTTCCTAATGAGGTCCTTACCTACGAACAGGCCGTACTGAAAGACCTGAAAACCGTAGACTATCAAAGACAACATTGCAATATTTCCCGCAAAGAGATGGACATCCTAAAATCACTTGCAGAAGACCCACTGATTACCATCAAACAGGCGGACAAAGGGGGTGCGACTGTTTTGATGAATACTGTAGATTATGATCGTGAGTGCATGAGGCAACTCAATGATAGACGATACTATACACCGATCCCTGGTGATCCTACACCACGCCTACGTACCATAATTGCAGGTTTGGTTGAAAACGCAGAATGCGAACAGTGGATTAGCAAGAAAGAAGCAGACTTCCTGTCCAAAAAAGAGCCTAGGGTCCCATACTTCTACATCCTCCCCAAGACCCACAAGGATACTAGACCTGTACCTGGGCGGCCGATTGTCTCAGGGGTTGATTCTATCTTGGAACCACTATCACAATTTTGTGATCATTTCCTACAACCCCTAGTAAAACAAATCCCTTCCTATATTCAAGATACTTCAGATGTCCTACGCATTCTTGACACTGTCCACGATATAGGGCAGATCAATCTTCTAATTACCCTGGATGTAGAAGCCCTCTACACGAACATTCCTCAGAGGGCCACACTTGAGGTAATAGAGGAAAGACTTGGACTTGTGACCTGGAGCTCAAGCTCTCCACAGACATTTATCATGGAATGTGCCACTCTAGCACTCACGGAAAATTATTTCGAATTTAAGGGGCAATTCTACCACCAAACCCAAGGGACATCAATGGGCAGTACATTTGCTCCCTCGGTGGCATGCCTGTATATGGCTGAATTTGAACAACGGCACATTCATCACGAGTCCAATCCCTTCCTTGACAATATTAGGATGTGGAAAAGATTCATAGATGATATTCTCATCTTGTGGACAGGACCACCAACCCTACATGAGACCTTCTTTGACTGGGTGAACACTATCAACCCATATCTCCATTTCACAATGTCTGCCTCGCCCACGGAGATCTCCTTCTTAGATCTCACGATAAAACTGAAAGAGGGAGTACTTAGCAGTACCATGTATAGGAAACCCACTGACCGGAATAGCTTGTTACACTATTCTAGCCACCATCCAAAAGCCTTACGGTCCAACCTACCCTTCGGACAATTCCTGAGGGTCCGGCGTAATTGCAGTGCGCTAGCTGATTACAAGCATGAATCTGCTATTCTATCCAGGAATTTACTAGACAGAGGCTACCCCAGGAGAGAGGTGTCCATGGCACAAAAAAGAGCTAGAAACAATAATCGTGAAGCCTTACTTGAGCCACGCGAAATGGTACCAATAGAGAATCAACCCATGACCTGTGTCACGACCTACACTTCAGGGTCCAATAAGATCAAAAGTGTACTTAAGCGTCACTGGGGTATTCTCAATACTGGTAATCTTAGCCTCGAGACACCCAGATTTGCTTTCAAAAGATCTCAAAATGTAAAAGACATTCTGATCAGCACAAGACCGAAAGTACGCAAGAAAGTGACCCAACAGACCCTTTGGAACTTACCTCCAGTCAGAGGCCATTATCCCTGTGGATCCTGTGGAGTATGTACCTATACGGACATACATAAGATCATCCAATTAAGTGACACCTTCAGTTGGGAATTAAGGGGCCATACTAACTGTAATACCTCCCACTGTATTTATATGCTCACGTGCCCATGCGGATTACAATACATTGGGATGACAACCCGCCCAATCAAAACCCGCATTATAGAACATCGCAGTAACTTCCGCTGCAAGAAGACGAACACTAAAATGTGTAAACATTTTCTTGACTTGAATCACACTGCAGATTCACTGAAATGGCTTGTGTTGGAATCTAGCCCCAATTGCCCCAAACAAGCCCTTTTCCGAAAAGAGCAAAGATGGGTCTACCGATTGGCGTCCGACAGCAGAGGGTTGAACGAAGATATTCCCTGGCATGCTCTCTAACTACACTTGCCAGGGTGACTATGCAACTGCATACACATTACAGTCTTCCATGGACCATACCACCTCCAGTGCCTTGATGGGGATACCATAACTCGTATCACCCATGAATGTATCTATTTTTGCCATACCCGCAGTCCCCATGTCATCACAATTCTAGTAGACCGAGACCTTGGCTCCTCTACTCTTGACGGATATATTACAGTGCCAGGGCCCACACCCAATTGCTTGTATCATCAATATACATACTGATATGTTTAGTGAGTTCCCTGTTCGCCCACTTATGTATAATATATCCAGGGAACAACCTTTCCACCGCCATCTTCCCATAAATAGGATGTTCCTGCAGACCACCGGAACACACCCGCTCATATTTACATAGCCCCAACGTGGTTACATATAGGAGAACTGGTTTACACTTACACCTTAATTCACCTTTCCAAGATGGCGCCCGCGGTTAGCACCTCCACATTAGGACAACAAATAATGTCCGGTGCACCACGCAGCCGAAGGGGTTATTAAGGACTTCACATTGGCCCTGCATATAATGCCAAAGATGCAGCTTAACACAATCATTTTACCCCCGTTTCCTATTTTTCAACCAGTTACATTGAACATCGCTGTCACTCCAACATGGCGGAGTCGATACTGTGACGCGTCACGTGATCCCCGCTGATGGGCGGAGTTTCGCGGGACTCCATCAACACGAAATGGTTGATATGGCGGGCGACGCCGAGCTCCATTACCTATTCGAGCTCGGCGGTCAAGGGTAGGTCAAGGAGCAGGAACACGGGCTGATGGAGGTAAGGCGACCCTCGGTATTTACAGGGCGGGTTCGCTCCTCACCTCTACCTTTCTATGCACACCCGTGGCCATATACTACAACATAGACTGAGTAACGGGGGCTGGTGTTTCCAACCGGAATAATTGGTAATAACGGGTCCATTCTTTTTGTCTGCCTCGCCTTTCTTCGCGCATGGCCACAAACCATAAGTTAGATTGAAAGATGGGGGAGCGGCAGTTTATATATATATTTTTTCCGGCATGCTGGGGTACTGATATGTCCACCTCTGACCTATGTCCTCGCGGTAACGACCACTTGCCTTATATTCTAATGGATAATTTTCCACTTAAATTCGCCCTGTCCCCCTCAGCCTGCACATTTGTTCCCCTGCAGCTACACCTTATGGCTCTCCCCTGATGTTCTATTACCGCCGAAGACTCATGTGGTAATTAACCCCAGACTATTAGGTGAGATGGATGTGTGCTTGCCCTCAAAATTCACCATCACCAGATCAGCACGATTTATAACCAATGTGCACCGTTATATAAGTTCCTCATTATACTGCTACTTTTAAATTGTTTCTAGCCTTGTTTTTAATTGTGGAGCACCCTCATAGACACGAATGGTTGGTGGAATGTGCTCACTGCACGCTGCCTTTTGGCAGCTTTAGTTCACTATAGATAGTAGACATGTTATTTGCCAACTTGGGCATGACATCTTCGGTGTGACTTTGGCGTGATCACACTTGAGTTCTTTTTGCTATGTCTCTATGCAATTAACTGTGTTTACATTATTCTCCTATCCAGGCAGAGGATATTACTACAGAGGTAAACTATACTGACAGTGCTTGCATTTACACACATGACACTTGCATGTTGTTGAATGACTACATAGTACACATTTTATAGGTCCTGAAGAATCGCGGAAAATTCCTAGTGCGAGAAACATGTTGACCAAGTCAATATCCAACAACACCGAGTCCCACCACACTTAACTCCGTGGTACTTAGGAAGTTGTTCTCACGTTTTTAACTGTAGAGGGAGACCCCCAGAATAAAGTAGTACTTTTTGGTACCCCCTACTACATTTTAATCACCTTCTAGTTCTCTTACTCCATAGCCCACATACCCGCACTTCACCATAAGGCTGTTGGAAGAAAAGATCTCCGTCAAAGAGCCCCTCTTTGAGGTGAGCCCGTCGGGGATTGCACCGCCTCCCCGACGAGGAGCAACGCCGATGATGAAGCATGACACTCATCCGGGTGTGTGAGGCAAATAATTCCAACATAATGGATGCCCAAGGGTGCCACATACACACCCATGGTCACGCCTAATACACAGCTTGCTTTCTACTAGGAACGGTTCAGCTACCCTTTTCGTTCTCTCAAGAGCAGTCATCCATTTGTGGATGTCATCCCCTTCCTTGTAGGGAGCCACAATTTTTGTCAGGTTTCTATTATCATAGCTCCTGTCTTTTTCTCTAGGAATATTGCTGCCACCAGTGGCATCTAAGCCACACAATTTCTGCTCTCTTGCCAAGGCAAGTCTAGCTTGAGCCAAGGCTACCTCCTCCCTCTCTATTTGGAGTTTGACAGCCCTCATTCTGGCCCTATGCTCTATCTTCTGAGAGGCAGTCATACCTCTCTGAGATTCTCTTGAGGCACTAGAAATATGAGAGTCCCCTGAGGGAGATCTCACTCTTCTGTTGCCTGGGAGAATGACATTGTGGGATCTGGGGAGGTGCTGGCCCTCTCCATTTCCCAGTAGGTCTAAGTTGGCCTGGTTAAGCCTGGCAACTAGGACCTGGCTACCCCTCTGATCCTGTTTTTCTGGGTCCTCTACATCTGAGTCCTCCTCCTCCTCCTCTTCCTCCTCTTCTTCTTCCTCTGGAGGGGTATCAGTTACAGGGGGGTTCACTCCATCTCCTGACTCTAAGGGAACTGCATTCGCCTTTTCTAAGTCATCCTGTTCTAGAATGGCTATCAGGGAAGGACTGGTGGGACTTCTGCCCCTTTTTAACCCTCTTGAGATGCACAAGGCAACCAAGTCTTTGTGGGTTAGTTTGTCATAGCTGGAAGTTGCCTGGGTAAGGTCAACTGTCACAGGAGCAGACCCTGAGGCTTTTCCTGTGTCAGACATGACTCTAGTGTGGTGTAAGTGATGCACCTACCTACACTAACTGTTTCCCTACTGTACCTTGCTAGTGAGTTGTAGTCAGGGTGTGCTAATCCCTTTAATCTACAACTACTAAGTTCAGTAGAACTTAAATATGCTAAGCTTTTGATTTATATGTACCTAGAGGTACTTGATGTGATCTTTCAATTTGATAAAAGATTGCAATGGTAAAACAACAGCAAGCTCAAATCCGCACCACTGCCCACCAATGTGAGAAGTTGGCCTGATAGGTGATGTTTCCAATTCTGGAACCACCTGTTATCAGACCAAACAATCCCTTATGGTGTCTGGTTGTAAGTCAACCTTATTAGACAAGCTATCCTAGGGGTAGCATGGACTAAGCAGCCTAAAGGCTTAACTTAAGAGGTCGTGTTAAGCGAGCTGTTTTACCACATACAATCCTGTAATATCAAATGAAAGGACACCACACAAGTATATATTATAAAAATATATGTATTTATTACTAAAAACAATCCCCAGTATTCTTTATGAATAAAGGGGCACAAGCGTTAAATCAAAAGCACAGTATAACATACAAAGTTGCACACATATGGATGAGGGCGAGGGGCCACTCAGACCATATACTAAACAAGTGGTATAAGAGATACCAATCGAACAGTGGTTAGGCCTAGGGCCTAGGGAATCGCTGGGAGCAGTCGGGACAAGCAATGCTGAAGTCGGGAAAAGCCTGCGGGATTCGGGTGCAGTGCAGAAAGCGCACGTATGCACCAATGTTAACCAATGGTGCGTAAAAGTTACAAAGTTAGAGTTAAAGGACACTTCCGCTGAACCTAGAGGAACAAAACTTAAGACACAGACCCTAGAGGTGTGTACCAGTGGGGGAACACCGGCGTTGCAATGTTACCTCACCCACAGGAAGCGGGTGCAAAGGGTCGAAGTTGAGTCGGGTTTCGTCACGCAGGCTCTTGGTGCTTGGAGCTGAAAGGGCTGCAGGCGGGGTGAAAGAGGTGTCCGGTGGAGTCCAAGGGTGGACTCAAGTCGAAAAGTACCTGAAAGCAGAGGGGACAGAGTCTGGGTCACTCAGCAGTGACCAGGGTGGAACCAGGACGGAGCCAGGCAATGTCGGGCGCAATCAGGTGGTTGTCGAGGAGCTTCTCTCCGCTGTCACGTGGGCTCTGGGGCATCTACGAAGTCCAGGAGCAGGTCACGATCTGTCCCACGCAGGCTCTCGCCGTCGGCGCTGTCGGCTTCAAGATTGGAGCAAACAACACTTGGCAAAAGCAATCCACGCGGAACCGGGAGATTGCTTCTCACTCGAACCAGGAGGGTCAGAGTGGGGGCTCCTTTTCAGGGGAGCTGGTGCAAATCTGGAGCAACCAGAATCGCAAGTCGAATTTCAAGTTTCGTCGGCACAGGGGCCACAAGCCAGCTGGCAAGTGACCGGGCCAACGCGTTGAGCCAAAAGAAGCAGAAGGGCCCCACGCAGCACTCGTCGAGTGTGGAGGGCTGAACTTCGGTGCAAGAGTGGCTCAGGGTTGGGGCTTCTCAAACCCCGGTGTACAGCTTCGAGGGTCACTCGTGGGCTGCACGGTCAGCGTCTCGTGGTCTTTTCAAGATGGCGTGCCCCACGCTTCCGGTCGCCTCCACGGGTCTCAGCTCTGCAGGGACTGTGGATCGGGCTGTAGGAAGGCAGGCAAGCTTGATCTCGTCGATCTCTGTCGCTCGAGTTCCGGTGGGAACTGCAACAAAGCAGACGTCGATGGCTGGATGGTGCCTGTTTGCACAGGGTGGTCACTCCTTGACCACAAGGGAGATTCTTCGGGCTTCTACGTCGAGTAGGATGTCGAAGGGTCCAGAGTTTCGTTTCTTATGTTTCATCAGGATAATCTGAAGTGCATTGGCACTGCTCCCAGTCTTATACTAATTTTGGGGGCTGGATTACCTGCTAGGTCCCCTCCTATGGGTGGGACCCAGGAAGTGGGTGGATACACCCCCTTCCTTTGATCCAGGCCGCCCTGGCACGAGGGCTGGAGTGCCCCAGAACCGGTTTGGCCGGATTATGCAAGGGGCAGCCTTGTGCTCCCCATGCAGTGTCTGGTTTCTTTCAAACCTCCCTGCTACAATCCACTATCTCCTGTCTGGGGGGGTGTAACACCTCCCTGCGACAGGAAACCCTTTGTCCAGGCCCCATTTGGCTGAGTTTCGGTCAGCTTCAGGGGGTCAGACTCGTGTCTGTGGCAGAGGCATCCATTTTGTGGATCCAAGGTCCTTTTAGAAATTAACCGCATTTAAGTAAAGTAACATGTCTTACCCCTCTAGAGGGGTGGAATGCTATCCCCGTCGCCAGAACTGGCGAGGGGATAGTATTCCAAATCGTATGACACCTTACACGACATGTTTTGATAAAGCCAAACCAAAGTTGCTATATAACCGCGAGGATTATAATGCACTTAAGAGTATATGGTATGGCATTATCCTGAAACAGCTTAGGGAGTTGTTCCCGACAGCTGCAGACAGGCTCAGCTCATGCTAGAGCTCCATCTCACATTAAACCACGCACTCTGCCTCCAGGATTGATGAGGCCTTCCATAGGAGTGGCTCACAGGTGTATATGTGCCCAGATATAGGTTTAGATATAGGTATACTATATCTAAGCAACCACCTTACCCCAGCTGAGTGATCAGCCAGTTGTGTCAATTTAAGAACCAGCCAGGGGTGGCAAAAGATATGCTGCAGCCCCTGGTAGGCCTTGGTGGCCCCTATGCCCTGGGCACCTATAGTGCATTATACAGGGGCTGACAAGGAGTCCATTTCCAATTGTGGTATGTGCCTATAGCACATGTATCATTAATTTAGTGAGAGAACAGCAGGCCGGGGGTCTGATCAGCAGGCCCACAGCCTCAGTAGTCGAAAACCAGTGAAGCAAAAAGCAAAAATTTGGGGTGACCATAGGATAGCAGACCCTACTCTCCTACACTCCAGCACCCTTTTCTTGGCCTCATGTTTGGTACTTCCCACATACCACTTATTGCATGGACATATTAGTACATACACACTGTATGGAGTATTGCATGTGAGATATTTACGAATTGTAAATTCTCTGTTAGTACCAGGAATAATAAGAGTTTTACAGCTCCTACTATTCTTGCACGCCTTACATTTCCCACAGCGTGTGAAGCCTACACGAGTTTCTTTTCTTTTTTTACCTGCATTGGTTACATAGTTCTGGCTAAGTTCATCACGCAAGGTTCTCCCCTTGCGGAAGGTGATCTGTGGGTTCTCCTGCAGATACCTTTTCAAATGTTCGTCTGTGTTTAGAACATGCCAGTGTTTTTTGAGAATTCTACGAACTTTATTAGACTGGCCCGTAAACGTGGTTATGAATCTGCCTGTATCAGAATCTTCTTTGATCTCTCTAGGGTGTAACAATTCTTCCCTAGTTTTAACACTGACACGTTGTGTCGCTCTATCAATCACCTGTTTGCTATATCCTCGGCTCAAAAATCGCTGACACATGATGTCCTTCTCTTCTTCAAACCCCTCCAAGGTACTGCAATTCCGCCTGGCGCGCAGCAGCTCGCCATACGGAATGCTATACACTAGATTTTTTGGATGGCAACTTGAGGCTCTGAGAATGCTATTGCCTGCTGTACTTTTTCTGAAAAGTTTTGTGGTCAGTATGTTATTTCTCACTTCCACTTTTATATCCAGAAATTCCATACTTGTCTTGCTGATATGTTCTGTCAGCTGTAAGTTGAGACAATTGGTATTCAACTTGTCAACAAATTGTTTAGCTGAGCTAGCATCCTCATTCCAAATAAAAACAATGTCGTCAATGTATCGCAGCCACAGGGCCACGTTGTCAAATTCTGATATTTCCCTGACGACCTGCTCCTCCCACCAGCCCATGAAAAGATTAGCATAGCTGGGGGCGAAGCAGGTCCCCATGGCTGTGCCCTGTGACTGCCGGTACAAGGCATCATCAAAATAAAAAGTTATTGGTCAGACAAAATTCAATCATTGCCACGATCATTTGTGAGTGGTATAGTAAAGAAATTGATCTCGTCTTTAGAAAGTGTCTCACTGCTTCCAATCCCAGACTATGCTGGATACTCGTATAGAGGCTACTCACATCTAGGGTTACTAGAGTGAAGTTAGTCTCCCAGTGAATCTCATTGATGGTACTAAGGAAGTGAGTAGTATCTCTGATGTATGATGGTAATGCGATCACAAAAGGTCTTAGATAGTGATCTATGTACCTGGATGTGTTCTCCAACGAAGATCCTTTAGAAGATACTATGGGAGGGCCCGGAGGGTTGAGCTGGTCCTTATGTAACTTGGGGAGAAGATATAGGATCGGTATTTTGGGATGGGCACAATAAAGGTACTGATATTCTTCCCATTCTATCAACCCTTGATCCCTCCATTTTAGCAATAAATCTCTAAAGGTGGTATAAGATTCCAATAGTACGTCTTTGTTACAAATACTGTAGCATTTTTCATCACTCAATTGTCTGACTCCCTCCAAGAGGTATTTGTCTTTGTCAAGAATCACGACGTTTCCCCCCTTTGTCAGATTGTCGAATGACAATATCAGTATCCAATTTAAGTAATTCCAAGGCACTATATTGGCTATTGGACAAGTTCTTGTTACAATTAGGTGTTTTGTTATAGCGTATTTTCAACAGGTCATTCAGAACCCCCCGCTCAAACACATCAATTGCATCACATTGTATTGCTGGCAAAAATACAGATTTAGGTTTAAACTTGGAACCAGGATTGATATTACATTCTGTTCCCCACGTATCCCATTCAGGTGCAGTGTCTGTCTGCTTCTTCCCTATGTAATTCGTGTAATAGTTCCACATCATTAACATCCAGATTACTATAAACATTAGTGTTACTCACAGTTCCTTGATCTTTTGGTTTAGTGCAGAACCATTTCTTCAATTTAAGTTTGCGTGAAAACAAGAAGAGGTCAATGCGTGTTTGTGCAAAATTGAGATTTTGAGAGGGGCAAAACGACAAACCCAATGTCATGGTTTCTCTTTCTTCTTCAGTCAACACCCACCGTGATAGATTGACTACCGTCATATTCATTTCTGCATTTGGCTCCTTGTTGCCATTCCCATTGGAGCTGGAGCGGCGTTTGTACCTCCTCTTTTTTGCCTTTTTGTTGCGTTGGTTCCTCCTCTGTTTCCACGTCCTCGACCTCTCTGATTCCCCCCGTTTTGAAATGATTCTGTCCTGTTTTGGCTCAGCATCTGAAACTGTAACAAAAAATTCGGCTTCTTTTTTGGATCCATCACAGATTCTTGAACAGTTCCACTGTGGGATGAAACAGAGCCCTCAGAAACATTTCCATCGATACATCACTTTCCACTACTTCTTGGCGACCGCCCGTTTTAGCAGAACTCATAATTGCCATCCCTGTTTTTTGTCAAAAAGATGATCGTATTTTTTCTGGAAAGTTAGGGTTCGCCCTGATTGGTAATCTTTGAAATCACGGATACATTTACGTTGTTTTTTTGCCGTGATTTCTTGTTCTAACTTATCCATTTTTATTGCCAGATTTTTTTAATGTTCATCCAATACTTCTTTAGACATCATGGAACTGATTTCTGATAAGTTTCTCAATTTCCAACAATAATTTGGCACGATCTTTGATGGCATACTTAACAAGGATTTTCATCATGATGTATGAACAATTCCCAGAGTTATCCAACCACTCTTCTAACATTTCCTGATCGGGGTCCTCATAGGTAGGAATAGTAAAAATTCGAAGGCCTCTTGGTACTCTTTTTACGTCAATGTATCTTTGAAGCGATTCTGCCTCCCACCATTTAGATAGTTCTTTTTTTATACAATTTCTCCAACATACTCAATTTGGTTTGTAAATTCACTTCCAAGGTGATATTTGTCGAAATTTGTACATCTTCCATATGACTGCTTGTTTCGGTGAAAAAAAGTTTATCAGCCGTCTGTTTGCGACGAGCATCCAAATCTCCTGCCATATTTTGGAATATAGGTTAGCAAACGCTGTGCGCTTGTGATATCTTCTGATTGTGTATTGGCCCACACACGCTCTCCGTCTCCCAGGTGGTTGCGTACAATTCGGCAGTGATCGTACTTAGCGAGAACCTTATTCGAAATCCCTGGTAAGTGTCTCCCACCTACCAGGTACTTTTTTCGTGAACTGCCAGCCGAGTCACCACCAAAGGACGTCAAAATTATACCACGGTACGCCGTTCCTTACACCTTTGGGTTTGCGGTGTGTATGCACGATAGTTTCTTCGGGCGTATACCTCTAGCCCCGTGAACGGCGTTCACACACTCGGGAGGTCAGCTGCAGCTCTTCTATATTATTACAAACTCCACCACTGCCAGTATGAGCGTTGCCAACAGACAGCAGCAACGCTCATACTGGCAGTGGTGGAGTGTGTATATATATATATATATATATATATATATATCGCACCACTCCTCCCAAAGAAGAAGAAGAGACCACAAGCGGGGAATCTTGGAGGCCTTTATTTTCTGGGGTAGAACCATGGCAAATGCATTTCGGCTTCTCTCATAAGCCTTCTTCAGTGCCGAAAGTGTTTACAGGCAGCTAGCGTCTATTGCGGATTTAAATATCCCGCCCTGACCTGTAGCTGGTGGTGTATATATATGTATATCTCAGACTGTGCACGAAGTCTGAGTTCCTGGCGCTGCTTGCCCCATGTAGAACTGGACGTATTTCCAGCCCCTAGCCCGCTTTGCCAATCCTAGCGGTGGTGCTCCCTCCACAGCTGGGCAGCCGCGAAAATATGTAGCTCCAAAGTTACCCACAGGTTTGAGGGCTTTGCATTAAGGACCCAGAGGACACGGCACCCATCGGGGTGAGATTGCCACACTACAAGTCCCAGTATTCCAGGGGGGCCTGTCCACCAATCATGTGGCATACGAAGCGGCCTATCGGAAGACAGTTTAAGCAATAAATGTAGTGTGGCCCAAATTCTGTTTTAATCTGTGGGACTGAGCCTATGAGGAAGGAGGTTTCCGAAACGCATCAGGCTGCTCCTGCTGCATGTGTGGTCTGCCGAGCACTGCTGCTGCCAGAGTGCTTCCTCAAACCTGTGGGTAACTTTGGATATATATATATCAGGATGTCCAACTAAATTCAAGCCACGTTCCACGTTTACGCCGGTTTCCATATTTGACAATATTGACATATTCCATGAGTCGGACATAAAGGAAATCAAGGCACTTTACTCCAAAGTTCTGTCAACTAAGCAACACAAGTACCAACACAACGACCAATACATTAAGCTGGTAAAAAAGATTCAACAAAATGACAATATCATCGTAAGACAATCCGATAAAGGAGGAAACATTGTGCTTTGGCCAAAGCAACTTTATGTTCAAGAAGCCCTCCTTCAATTGAATAACCTTGATTGTTACAGACATTGTGATGTGGGGGTGGTAAGTAAAGCCCAGACAGACTTCTACTCCCTATTGTTGGGGTGGCGATCTTACGGGCTAATAACAATGGATGAATTGAAATTCTTAAAAAATGACCACCCCATTACACCTGCAATGTATCTGATCCCAAAATTCCACAAGGATCCAGTCAAACCTCCCGGCAGGCCGATCATTGCTGCTTGCGGGGGTCTTTTAGACAATACAACAATCTATGTGGATTCATTCCTGCAAGAACATGTTCTAAATTTACCTTCATACGTCCAAGATTCTAATGACTTTTTACGTAAAATCAAAGACATACAATGGGATCCAAGTTGGTGCTTAATAACTTTAGACGTTATGTCTTTATACACCAGCATTGTACATCGGGACGGTATTAGAGCAATCGAATTTTACTTGGGATCTAGACCTATCATAATGTCTGAACATAACAGGATGATTCTGTCCATGATTACTTTTTGTTTGAATCATAATTTCTTTGTTCAATAACCGGCACTACCAGCAGGTCAGGGGGGTGGCCATGGGGGCCTGCTTCTCTCCCAGTTAT